>NC_041395.2:25482545-26168795 GCF_900747795.2 Erpetoichthys calabaricus
AAGTGCCACATTTGAGTATAGCTATCATATAGCTATGATATTTAACTTATACTATTTTTTATAAACTGTAGGTAAAATATTTAACCTTTAATTGATTGTAAAACAATTTCAATTAGAAGAGACTAATTGCAGATTCAGTCTTATATGTCTGTTATTATCCACTTGATGCTCAGAACATTTGGGCAGTCATTTTAAATTGCTGGAATCAATTTGGACACAGCTAGTGCTTCACATGGACAACTTTGTGTGGCATGTTCAAGGGTAGGAACTTCTAAGAACATTTATATATTGGCTAAAGATGGAAAAACTAAAAACATCCATCCATCCATCCATTTCAAACCCGCTGAATCCGAACACAGGGTCACGGGGGTCTGCTGGAGCCAATCCCAGCCAACACAGGGCACAAGGCAGGAAACAATCCTGGGCAGGGTGCCAACCCACCGCAGACTAAAAACATTGAATATAATAATATTGTTTTTTATCAGTATGCTGCTGCTGGAGTATGTGAATTTCCCCTTGGGAGTTAATAAAGTATCTATCTATCTATCTATAGTGCCTTTTATATCTATCTATCTATCTATCTATCTATCTATCTATCTATCTATCTATCTATCTATCTATCTATCTATCTATCTATCTATTATATAGTGCCTTACATATCTATCTATCTATCTATCTATCTATCTATCTATCTATCTATCTATCTATCTATCTATCTATCTATCTATCTATCTATCTATCTATCTATAAAAAGGCCACTTCACTAAACAATACAAGCACATTAGTGAGTCATCATTGTTTGTTAATTTATTTTTATTTTTAAAGTTGTGTTTTTCTTTAAATTATATTTTTCTCAAACAAAAAACACTTTATTTTCCTCCCGGGCAACAGAAGGTATTTCAGCTAATTAAGGAAAAAGAAACAATTAAGGGGTATGAGCCTTCAAGAGCAAGTCAAATAAAATTAATTCAAAAGAAGCAAAAACAGGTCACTAATTAAGAAAAGGGTTAGAATGGAAGCCTGCTGCCACTGGGGTCCTCCAGGACCGGAGTTGGGGATCCCCTGCTTTATTTGATGCCCTAAGCGCAGACGTCTAGAACAATTGCAAATATGTTGAATAGAAACATGTCATAATCCAAAACTGAATATACTTGTGAAAAACAAAATACCTACATGTGGCAAAAAACTTTTTTATTGTAAGTGTACTGCACTATGAATAGACTTCCTATTTGGTAAAAAACTTTACTTCAGCTTTATATGAAGAATTCATAAAGAATGTGGAACAGTTATCTTTTATTCACCGGGGATCATAGCCTCCTAAAAAAAATGATATGATGGTGACTTCATGCTTGCCGACACATTTCTTAATATCATTTGGATTCCCAAAAAGGGTGTGACAGTAGTATTGCTCAAAGAATAATGACCTGCCGTCTGGACATTGTGACCTGCCATGTATGTGTCAGGTTCTGCAGTGGCGCAGTGATGCAGTATTAGGGGAAAGCAGGTTGTAAACAAACATCGATGACACTCTCCTCATCTAGTGAAAATTATACAGGTATGCAGTCCCATTATCATGCCAGGAGTTTTGTGGAAGAAAAGCACTCGGGCTGAAACCAGGCTTGGCAGTATGATTTCATGTCCACCACAATAAAGGTGTCTGCTGCTTACCTTGTAATTAGTCTTGTTCTCTGCCTTTGCCTAAATGGCTGTTGCTGGCGTTTTCTAATTGTATGTTGGTGAAAGTAAAAGAGAGCTCAGGAATGTCAGGGACGTAGTTATGCTGATGTGATGTTTGCTGTAATGTTGCTCGCAAAGCAGTTCAAAGAACTTGCAGCAGAATCTTCTACTGGCTACGGTTATGATCAGATTTTAGAGGTGTCCTGAAAACTTTCTGCCAGTGCTCTGTTAAACCGATTAAACAGGAATAAATGAGTTAAGTCTGACAGCATCTATCGACACATGAAATTACATAGCATAGCATTTTCAAACCTGCTTTATTACTTTTAGGCTTGCAGGGGTCCGGAGCCAGTTCTAGCAGCATTATACAATTATACAATACAATACAATTTATTTTGTATAGCCCAAAATCACACAAGAAGTGCCGCAATGGGCATTAACAGGCCCTGCCTCTTGACAGCCCCCCAGCCTTAACTCTTAAAGAAGACAAAGAACCCCCCCCCCCCCCAAAAAAAAAAAAAAACCCTAGTAGGTAAAAAATGGAAGAAACCTTGGGAAAGGCAGTTCAAAGAGAGACCCCTTTCAGGTAGGTTGGGTGTGCAGTAGGTGTCAAAAAAAGGGAAAAATACAATACAATACACAGAACAGAAGTAATCCTCAATACAGTATAACAGTAAAATAAGTACAGAGCAGAATTTAATAGTAGATGATATCACAAAATATGATTTGGATTTATTTAGAGTCCTGGAGATCTCGGCCATCAAGCTGCCTCCCCCTGTTGGCCATTCCACAGCTGAGACAGCACTGGGCCAGCCAATCCAATGAAAGGACCCCTCTACCCGATAATTCCTGCAATCCTCCATCAGAGATGATTTTACCTTAAACAGACAAAACAACTTGGCAGGTGAAACCGAATAGGTGAAGGGTTAGTAACAAATTCTATGTTTTAGTGCTAATGACCAACAACAGAGATGCAGTCTGTACAGTTAATCAGCAGCTCTAGTCAGGGTGTGCTAAGTTGAAGTTGTGAGTCTTCAGCTGGGATTTGAAAGCTGAGACCGAAGGGGCATCTCTTATAGTAGCAGGCAGACCACTCCACAGTTTAGGGGCCCTGTAACTAAAAGCTCGACCTCCCACTGTTATTTTATTAATCCTTGGAATCATAAGTAGACCGACATCATGACTTAATATTTGTAAGTCATGATAAGTTCACACAAGTAAACCGGACCGTGGCCATTTAAGGCTTTAAAAGGAGGATTTTGAAATCTGCCCTAAACTTAACTGGGAGCCAGTGTAAGGATTTAAGAACTGGAGTGATGTGTTCATATTTTCTTGTTCTTGTAATAATTCTTGCAGCAGCATTTTGGATTAACTGGAGGCTGTATAAAGAACAGTTTGAACATCCAGTGAACACCACATTGCAGTAGTCAATCCTACTAGAAATAACTGCATGAATTAATTTCTCAGAATCCCACTTATTTAGAAAGTGCCTTAATTTCCCAACATTTTTAAGATGGTGTTAGAAACAAGGCAAAAAAAAAGATGTTCGTGCAGATATGATTTTGGCCATTTAAGAATCTGACCTACGTGTCTTCTGCGAGAAAAATAACACAGACATGAGGATAGCATGCAGACGCCACAAAGACAACAACCAGATGTAAAATTTGAACCCAGAATGCTGAATCCATGAGACAGAGGAACTAGCCACTGCTGCCACCTACTGATGACAGTGGTGTCATTTAAGAATGCCAAAAAATCGCAGTACCAACAATTTAAGGGATAAAATTGTAAGTGCAAAAACTAGAGGTCAAACTCAAAATAGTATGGAGGATGCCCTGACCATGGAAGGACCGGGGGAGACTGTATTTTTAAGAATGTTTCTCCCCAGGGCCGACAGAGGACAGCCCCCTTGGTTTTCAGCAGGGTCATGGGTCATGAGCTTGGGAGCTCAACCCTGTTGGGGCCTGTGGCCACTGCCACGGGGTGCATGGACATTTCCAGGGCCTTATCTGGCCACACTGCCTCCACACCTAGAAGAAGCTTGTTGGGCACCAGGAGTCCTTCCGGGTACCCAATAAAGGGAGCCAGTCACCACCACTCAATGGCCAGATTTGGGAGGAGGAAGACAAAGCCTGAGAAGGAGTGGAGGCAAATGGACTGGTAGCAAGAAGGAACTGTATGGTACTGTGTGGTGATTTGTGCACTGCCTGTGAAACTGTAAAGAAGCCATGTGCTGGGTGCAAAAACATGTCTCTCTGTCTGTCTATGTCAGGGTTAGGGCAGCTGTTACACCCCCAGGCTTCACAACAGTCTTTTTAGCATGAATGATAAAATACACAAAGAAAAATATTACCAAAAGACATTAAAGGCTTTGAATCTTGATATCCCTTCAGTCTCCTGGATCACGGACTACCAGACCAACAGGCAGCGGTTTGTCAGGCTCAGGGACTACATGTCAAAAATGGTGGATTGTAATACTGGAGCACCTCAGGGTACTGTCCTGTGTCCCTTTCTGTTCACCCCTATACACAATGGACTTCCAGTGCAATACTAGCGCTTGCCACCTACAAAAATTTTCAGATGACTTGTCCATCATAGGCTGCATTAATAATGGAGGAGAGTCACAGTACAGGAAAGTTGTGGAGGACTTCATCTTGTGGTGTAGGGACAACAACCTGCAACTCCACACCAGCAACACAAAAGAACTGGTGGTGGACTTCTGACATGCCAAGGAGCCTCTGAGACCAGTCAGCATTCAGGGGCAGGATGTGGAAGTAGAGCAGAGCTACAAGTGCCTGGGGGTCCACATAAACAACAAACTGGAGTGGTCTGACAACACAGTGTTGCACTTCACAAGAAGGGCCAGAGCAGACTGGACTTTTTAAGGAGATTCAGGTCTTTGCATTTGTGCAGAAAGCTGCTGGAAATGTTCTACCAGTCCATAGTAGCCAGTGTGGTGTTCTACGCTGCTGTCTCTTGGGGAAGCAACCTGAGCTCAAAAGAAGCACAATGTCTGAACAAACATATCAGGAAAGCCTGCACCGTCACATGGCGAACACACTGGAAGCGGTCGTGAAAAGAGGATGATGGCCGAACTGGATGCCATCATTAAAAATCCCCTCCATCCCCTCCAGGAGGTGCCCTTTTGGAGCACTTTTAGCCACAAGCTCAATCCACTGCCCACTGCTAACAGGTAATGCAATGCTTACACCCAACATACTCATTATGTTCATTGTTATATATTTATTTACTTATCAATTCATTAATTAATTGTCAGTATTTTTTGTCACGGGAGTTTGTATCCTTGTTTTTTTTTATGTTTCTGATGCTACATGCATTTGAATTTCCCCACAGGGTAAAGTGTGGTAAAATGACACCTTTTATTGGCTAACTAGAAAGATTACAATATGCAAAGCTTTCTAGGCAACTCAGGCCCCTTCTTCAGGCGAGACGTAATGAAGATGTCCCAAATAAAGTTTATCTAATCTAATCTAATCTAATTTAATCTAATTATAGTAGAGCTTCATCGAATCTGAGAAGAAGAATAAAGAGAGCAGCAGCTATGATTCCTGATGGCCTGGAGCTAAGTAGAGCAGTACAAGTGCCTGGCACGTGCCACTGACAGGGAAGAAAAGCCACAATGGTATTTAGACTGTAAAAATGATATGCCAGGGCAAGACAAAGAACTCCACAATGTCATGCACATGTACAGGTATAGCTGTTTTTTTTACACAAAATGATAAAGATAAAAGCTTCATCCTCCAGCACTGGAATGAGTAAGTTTGGAAGATGATAGAATAAATATGTTCAAGGTAAAAAGAGGACGTTAGGAATAAAATGCATTTTTTCAATTAGAATACCGTGGATTTACAAAGTATTTAGACCCCTTCACTTTCTGCACACTTTATTGTCTCACAGATTTCATGTTAAAGGGACAAATGTGTCATTTTTGCCCATCAATCTACACTCCACCCAAATGACAAAGTGAAAACATTTTTTTTCAGAAAGGTTTACAGATTTATTCAAAATCTAACAATGAAATCTTTCAATTATATAAGTATGCATACCTTTTGCTGTTGCCTTCCAAATTTTGGTCATGACCATCCTATTTGTTTTAATCTGCCTTGAGATGCTTCTAGAACTTGATTGGAGCTCACCTGTGGTAAACTGAATTGACTGGACATCATTTACAAAGACACACTTATGCATATAAGCTCTCACAATTCAGACAATATGTAAGGACAAACACCAAGCTATGAAGTTCAAGGAACTCTTTGGTAGACCTCTGTGATCAAATTAAGGTGAGGCACAGATCAGGGCAAGAAAATAGAATCATTTATGAAGTTTTGTGTATTCTCAGAAGCACAGTGGTTTCAATAATTGTGAAATGGATGAAGTTTGGAACCACCAAGTCCCTTCCTACTGTTTTCTGTCTGGCCAAAGTAAGTAACCAGACAAGAAGGGCCTTGGTCAAGGAAATGACCAAGAACCCAATGGTCACTCTAACAGAGCTTCAGAAGCACACTACTGAGATGAGAGAACCTGTCATGAGGATGACCATCTCAGCAACAACACGGTATTTATGGTACAACGGCTAAACGGAAGTCACTCTTGAGCAAAAGACTTTGAGCAGATGAGGAAAAATGTTCTCTTTTCTTTTGAGACAAAAAAAGTGAACTCTTTGAGCAGAATTCCAAGCACTTTGTCTGGCAAAGATCAGGTACTGCTCATTGGAGTCCACCTGTGGCAAACTGAATTGTTTAGACATTGCTTAGAAAGAAGCATGTGCACCTGTGTACATAAGACCTTACAACTCAAACTTCATTGCAGGACAAAAACCAAGCCATGAACTCCAAAGAAGTCTCTGTAGACATCTGGGATCAAATTGTGGTGAGGTACAGATCACACCAAGGGCGGAAAACCATTTCTAATTCTTTGAGTGTTTCCAGAAGCACAGTGGTCTCCATAATTGTGAAGCAGAACAGGTTTGGAACCACCAGGATTCTACCAGGAGTTGGTCGTCTAGCCGAACAGTATAATCAGGCAAGAACAGCCTTGGTCAAGGAGGTGATCAAGAACTCAAAGGTCACTCTAACAGACCTTCATGAGTCTTCTAAGATTTGTAGAACCTGTTGGAAAGACAACCATCTCAACAACACCCCATCAATCAGGCTTTTATGGGAGAGCAGTTTGACAGAAGACACTCTTGAGTAAAAGGCCCATGAGAGCCCACTTGGAGTGTGCCAAATGAAATTGAAAGAAGTTGGAAAGCATGAGGAAAAGTTTCTCTGGTCTGATGAAGCAAAAATTTAACTCTTTGGGAAGAATTCCAGCAATATGTCTGGCAAAGATCAGGTACTGCTCATTGGAGTCCACCTGTGGCAAAGTGAATTGTTTAGACATTGTTTAAAAAGATGCACGGCAACCTGTGTACATAAGGCCCCACAACTCAAACTTCATTGCAGGACAAAAGAAGTCCAAAGAAGTCTCTGTAGACAGCACAGATCATAGCAAGGAGATAAAAACATTTCTAATTCTTTGAGTGTTCCCTGGAGCTCAGTGGTCTAACTAATTGTGAAGCAGAAGAGGTTTGGAACCACCAGGATTCTCTCAGGAGTTGGTCATCTAGCCAAACAGGATTACCAGGCAAAAATGGCCTTGGTCAAGGAGGTGATCAAAAACTCAACGGTCACTCTGACCTTCATAAGTCTTCTGCTAAGATTGGAGAACCTGTTGGAAAGACAACCATCTCAACAACACTCCATGAATCAGGCATTTATGGGAGAGCAAGTTAGACAGAAGGCCCATGAGAGCCCACTTGGAGTGTGCCAAATGAAATTTAAAGAAATCGGAAAGCATGAGGAAAAAGATTCTCTGGTCTGATGAGACAAAAATTGAACTCTTTGGGCAGAACTCCAGCACTATGTCTGGCAAAGATCAGGTACTGTTCATTGGAGTCCACCTGTGGCAAACTGAATTGTTTAGATATTGTTTAAAAAGACGCACGTGCACCTGTGTACATAAGGCCCCACAACTCAGACTTCATTGAAGGGCAAAAACCAAGCCATGAAGCATGCATACAGATTTGAAAATAATTAGCAAACCTTTCTGAAAACCTGTTTTTCCTTTGTCATTGTGGGTTATTAACCTACATTTGATTTATTAAATATTTTTTAAATTTATAAAATTGATTTATCATATCTATCATGGCTCCGCAATCCATACTAACCCCTACTTTCTGTGCTGTTCTTTTTCCGGTTCTCTGTGATGGTGATCTGTGCCACCACAACCTGATCAGGGCACAATGCAGTCCTTACATTGATGGATTGAAGGCCAGATGTCCACATGTCCATTATCATCGAATTATTTCACGTAAAGCCTGAAAACCATGATGACTGTTTGAGATCATTGATGTGAGGTAGAATGCCCAGTGGGGGCTTGGTGGTCTCATGGCCTCAGAACCCCTGCAGATTTTGTTTTGTTTATTCTCCAGGAGTTTTTTTTTTTGTTTATTCTGTCCCAGCCATCAGACCTTACTTTATTATTTGTTATTTAGTATTGCCTTAACTTATTTTTATATTTCTAAATTTCTATAAAATTTTCTTTCTTCATCCTCTAAAGCACTTTGAACTACATTTCTACAACAATGTGCTATAGAAATAAATGTTGTTGTTGTTATCTTAAGTGAAGGTTGATGAGCACAAATGCTTACTCCCTCAGACATTCTGACCACTTCCTTCCATTCCCACAGCTACACTGGCCACTCCCTTCCACTACATTGTTTGCTAAAGAAATTGGTCTTATTTTCCAAAATAGGTTAACAAAAAAATAAAATAATTTAAGATCTGTTAAAATAGGATTTTAATTTTAGTGAAGACCTACCTACTTTATTTCTCAGTTGTGTCGGTGGCCTTTTAAGTAAGCAGTACCAAACCTTTAACAGCGTCAAAATTATAAGGACATTTGTTTTGACACACACGTTAAAAACAGGACAAAAAACAGGACACTAATTAAGAAAAGGGTTAGATTGAAAACCTGCAGCCACCGGGGACCTCCAGGACCAAAGATGATGACCCCTGGCATAGGGTAACCCTCAAGACTCTGTTAAGGTAAGCACCTCCACCCAGAGGCAAGAAGGGCCAACTGCCACTAACCACCTTCTCGTTTCCCTTGCAGCTCCAAAAGAATCAACCAGGAAGATAGATACCTGAGCAAGTCTCCTCTCGTTTAACAAGCCCCGCCCCTTCCTGGAAAGGTGCTATTTAAACCACGCCCACAACGGAAAGGATTGTCTTTGAGACCCGAGCATCCAAGGCAGTTGATTCAGAGTGTCCTCTGATTGTTTTTACTTTGGTTTTTTGTATGTGTGATTGTCCATTGTTTTTGTTAAATGGGCTCATTTTTGTTTGAAGAATCTGAATAAACACAGCAACTCCTTGTACCCTAACCCTAGAACCTGTGCTCATTTGTTTATTGGCTGACAAGTGTCACTGTGTGCCACACATAAACATACACACTCATATGTCAATTAAATATTAAATAGTTATGTGAGTGGTGTTTTAAATGCTTTGTTTTCTACTGAAATCCATGGTAGGCTGTTATATACATGTTTAAGATTTATGGTGATGTCACAAACACACAAATGCTGGAGAACTTCAGAGCTTGAATACTACCAACAAATCCACCCTTAGTCAGGGGTTGGCGCTGCCTTTCCCATTTCTTGCCCTCAGAGCACAAGATCGATGGTATAAGGACCTCTAACATCACTTCTGTTTCCTTTATTGAACCAACCTACAAAGTAGACCATTACCAGAAGAAGTCAGTCTGACTACTCGCATATGGCATACTGCAGCTCTCATTTCTTTTATTGTTTTTATTTTTCATTGATTTTCTTGCCTAACATCTATCAATTATAAAGGATTCACTATCTCACTGTCTTTCTTTATTGTTGTTTGCTTGTTTTCTTACAATGGTTTAGGTGATTAAGAAAAAATTTCGTACGTAAGTGTCAGTAGGCTTTGTGCCCTGGGAACCAAGTTGCCCAAACTTAATTATTTACTGCTCTGATGGCGATCTTTCTGATCATAACATAAGTCATTACGATAGCAGTTGATGAGAAGAATTCATAATTAATTGCAGAATTACGGCATTTGATGGTTCCTCTAGAGTGCCTCTTTTTCTTTCAAGATTTGGCTCAAAAACTAATCAGCACATCGTCATCTCATAACAGACTTAAATTTCGAGTTTGTTATTATTTTGGGACTTGTTCCCTTTGAAATGCCTTTTCATCCAAGACCTTCTTGGCCCTTTTTGTGCTTTTTTTGTTAATAAACACTTAATTTATGAAGACATTTCCCTTTTCCTACAAACCACAACTTTTCAATACCCTTATTCTCTTGGATGACATTTTAATGTATTTTTGGGACATTTCCTGTATGTTTAACTTTTAAGGCCAGTTTCCTCTTTAAGGCCTGTATAGGTTGAAGCCTGCAGGTAGTAGTTGGGGAGGACTAGGTGGATTGGGGTCAGCCTCTTCTGGTCCGGGTCTGCATTTGTGGTTCTTTTTGGAGGCCTCACAGCCGTTCACTATGTTTGAGACTCCAGATTACAACAGGCTTTCAGAGATGATATTTGCCTTCTGATACAATGGTGTCTGGATAACAATCACTTGATGTCAGCAAAAGCACATAGCTAGATAGGAAGTAGGAAGCAGACCACACTTTGATCTGCAGAGGCGAGGATATCATGAAGTGGGCCAGCAGCATTCTTGGAGTGACTGTCACTGATGAGGTGAACACACACCCCTCAGCTACAGTCAAGAAAGCACACTGCATTTTCATTTTCTGGTGTTTAGCGACGGAAAAGATGTTGTCAACCATGCTAAAACAACCCTCTACAAGTACACACTGGAGACCATTTCCACTGGCTGTATAATATCCTGGTACAAAATCTACTCAAAAGCTTTTTAGATGGTGGTAAGTCGGCAGAGAAAATAACTCCTGTTCGTGACATATACAATTTTATCATTTCATTCTACAACATGGAAACACAGTAGATATCATTTGGCTTTTGTGACGCTGTCACAACAGAAAAAGAATCTTCAATGTTAATGTGAAAACAGATTTCAGCAAAGCGGTCAAAATTAATTGCTTCCTGAAAAACTTTTCGGTGAGTATTTTAGACAGATTCATGCGTAACACCTACAGAATTTTAGATTAAGTATGAATTTGGAATTTGGATAAATATAAAATTCACTTTTATTGAATTTTTAATATTTAATTGTTTAATAATGCTGCAGTAGTTCTGTTAATCTGAAAAATTTTGCTGCTGACTTTTGTTTATTAGAAAACATTAGCATAGGAGAGAGTTTCCCCCAACCCACAATTACAGCAGCCCAGTTAAAAGAGAGCTGAGGAGACTTCGTGCCAACAAAGCAGCGGATCCAGATGGAGTATCGCCACGACTGCTGAAGGTCTGTGCATCGGAGCTGGGGGGTCCTCTACAGTGCATCTTCAACCTGAGCCTGAAACAGGGGAGAGTCCCAAGGCTTTGGAAAACATCTTGCATCACCCGAGTCCCAAAGGTATCACATCCTAGTGAGCTGAATGACTTCCGGCCTGTCGCTCTGATGTCACATGTGATGAAGACCATGGAGCGGCTGCTGCTTCACCACCTGAGGCCACAGGTCCGCCACACCCTCGACCCTCTGCAGTTCGCATACCAGGAGAAGGTGGGAGCGGAGGATGCCATCATCTACATGCTACACCGATCCCTCTCCCACTTGGACAGAGGCAGTGGTGCTGTAAGAATTATGTTTCTGGACTTCTCTAGCGCCTTCAACACAATCCAACCTCTGCTCCTTAGGGACAAGCTGACAGAGATGGGAGTAGATTCATACCTGGTGGCATGGATTGTGGACTATCTTAAAGACAGACCTCAGTATGTGCGTCTTGGGAACTGCAGATCTGACATTGTGGTCAGCAACACAGGAGCGCCGCAGGGGACTGTATTTTCTCCGGTCCTGTTCAGCCTATATACATCGGACTTCCAATACAACTCGGAGTCCTGCCATGTACAAAAGTTCGCTGACAACACTGCTATCGTGGGCTGCATAAGGAGTGGGCAGGAGGAGGAGTATAGGAACCTAATCAAGGACTTTGTTAAATGGTGTGACTTAAACCACCTACACCTGAACACCAGCAAAACCAAGGAGCTGGTGGTAGATTTTAGGAGGACCAGGCCCCTCATGGACCCCATGATCATCAGAGGTGACTGTGTGCAGGGGGTGCAGACCTATAAATACCTGGGAATGCAGCTGGATGATAAATTGGACTGGACTGCCAATACTGATGCTCTGTGTAAGAAAGGACAGAGCCGACTATACTTCTTTAGAAGGCTGGCATCCTTCAACATCTGCAATATGATGTTGCAGATGTTCTGTCAGACGGTTGTGGTGAGCGCCCTCTTCTACGCGGTGGTGTGCTGGGGAGGCAGCATAAAGAAGAGGGATGCCTCACGCCTGGACAAACTGGTGAGGAAGGCAGACTCTATTGTAGGCACAGAGCTGGACAGTTTGACATCCGTGGCAGAGCGACGGGCGCTGAGCATCCTCCTGTCAATCATGGAGAATCCACTGCATCCACTGAACAATATCATCTCCAGACAGAGGAGCAGCTTCAGCAATAGACTGCTGTCACCGTCCTGCTCCACTGACAGACTGAGGAGATCGTTCCTCCACCACACTATGCGACTCTTCAATTCCACCCGGGGGGTAAACATTAACATTATACAAAGTTATTGTCTGTCTGTATACCTGCATTGTTATCATTGTTTAATTTAATATTTTCTTTATCAGTATGCTGCTGCTGGAGTATGTGAATTTCCCCTTGGGATTAATAAATTATCTATCTATCTATCTATCTATCTATCTATCTATCTATCTATCTATCTATCTATCTATCTATCTATCTATCTATCTATCTATCTATCTATCTATCTATCTATCTATCTAGACATTAGAACAAGCCAGATGAGAACAGGCCATTCAGCCCAACAAAGCTCACCGTTCCTATCCACTTAGTTCTTCCAAAATAACATCAAGTTGAGTTTTGAAAGTCCCTAAAGTCCTACTGTCTACTATACTACTTATTCCATGTGTCTGTGGTTCTCATTGTAAAGAAAATCTTCTTGATGTTTGTGCAAAATTCACCCTTAATAAGCTTCCAATTGTGTCTCCTTATTCTTGCTGAACTCAATTTAAAGTCACAGTCTTGATCCACTGGACTAATTCCCTTCATAATTTTAAACACTTTAGTCATATCTCCTCTTAATCTCCTTTTCCTTAAACTGAGAAGGCTCAGCTCTTTTAATCTTCCTTCATAATTTATCTTCCACAGAACTGTCCAGGCCTTTATGCTGTCCACGTCCCTCTGTACTGATTCAACGGATTCCAGATTATCTGTCAATCCACCTAGCTTGGTATCATCTGCAAACTTAACCATCTTGTTATTTATATTCCTCTCCAAATCATTTATATATTTATATATTAAAAATAGCACTGACCCCTGCTGGACACCACTCTTAATGTGATCCAGTTCTGATGAGGTTCCTCCCACCATCACCCTCTGCTTCCTGTGTCTGAGCCAATTTAGCACCCATCTACACACAACACCCTGAACTCCCCACTTCTTTTAGTTTGATGCCCAGCCTCTCATGTGACACCTTTCACCATCTTCATCACTGTCTGCACCAAGACTAGCAGGGAAGAAGTTCAAGTGTGAATGCAGAAAACAAATCTTTAGCAACATGATGTACTTCTTGCCTTTATATGCTTGAAGTGTGTTGTCAGCCAGCTGAGCATAGTAGTTGCCAAGGAAATTCTCAACAACATCCTTAAATGCCTTCCATGCAATTTCCTCTGGCCACACTACAAGAACTTCGACCACCCACTTGTTTTTGTTGTCATGTCTGATTTGTGAACCAAAAACAATTCCTTCCTTGATCTTGGTAACATTTGTCTCAGATATCGAAATCCTTCATCTTTCTTGTTCATTGCTTTCATGAAACCTTTCATCATTCCAAGTTTTATATGAAGACAAGGCAAACATATCTTTGTTGGGTTGACCAGTGGTTTCTGTGCCACACTTTTCTGTCCTTACAGAGTGGCCATTTCCTTTTAAAGTTGTGGAGGAGTGGTGGCTCTGAGGCTAGGGATCTGCACTGGCAATCGGAAGGTTGCCGGTTCGAATCTTGTAAAATGCCAAAAGGGACTCTGCTCTGTTGGGCCCTTGAGCAAGGCCCTTAACCTGCAATTGCTAAACGCTTTGAGTAGTGAGAAAAGCACTATATAAATGCAAAGAATTATTATTAAAGTTACCAAAGTCTTTAGCACGGCTGTTTCTTTTAGCAGTACTTGGTATATCTGAGCTGGAAATGTTCTACCAGTCCATCGTAGCCAGTGTGGTGTTCTATGCCGTGGTCTCCTGGGGAAGCAACCTGAACTCAAAAGGACAATTAAACGAGACATATGTGCTCAATATACAGTGTATAATTTTGAGTTGAGTAATTGTATGCTTTGCACATATAGAGCTCGAGTGAACTCTCTGCATTGCTCCCTTCCACTCCTTTCCTGATATGTTGAGTGAGAGATCCTTTTCTCACTGTCCTCTTGGATCTTTGAAAGAGAGGGACTGTAAAATGGTTTTATATATTACGGAAATGCTGTCTGAGTCCTCGAAACTGCTTCTTCGCGATTAAACATATCCAGTCATCCACATTTTCCCAACCCAGTGTGAGGGATGGCCGGCCATTTACCCCGGCCAATACCCCCAGGCCGCTAGATGGAGCCCTCCCTGTAGCATGGAAGTGCCCCGAAGACCAGCAGGGAATTATGGACAATGGAGTTTTTATTCCCAACCCTGCTGGACACCGTGGGGCCCACCAGAGGACGCTGCAGGGAGGCTCAAGGACTCTTACGTGCCCTATAACTCGGAAGTGCGTCATGATCACATGACAGGAAGAAACTACGTGCTTCCGGGTTGAGGAAAAGGACTTTTACCCTGACCCAGAAGTCATAAGGACTTGTGGGATTATTGGACAGGAACACCTCCAGGTCAGGGAATATAAAAGGACGATGGGAAATCCCAGACGTTGAGCTGAGCTGGGTGGAAGGGTGGCAACGCGTCTGGGAGTGGAGGATTGTTTATTATTGATTGATTATTATAGGTGATTTATTGGAGTAGTGTGGAGTAGTGGTGCTTTGTGCACATTATTATTATAATAAATTCAATATTTGGATTTTTATCTGGTGTCTGATGTCTGGTCAGAGGGTTCAAGGGGTCACGGAGACCTTAAACTGTCACAGTTGGCGTAGTCGGCAGGATTCTCTGGCCGTTGGTTTTGGCAGAGGACCTGTATTTAAAATTTTTTTACTGTGGACAGTTCCCTAAGAGGACAACGTCCAGACATGCAGCAATGTCGCCTGAACCTACCTTCACCACATCTGATACGGGGAAGAAGAAGGACAAGCAGAGCGACATCACCAGCGGGAGAGCCACGCTCGTAATGGCCGACGCTCAGGAGGAGCTACGGAGCAGCTACACAAGTCGGGAGAAACCTCCGTGTACAGACGATCGCTCTAAGGTATGTGCTGGGAATTTAACAAATAATCCGTTTAAAATAACTCACTTTGTCCCGTGCATGTACCTCGGAAAAGATCACTTGGAGGCTCCGCAGGAAAATGGATATATTCCCGAAGATAGTGGCACGCTCCTGTTCGAGCCGACAAGCATTAAAGACAACTTCCGCATGTCGGCAGCCGGCGAGAGACACGTGATCGACCCCGGTGTGTTCTGCGAAGGAGGAGGTCCGCGTCCCGCGGTTTGTGCCTTCGTCTCCAAAGAGACAGACTTGGACTTTTCGAAGGGAAAGGGGGAGGCGAGCGAAGCACCGCTCACCCCGAAAGAAGGTAAGGAGGGCCGGGAAATGGCTGATCGGTCTCCCGACAAATTAATAAAGACAGACCGCAGTCCGCCGAAGAAGGCAACCCGGTCCTCAGACAATAAGAACTCCAAATCCCAGAAGCCTCCGCGAAGCTCATCAGAGCACGTGCCGACAGCGGGCGTGCTCATTGGCTCCCAGCCGGCAGGTAAGGAGAATACGGAACTGAACCTGCCTACGGCCGAAGTAAATAATATTGTGGACGTGCACGAGCTGGAGATATTGATTCAGTCTGTGAACAGTTTCTTACAGGTTGTGACGACAATAAAGAAGATCGTTGGAGATCTGGGAGCAGCGGCCGAAGTGCCTTTTAGAAAGGTGGAGGAATACCTGCGGCAACTAGGTCGTGAGCGTCCCGTCTTATATGATTTGGGGGTACAGGTAGGAAATGCCGGTACCGTATATAATGAAATAGGGACGCAGTGTGAAATGGGCCCGCGTTTGATAAGTAGCGGCTGCCAAAAGATGGCGAGCCCTACAAGAGAGTGTGGAATGATAACCGAGTGGTCGGGGGAAGGACCGATCGAGCCGGGGCAGCTATACGAGACGGCTTCTTGGAGCGAGGTGGACCTCAAGACCCCGATCTACGCTATAAGGGAGGTGTCATTGGTAACCGAAGGGGCGGGGCAAGCGCCAGTCATACCGGGGCAGTTGGAAGGTACTGTCTCTCGGGGCGATGTGGTGCTGAAGACGCTGCCACTGAATAAAATAAGGTCCACGGGCGTACAAACAGTGAAGGGGCTCTCTTCTTCCAATAGAGAGACCCAAACTGTGTACAAGCCCCAGAATAAGCAGGAGATCCCAAATCTGACAAATTAGAGAGAAGGGCTGAGTGCATTGTGGCGGCCGTAGACCCTCCCTCTGCGGAGAAAATGACGGAGTTGACGGAGTTCCCAAGGTGTTTCCAGTCTCGTGGAGGAAGACAACCAGGAGGGCGACGACTTTGCTACAACTGTCGTCAGCCGGGCCACGTATGGCGAAGTTGTCCTCGGAGGACAGGGGATCGGAGGGACAACTGATACACCATTCCCCCTAGGTTCTCTGGGGAGTCTAGACAGCGCAGCCAAGGCCCGACTGAAGGGTTCTCCTGGAGGAAGACATCCCTCGCGGGGCTTGCCGCTCCGCCCCAGTGGTCTTCGCTTAGGGGAGGGAACTGTGAGGGATGGCCGGCCATTTATCCCGGTCAATACCCCCAGGCCGCTAGATGGAGCCCTCCCTGTAGCATGGAAGTGCCCCGAAGACCAGCAGGGAATTATGGACAATGGAGTTTTTATTCCCAACCCTGCTGGACACCGTGGGGCCCACCAGAGGACGCTGCAGGGAGGCTCAAGGACTCTTACATGCCCTATAACCCGGAAGTGCGTCATGATCACATGACAGGAAGAAACGACGTGCTTCTGGGTTGAGGAAAAGGACTTTTACCCTGACCCGGAAGTCATAAGGACTTGTGGGATTATTGGACAGGAACACCTCCGGGTCAGGGAATATAAAAGGATGATGGGAAATCCCAGACGTTGAGCTGAGCTGGGTGGAAGGGTGGCAACGCGTCTGGGAGTGGAGGATTGTTTATTATTGATTGATTATTATTGGTGATTTATTGGAGTAGTGTGGAGTAGTGGTGCTTTGTGCACATTATTATTATAATACATTCAATATTTGGATTTTTATCTGATGTCTGACGTCTGGTCTGAAGGTTCAAGCGGTCACGGATACCTTAAACTGTCACACCAGTTAATCTATTTCAGGGGAACTGAGAATAAGGGGTTAGTCTAGAGTCACCAATTAACCTAACATGCACATCTAAGGGCCATGGGGAAAAAAAATCTATGAAGAAAAGTCCCCAAAATCCTTGGCTGGTGGTGCAAACCACACAAGGCTGGGACTCAAACCCAGGATGGTGCAGTGGTGAAGCCTCGGACATAACAGCTGTGCCATCCTCAAACTATCCCTTTTATGCTGGATATTCCACAATGAGCTTGTTTTTTTTTTTTTTTTTTTGTTCTGAAGGTTAACTGATGTCAGATTTTAGGAAGTATCAGATCCTACTGTGGATGAAGACTCAACAGATTATTGCACTTCATTCCTCGCCGCAGTTTTTCCACTAACCTTGAATGAACTTGTCTTAGGCACAGCGAGTCAAGCAGACAACCCCAAAGTACTTATCTTCCATTTAATGAGTTAGACTAAATATAAGCTGGCAAGAGATCAACATAACCACCTGCCGAGCCAGAGCAACAGCAGGTAAGTACAACATTTAACTTGTTGCATAATGAAATCGACCGCCACTAAAAGTAAACTTAATACAAGAAAGGCTGCTTCTTGACATTATTCTGAGTGGTACATTTAAACTCAATAAAATGAAATGTATATAGAATTTAAAAAAAGAATCTGCTCAGTTCAAGAAGAATCTGTTTTTCGATTTAACCATCTCACAATGTTGGGAGGCAGCCAGTTACTTTGAGCCACTTCATATTTTTTTGGCACAGCGATTCAACTTGAGAATTTTACTGTTGTAAAAGTAAATAAATGTTCATCCATCCATCCTTCTGCCAGTTTTTTTTTTTGTTTGTTTAAATGTTTGAATGTGCGCAAGATCAAAAGTAAATGGAGACTTTTCTATCAGATAAGAAGCAACTGCAATGGATCCACCCGCACTCACGCCTTACAAGTCCAATTTAGAGTCATCAGTTAAATTAGGATATTGAAGGAAAAGCTGGAGAAACTCCAGGCAGATGTGGAATAAACTCCACCAAGTGTAGTCGTGAGATAGCAGTGCTCAGCCTTGTGCCATCCCTTTTCTGAAGTTATGAATGTTTTATACAAAGTAAAATATTTCAATGAGATATGGCAATTTTATCTTTAACATTTATTGTAAATATAACAGCAGGTCATGTCACTTGCAGAAATTCTTAGATGATTCTGCACTTATTCTCCAGTCAGGCAGGTGGGTGAATCCTGTACCGGAAAAGGGGTGCAGTGCAAAACGGTGCCAGTATTGGTCAGTTCCGGTTGCCAAGTAGCTGAAACCCCTACACAGGACACAGTTTTGTTGACTGATCGCGCAGTGGGGGCACGACCAGCAGAGGTACATGATAAGTGCCAGCTGCCAAAGCACTCTGCCCCAAGTGCCGGTGGTGGTCTCACAGACATCCACAAGGGCACAGATGGTGTGGATCTCTTTTTGTCTCATAGGGAGACCCAGACTGTCGTTGTGCCCCAGAATAAGAGGAGGACCCAGAGAAAGAAGGCCAGGTCTCCTAACAGTGTACAGCATGAGCCCATCTCCTTGGAGGCAGTCGCTGTGAAGGTGCAGAGAGATAAGTCGACCTCAGCTGGGCATACTTTGGGGCAAGAATTTCCATCCTGTTTCTGATCCCGCAGAGTACGAGTTGGTGGAGAGCGCTGTTGCTATGACTGTAATCACTTTGGCCATGGCTGGAGGTGCTGTCCATGGAGGACGCTAGGAGCTGCTAGATGATGTCGGTACAGCACCTCCCAGTCCAGTTGTAATTATGTCTTTGCTTGGGCAGAGCCATGGACCAGATGACATTGTTTCCCCATCCCCATCACGGGATAGGCCACTGTGCCCCATGAGGCTCAGCTGAGGGAGGGACAGTGTCACAGACAGCCAGGGTCCTTGCCCGGCCGGGACGCCTCTTTGCTGAGAGGACCAGGGGAGCAAGCCTGAGCAGAACATTACCTCCCCCAGGACACTAGATGGTAGCCCCCATGAGTTGCAGCGGTGCAGACTCCCTCAGACTATCTATCTATCTATCTATCTATCTATCTATCTATCTATCTATCTATCTATCTATCTATCTATCTATCTATCTATCTATCTATCTATCTATCTATCTATCTATCTATCTATGTTGCATTAGTTCTTGCATCACCCCAGTTCCAAAGGTATCACGTCCTGGTGAGCTGAATGACTTCAGGCCTGTCGCTCTGACGTCACATATGATGAAGACCATGGAGTGGCTGCTGCTTCACCACCTGAGGCCACAGGTCCGCCACACCCTCGACCCTCTGCTGTTTGCATGCCAGGAGAAGGTGGGAGCGGAGGATGCCATCATCTACATGCTACACCGATCCCTCTCCCACTTGGAGAGAGGCAGTGGTGTTGTAAGAATTATGTTTCTGGACTTCTCTAACGCCTTCAAAACCATCCAACCTCTGCTCCTTAGGGACAAGATGACAGAGATGGGAGTAGATACATACCTGGTGGCATGGATCGTGGACTATCGTACAGACAGACCTCAGTATGTGCGTCTCGGGAACTGCAGGTCTGACATTGTGGTCAGCAGCACAGGAGCGCCACAGGGGACTGTACTTTCTCCGGTACTGTTCAGCCCAAATACATCAGACTACCAATAAAACTCGGAGTCCTACCACGTGCAAAAGTTCACTGACGACACTGCTATCATGGGCTGCATCAGGAGTGGGCAGGAGGAGGAGTATAGGAACCTCATCAAGGATTTTGTTAAATGGTCCTACTCAAACCTCCTACACCTGAACACCAGCAAAACCAAGGAGCTGGTGGTGGATTTTAGGAGTCCTAGACCCCTCATGGACCCTGTGATCATCAGAGGTGACTGTGTGCAGAGGGTACAGACCTATAAATATCTGGGAGTGCAGCTGGATGATAAACTGGACTGGACTGCCAATACTGATGCTCTGTGCAAGAGAGGACAGAGCCGACTATACTTCCTTAGAAGGCTGGCGTCCTTCAACATCTGCAATAAGATGCTGCAGATGTTCTATCAGACGGTTGTGGCGAGCACCCTCTTCTACGCGGTGGTGTGCTGGGGAGGCAGCATAAAGAAGAGGGACACCTCACACCTGGACAAACTGGTGAGGAAGGCAGGCTCTATTGTAGGCACGGAGCTGGACAGTTTAACATCTGTGGCAGAGCGACGGGCGCTGAGCATCCTCCTGTCAATCATGGAGAATCCACTGCATCCACTGAACAGGATCATCTCTAGACAGAGGAGCAGCTTCAGCGACAAACTGCTGTCACTGTCCTGCTCCACTGACAGACTGAGGAGATCGTTCCTCCCCCACACTATGCGACTCTTCAATTCCACCCGGGGGGATAAACGTTAACATTATACAAAGTTATTGTCTGTTATACCTGCATTGTTATCACTCTTTAATTTAATATTGTTTTTTATCAATATGCTGCTGCTGGAGTATGTGAATTTCTCCTTGGGGATTAATAAAGTATCTATCTATCTATCTATCTATCTATCTATCTATCTATCTATCTATCTATCTATCTATCTATCTATCTATCTATCTATCTATCTATCTATCTATCTATCTATCTATCTATCTATCTATCTATCTATCTATTCTTTTACCTGTCTTTTGTAAAAAGGAAACCATTTACATAACACTTTGTAATCTTAAAAATTCACCTTCAAAGACGTTGGTGCATAGTATAAATCAGTGAACTCAGAACTTGAATGAGAACTGGAGGGCTAAGTTTTGTAATAATATCTTAGAAAATGTGAAACTGGTGCATGATGTATCTTTGGTTTTCACAAAAGGTTTTAGTGGCTCTTGGGGGAGTGAAACCCTGGAGTATTTTGTGGTTTTTGGGAGATCTGGAACTTATCGTGCTCTATTACAGTGTGTATATTGTGTACAGTTCTGTGCAAGTGTCTGAAAAGAATGTAAAGCAGGAATGTTTTCAAAAATAATACTGTCAATAGTTTATATCAATCAAGAAACATCCCAGAAAATAGACTAAACAGAGTCAATGAAATCTGATATCATTGTGATTCAGGCACTATAAAACAACAAAACAGGAGAGGCCTTTAAAAAGACCCACAAACACAGGCTGGCCTGCCCCAATAATAAGTCTTACTTAGGCAAGCCTGACCCTAACTAAACGGGAGGCTCCAAAATGGGCTTTAAAGTTGAAAATTAACAGGACAGTCTCAGATATTTTCAAACAATGTCTCAGAATAGAGAACCGTAAAACTATGGCTTGTATAGAGACAAGTCCTACATGACTCCTTATTAAATGATCATGAATTATTCACGAAATACATAAATATAAGAAAATACTTAAAAGGGCAAAAATGAATTGTCTGAATGGCAATCCTAAGGCAAACAAGTCTCAATACATCATTCAGAAATCAAAATCTAAAAAGAGAAGCAAAAATAACCACAAAACCAGCAAATTCAAAGAAATGGCAGCACTCAAAAAAATCTCCAAAAAATCACTCAATCAGCTGCTAAGCGACTCGCTTCTCAGCCATAAGGGACTGCCTCTAGCCTTTAACAGTCATGCAAGGGTGGTTCTGTCCCTTGGGGTTCCACCTACAACATACTGTATAAGGAACATAGAAGAACAAACATCAGGGTAGATAGTGTGGTGGACAGCCGGGACGCCTGGAAGGACCGGAAGAGGGACAATACCTCCCCCAGGACATGAGAGGGCAGCCGCCCTGGTCTTGAATGGGGGCCACAGGATCAGAGTTTAGAAGCTCAACCCTGTTGAATCCCAGAGGATTATGGAGCGCTGGACTTCAGCACTTCCACCACAACCAGAAGTGCTGCCAGAAGAGATTCCAGGCAGACCCAGAGTGCTTCCGGGTGCTCCTGCGGCACTTCTGCCACACCAGGAAGTGCCATCAGAAGATCATCATGAAGCACCTGGAGCACATCCGGGGTGTTATAAAAGGGGCCGCCTCACTCCATTAGAGGAGCTGGAGTCGAGAGGAAGAAGATGGAACTTGTGAGGAGAGGAGTAGAGGCGGCTGAAGTACTGGGAGAGTGAAGGAAAGAAGGGACAGAGTTTGGCTGGAAGGACATTGTGAGGCGCTGTTAAAGAAGGAGAAAATAAAAGTGTGTGTTCTGGACATCTGGTGTCGTGTCTGTCTGTGTAAGGGGGCTGTCATATCACAACAGATACAACATTAACTAACATAACATAAGTCATCTATAGGCAATTTACAAATCAAGATAAATAACACAATGAATACAAACAGTAATACCATTTAAAACCCTATAGAAAAGCGTAACAGAATAAAGAAGTAATAAATTACTATAGATTATTAAAAGCACTTTTAAACAAAAAAGTCTTTAAATTCTTCTGAAAAATACTCACTTTTGCAGAGTGCCAGATTGACTGAGAGAGCTTGTTTCTTAGGCAAGGCCCAATACACCAAAAGGCTCTGTGACCCATTGTGCAGTCTCATCCGTGGAACAGCTAGTAGTTTAGAGGACCCAGAATCCAGATGTGTACTTGGTAAGAAATCTCGAAGACAGACAGATATCGTGAACTAGGAGTTCCAAACTACATAAGTCCCAAAAGTTCCAAAAACCCTTCTAATCTATATATCCAT
Source organism: Erpetoichthys calabaricus (assembly GCF_900747795.2). Lineage (NCBI taxonomy): Eukaryota > Metazoa > Chordata > Cladistia > Polypteriformes > Polypteridae > Erpetoichthys > Erpetoichthys calabaricus. Next base: position 25,505,579 of record NC_041395.2, read on the forward strand.
CCTATATCCTAACTACTGCGGTGGGTTGGCACCCTGCCCAGGATTGGTTCCCTGCCTTGTGCCCTGTGTTGGCTGGGATTGGCTCCAGCAGACCCCCGTGACCCTGTGTTCGGATTCAGCGGGTTGGAAAATGGATGGATGGATGGATGGATATCCTAACTACAGTTTCACGGGGGTCTGCTGGAGCCAATCCAAGGCAACACAGGGCGCAAGGCAGGAAACAAACACTGGGCAGGGCGTGCACACAAGGGACAATTTAGAATCGGCAATGCACCTAACCTGCATGCCTTTGGACTGTGGAAGGAAACCCACGCAGACACGGGGAGAACATGCAAACTCCACGCAGGGAGGACCCGGGAAGCAAACCCGGGTCTCCTAACTGCGAGGCAGCAATGCTACCCACTGCACCACTGTGCCGCCCCAATCTATATATATACTATATATATTCAGCATTTCTCACATTTCCTTTCATCCTACACTTACCCAGATCTTTGTAGACACAGAACACACATGAAATGCCTGTATTCCAAATAACGATATGCTGTATTATTTACCTTATACAACTCCAGGAACCTCACACACAAATAAAGAAGCCTTGGCTTGAGCTGGGAGAACTTTTTGCCTGAGTTGAGCTCCATTAAGGCAGGGAATGGGACAGCAGGCTGCTTGCTGCTTGTGCTGATGGACACATTTACAACACAAAAGACGCTGATGGTTGGTGCAAAGAAATTTAAGGTGGCCCGGGATTATGGTTTTTTTCGTAGGTTTCAGGAATTCTAGTGTTAATAATAGAATTAAGTTCTGGATAAGAACGCAAAGTGGAATTAAATTTAACCACCTTTTTTGTAACCAATGAAAAACCAGAAATCAACTGACCATCGATACTGATATTTTATGCTGGATTTTTTCACCAGACATGGAGTGCTCATGAGTATGACCTCTGACTTTAATTGCAGGTAATTATTATTGATCTAATTCTATATATCATTAAGACAATGATTGGCGGCTTGAGCTTGTAGAACTTGGGCATCTGGAATGGTCTGGAGGAGGAGAAGGAGATTAGGAGCACACAGTGATACAGCATGTTTCCGCACCCACCACATGTCAAATCAACTCAGGATTCCAGATTAGGACCCAAGTGCAGCATTGCAATGGGGTGACACTTCAGCGCCACACTAGTTCAGATGGAATGAAACAGTGTGAAGTTTTAACAGAGGGTGGAGTGCCAATTCTGCCATCAATCCCCCTGGAGATCATTCAAAAATTGTGAACACATCAGACACAAAACTAAATGTGACAGTGAGGTTCCTTGACCTTCAAAATCCTCCAAAAAGAGGACTTCATGATTTTTAATGACCATAGGAAAAATGTAAAAAAAAAAAATAAAATCCTAATCTTGACATACGGGCCTAGCCATCCATTAACTTATCATGATCATTTCTTTTATGCTTAACTAAAGAAATGTATGGAAGAAAAAAAATAACCACAAGGAGAATCTGCAAACACTACATGACAAAGTTCAGTCTGGGATGTGAAACCAAGAGTATGGAAATGTGCAACTACTGCGGGACACAACTTGAACTTCTGATCTGTCCCTTGTAGTAGACCGGCAGGGTGGTACAGCAGCCAAGCCATTGCACCTTATATCTCAGGGTCACAAGTTCTCTTCCTACTCGTGATTTGCTGTTTGATCCTGGACAATTCCCTTATCTTGCCTGTGTTTAACCTGTAAAAGGATCTGTTAACAGTGCTAACATATCATGATCTTGGAAGTTGCCTTTGCACTATATAATGATGCCAGCCTAATATATATCAGTAAAATAATTTTATTTTTAAGTAATGTCACTGCAATGGACTGCCACCCCATTCAGAGCTCTTGCCAAATGTTGTCAAATTGTTCTCTGGCCATTAAAGCAGGTGTGAGAATATAAAGTCAGGTTCGGCAGAATAAGGGTGTTCTCTTTTTTTTCTGAATGGACATTGTGGCGGACGGCTGGCTGCTCAACCCTCCCAAAGAGGAGAAGGATGGTGGAAGGCAGATACTGTTGGATACTGCCTCCCCCAAGGCGCCAGATGGCGAGTTCCCAGCAGCATAGCGGTGCCCCAGATTCCTGCAGGGCATCATGGACTCTGAAGTTTGGCATAACAGTCCTGTTGTGTACAGTGGGTGCTGGAAGATCTCAGGATTTGTATTTCCCATATAGCCCGGAAGTTCTCCCAAGTCACAGGGTCATAAGAAAACCTCAAGTCCTCCATCTGACCTGGATGTTCTGGCAAGTCACGGGGACGGAAGAATGGAAGCACTTCCGGTTCAAGGACTATATAAAGGACTACTGAGGTGTGGGGGAGAATATTGTATTGAGTTATTGTTGGCGTATTTGTGTATGGTGGCTGCAGTGCTTAAAGAGCACTTTGAAGAGGAAAAAATAAGTAAAAGATCTACTTTGTGCTTTTACCCTGTGTCTGCGTATCTATCGATTGGGTTTAGCGGGGCAACAGTAACCCTTAGTGTTCTTACAATGTACAGTGGATTTACAAACTATTCAGACCCCTTTATTTTCTTCAAATTGTCTTAGAAGCTCGGTTAAAAAGAGAGGTGATAATTAATGAGCAGCAGGATGGTTTCATGCCAAGAAAGAGCACCACAGATGCAATGTTTGCTCTGGTGATGTTGATGGAGAAGTTTAGAGAAGGCCAGAAGGAGTTGCATCGTGATTTTGTGGACCTGGAGAAAGCATATGACAGGGTGCCTCGAGAGGAGCTATGGTATTGTATGAATAAGTTGGGAATGGCAGAGAAGTATGTAAGAGTTGTACAGGATATGTACAAGGGAAGTGTGACAGTGGTGAGGTATGCGGTAGGTGTGACGGATACATTCAACAAGGAGGTGGGATTACATCAGAGATCGGCTCTGAGCCCTTTCTTATTTGCAATGGTGATGGACAGATGAGATTAGACAGGAGTCCCTGTGGACTATGATGTTTGCAGATGACACTGTGATCTGTAGCAATAGTAGGGAGCAGGTTAAGGAGACCCTGGAGAGGTGGAGATATACTCTGGAGAGGAGAGGAATGAAGGTCAGTAGGAACAAGACAGAATACATGTGTGTAAATGAGAGGGAGTCAGGATAAAGGGAAAGATGACTGCAACAATGTACAGAGACATCTTGGATGAAAACCTGCTCCAGAGCGCTATTGACCTCAGACTGGGGCGACGGTTCATCTTTCAGCAGGACAACAACCCTAAGCACACGGCCAAGATATCAAAGAAGTGGCTTGAGGACAACTCTGTGAATGTCCTTGAGTGGCCCAGCCAGAGCCCAGACTTGAATCCGATTGAACATCTCTGGAGAGATCTTAAAATGGCTGTGCACCGACGCTTCCCATCCAACCTGATGGAGCTTGACAGGTGCTGCAAAGAGGAATGGGCGAAACTGGCCAAGGATGGGTGTGCCAAGCTTGTGGCATCATATTCAAAAAGACTTGAGACTGTAATTGCTGCCAAAGGTGCAACGACAAAGTATTGAGCAAAGGCTGTGAATACTTATGTATATGGGATTTCTCAGTTTTTTTATTTTTAATAAATTTGCAAAAACATCAAGTAAACTTTTTTCACGTTGTCATTATGGGGTGTTGTGTGTAGAATTCTGAGGAAAAAATGAATTTAATCCATTTTGGAATAATGCTGTAACATAACAAAATGTGGAAAAAGTGATGCGCTGTGAATACTTTCTGGATGCACTGGATATCTCTGTCATTCCAACAGAAACATTTTTAGTATTAAAATGCATTGCTTTTATGATTCCAATAGAAGGCACATCACAAATTTTAACACTGCTTTTACATAATCCCATACAAAATGGCACATAATGGAGACATACGTATTGCACGACATACTGCAAACATTAAAGCTGAGGTCTGCAATAATCATTTAGATTTCAAGCCATCTTGGATGGGTACTACATCTAGTCACTCTCACTCTTAAATGCATGTCCCCTTAATTTCCACTGGTGTCCTTGAGTACGTGCTCCACCCGTAAACTGAAAGAATTCTGCTTGATATCTGTTCATCAATGATCTGAAGCCTCTTATTCCATCCCAGGGTCACATGAAGTCAGAGTCTAGCTCAGCAGCATCAGGAGAAGTGCAGGTGCCAAGCATCAGGGGGGAAGCTAGTCGAGTGCAGGGTCCGCTCAGATTCACACACACACACACATAGTGGGCCAATTCAGAGCCACAAAGCCACAAGTTTTTGACAGGAGGAAGAAGAAGATCTTCAGCCGGCCAATCAGGAATTTGTCTGCTACATGCAGAATTGAACCCAGGTCACCAGCACTGAGGCAAATTTACAGTTCGTAACATTAAGTTATGAGCAGCATTGAATTATTTAAAATCCATTTGTAGATATTTCTGAAAATGCAGTTCAGACAGAATTACCTGCAATGGCTTGACCTATGAAGAAAGTGTTTACACTAAAATCAACGAACTGTAATTAAAGCGGAATTTAGGTTAAAATGATTAGCATATATGTATTATTATGATTAGCTTTGTCTGCCATACTTTGCACAGATGTAATTTTAAAATTGTGAAAACATGTCCTTATAAGTAAGAAGAGAAAAGGATTTTCACATCATTGCACAATATGTCATGAACAAAGTACAAGGTAGCCATGAAGATTGGCAGGAGATTTATTGGGTCAGTACTCGAAATGAGAATACCAAGAAAACATTGGATTCATTTGCAAAACGAGTTTGCTAAAGTTGTTATGCCATTTGGTGACCTTGCACACTTCACGTGTTGTGTGCTTTTCCGTTCATAAACATCTGATTAGCTGCTTGTCCTTCTTTTAACAGTTATACTATTTATGAATCACATCAGCCTGTGTAATACACACAAATAGCTTTAGTGTAGTGTGCAAGCGTTCTGTCTAGTGGCTGCAAGAGTGTGAAATAAATGGACACATTTGGAAGAAAAGATGACAACCAGCAATGGTTATGCATGTGAGAGAAGACGATCTCTTCTATAAAAAAACAATACTGGCCACCAAAAGTGCAGCGAGGCCAAAAGTTTGGTACCAGATGGAGCTTTGCTATGGATTAAGATTGGAAAGAAATTGTTGAAGTGTCTTCACCCCTGGCCACAGCTGGAATGTCTTTCAATAGGGTCTGCTATAAAATTGTCTATCCATCTGGTCATAGGTTGAGTTTTAATCAAGTTTATTAATTAGAATTTTGTTCCTTTCTTTAATTTTTGTGTTTGCTTTATGTATGCGCTTTGTTTCTTGATCCTCTACATACTGAAATCATTAAACCACTGATCAACAAAAACAACCGAGACCACTATTGTCTTTGACAAATTATTTCTAACCTGCCCTTTTTAACGTATCATTATAGAAAAAGCAGTTTTCAGCATTTAGATAATTAATTTAAAAATGATTCTCTTCTTGATAAGCTTCAGTCAGGATATTGAACAAATCACAGAACAGAAGCTGCACTGGATACAGAAGTGAATGACTTGTGGGTTAATGCAGAGAGAAGACGTATATCTGTTCTTGTTCTCTTAGACCTGAGTGCAGCATTGGACACCATAGACCACGATATTCTTATAAATCGTCTTAGACTTTGGCAAAGTCTTAAATTGGTTTGAGTCTTATTTAGCAGGTTGAAATTGTTTTGTTAGCTGTGGTGATTGTAGTTTGAAGTTCCATGATGTTCAACATGGCTGGCCACAAGGATTGATTCTGCTCTTGCTATTATATTCAACCCACATGCTTCCATTAGACCGGATTATACAGGAAATTTTCAATTGACTTTCAATGCACGAGTAAACACATTACAAAATACATTTAATGATGAAATGTATTGTATAGGATATGCAATTAATAATGGTAATCAATATTCCATTTTATATTTTGAAGAAAACATCATGAAGGTGTTGTCCATTTCTCTGTACACATTCTGACAGCGTGTTGTGGAAATTCTGCATTGCTCGACGTAACATCAACAACAACAACAACATTAATTTATATAGCACATTTTTATAGAAATAATGTAGCTCAAAGTGCTTTACATGATAAAGAAAGAGAAAAAGACAAAATAAATAAGAATTAAAATAAGGGAACACTAATTAACATGGAATAAAAGTAAGGTCCTATGGCCAGGGAGGACAGAAAAAACAAAAACTCCAGACGGTGTCAAGAAGAGCGCCAGCGATTTCCTCTTCAATCCTCCTTTTTAGTCCAGCAACACTTGGCTTTTAAGATGTGACCACAGAAAAAAATCGCCAACAGTGAGATCTGGGGATCTCGGAGGCCATGGAATGTCACCGTTGCCTTCCAAACAATTATCGAATAGCTGCCATCGATTGTCGGGCAGCATGCAAAGTGGCTCCACCTGGGGACTTCTTTTTTTCAGGGTGAACCCATCTCTTCGAGATTACTCACCTATGTTGTTATTGCATGAGCAGACGGGACACGATCATGACGTCCTAACTGGTAATGATAGTGAAATTTCCTTTGTGTAGAAGTCACACTATCGCCATTCTTCTAAAAGGCTTTCACAGAGAACGCTCATTGTGCACCACTCCACTGCTCCATTATAACTAATGGCAAGGGATTCTAAACGAGATCGCATTGGTCCCAAACAACTACCGATGCCCCAGGGTCGCCAACACCTAGTTCCAAAATTTCCTGCTACCCTGTGCCACCCTGTATCAAAGTTCAAGGTGAACTACCATGGCTATGCAGATGACACACAGCATATAGCACTACATATAGCACTTGATGACCCTGACACTTTGGCCTCTATGACCAAATGTCTAACTCGTATTTCTGAATGCATGATAAGTATTTTCCTCAAGCTAAATAAAGACAAAACAGAAATTTTAGTTGTTTAGTTGTTGGCAACAATGGAAATAGTGAAGGTTTTAGAAATAACCTTTACACCTTAGCAGTACAAGTCAAGGCAGAAGTAAAGAATTTAGGTGTAATCACAGACTCCTAGGTAGAGTAATGGCTCTGAGGCTAGGGATCTGCGTCTGCAACCGGAATGTTGCCGGTTCGAATCCCATAAATGCCAGAAGTGATTCCACTCCATTGGATCCTTATGCAAGGCCCTTCACCTGCAATTGCACTGTCCTGGGTATGACGTTAACCTGCATCCAGCCATTCAAGTGGGCCCTCCATCTTGCAGTTAATAATCAGGGGTTGGTAGGAGGATTACCACTGTAGAAAACGTCACACTGTTCCACTCCATTTGAACTAATATGGTACTGAGGTGTCCCCTGTTGCTTGGGTCCTAATTTGGGTGGTTGTGGCAATGTGCTGTATCAGTGCATGCTCCCAACCCCTCTCTCCGCTCATGGACTCCGGCCTAAACTTTGAATCGCACATTAACAAAATTATTAGGATTGCATTTTTTTCATTTGAGGAACATTGCAAAAGTTAGACTTCTTATAACACTGAAAGTTACTCAGAAATTAACTTTCGTTTTTAGTTGACTAGATTACTGTAATGCACTCCTAACAGTCCAAAATGCAGCAGCAAGAATCTTGACCAGAAAAGGACAATCTGAGCACATCACACCATCCTTAGCTTCATTACGTTGGTTATCTGTGTCCTTGAGAGTTGATTTTAAAAATAGTATTAATGGTATATAAAGCTCTGAATAATCTTACTTCTTCCAATATTTTGTAATGCCTGGCCCCCTGCATTCCAAGTCGTAACCTTAGATCTTCTAATGGTGGTTTGCTTATTATTTCAAGAGCCAAGCGTGAAAGAAGTGGTGAGGTGTTCCGTTAATGTTATGCACCAAAGATGTGGGATGTTTTACTGATGGATGTATACCAGGCTAGCACCATGGATCCTTAAAAAAATAATAAAAATTTGGCTTTTTCATACTTGTAAGTTCTATTTTTAATAGATTACACTGTACTACTTACTGTGTAAGCCTGTGCTGTAAAATGCCCGGGGTCCTAGAAACAACTGAAATCATCAGAAAAAAAAGTGACTAAGCAACTTTGTCTTTCTTCGGAGGTTTCGTTTTGCTGACGTGCTCGCCTCGCTTGTGTATTAGCGGCGGGAGGAAAAGTAAAAGGGATACCATTTTGCCAATGTGCTCGCCTCGCTTGTGTATTAGCCGCTAAGCGAGTGACTCTTTCTTTGGAGATTTCGTTTTGCCAACATGCTCGGATTATTTGTGCATTAGCAGCTAAGCGACTTTGTCTTTCTTCGGAAGTTTCGTTTTGGTGACGTGCTCGCCTCGCTTGTGTATTAGCAACGGGAGGAAAAGTAAGAGGGATACCATTTTGCTGATGTGCTCACCTCGCTTGTGTATTAGCCACTAAGCAAGTGACTCTTTCTTCGGATGTTTCGTTTTGCTGACGTGCTCGGATTATTTGTGCATTAGCGGCTAAGCGACTTTGTCTTTCTTCGGAGGTTTCGTTTTGGTGACGTGCTCGCCTTGCTTGTGTATCAGCAACAGGAGGAAAAGTAAGAGGGATACCATTTTGCTGATGTGCGCACCTCGCTTGTGTATTAGCCGGTAAGTGAGTGACTCTTTCTTTGGAGATTTCGTTTTGCCGACGTGCTCGGATTATTTGTGCATTAGCGGCTAAGCGACTTTGTCTTTCTTCGGAAGTATCGTTTTGCTGACGTGCTCGCCTCGCTTGTGTATTAGCGGCGGGAGGAAAAGTTAGAGGGATACCATTTTGCCAACGTTCTGGCCTCGCTTGTGTATCCTCAAAGGTGGAGCCCTTACCACGACTCCACTTCTCACTACTAGGACAGACAGACACACACACTTCCATGCGTAGATGTTTATATATAAGATATGCGTAGAAATATGGATAGGATTTTCAATCATAATAAATCTTAACATTTCTATCCTTTCTTTGCTGGTTTCTCTCCGATCAAATCACTGCCACAGCCATCTCTGAGTTCAGAATAAAAGTGGATACTCTAAACTATTCAGTTACTTAGACATTTTCTTGTCTCCATTCCCTGACTTGTGCTTTTCATAGAGATGCTTGGAGTGTTCCTTTGTCATCATGGTGTAGGTTTGTCCTCCATACTAACTTCCCACAAGTTGGCCTTTCCACATTCAGGTGCATTCAGACTACAAAGAACAGAAACCCCAGATGGATGACCTCCATTGAACTTGTTCTGGGACTTCTAAAACCAGTTGGCTGCACCAGTGATGATATAGGGGTCTCATATTAATAGTGTATGTATAGTATAGTATATTAATAGTTATGCAATCATTAATATTGTGTTTTATATATGTAATTTATGCAGTCGACTTTTTACTTTGATATTAAAAAGCCTATTTCTGTTGATTAGTGTGAACAAAGCCAAATTAAATCCACTGACATTCAATGATGTATAACTATAAACATGTAATTTGTAGGCACTGTAACAGTCATTGACTAATAAACGCATGATATGCAGCCCCTACAGTTGTATTCCTAAGGCGTTGGTTGATTACCTGTTTTGGATGTAAAGATAATTATTTAAACATGCATAAAAGTAAGAAGTTTAGATAAACCTTAGCAGGAAATGTTGAGCAACTGTATTTTAAAATGTTTTGACCCTTTTCAGCTACATGAAATTCACTAGAAAATGTTGCCTCATTTATTACGCTTATATGTAATCTTGTTCAAAAGCAAATTAAAACCCTTGTTGGTGTGAGTGGTTGAGCAACCAATTATCTGTCATCACTGGCTGAATTCTGACCTCCAGTGTGTTTCTTATCTTGTGGTTATGATAAATGTCAGCTAATCTCCATTCCTAGAAATCCACAGTATCTGCAGGGATGACTGTCAGGCCTACACTGAAAATATGAAGATGTGCACTACTCTGCATGTTCTCCATTATGTAATTTTTTTTTGTACATGTACAGTCATGATTTGATTTTTAGTTGCATAATTTTTTCCTGGTCCAGGTTGCAAAAATACAGTCATGTGAAAAGGTAAGTGCACCCTATAGAAACTGTTGACTATTTCTACATATTGGAACAGGCTAACAGCAGATCTTCATGCAAACAGTGCCAACAGATAAAGGTGAGATACTGGAATAACAACACAAGGAATAGTGGCCTTTTCAATCATTAATTCAACAAAAATAGCAATAGATATAACAGCTTACTGGGGCATAAGTAGGTTCACCCTTGGCTTCAAAAGCTAGAATTGTGCCCGTTGGCAGAAATGCCTTGTTGTGGGCAGTTTGCATAACTGTCCATCCATTTCTGACTTTGGCCCTCTGAAATTTTGTCCACACCTTCATGCAAAATTCCTTCAGTTGCAAGATGTTTGTGGATGTTTTTACATGTACTGCCCACCTCAATGTCATTCAAATCAGGGCTTGGACTAGGCCAGTCAATAACTTTGCGTTTCTTCATTTAAGGTGGATTTGATAGCATGCTTCAGATCATTATTGTGTGCTGAAAAGTCCAGTTCCAGTTCAACTTCAACTTTTGGACAGATGGCCTCACAGTCTCTTCAAGTACATTTTCATTTGATGCAGACTTTGTGTTGACTTATGGGTAACACTTTAGAAGATTAGAACAATGCAGATGGGAACAGGCCATTCAGACCAGCAAAGTCTTATCCACTTAATTTTTCTAAAATAACCTCAAGTCCAGTTTTGAAAGTCATTAAAGTTCTACTGTCTACCATGTTACTTGGTAGGTCCTTCTATGTGTCAATGGTTCTTTGTGTAAAGAAAAACTTCCTACAAAATTTGCCCTTAAGTTTCCAACTTTGTCCCCGTGTTCTTGTTGAACTCATTTTAAAATCACTGTCTTGATCCACTGGAATAATTCCCTGCATAATTTTAAACACTTCAATCATCCCTTCCCTTAATCTGCTTTGGCTTAAACTGAAAAGGCTCAGCTCTTTTAATCTTTCCTCACAACTCATCCCCTGTAGCCCTGGACTCAGCCTAGTCGCTCTTCTCTGGACATTTTCTAATGCTGTTATGTCCATTTTGTAGCCTGGAGACCAAAACTGCACCCAGCACTCCAGATGAGGCCTCACCAGTGTGTTATAAAGCTTGAGCAGAACCTCCTGTGACTTGTACTCCATACATCAAGGCGCTATATAACCTGACATTCTGTTAGCCTTCTTAATGGCTTCTGAACATTGTCTGCTAGTTGATAGTGTCGAGTCCACTGTGACTCTAAAATCCTCCTCATAAGATTATCAGACCTCCCATTGTGTATTCAAACCTAACAGTTTTACTTCCTACTTGTAATACTTTACGTTTAATTACAATAAACTTCAACTGCCACAAATCTGCCCAAGTCTGTATGCTGTCCAACTTCCTCTTTGATGATTCAACAGAATTGAGATTATCTGCCAGTCCACCTAGTTTGGTATCATCTACCAACTTAACCAGCTTGTTACTTATATTCCTATCTAAATCATTTATATATATTCAAAATAGCAGCGTCCCCAGTACTGACTCCTGCTGGACATCACTCTTAACGTCAGCCAATTTCAGATAAGGTTCCTTGCAACCCTCTGCTTCTTGTGTCTGATCCAATTCTGCAGCCATTTACAAATAACACCCTGAACTCCCACTTCTTTTAGTTTGATATCCACCCTCTCAGGTAGCTCATTATCAAATGCTTTCCGGAGGTCAAGATAAATATCATAAACTTATTTTGGGTGGCACGGTGGTGCAGTGGTAGCGCTGCTGCCTAGCGGTAAGGAGACCTGGGTTCACTTCCCGGGTCCTCCCTGTGTTAAGTTTGCATGTTCTCCCCGTGTCTGCGTGGGTTTCCTCCTGGCGCTCCAGTTTCCTCCCACAGTCCAAAGACATGCAGGTTAGGTGCATTGGCGATCCCAAATTGTCCCTAGTGTGTGCTTGGTGTGTGGGTTTACCCTGCGGTGGGCTGGTGCCCTACCCAGGATTGGTTCCTGTCTTGCGCCCTGTGTTGGCTAGGATTGGCTCCAGCAGACCCACGTGACCCTGTGTTAGGATGTAGCAGGTTGGATGATGGATGGATAAACTTAGTTTAAGCACTGCAAAAATGCACCTATTACTCACTTACTATTATCTAACAAGACCTAACAAAGGCTTCTTTGGGTCTTCATAAAACATCAGCAGATGGGTTATTCATCTCTGTATAGGGTGGCATATTGACATGATGATAAAATGACTTGTTAATATGAAGAATTCACAGGTGATGTACTAAATGTGGAATATCAAGAGAAATGTGTGTCAGTTACGTCACCTCAGACTACTCCAAAGTGAAGTTTTGCTTGTCATATTGCAGAGATGAACAGCCAGTGTTGAATAATCCGTGTCCCTGAAGTTGCTACATTGGTCCGAGGACATCAGGGTGGTAAAGCTACTGAGGGGTGGTGACAATACATTAAAAAAAATTAAGTTAAATGAACACAGAATGATATAAATGAATTCATATGAATTAATTATCACAATATACAGTATACGATAATTGACACATGTTCAGTTGATAACTAGGCCGACTAAAAAAATCTCCGTAATAACAATTTCAGAAGGAAGAAAACCTCCACTTTTGGGTTGGCGGGGTGGTCACCGCCATCCACATCAAACAAAATCAAACTCAGGCCAATTGGCCTCCCACGCTCTCCTGGACAATCTATGATATCACATAGAGTTAGTTATCCGTTGCACCGCTTTGCTTCCCTGATAATTTCACAAACAGGAAGACTCGTCAACACAGATTTCAACAAGTGTCAATATAACGCTCACATTTCAAAGTCATTCAGTACTTAGGTAATAAAATACCACATTCTGTCCTCAGCTATTTCGTTTACTCAGCTGGTCTGTCAAAACGTACTCGTACACACGTTAATTTCACGCCTCGTGGTGTTTTGAATCCAACTTGAAACCTGTCACAAAAGCGAACAAACCTGTTTTCAAAACTTGTCCACTTGGTCAAAACAAATGTTGATGGAAAAGTTCGGGTGGCGCGGTGTCAGATTTTGAGCATGTGCTCTGTTTTTCAAAACTTGATCTTGCAGAAGTTTGACAAGTGGCATAAAAGTGAACCCGATGGTGTCAGCGGTCAAACGCTTTTTCCATTTACTAACACATTCCAAGCAAGCCTCGCCATGGGAATAGCTGATCAGCTTTTTGCTTATCTTTTTTCCAATTGTATAATCTTTTTTTTTTGTAAACCAAAACAAAAGTGTTAGAAGAGGGGTACACAGCTCTGGGTCCTTAATTTTGATCATTTAGCAAAGGGAAATACGGGTTAAAAAACATTTTAACCTGAAATTAAAATAAATGTTCAGGTGCACCTACAATAGCTTAGCTGAGAAAACTTGCACAATTAATCGAAACTGGGTATGAAAATTGGCTCTTTACTTTCAAACCATCCACTCAAATGCAGACCCCACTGCCTCCATTCACTGAGAGGACACATTCAAATAAGCAGTTTAAAACCATCAGACAACCTTACCTGCTACCGCTTTAGGATGTAGGCGGAAAATGGAGGAGCTGGAGACAGTCCATTGCAATGAGAGAGGAAAAAGAGGGAGACAATAAAGCGTTCTTTATACAGCCTCCAAAAGTTAATCCAAAATGCTGTTGCAAGAATTATTACAAGAACAAGAAAACACAAACACATAACCCCAGTTCTTAAATCCTTACACTGGCTCCCGGTTAAGTTTAGGGCAGATTTCAAAATCCTCCTTTTAACATATAAAGCCTTAAATGGCCGAGGTCCGGCTTACTTGTCTGAACTTATCATGACTTACAAACCAGAGCGCACATTAACATCTCAAGATGTCGGTCTTCTAATGATTCCAAAGATTAGTAAAATAACACTGGGAGGTTGAGCTTTTAGTTACAGGGCCCCTAAACTGTGGAATGGTCTGCCTGCTACTGTAAGAGATGCCCCATCGGTCTCAGCTTTCAAATCCCGGCTGAAGACTCACAACTTCAGCTTAGCACACCCTGACTAGAGCTGCTGATTAACTGTACAGACTGCATCTCTATTGTTAGTCATTAGCAGTAAAACATAAGTAACATGATAGTTATAATTTGTTACTAACCCTCACCTATTCTGTTTCTCTTCTCTGTGCTCAAATGTGGTACTCAAATTGTATTGTATTGCATTGAAAAAGTCAGCTGATGCTTTGGATGACAGCATACTGGCATGCAGTGAGAAAGGCAAAAGTGAGAAGATACAATGAAGAGAATAAGTCTGCACATCACAGCCCCTTTTACACTGTCTTAGGCACACAGACACCACCTGGACACCCTGGTGGCAATTTGTGAATTCTTTATGTATACATTTAATTGAATTGTTATTTTTTACATAGCCACTAAATCAAGCACATAAATTCAATTACGCATTAGATGTTGCATGGCGTGCTTCTTCTCAAATACATAGCAAATAACTCAAGAATAATGGACTGCAAAAAAAAATAATAATAATAATAACAACCCATATGACGACAGCACCTGCATGTTCTTCATATGGCTCTGTCTCTACCTTGTTTTCCACACATGGCAGGCTTTTTTGATGTGGTGGGTTGTTGTTTGGCCACTGTCTGAGGGTCAGTTACAGATGTCATATGGAAGATCTTCTTCCATATCTTCTGTCCTCTCCATCTTGCTCTGTTACACCCATCACCTGCATGTCCTCTCTCACCACATCCATAAACCTTCTCTTAGGCCTTCCTCTTTTCCTCTTCCCTGGCAGCTCTATCCTTAGCATCTTTCTCCCAATATACTCAGCATCTCTCCTTTGCACATGTCCAAACCAACGCAATCTCCCCTCTCTGATTTTGTCTTCCAACCATCCAACCTGAGCTGACCCTCTGTGGGGTACAGCTCGGACACAGACAGGCAGACATGATGTTTTACCACACACAAGTTTATTTACAATATTTACAAATACGTAAGTGCACAATACCCGGTGCCGCAGCACCAATCACCCCTTCAGTCCTGGCCTTTACTGTCTCAGGTCCGCCTCCACTCCTCTCCTCCGAGCTCTGTCCTTCTCCTCACCAGACTCTTTCCCTTGAATGGAGGGAGGCAGCCCCTTTTATTCACCCCCAGATGGGCTCCAGGTGCTTCCTGACCTTCCTCCGCCGACACTCCCCTGTGTGGCGGAAGTGCCGGCTGCGCACCCGGTAGGACTCTGGGTGTCCCCGATTCTATTCCCCCCAGCACTTCTGGGTGTGGCGGAAGTGCTGAGGTCCAGGGCTCCCATGGCATCGGGGAGCCCCCTGGCGGTGACCACGGGCCCCTGCAGGGTTGGGCTTCCAAGCCCTGCACCCGTGGTCCCCAACACAATCAGGGCGGTTGCCCCCTCGTGGTCTGGGGGAGGCACAAGCCCTCCTCCGGTCCTCCTGGGCATCCCGGCTGGGTGCCACCCCCAGCCGTGTGCCACACCTCTAATGTCCTCATTTCTAATCCTGTCCACCCTCGTCACACCCAGTGCAAATCTTAACATCTTTAACTCTGCTACTTCCAGCTGTGTCTCCTGCTTTCTGGTCAGTGCCACTGTCTCCAACCCATTTAACATAGCTGGTCTCACTACTGTCCTGTAGACCTTCCCATTCACTCTTGCTGATACCCATCTGTCACAAATCACTCCTGACACTCTTCTCCACCACACGCCACTCTGCCTGCACTCTCTTTTTCACTTCTCTTCCACACTCCCCATTACTCTGTACTGTTGATCCCAAGTATTTAAACTCATCTACCTTCACCAGCTCTACTCCCTGCATCCTCACCATTCCACTGTCCTCCCTCTCAGTTACACACATGTATTCTGTCTTGTTCCTACTGACCTTGTGGCACGTGGCTGGGGGTGGTACCCAGCCAGGATGCCCAGATGGACAGAAGGAGGGCTCATGCCTCCTCTGGACCGCCAGGGGGCGTCCTTATGCCTGGAGGACTTGGGACCCCAGCACTTCCGCCACACCAGGAAGTGCTGGGGGAAGAAGAAAATGAGACGCCCGGAGTGCTTCGGGAAAGACAGCCGGCACTTCCGCCACACAGGGGCGTGTCAGGGGAAGATTGCCGGGAAGCACCTGGAGCACATCCGGGTGATTATAAAAGGGGCCGCCTCCCTTCATTCAGGGCTGGAGTCAGGTGGAAGAGGACAAGGTCGGAGACTGAGTGAGAGAGGAGAAAAGGAGGCGGCCTGAAGGCTTACTGTGGACAGAGGCCTGGACTATTGGGGTGATTGGTGCTGAGGCACTGGGTTGTGTGCATATTTGGACATTGTACTTAGGGTGAATAAACGTGTGTTGGAACATTAAAATGATGTCTGTCTGTCTGTGTCCGGGCTATTTCCCACAACCTTCATTCCTCTCCTCTCTAGAGCATATCTCCACCTCTCATGGGTCTTCTCAACCTGCTCCCTACTATTGATACAGATCACAATGTCATCAGCAAACATCACAGTCCACGGGAACTCCTGTCTAATCTCGTCTGTCAACCTGTCCATCACCACTGCAAATAAGAAAGAGATCAGAGCCGATCCCTGATGTAATCCCACCTCCACCTTGAATGCATCCGTCACTCCTACCGCAGACCTCACCACTGTCACACTTCCCTCGTACATATCCTGTACAACTCTTACGTACTTCTCTGCCACTCCCGACTTCCTCATACAATACCACAGCTCCTGTCCCCTGTCATATGCTTCCTCCAGGTCTACAAAGACGCAATGCAACTCCTTCTGGCCTTCTCTAAACTTCTCCATCAACACCCTCAGAGCAAGCATCGCATCTGTGGTGCTCTTTGCTGGCATGAAACCATACTGCTGCTCACTAATCATCACCTCACTTCTTAACTGAGCTTCCACTACTCTACACTACTCTACTGAGAGGTTCTTTCTGTGGCTCGTCAATTTTACCCCCTTGTAGTTACTAGTAAATGTAAAATCTATAAAAAATACAATTAACTAATTAACAAAGAAAAAAATTAAGGTCTGATGGCGAGGGAACACAGAAAAAACAAAAACAAAAAAAAAAACTCCAGACGACTGGATAAAAAAAAAATAAAATCTGCAGGTGACCACCAATTTAGGACCACCAATACACCTGACCTCCATGTCTTTGAACTTTGGGAGGAAACCCATGCAGACACGGGGAGAACTGCAAACTCCATGCAGGAAGGACCCGGGACATGAATTCTGGTCTCCCTATTGTGAGACATATACAAAATGTAGATTAGTTAAATAATTTCAAAAGCATTCTTTCTGCCAGGAGCTGCTGCTGTGCTTAAAAATGAGTTTAAGTAGCTCAATTCTGTGACTGGCTGGGACGGACTTTATATCCACATATGATAATTTGGCTCTGTTTGTGTTCTTTAGCTGGCAATAGTGGATGAGCGACTTAATGAACTGCTGCTCTGTGTCCTCGTCTTTCTTATCAGCACGATCTGTTAGGTTAAACTGTGCAGTGTTAGCAGCAGCAGCAGCAGCAGCGAGGCATTGTGAAACTCTGAGTTAGTGGCAAGTCATTCCTGGGCATGGCGCCAGAAAAGTGAAAGCGCTTCTCAGAGTAAGTGATCTGGGAAATCCTACGGTTTTCACCCAAAATAGAAGGAATTTTATCCTTTTTAAAATTTCCATGTGATTTCCTCACTTTGTCGGGAAAATATTTGGTCATCTGTTTTAAAGTTTCTGATGCGTTATTGTAGCTTTCAGTTATAGTTAAAAAAAAAACAAAAAAACAATGAGCCTACAGAATTTTCTTACAGAGAAAACACCTTAGAGTTGAAAATGACAAACTACACAACCAAATTATAGAAGATTTACTGCTTAGCCAGGGCCTGATTACCTTTACGGCCCCTGTGTCCTCTTTCTCTAGTGCTTTTGTTTTAAATGCTATGCTTATCATAGATTAGATTCAATGGCTGACCCTGCACTCTAACCCCCAAATGTCAAACAAAAAGACAATTTCCCACTGGGAATTAATGTAGTATATCAAATCGGAAAAATGACAAGAAATGAGATACAAGGCCATTGGACACCCAATGCTCCACATTATTGTTATTAATTATTTATCCTAGACACCTTAAAAGCTTGCTTTTCATTACAATTGCTTGTGCCCTTTTAATGTTATTTACAGAATAAAACATAATACAATTAAACAACACAGCAAATTGTCCTAGCGGTGGCTGTAGTAGAAGGGATATTGTCAAGTGTGCCGAGTACAGTCAAATTCTGACTTGTATGTTCTCTGGCACCCGTGATAAACAAGAATCTATTAAAAAAATCTATTAAATCTATTACTCTATTAAATCTATTAAAAAAAAAACTTAAGTTTATTGAATTTAAAAAATACACAAATCAGCTTACCTTATGTTTCCATATTACTTATGCAGTTGCTATGGGCTACAGTATGTTCTGAAGGCAATACAAGAACATCAGCACTCAGCCCTTGCCCGACTAAGAGAACTGTGCAACAATGATTTCTATCCATTATTATAGGCTGATTATATGGTTTTTAAGGCTGGTTTTTACCAACTGATTCTCAGGTTCATCACGGGTGTGTTTTTTGCTCCTAGCCTGTTCAATGCGTGCATGGATTGGGTGTTTTCTGAACTCAGAATTGTGTTGATTATGTGGGGGGAAGCCTGGTCCCATGCCCAGCCGAGACACCCCTTCCACATATGTTCCAGGGGAGCAACCATGGACATCTCACTGCCTCCCCCGGGACGCTTGGTGGCAGCCTCCCTGGCTGACGATAGTGCCTCAGTTTCCCGCAGGGTTTAATGGGAGATGGAGTTCTCCACAACCCTGTGGGGATCTGGGATGGCCGCCAGGGGGTGCTGCATAGATTCCGGAGCCCACCTGGACACCTCTACAGTCCTGCCCGGAGGTGCAATTAGCAACAGGTGATTAAGCGTCCTGCGGTGGGTTGGCACCCTGCCCGGGATTGGTTCCTGTCTTGTGCCCTGTGTTGGCTGGGATTGGCTCCGGCGGACCCCCTTTAACCCTGCATTCGGATTCAGCGAGTTGGAAAATGGATGGATGGGTGGTTGATTAAGCAGCTGGAGCTATAAAAAGGGTTATAAAAAGGAGCCAGAATCAGGAGGAAGAGGATGAGGTTGCCTGGGAGGAGTGGTGGTGCCAAGGTGGAGAGAAAAGTGTTTGTGTGTTGGCTAAGTGCTTGGTTTGGGACTGTGTTGTGGCTGGAGGGATTACGGGGAAGACGTGCCCTCCAGCTGAAGAAAAATAAAAAGTCTTGTTATTTTACATGTGCCTCTGCGTCAGTCTGTGCCGGGCTGGGCGCAATATTGAGCCTTATTACAATTAACATTGTGTCTGTGGTTTGGGGCCCAGTGACAGCAGCCCTTTATGGTTATGACAGATAGATAGATAGATAGATAGATAGATAGATAGATAGATAGATAAATAGATAGATAGATAGATAGATAGATAGATAGATAGATAGATAGATAGATAGATAGATAGATAGATAGATAGATAGATAGATAGATAGATAGATGTGAAAGGCACTATATGATAGATAGATAGATAGATAGATAGATAGATAGATAGATAGATAGATAGATAGATAGATAGATAGATAGATAGATAGATAGATAGATGTGAAAGGCACTATAAAAAATAGATAGATAGATAGATAGATAGATAGATAGATAGATAGATAGATAGATAGATAGATAGATAGATAGATAGATAGATAGAACTTTATTCATAAAATTCATGACAATAACCATACATGTCCAAAACCTTCCAAAATATCGAAATGACCATGAAACAAAATTTGAAGGCACAAAAAACATTTTGGTCTGAACTTAACGTTACATTACATTTTTTAAAGTGTATTGAAATGAGCTTACGGTTGCAGGGTTCCGGCTAAGAGGTGCAAGTTACACTACAGTACAATTTGAAAGGGTTTGTCCTATATGTTTTGAACAAAGACTAGAAAATGTCTGTACTCAGAATGGTGAGACTATTTACATTTTAGCTTATTGGGGATAAACTAGACCAGGGGTCCCCAACTCCAGTCCTGGTGGGCCACAGTGGCTGCAGGTTTTCATTCTAACCCTTTTCTTAATTAGTGAATTGTCTTTGCTGCTAATTAACTTCTTTTGAATTAATTTTAATTGAATTGTTTGTTAAGATTTGCTCCCCAGAATTTCTCCACTGTTCCTCTGAATTGTTTCATTACTTTCCTTAAACAGAAATGAAATGTGAAGTGAGGGAGCCAACAGAAGACCAATTAAGTCAGGCCCTGAGACCAACCATTTTCATTCCAACCAGTTGCTTCATTAGGTGCCGATTCTTGTTGTAAATCAAACCCGTTCTTTACTTCCATGGCTTGTTGCTGCTCTCATTGTGCAATAGCAGACATTTTAGATTTTCTCTTTTCTAAGAGCACTGGTGAAATGTTTTGTGGACCTGAGCAGATCAACATTCCCGAGACCTTCATATTTCTTTATTATCAGATATTGTATGATCGATACAGATTGCTGGTCATGTTTTGGTTCATTTTGTTTCTCGTCATTGTTTGGCTGCTAATTAAAAAGTAACAATTAAGGGGGTAGAGTCTTCAAGAACAAGTCAATTAAAATGATTTTAAAAGAAGTTAATTAGGAGCAAAAACAGATCACTAATTAAGAAAAGGGTTAGAATGAAAACCTGCAGCCACTGCAGCCCTCCTGGACTAGACCTTCCATTATCCATTTCACTATGTATTGTATATATTAATCTACAGTGCATCCGGAAAGTACTCACAGCGCATCACTTTTTCCACATTTTGTTATGTTACAGCCTTATTCCAAAATGGATTAAATTCATTTTTTCCCTCAGAATTCTGCACACAACACCCCATAATGACAACATGAAAAAAGTTTACTTGAGGTTTTTGCAAATTTATTAAAAATAAAAAAACTGAGAAATCACATGTACATAAGTATGTACAAAAGTGATGCACTGTGAATACTTTCCAGATGCACTGTATACCCAAAAATGAACATTCCGACGTAGACAGTGCTTTCAATTTGACATAACATTAACTTACTGTAAATGACTCTTACATGAAGTCACCACTCAAAAATACTCAGGCATTCCAAAGGTTATCAGAGGTCCAGCATGCTTAACTCATTAAGTACAAAAGATGTTTTGGGCAGCTCCTCATAATCTAAATTTTTTTTTCTATTTTTAAGTAAAATAAATCATGCACTTCCCACTGTGTTATCGTAGATAGGACAGGCTTCTTTCAGTTGAGCTAGATAAGGTTACTTACTGACAGTGCAGTGTAAGTTACCGAATTAAAAGGGGGCACCACTGGGTGTGCACTTTCCTTTCAAGTGAATTTATTGTTTTTAAGTCCACGTGTATGCCTAGTGTGCTATAAAATAAATACAAATATAGTAAGAAAAATAAATAAAGCATAAACAGAGAAACACCATGCAATAGACAGTTAGGTCCATAAATATTTGGACAGAGACAACTTTTTTCTCATTTTGGTTCTGTACGTCACCACAATGAATTTTAAATGAAACAACTCAGATGCAGTTGAAGTGCAGACTTTCAGCTTTAATTCAGAGGGGTGAACTAAACGATTGCATAAAAATGTTAGGCAATGTGACTTGCCCACACCTGCCCATGAAATAGCCTTTGAGTCAATTGTCCAATTACTTTTGAGCCCCAGAAATGAAGGGATTGTGTTCAAAAGATGCTTTAGTTGCCTCACATTTTTATGCAATCGTTTTGTTCACCCCACTGAATTAAAGCTGAAAGTCTGCACTTCAACTACATCTGAGTTGTTTCATTTAAAATTCATTGTGGTAATGTACAGAACCAAAATTAGAAAAAAGTTCTCTCTGTCCAAATATTTATGGACCTAACTGTATAAGAGGGGGCTGGGCCCACAAATTCCCAAAATTGTTCAAACTAGACCTTATTACACAAGTTATGGCAGTTCTTTCTTAGTCACCATCAAAATACTCACTTGTCCCATTCCTGGAAACATTTCCTCTACCCAGCCTCCTACAATTTTTTCTTAGATTTCTTAAGTTTTTCAGTTTCAATCTTGAGCACAAAAATAAGTCACAGAAGGGACACAGAGCTGGAGGTGGCAGAGTTAAAGATGCTAAGATTTGCATTGGGTGTGATGAGGATGGACAGGATTAGAAATGAGGACATTAGAGGGTCAGCTCAAGTTGGACGGTTGGGAGACAAAGTCAGAGAGGTGAGATTACGTTGGTTTGGACATGTGTAGAGGAGAGATGAGGGATAGGAGAGAAGGATGATAAGGATAGCGCTGCCAGGCAAGAGGAGAAGAGGAAGGCCTAAGAGGAGGTTTATGGATGTGGTGAGAGAGGACATGCAGGTGGTGGGTGTGACAGAGCAAGATGACAAGGCCAGGAAGATATGGAAGAAGATGATCTGCTGTAGCGACCCCTAACGGGAGCAGCCGAAAGAAGAAGATAAAGCAACACCCATTTTTTTTTTAGCCAAATGCTCTTTGATTGACAACATGGTATGTGAAGTTGCGCTGCCAGGGTGAAAAATGTAGTTTTGTGTACTTGACTGCTTCACGCTTTTCACACAGACACCATAGCGGCTCAATGTAATGTTGATGATTAACAGGGGGAACAAACTCTTCTGGAACATGTCTGTCATTGTTGAAAAATGTGACTATCATTGTCTTGATATTTGATATGACCTCTTCTTCCTTCTTCTTCCTTCTTCATCTTCTCCCACTTCAATGTGGGGTCGATGTGCTCTGATCATTCTTCTCCATACACCTCGGTCCTGCACCTCCTCGTCAGTCAAGCCCTTTTCCTTCAGACCTTCTTTGACTTTATCCATCCATAATCATTTTAGCTTCACTCGCTTTCTCTTCCTCTGTAGTTCCATTCCCATCACTCTTTGGCCCAAACATTCCTTGTCTCTCCTCATCAGCTGTCCATATCACTTCAGTCTACTCTCCTGTCCTTTCTTAGATTTCTCTACCACTTTTGTTGTACCTCTGATTGTCTCATTTCTTATTCTGTCCTGTTTTGTAACTCCACACATCCATCTCAACACTCTCATTTCTGCCACACAGGGCCGTCTTAACGCATGGGCACGCTGGGCAGTTGACCGGGGCCCCCATGAGCATAGGGGCTCCATACTAATCTATGTATGGTGTGACTTGCCATCAATTAATAAATACTATAGTAAACTAAACTATAAATATGTGTTACTGGTGGACTTTGGCATTCGCCTCTAATTTAGCATCACAGTCACCTCTGCAACCTTACGTGTCTGTATGTGTACAGATCTCACTCATTATGTAACGTAAAAATGTATATGTTAACGTCACTTCAACTCAATTCTCTGCAAAGAAATTTCGCTAATATTTGTGTTGAACACTTGATTAATAAATAACTCATAGTAATTTCATACTGTGCCATCACTGTCTAAATGGTTTACCAACTGAGTATCATCTTTTTGTGTTTTTCAAAGCTCATGTTGTATTGTTCAAACGTTTGTGTTGATTAATCGTTGCTGTACAGAATATTTTTTAATGTTTAAACACTGATTCTGTTGGAAGTACCAATACAATAAACATATGTTTAATTTTATAGACCATTTACATTTTTATTCCTGTGAGTGGTTGTGTAGATAGAGGCTCCAATGCACTCTCTTTTTGCCTAACTTTGCCCGGGGGCCTATAATGCTGTTAAGATGGCCCTACTACCACACCCAACTTCTCCTGTGTTCCCATTACTTCTTATGTCTCACCTCCATACATCATTGCTGGTCTTACCACTGCCTTAAAAACCTGACTTTTAACCTTCACCCTAATTCTTTGATCCCACAATGCTCCTGTTGCCTTCTTCCAATTGTTTCACCCACACTACACTTTATGGGTTATCTCTGTACAGTGGAACCTCGGTTCACGACCATAATTCATTCCAAATCTCTGGTCGTAAACCGAACTGGTTGTGAACCGAAGCAATTTCCCCCATAGGATTGTATGTAAATACAATTAATCCGTTCCAGACCGTATGAACTGTATGTAAATATATTTTTTAAAATATTTTTAAGCACAAATATAGTTAATTACACCATAGAATGCACAGTGTAATAGTAAACTAATGTAAAAACATTGAATAACACTGACAAACACCCAGGCTCCCTGCTCAGCTGCACGTACAGGCTCGCTCTCAGCTGTACGCGCTTGCTCTCTCTCTCTCTAGCACGCGAGCCTGCCTGCGCTCTCTCTCTCTCTCTCTCTCTCTCTCTCTCTCTCTCTCTCTCTCTCTCTCTCATCAGCACACGAGCCTGCCTGCTCTCTCTCTCCCTCTCTCTTACATTGCAGCAGTTCAGCAGTTCACGTCTGACCGAGAACAATGCAACACGTGCGGAAATCATCAGCGCGCACAAACCGAAAGGGAAACTGGCTTGTTCGTATACCGAGTGTGTGGTCATGAACCGAGGCAAAAGTTTGGCGAACTTTTTGGTCGTAAACCGAGTTGTACGAGTTCCGAGGCGTTCGTGAACCGAGGTTCCACTGTATCTAGTTTTTCCATCTTGGGCTACCAATGCTCCTAGATATTTAGATTCATCGACTCTTTTTAATGCAGTCTAGCACTTGAAGCTTGATCATCACTAAACCTCAGAAATTCTGTCTTCTTTCTGTTTATTTTCAACCTTCTATCTTCCAAAGCCATTTCCTTTATTCCAGCTTCCAGACTCTACTCTGTTGGGCCCTTGAGCAATGCCCTTAACCTGCAATTGTTTCATCATGGGTATGATGGTAACCTGCATCCAGCACTGTAAGAAGGTCCCCCAACCTACAGGGATAACTTAGGGGTTGGTGGCAGAATTGGCACTCCAGCCACTGTAAAAAACCAGTGTTCCAGTGTAGTGTTGAGGTGTCACCTAATCCAGGTGGTTTGTTGTGTGGTGGGTGCGGCAATGCGCTATCAGCACAACCTCCTTACCTTTCTCTCTATTTCTTCTTTTCTGGTACTACACAACTTTAATCTTCTTCCTTTGGCTGCTCCCATTAGGGGTTGCCACAGCGGATCATTTTGTTGTCCACATATTGATCGGACAAAATTTTACAGCAGATATCCTTCCTGACGTAAACATCTCCCCCATTTATCCAGGCTTGGGACTGACACGAAGAAACACACTGGATTGTGCATCCCCTGTGGCTGGGTTACTAAACAACTTTAATGTCATCAGCAAAAAGCCTGCACCAGGGATTAGTCCCACATGTCAACGCTTCCATAACCTGATCATAGAGGTAAGGACTTAAAGAAGATTCCTGGCGCAGACCTACTTGAACTGGGATCTTGTCTGCTTTGCCAACACTGCTTTTAATTTGCCATGCTTTTCTCAGCTTTGAGGAAAAAAAAGCCAACATAATGTTCAGAAATCTAGAATAAATGTCAGAAATATGTATGTGATCAAGTTAGCACAATTCTGCTCGGCAGACTGCTTAACAAGACAGTAGACATGTGATACCTTGTCCCATAGTTGATAACTACACTGTAGTAGTTGAGTGATTCCCTTGTATACTGTATATCACAAATATGTAATATACAAGGGGGCTTCACCCCCTGCTTGCTTCGCTCGCCAACCCCTGTGTATGTTTTTCCGGATAGACACTTTTAAGATTTTTTTTTCTTTGACTTATTGCTATTCCTTTAGTTTCACTTTTAGATAGATAGATAGATAGATAGATAGATAGATAGATAGATAGATAGATAGATAGATAGATAGATAGATAGATAGATAGATAGATAGATAGATAGATAGATAGATAGATAGATAGATAGATAGATAGATAGATAGATAGATAGATACTTTATTAATCCCAAGGAGATATTCACAATCTGTGGTGGGTTGGCACCCTGCCCGGGATTGGTTCCCTGCCTTGTGCCCTGTGTTGGCTGGGATTGGCTCCAGCAGACCCCCGTGACCCTGTGTTTGGATTCAGCGGGTTGGAAAATGGATGGATGGATGGATATTCACAATTTATTTCAGAACTTCTATAAAAACAATATTTGGAATCTTTGGAGTCCCAACATGCTTAATCTTTTAAATGAGGTCAGTGAGACATGTGTTTAATGACTTTGTACCATAATTCAGGATAGGTTTCTCTGTTTGGAATTTTAGGACAGACAAAATGATCTACATCATCAGCAGTTAATAATTTTTTTTTGCAAAGTAACCAATAAATGCATGTGAGGTAAACCCCATTTTTGTTTGAAATTCTCTGACTTAAACTTCAAAGCCTTACAATATTTACATACTTCTGACATATCACCTATGTCCATATATTCGATCTCTATTCGCCTTTTCGTTATTTCTCCGAGTAATGATTTCTCTTTGTTTGCGCTAATGTTTACTTTCTTTGTTTTGATACTGTCATTGTTTCTGCTTTCATATTCTGTATTTTGCTCTGCATGTGTATTGCGCCTACATTATTTTTTGAGTCTTTTGAATTCCAGTTTTCATTATCTCTAACCTGCTCTGCATGTGTTTGGCCCACTTGCTTTTTAACCTCTTTATGACGTTTTACTTTGTTTTCTACTCTGTCTTTTATTTCTGACTTCTCTTTGTCCTGCTTTTTTTTCAATGACACCTGGTCCGTGGTGATTATTTTCCATTTTTCCCTATTTCTCCAAGTAATAATTTCCATTTGTTTGTGCTACTGTGATCGTTACTTTCTTTTTTTTACAGTAATCCCTCGCTATATTGCGCTTCGACTTTCACGGCTTCACTCTATCGCGTATTTTATATGTAAGCATATTTAAATATATATCGTGGATTTTTTGCTGGTTCGCGGATTTCTGCGGACAATGGGTCTTTTAATTTCTGGTACATGCTTCCTCAGTTGGTTTGCCCAGTTGATTTCATACAAGGGACGCTATTGGCAGATGGCTGAGAAGCTACCCAACCAGAGCGTGTATTACGTATTAAATAAAACTCCTCAAATATATTGTGAGCACGGGGGTTGTTAGTACCCCTAGAGGATATGGCCGCTCCTCAAAAAATGATAAAAGATTACCTTCACAGTGCTCTCTTCCTTCCTGGGCTTATATGTGACTGCTTTGTCAAGCGATATGCTTCCCACACGGTGCTTCACATACTTAAAAGATCAAACAGCACGTATTGATTTTTGATTGTTTGCTTTTCTCTCTCTCTCTCTTGCTCTGACATTCTCTGCTCCTGACGGAGGGGGTGTGAGCAGGGGGGGCGCTCGTCTAAAAATGCTGAAAGATTATCTTCACATTGCTCTCTTCCGTGCAGCTGCTTTGTCCGGCGGTGCTTCGCGTGCTTAAAAGCCAAACAGCCCTATTGATTTTTGATTGTTTGCTTTTTTCTCTCTCTCTCTGACATTCTCTGCTCCTGACGCGCACTCCTTTGAAGAGGAAGATATGTTTGCATTCTTTTAATTGTGAGACGGAACTGTCATCTCTGTCTTGTCATGGAGCACAGTTTAAACTTTTGAAAAAGAGACAAATGTTTGTTTGCAGTGTTTGAATAAAGTTCCTGTCTCTCTACAACCTCCTGTGTTTCTGTGCAAATCTGTGACCCAAGCGTGACAATATAAAAATAACCATATAAACATATGGTTTCTACTTTGCGGATTTTCACCTTTCGCGGGGGGTTCTGGAACGCAACCCCCGCGATCGAGGAGGGATTACTGTATACTTTCTAATTTTCCTACTTTCATATTCTTTAACTTTCTCTGCCAACGTTTGTGAACGTCTTTATGAAGTTCTACTTTGTCTTTTACTTTCTGTCTTTTAATTCTGAGCCCGATTGGACATGCTTTTTTTCAGTTCCACTTGTTCTGGGCTGAAAATTACTTTCCTTATTTTCTGAATTTGCTCCTAGATTTTACTTTTTCTTTTTTGCTCTTTTTTTCTCTCCAACACTTTTGAGTCTCTTTTCTCTGCGCTGCTTTCTTCTTCGCTTAGTCGTCAACGTTTTATTTATAACGTATTGTCCTTATACGCTTTATATGCGCTGAGACCCTGGGTCTGTTTGTGCTCAAATCCTTTAGACAACTGAATGTCTTGTCTTATTTGATATTTGTTGTAAGTAGGACGTGTCTTGCAAGAATCTCATGTTCTACATCATCACGAGACGGTCCTGGGGCAATCTCTTGGCACAAAGTCTCATGTTTAAGGTCCCCGTGAGATGCTCCGTGGCCATTCTCTTTCATCTTGTGGGTCTTTTAAGTGTCTTCCGTGATTCTTAATGTGATGTCTTTCTCTCCCAGGATTTTTATTTATAATAGAGAGATGCATATATAAAATATTTGTATGTATAAATTATATAAAGATACTGTAGATTTAGAAAGTATTTGGCAATCTTCAGGTCAGGTCAGGTCAGGTTGAGGAGCATGCATTGGTACAGAGCTTTGGCACACACACCACACAATGATGGCAAACCACTAGGCAGACACACGGTCCAATATCATCCTCCGGAAATGACCATCTCTCTGCCTCAGCCAGGTGTTACATGGGGGTACCCTTGGCCTGGTCCAGCTGCTCGGGTCCTCATCAATGAGGGTCCTGTGAGCGATATCACCCTTGGGGAATCACACCACACGGCTGCAGTACCGTAACTCAGTAACTCAGGTATGTGCCTCATTTGGGACTCCATGAGCAACTGCACATTCTACACAAAGTCAAACCAGTGGTACCCAAGGATTCTCCAAAGAGACACAGTACAGAAAGAGTCCAGACTTCTCCTCAGGTCCCTGGATGGCGTCCATGTCTCACAACCATATAGCAAGACAGGAATACACCAAGACTCTAAAAACTTGGACCTTCGTCCTTTTGCAGTGGTATCAGAAGTGCTACACACCCTTTTCCAGAGACCTCATGATCCTTCATACATCCCAATCCATCTACTGACTTCACAGGAAGAGTCACCAGAGACAAGAATGTCACTGCCGAGGTAAGTAAACCTCTCAAGAAGGTCGACATTCCCTTCATAGACAGACACACTGCTGATGGCTGTGCCTAAGAGGTCATTAAAGGCCTGGATTTTGTTTTTATCAGGACACTCACAAGCCCAGACACACATGTTAATAAATTTGCCATTTTTGCCGATCAATCTACACTCAATACCCCAGGTGTGGTCAAAGTCATTCCAGGAGGATGGCAGTTGGCTGCAGGAAGAGTCCAACCCAGTTGCTTAATTACAAAAAAATCCTTGCCAATAATTTAATTTCATGGCTTCTTAGTACTTTAACTTTGCCATTTCGGGTCATTCTCATTTCTTAGATTTTTTTTTTTCCTTTCTAAGGATATCATGCAAATGATTTGAAGTCTAAAACAGAGGAGTAATTCTCAGTCCTTCACATTTTTGTCTTCACTTTCCTTCCACGTATTTAATTAAAGCAAACCATGCACGATAATTACACACAGGTGTAAATGGAAACAAGCTGCAGTATATACTCGCGTTTAAGTTCTCCCACGAATAAGTTGGAGCTTGATTTTACTGTATAATTTCTGGTATTTTATAATGTCGGTCGTATAAGTCAAATGTAGAAATCTCATGCTATTGGTCCAAGAGATTATGATCTGCTAACGCCCAACTGAGAGAGTAACCACGGAGCTCACGGCATTTTTTTCTATGTATTGTGCCTACGTGACCACACGGTAATACCCAAACTATTCCGAAGTGACGTTTGCACTGTTTTGTGTTTTTTGTATCTCGCACCCTCATACACCTTTATATACAATGGAGTGTTTGATCAGAAGAAAATGTGTTTAATTTAAGATGGTTTTAAATTAAAAGTCATTGAAGTAGCGAAAGAAATTGGTAACTGCGGTGCTGCAATAAAATTCGATGCATTTGAGAAACTGGAGTGAGATTGTAAGAGGCAAGAAAATGTTAAAAAAAAATGAAGTGTCGCATTTTTGAACAGGTGTATAAGTCGGGGTCTGATTTTATGATCGATTTTTCGGGTTTCAAGACCTGACTTATACACGAGTATATACGGTAAATGAACAAACTCTGGTTTCTTTTGTCATTTCCATCTTATTGCTAATTATGAGTAATTAAAAACCGAGAATACAGCTGTTTAAGACTAAAATAAGCAATAAGGGTTCAAAATTTTAATGCGTGAGACCACTAAAATGAAGCAGAAGCATTACTTGAGCATTGGGTGCTTCTTATTAATCAATTGGGTTGGAACAAAAACCAGCAGCCACTGCGGACCTCCAGGAACGAAGCTGCCCACCCCTGGAGTAACTTATAATGACAAAGTGAAAACTGAACTTTCTCATTTACAACAACAACATTTATTTGTATAGCACATTTTCATACAAATAATGTAGCTCAAAGTACTTTACATGATAAACAAAGAGAAAAAGTGCTGAGGCAGCCTTCTGCTGTTATGCACCTAAAATCTGGAACAGCTGACCGATAGAAATTCGCCAGGCAATACCCTCTGCACAACTCAGCAATTCAGCACAAGTGTCATTTTTCTTTTCCTACAGCTCCATTCCCTCCGTCACATCTGATCCTAACTCCTGCTGAGTCGAGTGGAGGGCTCACTTTTAACTCCAGACTCGTTAGTACATATGGTGCTCAATCTATTGCTCCCAGGAAGCAGGACCCCAGTGGGCCATGTGCCGTCAGTATCCTGGTGGCCCCCAGCAATGCTGACCCCTGGGCCCACAACTCCCATATTGGCCTGCGGGCGTCCATACTGGGGCTTGCCAGATGGGATGCTGTCACCGAGTGTACGGGAGAACGTTCTACCCATAGCAGGTAGCCACCCACTCTTCCAAGCCCAAACAGAGTGTCCTTCCAAAGGCTGCTGGGACACCAATTATCCTGGCACTACAAGGGAATGTCACAGCTCCCCAGCTGTCCTTCATCTCCCATGGCCTCCTGACCAGTTGGTCTTTTACAACCTTTAACTTTAGCTTTCCTTGGCTGTAGTGAGAAGTCAAGCAAAATGACCCCTTTTATTGACTAACTAAAAAATGTACAATATGCAAGCTTTCGAGGAAACTCAGGCCCTCTTCTTCAGGCAAGTTGTAAGATTAGGGGCCTGAGTGGCCTCGAAAGCTTGCATATTGTAATCTGTCCAGTTAGCCAATAAAAGGTGTTATTTTGCTTGACTTCTCACTGTATTCCTAATGGCTAACACGGTACTACAGACATACAAGTTGCCTTGTATAACGACATCAGGCAAATGTACAACAATAATTAAAATAAGCTCACCTAACAGTACAATGGACTGCTATGTCCAGTAAGAAAATTGAAAGAAAAATGTCATGGAAGTTAAGGAGAACCAAATAATGCATCACATGAGATAGAAGTAAAGGATATTTCACAAGGAAAAGAAGTCTTCTAAAGAAGCGTTGTGAACAAATAGGGATATGAAAAACAGGCTATTCTTACTTATTGTTTAAATATGAGTAAAATAATACTTATGTTAAAAATAACTGGTCCCTTTCATCTAACAGAGTAATATCTAAATTAAACCAGACAATCGTGGAGCATTTTATGACCAATCACCTGGAAAAATCTGTCTGGAAAATGTAAACATTACTTACTTAGGAGGTCTTGTGTGGATCACGAAACAAGTGGCAAAGATCAAAACAACTTCAAGAGCCTCTGTTCAGATAAGCTGGAAGGATAAAGAGGCAGGAGTGGAACTCTCTTAACTAAATGAGCAAAGCAATTCCCAATAGAGGAGGAGATTTACAGGCATTAGCAAGTGTGTTCCTGTCTAGCAGAAACACCTCCATTCACAGAAGAAAGACAAATAGGGCCTGTGATCCAAAAGCCAAATAAGAGATTTTGGCAACTCTCCTAGCTGCTTCTCCCAAGGAACAAATGGTTTACTTATTTGGTTTGCCATACTAAAAATGAACTTAAAGTGAAGTTGTTTTCAAGTGCAGTGTTTGAGCTGATCTTAGACATTTCCCATTAGTGAAAATGCATTAAAAGTAATCACCAACAAAACCGGAAAAATGCAGCAATAAGGCCATAGCTATGCCATGTCATGTTATTTTCTAACCCACCTAAGCTAGACAGACACACACCCACCCACCCACATACATTTGCTCCAATTTGGTGTCGCCAATTCACCTAACTGGAATGTCTTTGGAAAGCTGGAGGAAACTGGAGGACATAGGGGAGAACATGCAAAGTCCACACCGGAAGGATCCGTGATGAGCACCCTGGTCTCCTTACTGCCAGATACCAGCACTAACACTACACCACTGAGCTGCCCAAAATACAAAACCCCAAGGCCAATTTCAACTGCCAAGAGATAAAATATGTCTGACCTCTAGCCTGTCACAATCACTGCAACCACTCCTCCACCTTCACCTCATGGATCCACAGAGATAGACCAAACACGAAATGATGCTTCTGAGGATGCCCATGAGGATGTCATATTGACTGCAATTCACTGTCAGTGGCTTATTTGGACTGAGCCTAACTGAGCCTCCACTCTCAGGCCGAGCTCAAGCACTTGTTCCAGGGATCCTTGTTCTCTTTGATTTACTGAAGACTATCATGTGGGGCTTTAGACTTTGCAAGATGCTGAAAAATTAGTCCACAATTTTGTTTTCAGTCGGCTAGATTACTGTGACGCACTCCTCTCAGGACTACTGAAAAAAGACATCAATCGGTTACGAGTGCAGAATGCAGCTGACAGAATCTTAACTAGGAAAAGAAAATCTGAATACATTTCTCCAGTTCTGACGTCACTATACTGGTTGCCTGTGTCATTTAGAATTGACTTTAAAATCCTGCTTATGGTTTACAAAGCCTTAAATAATCTCACTCCATCTAATATCTCAGAATGCCTCTCACGTTACACTCCAAATCGTAACCTTGAATCTTCAAATGAGGGTCTGCTTAGAATTCCAAGAGCTAAACTTAAAACAAGTGGTGAGGCGGCCTTCTGCTGTTATGCACCTAAAATCTGGAATAGCTGACCGATAGAAATTCGCCAGGCTAATAGGATGGAGCACTTTAAAATACTGCTAAAAACACATTATTGTAACATGTTCTCAGAGCTTCATTTTAGTGCAAGCCTGATATTCTGTTCTGTGGTGGGCTGGCACCCTGCCTGGGGTTTGTTTCCTGCCTTGCACCCTGCGTTTGCTGGGATTGGCTCCAGCAGACCCCCGTGACCCTGTAGTTAGGATATAGTGGGTTGGATAATGGATGGATGGATGGATGATATTGTGTTTATGCATTGAATTATCATTTTTATCATGGCTCCACAATCCATACTAACCCCAACTTTCTCTTCTGTTCTTTTTCTGGTTTATTGTGGTGGTGATCTGCGCTTCCACCACCTGATCAAAGCACCGTGATGTCCCCACATTGATGGATTGAAGGCCAGAGGTCCACATGACCATCTTCCTTAAAGACTGGCGTCCTTAAACATCTGCAATAAGATGTTGCAGATGTTCTACCAGACGGTTGTGGCGAGTGCTCTCTTCTATGCGGTGGTGTGCTGGGGAGGCAGCATTAAGAAGAAGGACAACTCACGCCTGGACAAACTGGTGAGGAAGGCAAGCTCTATTGTAGGCATGGAGCTGGACAGTTTGACATCCGTGGCAGAGCGATGGGCGTTGAGCAGACTCCTGTTAATCATGGAGAATCCACTGCATCCACTGAACAGGATCATCTCCAGACAGAGGAGCAGCTTCAGCGACAGACTGCTGTCACCGTCCTGCTCCACTGACAGACTGAGGAGATCGTTCCTCCCCCAAACTATGGGAGGGGAGGTAAACGTTAACATTATTCAAAGTTATTGTCTGTTTTTACTTGCATTTTTATTACTCTTTAATTTAATATTGTTTTTTTTTTTTGTAATCAGTATGCTGCTGCCGGCGGAGTATGTGAATTTCCCCTTGGGATTAATAAAGTATCTATCTATCTATCTATCTATCTATCTATCTATCTATCTATCTATCTATCTATCTATCTATCTATCTATCTATCTATCTATCTATCTATCTATCTATCTATCTATCTATCTATCTATCTATCTATCATATAGTGCCTGTCACATCTATCTATCTATCTATCTATCTATCTATCTATCTATCTATCTATCTATCTATCTATCTATCTATCTATCTATCTATCTATCTATCTATCTATCTATCTATCTGTTATATAGTGCCTTTCATATATCTATCTATCTATCTATCTATCTATCTATCTATCTATCTATCTATCTATCTATCTATCTATCTATCTATCTATCTATCTATCTATCTATCTATCTATCTATCTATCTATCTATCTATCTATCTATCATATAGTGCCTGTCACATCTATCTATCTATCTATCTATCTATCTATCTATCTATCTATCTATCTATCTATCTATCTATCTATCTATCTATCTATCTATCTATCTATCTATCTATCTATCTATCTATCTATCTATCTATCTATCTATCTATCTATCTATCTGAAACCTGAAAACCATGAGGACTGATTGAGATCATTGATGTGAGGTAGAATGCTTACTGGTCTTGAGGCCTCAGAGCCCCTGCAGATTTTATTTTTATTTTCTCCAGCCCTCTGGAGTTTTTTTGTTTGTTTGTTTTTTCTGTCCTCTTGGCCATCGGACCTTACTTTATTCTTTGTTAATTAGTATTGCCTAATCTTATTTTTGTTTCATATAAACTTTTCCTTCTTCATCTTGTAAAGCACTTTGAGCTACATCATTTGTATAAAAATGTGCTATAGAAATAAATGTTGTTGTTGTTAATGTAGTGTTCTTTGTCAGCACCCACTCCTTAGATAAATTCAAACATGGCTAATCCAGACCCTGAAACACATAAGCCCTGTTTGGGTCTCCATTATCAACCACTTTAGGATTAGAGAAGGAGAGGATTGTTGTTTGTCACGCATGTGTGTCCTTGGGTCACCTTCTGGGTTCATCTGAGGCAAGTGATACCACTCGGGGACACCAGTGGGCATGATCGCTAAGTCTTGTATATTTCTTATCACCCACAGCTTGGAGGCGATGCCCACTGAAGGCAAGTGACCTTGCCGCTTCGAATCCAGGAGCTATAAAAAGCGGGGCACTTCCAAGAGGTGGCATCTCATTCAAGAGTTAAGTGCACCATCTTATGGAGTTCTGATCCTGTGAAAAGACCACTCTCCAGGGGTCAACAGTTAAAGCTTTTGCATTTGTTAACCCTGTGCTATCACACATGCCAATTGTTATCATTTTTCTTTTTATTTCAAGTAAATGTAGTGGCCAGGTTGGCACCCCAACATCAGATTTGAGTCCTGTCCTTCCCTCAACCAATGACATGTTATTGTTGATTGTGACATCAAAGTCACACTCCTAGATGGGGGCTGAAATAAATTAGTTTAAACTTGCTGCAATGGCACCTGCCCAACAAGCATTGGGGACAAGGAAAGAAACAAACAATACAATACAATAGATTTTTGTATAGCCCAAAATCACGTAAGAAGTGCCGCAATGGGCTTTAACTGGCCCTGCCTCTTGACAGCCCCCCAGCCTTGACTCTTTAAGAAGACAAGAAAAAACTACCAGAAAAACCCTTGTAGGGAAAAAATAGAAGAAGCCTTGGGAAAGGCAGTTCAAAGAGAGACCCCTTTCCAGGTAGGTTGGGCGTGCAGTGGGTGTCAAAAAGAAGGGGGTCAATACAATACAATACACAGAACAGAACACAAGTAATCCTCAATACAATACAATAGTGCATAGAAATAATACAAGTACAGATCAGAATTCAACAGTAGATGATATCCCATAATATGATTTGGATTTCTTCAGAGTCCTGGAGACTTCAGCCATCAAGCTGACTCTCCCATTTTGCCTTTCCACAGCTGAGTCTGTGCTGGGCAAGCCAATTGATGAAAGGACCCATCTACCCGATTATTCCTGTGATCCTCCAGAGATGACTGTACCTTAGGTAGGTAACACAACTTGGCAGGTGGGTCGTGGCACCAAGTACCACATTTGAGTACTGAGAAGAGAAACAGAATAGGTGAGGGTTAGTATCCAATTATAACTCTCATGTTACTTATGTTTTAGTGCTAATGACTAACAACAGAGATGCAGTCTGTACAGTTAATCAGCAGCTCTAGTCAGGGTGTGCTAAACTGAAGTAGTGAGTGTTCAGCTGAGACTAAAGGGGCATCTCTCATAGTAGCAGGCAGACTATTCCACAGCTTAGGGGCCTTTTAACTAAAAGCTCGACTTCCCACTGTTATTTTATTAATCCTTGGAATCATAAGCAGACCGGCATCTTGAGATCTTAATGTGCGCTCTGGTTTGTAAGTCATGATAAGTTTAAGCCGGACCTCGGCCATTTAATGCTTTATATGTTAAAAGGAGGATTTTGAAATCTGCCCTAAACTTAACCGGGAGCCAGTGTAAGGATTTAAGAACTGGAGTTATGAGTTCGTTTTTTCTTGTTCTTGTAATAATTCTTGCAGCAGCATTTTGTATTAACTGGAGGCTGTATAAAGAACAGTTTGAACATCCAGTGAAC
The DNA here is from genome assembly GCF_900747795.2 of Erpetoichthys calabaricus. Taxonomy (NCBI): domain Eukaryota; kingdom Metazoa; phylum Chordata; class Cladistia; order Polypteriformes; family Polypteridae; genus Erpetoichthys; species Erpetoichthys calabaricus. Next base: position 25,542,058 of record NC_041395.2, read on the forward strand.
AACGCATTGCAGTAGTCAATCCTACTAGAAATAAATACATGAATGAATTTCTCAGAATCCCACTTATTTAAAAAAAAACTTTAATTTCCCAACATTTTTAAGATGGAAGAAACATGATTAGAAACAACTTTATAATCTGCACTTTAAATGACATGCCAGAATCAAAGATAACTCCTAGATTGTGGGCTGATTCAGTAAAATTAATGGTGATTCCAACTGAGCTAAATGATGACAAAATACTCTTGTGATCAGCGTCATTCCCTCCAATAATTAACATCTCTGTTTTATTAGTGTTTAAAAACAAGCAGTTCTCATCAATCCACTCCTTTAATTCAATAACACAACTAATTATGACAACATTGGAGAAACTTCATTTGATCTAAAAGAAAGGTATAACTGGGTGTCATCTGCATACGAGTGAAAATGAACAAACCTGTGCAGGGTTCCCGTCTATCACAGGGCACACACACACATACAGTATATGATATGCTTAGTTCATTAATTTACAAATCTAAACGGGCCCAGTGTTCATATATAACTGTGCCCTACTGGTTATTTGGCACCCCATTCAGGGTTGGTTCCTTGCTACCATCTCATACTGTCAAGATTTGCTCCAACAAGTGAGAAAAGCAAAAACAATGGATGGATGGATTCATTTTTATGCCTAAATTTTAATCTGAAGTACCAGGATATCTAAAACCATCAATCTTATCTAATAAAACTGCAACATGTCCTTTTTCACATAATCTTTTCCCATCTAATTTTAAGCATAGATTGTTTTGTGTAAGCTCTATTCTGGCCATAAGTAAATTCTGTGTAGTTTTGGGTGGCTCAGACTTTCTCTATATGAACCCAGAGACTCCGTCTTCAGTAATGCTATTGCCTAAGACGGCTTATTTAATTTTTCCTGGAAAAAAAAAAACATACTGAGTCAGAGCCTTCATATAGCGAGTGCTCAGTTTAAAGGCGCTGCAAAGCTGTCGTTTGCTTTTTTTTTTTTTTCCTTTGTCGGGACAAATGGTCAAATTCTCTAAGATAACATTATAGTTAACAAAGTTTACCTAAGGTCTTTCACTTTGACCAGCCTACCGATTTTTTGAATCACTGAGCAAATTTAAACGCTCCCATTGAACTTACCATTTCCTTTTGAAAATGCAATTGTTCACCTTCTTCTTACAAGTCTTTTCTAACTACATTTCTATAAACACTTCACCTTCAAAGACATGTGCAAATGGAAGGAGGACACGCATACTCCACACAGATGACTGCATATTCAGAAGGCAAATTAGGGGGGGCCAGGTAATGGTAATATGTAACAGACCAGTGGGCAAGACATGAGGCCCCCATCATCAGACATCGTAGAGTGAAAACTGTGGGCTGCTTGGCTGTCTGCTCTGTGGTAGACACCTGGTGGTAAAGGCCAGTCTTTATTACTGGCTGGATAATCAGTTCTTTTCTCTTTCTTTTTAATTTTATTGAATTTATTAAAAGCAAGTAACATTCCTTACAAGCAAGTCAAACTTGACAAAACAGAGTTCAAATCACATCATGAGAAAGAGAGCTAGGCCAACAGATATTCAATAATTATAATTAGAATCATTCTAGAAATCCATTCATCCATGTATTTTCTAACCTCCATAAACATCTCAATATTGCACATGCATGGACACGTAGACATTGAGTTGGTCATGGAAGCACAATGTTATACTATGATGTTAACTTTGCTTATATTTTTAATGTCGGTAATTAATTTCAGACCCAGTGTGCAAATATTTTGAACTTGAGCTTGTGTTATCAAGTGATGGATTAATCTCATAGATAGATAGATGTGAAAGGCACTATAGATAGTGTGGGGAACAGCCTGGACACAGACAGGTAGACGAGATGGTTTCACCACACACACGTTTATTTACATTATTTATATTCATCTTAGTGCACATACCCAGTGCCGCAGCAGCAATCACCCCTCAAGTCCTTGGCGACAACACAATGCATTCTCCAAGTCTCTGGTCCACCTCCACTCCTCTTCACCAAGCTTCATCCTCTTCCACCCGACTCTTGCCCCTGACTGGAGGGAGGCGGCCCCTTTGATACACCCCAGATGGACTCCAGGTGCAACCTAAGGGCTTCTGTAGCCACACCCCTGTGTGGCAGAAGCTCTGTTGGTGTATCCGGAAGTCCTCCTCGTGTCCCCAATACTCTTCCCCCCAGCACTTCCGGGTGTGGCGGAAGTACTGAGGTCCAGGGCTCCCAAGGCATCGGGGCGCCCCCTGGTGGTGACCACGGGCCCCTACAGGGTTGAGCTTCCAAGCTCTGTACCCATGGCCCCCACAGCAACCAGGGAGGGTGCCCCCTCATGTTCTGGAGGAGGCACAAGCCCTCCTCCAGTCGTCCTGGGCATCCCGGCCGGGCATGAATCCCCGCCGGGTACCACAATAGATAGATAGATAGATAGATAGATAGATAGATAGATAGATAGATAGATAGATAGATAGATAGATAGATAGATAGATAGATAGATAGATAGATAGATAGATAGATAGATAGATAGATAGATTTTTTCTTTTTTTAAAAAACAACTTTATTAAATTCAGTATGAAATACATTAAAAACACAAAATCTAACCACGGGTACAAAAACTATAATAAAATCACATTTTGAACTTCTAAATACTCCCAGTCCATCCCTTTATTTCATAAATACCCACCCAAACCCTCGCCCCTTCATTCATCCCTTCCATTCCCACAATTCCACTCATTTATTACAAAAACTATATAGATTTCTGCTCATACATATTCTATTAATAATCAAATTATAATTAGAATACAAAGTGCAGTTCATCATTGTCATAATTACACAATACATTATTTACACACCACTTTTCCTTAAACTGTGAAAGATTTCTAGTAGATTTATAAAAATTCAGATCTACTTCTATTCTACTTTTACAAGTCATTTTAAATAATACTGTGGGGTCTGTGTTGCCTGCTCCCTTAACTTTATTTTTCCGGGTTTTCCATATTCCCAGTTTCGCCTGTCCTAAAATAAAGTTAACCAGGTTAACATTTGTATTTGTTTTTTTTGAGCTCTTTACCCCAAACACAAACACCATCCTATTATAACAGACCCCCAGACCCTCAATCAGCTGCTTTATCATTTTAAAAAAAATCCCCAATCTTTCACAAAACATAAAACAGTGAAATACAGTCTCCCTTAACCCACAAAAAGGGCAGGTATCTAAAACCCCTGGACAAATAACTGATAAAAAGGAGTTCACAGCAACTATACAATGCAATATCCTCCACTGTAAATCCCCTACCCTACTGGTCAATGGTGGTCTATATAGCGCTCTCCAGGCTGGCAGTGTTCCTTCAGGAATGGCAATCTTCGTCCTCCAGGGTGTGTCGGCCTTCAGTGCTTTTAGTTGATTCTGATTCTTTACTTTCACGCAGATCCTGTAGAGCTGTTTTCCTTTGATGGTGTGCAAGGGCAAGTCTCTCAGATCTTTTGTCGAAAGTAATCTGTTTGTGTCACTATTGTCCCAATCTCCTACTGGAGACACCACAAGTGTAGTGAAAGTCTGATCCTCGGGTGGTTTCAGCTTGTCTTTAAAGGTGGTCTGCAGGAGTGTCCTTACTTCACTTCCTAGAGATGCTTTAATTTGTGTTAGGAAATTCCCCACAAGCCGCACTGAGTGCACTTCTGTTTCTGCTGCTACCATTTCTGGACTTTTCCAATTAAAATCATCCCAGTTGATTAAATGTTTTAATTGTGTAATGTTATTTCTACAGAGACTATGAATAAAGCTTGCAGACTGTCCTATTGTGGTGCAGATATTTGGATTAAATACAATGGGCTCTTCTAGAATCCAAAACAATGATAGGTCATCACAGTCTCTTTGAATTGATAAAAATTGCCAAGCTTTAAAAAGACTCTTGTAAAAGTCTGGTACTTGTAAGGTCTCAGGTTTCTCAAGATGACACCATATTAAGCTTTTGCCCAAACCCATTTGTCCCACATGGTTAAAAAAGAGCAGTGCTAGATTCATCCAGGGCTCGGGCGTTATGGAGTATAACAGTTTTTGCACTCTCTGAAGGCGGAAGGCAATAATTCTACTTTCAATGTCCATAATCCCCTGCCCACCTTCATCAAGTGGCAAGTATAATAAGCCCCTCCTCAACCAGTGAAGACCATCCCAAAAAAAATTAACAACAGTTTTTTGAATCTCTTGAATAATCTGTGGTGGAGGCTCCAGACAGATACACCGGTGCCACAGACTTGAAGTCACCAGATTGTTAATTACTAACATCCGACCTCTGTACGACATTTGGGATCGTATCCATTTCCATCTGGCCAACCGAGCTACCACTTTCTCCAAGAGTCCATCCCAGTTCTTCTGGACATAGTGATCATCTCCTAGATGTACTCCCAGGTAGAGAATCCCTCCTGTGCTCCATTGCATCTCTCCTTGTAAACTCGGTGTCTTATATCCAGCCCAGTCTCCAACTAACAAAGCACTGCTTTTACTCCAGTTTACTTTAGCATTGGAAATCAGTTCATATTTCCTTTGACAGTCAGTAAGATTATCAAAGTCTTCTTGATTTGTGATAAAAACAACAATGTCGTCTGCGTAGGCCGTGACCTTTACAGGATTCCCAGTACAGTGAGGAATGGAGAGACCAGTCAGCACTTTTCTCAGGTTCACTAAGAATGGCTCTAAGGCGAGGGCGTACAGCATCCCTGATAACGAACAGCCTTGTCGGACTCCTCTTTGGACGCTGAAAGGCGCACATAAACCACCATTGACCTTAACTATACCAGAAATGTCACAATACAACAGCCGAATGTACTTTATAAATTGTTCCCCAAATCCAAAGGCCTTGAGAGTGTTCCATAGATATGAGTGTCTGACTCTATCAAAGGCTTTTTCTTGGTCAATTGAAATAAATCCTGTTCTAAAATTGAACAGTTTTGCTGCAGCAATAATATCTCTAACTAAAAAAATGTTATTAAAAATGGACCTATCAGGGATGCAGTAGCTCTGGTCAGGATGCACCAGTTTCACTAACACTGTGCGCATTCTGTTAGCCAAGGCTTTAGACAGGATTTTATAATCTGCACAAAGTAAAGACACAGGCCTCCAGTTCTTAATATGGCACAAATCACCTTTTTTTGGCAGAAGTGTGATCACTGCCCTTCTACAGCTCTGAGGTAGCACACCTGATTTAACACTGTGTTCGAACACTTCTAACAAATCCTGGCCAATGACATCCCAAAATTCTTTATAAAATTCAATTGGAATGCCATCAATCCCAGGGACTTTTCCATTATGAAGTTCGTTCACTGCTGCCGAGATTTCTGCCATAGTGAGCTCTTTGTTCAGCTCAGTGGCATCTGTTTCAGAAAGCTGTGGTAAGTCCTCTAAAAAGGACTGTAAGTCTTCGTCACTACCACATCCCTCAGCAGAAAACAGATTTTCATAAAACTCACGGACCTCAGTTCTTATCTCACCCAAGTCCTGTGTCTTTTCACCATTAGCTTTACTCACACAGTGTAGAATTTTGCTTTGAGAATTCTTTTTTTCCAAACTAAAAAAATATTGTGTTGGTGCATCCATTTGAGTTAACTGCTGGAAGCGAGCCCTTACTAGAGCCCCCTGAGCTTTTGTATCTAGTAAATGTGAGAGCCCCCTCTTTGTTGCTTTGAGACTCTCCGTAAGTGTTTCATCTGAGCCATTCCCTAATAGCTGTTCAATCTGAGATATTCTGCCTTCCAGCTCTGTCATTTCTGACTGTAACAACCGTGTGACATTTCTGGTATATTGCTGACACAAGGATCGAATGTGGTTCTTCCCCAGTTCCCACCACTGCTGTAAGCTGTCGAACTCCTTCTTTGAATCCCTCCAACCTCTCCAAAAATAATTAAAAATATCTTTAAATCTCTGATCCTGTAGTAGGAGTACATTAAAATGCCAGTAAGCACTGCGGGGCCTGTAGGTGCTTGATAGAACTGTACAGACCACTAGGCTGTGATCTGAGAAACCAGTGGGGACAATGGAGCATTCCTTAAATAGACCCAAAAAGTGTTTAAGGGTGTAAAATCTATCGAGTCTTGCCATAGAAAGGATCTCACTAGTTATCTTTCCCCATGTGTACTGCCTGCTGCTGTCTCCATGCTTACTCCTCCACACATCCACCAGCCCCGTCTCCCCCACTATCCTCCCCAATTCCCGTGCAGATAGGGGGTGTGGCTCCAAGCTGTTATTTCTGTCCCTCTGAGGGTCAAGGGTACAATTAAAATCCCCACCCAATATCAGCACTTCCTCAGGGTCACACTGACTTAAAACATCTGCTAATACTTTAAACAAAATCAAGTTTTTCATTCCCATTATTTGGAGCATATACATTAAGAAAAGTGAACCAACAGCCATTTACTTTCGTTTTTACTTTCAGTAGCCTCCCTTTCACTACCTCATGCACATTATGATCCTCTGTTCGAAAACTGCTGCAAAACAAGACCGCCACCCCCGCACTGACATTTGTCCCATTACTAAAAGAAGCAGTCTCCCTTCCAGTCCCTGCTCCACTCCCACTGGTTTGTCTCATCTATGTGGGTTTCCTGTAAAAAGGTGACTGTCAGATTTTTCTGATTTAAAAACTCAAAAAGCGTCAGTCTCTTACTTGGATTCCTCCCACCATTAATATTTAAACTTCCCAATTTCAAGTTCGCCATACTGATTAAATGTAAACAGCAACTTAGCACCAAACCAAGTGACCACCACAGATACAGCGGCGGAAAATTCCTAAAAATGTTATCCATTACAGTTTTCATTTTTTAGCTTGTTTCCTCAACCTATTCGTGATATTCTTTAATCTCACGAGCTCTTTGATGTTAAACGTCGTGGCCATGGTCTTGTCTTTTCTCAAACTACTCACTGATGATATAAAAAGATTCACATCGGGAAAAAAATCCGCCACATTCACCCTTCTCCTGCCCTCCGTCGCCTGTAAAAACTGTTTCACACTCTGGGCGCTGTAACCGCCCCTGCCACTTAAATCTTGGGAGTCCGAGATGGTTGAACAGTCTGACATTTCTCCATCACCCTCCTCCCCTGCGCTCACCACGGCAGGACCGTCATCGACCGTCTCTGCGAGAACTGCAGAAGCCCCCTTAGCATTAAACAGAGGATCAGCAGGATCTCCGCCCTCTACGCCCGATCCCCGACTCGTGTTCATCCGCTTTTTAGTTGTACCACCGTCTTCTATTCCATGCCTTTTCCGCCCTGGGCGTCTAAACTCGCCGTCTTTCTCAATATCAATATTTCCATCCTCCTCTTCCACATCCACATCTCCCCATGATCTGCCCGGTACTGTTACGGAAATCTCCGTATTCAAACCACTTTCATTCTCATCTGGATTACCTTTTGGGATGTCTTCCTCATCCCCCTGAGGCATTGCCTCCCTCTCGTCTATAATCTCTCGGCTCCCAGCTACTACAGGACGGCTTTGAACTTCACCTTCCGACCTTTCCTGAACTTCATGTTCATTGCCTCATTTTTCTTTCTCTTTTTCGGGACAATGTTTAATCAGATGGAGTTAACTCCCGCACCGTAAACATTTCATTTCATCAGAAGACACAAAGATCACATAATCAAATCCATCAACTTTAAACTTCATTGCAACATTTAGATTCTCATTCACTCTGTTCAAAACCATATAAACTTGCCTTAGGAAGGACAGAACATGTTTTAATGCTGGGGATTTACACCCCAATGGAATAAAACGAATTTTAGAAACAAATCTGCCATGGCGCTCCAGCTCTTTTTCAATTGTTTCATTCTTTATAAACGGCGGCACATTTGAAATAATTACTTTGCGTGCTGGGGTGCCCAGCGGAGTTACCTGAACAAAAGATCCATCAACAACTACACCTCTTTCCACCACTATTGAGACCAGATCTACTGAACTTAAGAATAAAACAATCGAGCCGCTCATTCTGGAAGCCGATTTAATATTTTCACAACCGACCACCTGACCGACTGCTAAAACTGCCGTCTCCAACGGGACAAACTCCTCTAACAGAAGTTTTATTCCTTGGCGACGGCTCAGGGTTTCTAAATTCGCAGCCATACCGGCTGCAGTGGCCAAAACGCCACTCAGTACAAACAACGCTCAAAACCTTTCAATAATAGTTCAAAAGCATGACAGAAATGAAAAAAAGAATGAAAAAAGAGATAAAGTTTAGGGAAAAAAAACACTCACCGCACTCAACGTCCACCACAGCCACTCGCACCAGAGCAAACACCCAGCATGCACAGCGAAAGCAGGAAGGAAGTGGATAGATAGATAGATAGATAGATAGATAGATAGATAGATAGATAGATAGATAGATAGATAGATAGATAGATAGATAGATAGATAGATAGATAGATAGATAGATAGATAGATAGATAGATAGATAGATAGATAGAATAGAAAGGCACTATATAATAGATAGATAGATAGATAGATAGATAGATAGATAGATAGATAGATAGATAGATAGATAGATAGATAGATAGATAGATAGATAGATAGATAGATAGATGTGAAAGGCACGATAGATAGATAGATAGATAGATAGATAGATAGATAGATAGATAGATAGATAGATAGATAGATAGATAGATAGATAGATAGATAGATAGATAGATAGATAGATAGATAGATGTGGAAGGCGCTGTATAATTGATAAGTATTTTCTGTTCAAACTGCTGTGTGTTGTCACTTCATGTGTGTACAGTAGCTTGTTCTTAATCTTAATATATATATTTTTTTCTTTTTGTAAAGTTGTAACCTTACCAGGAGAGGTTGCTTTTTTATTATTTGCATTCTCTGTTTGCACATAACAAAGACATTAGCAAAAAGAGCCAAAATTGTATCCACTATCAAAAGCATAACAGGATAATATGAGGCATTAAAAAGGTTTCCTTAATGAAATATCCTTTTTCACAGACAGGAAAACCATCCTTCTATTTATTCTGCAAAAAATGTAATTATAGTATGCCACTATTGTTCAGCAAGGAACAGGGTGTGTTCTAAAAACATTTACCAATAGAAGTGAAGGAAACATGGGTGCAACAGGAAACATCTCATGTTGTTATATCAGCAGATGAGTGAGTTGGGTAGACAGAGAAGAAAAAAAAAGTATCCTAATTATGGAGATCAGTGAGTGATTTGCAATCTTTGATCAAAAAAAATTTTTTTTAATGTCATTTTTGTGCTTCTTCCTTTTTTTATCCTTTTTTTTTTAAAGTCTGGTACTTACTAGAGAGGACAAGTTTGGCTGGTCTTACTTGTGTTACACACATAAAATCCAAGCCTGTTAATGAACAAGCTGCCTGTTTAAGAACTGATCATTTTGTAGGCTCCATTCTGTACTTGTGACGTGTGAGACCATTCACTCTACGTGCTGGCGCTTTAGAATGTAATCTGAAGTGACCTTTCCGTGACTAAACTGCAATTAGACAAATTGAAATTTACATCTCTTTTGGACAGGTGCCCAGTGTGCTGAAAAAAAAAAAGAAAAACACAACGGTGCCTGCCCACATTCAGTGGCCCAAAGATGTCACATACTGCACTGGGGGCTTAATCTTCATTTGTTTTTTTTTTGTTTTTGTTTAATCAGATCATTTTGATAAAGTGATTCTTTTCCACTTTCTCAGCATTTTTCTTTTTTGTTTCATTTGTTTTTTATTTTTATGGCTTCAATGAAGGAGAACCAAAGTTTTGGATTCAGATATCTATTAGATTAGTCAGAATAACACATTTGGTGCAAAACCAGTCTTTATGATCATCTGAACTGAGTATAGCAGCACAGTGCTGACAGAGCTAGGATACAGCATTTAAAATAATTTAGGGACCTTTGCGGCCATAGAACTGCTATAGTAAATTCAAAAAGTATTCACACTCTTCTTCTGAATAAATCTGCCATTTTTGCCCATCAGTCTATACCCAATAATCCGTCATGGCAAAGTGAAAACATGTTTTCAGAAAGTTTACTGAGTGTAGATTGATGGACATAATGAAAAATGTATCCATTTAAAATGAAATCTACAACAGAATAAAATGTGCAGAAATTAATTGATCTGAATACTTTCTGAATCCACTTTACATCATCTTCAAATCAGTCCATCCATCCATTTTCTTTTTCCTGTGTGGGGTCACGGGAAAGCTGAACCCTATCAATGAAACATTTATAACATCTTTCATAGTAAGCACTATGAGTAGCCAAGAAGATGACATTTGAACCTACAAGCACAAAGCAGTAAATGTTAAGAACTGCAAAACCCACCTTGGTCGTTTAGAAGATTCGTTGTGCTTTGGAAAATTATTTTTGGCTCATAAGACTTTTTTATCTTCAAAGATTAATTTTCAAAGTTTATTTCTATCTATGAGTTTGAGTTTTTGTTTGAGAAAGATTTCATTTTTTAACTCATTTACATTGTAAATGAATCACACTGCCATTTTAGAAGCCACTAGAGGGGGATCGAGGGTACCTAGCGACTCTCGACAGATTTCTAGGGACCTCTTTTCTCGCCACGGATCCTAGAAGATGCCCCAGGCCTACAACTAGAAACTACAAATCCCCAAAGTCCCTCCGCGTTCATGCAAACCCGTTTAAAGATGCAGACCCCATATTTATAAACCCTGCGTCTGAGCTACCAGTGTTGTTACTAACATTGAACAATCACCAAACAGGACATACCATATAAAAAAGGAAAACCCTCTATGTGGCGGCACTACACTTAGAACGTTAGAACAATTTTGGAGTCAGTGCAATGACACTCACCAGTCCTCTCTGCCTAAAATAACATCCAGTCGAGTTATGAACATCAAAAGAATCCTTTACTAAGGTCTTCTTATATAACAGTAAATGATTACCAGATCCTAATTTAAAGTGTTACCACCAAATTATATTAGTGAGTATCTGTCACTATGTTGTTTATTAAGACGTACTAGGGGGCTCTACCCCCTGCTCACCCCCGGGTCTGGTTTACCAGATATATAATTCAAAGAGATTGTTATTTTCATGGGAATTGTTACATATGCATTATTTTCACTTTTACTTCAAAACTTTTGTAAAAACATTATATCCGGCCCCGGGCGTGGTTACATCTCTTTCTCGCAGGACGTATAACGCTGCTCGCGTTGTGAAAGTGGGGACGGCTGAACGCACGCTAAAGAGATGCCATCAGATCATCTGCTGTCTTTCTGCTGCTGGTGAGCTGCCTTTTCTGCTTGTCTCGCTGCCCGATCATTTTAAAGCCTGCACAGCAGCTGTCCTTTTGCCACTTCGTGTCTCTGACGCTCAAGTTGTGAAGGTGGGCTTTAGTTTGGCTGAACGCATGCTAAGGAGAAGCGGTCGGATCATCTGCTGGCTTTATGCTGCTGGTGAGCTGCGTGTTTTGCTTGTCGCTTGCCATTGTTTTAAGAGCTGGCAGAACATTAAGCGTGTCTGCCAAAAGCAATCCAACAACTGCTAGGTTAGATGTCCGTGAACTTGTTTTAAATGATATCTTACTGCCTTGTCTCGCGTGACGTAAAAAACAATACTTGTCCTTTATTTCTGGCCCAGGACGTATAACGCTGCTTGCGTTGTCAAGGGGGGGTGGCGACTGAACGCATGCTAAGGAGATGCAGCTGGATCATCTGCTGTCTTTCTGCTGCTGTTGCTGCTGTCGCGCTGCCCGTCGATCATTTTAAAGCCTGCACAGCAGCGTCCTTTTGCCACTTCGTGTCTCTGACGCTCAAGTTGTGAAGGTGGGCTTTAGTTTGGCTGAACGCATGCTAAGGAGAAGCGGTCGGATCATCTGCTGGCTTTATGCTGCTGGTGAGCTGCGTGTTTTGCTTGTCGCTTGCCATTGTTTTAAGAGCTGGCAGAACATTAAGCGTGTCTGCCAAAAGCAATCCAACAACTGCTAGGTTAGATGTCCGTGAACTTGTTTTAAATGATATCTTACTGCCTTGTCTCGCATGACGTAAAAAACAATACTTGTCCTTTATTTCTGGCCCAGGACGTATAACGCTGCTTGCGTTGTCAAGGGGGGGTGGTGACTGAATGCATGCTAAGGAGATGCAGCTGGATCATCTGCTGTCTTTCTGCTGCTGTTGCTGCTGTCGCGCTGCCCGTCGATCATTTTAAAGCCTGCACAGCAGCTGTCCTTTTGCCACTTCGTGTCTCTGACGCTCAAGTTGTGAAGGTGGGCTTTAGTTTGGCTGAACGCATGCTAAGGAGAAGCGGTTGGATCACCTGCTGGCTTTCTGCTGCTGGCAGGCTGTTTTCCTTGTCGCTTGTCATTGTTTTAAGAGCTGGAAGCAAGTTAAAGTGTCTCTCGCGGGACTTCAAATTGTCTTCCGAGAAGATCACATCTCGTCTCCCTAGTTTCCCTCCCAAAGATTTTTTTTATAATAGAGAGAAAGTAAAATTAACTTTAAAAAGTTTGTTGTGATGACTTCCTTTGAATAAAATATCCCCCCCCCCCCCCCTACCACCCACCTAATCAAATGTTGCGTCCTGGCAGATTAAAAAAGTTACAACCACTGTGGGTTTTCATAAGGAAAACATGAATTTCAACATCTGAGCTTGCACATTTGGAGTGATAAATCACCAGAATGAATGCAGTCCAACATAACTCCTTGTCTTGCACAGATATAAAAAGTGACAGGTTTCAATGGATCTAACGTGTGTGTGATGTTAGTGAGTGAGTGACTGGATCAGAGTGTCCAAGAGTGAATGACGGTGGGCACCTGTTTACATCTGTGAGCTTTTTCAGCTAAGGAGAGTCAGGCCTGGCCTAAAGAGCATGTCCTCTGTGAGAATTTGGGCCCAGGTCAGATGTTTTCGATGAACTACGCTTTATCCCTTTTCCATGCTTTAGGTCAATTCATTTTTCTAGAGGACACTTCCCATTTCGATGTAATACATTAGGTTATTCTGCTATCTACCTGGTCATTGTGGACCGTGTGAGTCTGTGCGAGTTTTCCTCTCAGTTCTCTGGGTTATTGTGGCATCAGACTACACAGTGGGCGTCTTGTAGTTCGGGACCAAAAATGTCCCTATCAAAAATATTGAATGATATTTTCAGTGAATTTGCCAGTTCCAAACTGAAAAATAATCAACGATAAAAAAAGGAATATACAGAGAAGCCGTAGTCTTCTCTAAATAAAGAAATGTATTCAGGATGAAACTACACAAAACTCAATCCTAATGAATCTACAAAAATATTTACAAGGAAAAAACAAAAAGTACATCGCAAACCCAAACTATAAAATATCTCCACCAAAACAACGCTACAGCTAGGAGATATCTATAATTCTGTACAAAAAGAAAATATTTACAAATAAGGCATGAGATGCTATGATCGGTATACGGTAGCATAAGCTATACCAACCACATTCTCCACCCGATTGAGTCCAAAGACGACCCCTAGATACTCTTATACTCAGGGAACAAATCTTACAGCCAATCCTGCAACACGCCACTCTCTTCCACCTGTAGTGGCTGACGCCATTACGTTCTGCACAGGTGCTATGCTCAAACCCTGCAAGGCCTCTATTAAATAGGCTAGCAGCCTCATGTGCTCCGACACGCTCCCTTCAGACAAGCTGATATGACCCCCCCGGAAATTAAATTACTTTTCTTGTAACTTTCTCTGGACTTTATTCTGGGATCCCCCTTCTCAAACTAAAACATGCATGGCACTAATTAAACTAAATGCTTCCCACCATTCTTTTTGCTAAAACCTGGTGGATAAAGAGACGCTCGACTTGATTCACTGGCACGCGCAGCATCCTCCAGCAGGCCTAACCTGTCGCTGGCCAACCACTGCGTGAACCTGCAAGAGCCAAACTTAAAATCCTCGCGAAAGCCCATCCCTGCACTTCAACGATTTAAACAGGTAAGCGCTTCTCTTTTTATTTCGTGTAAGTTGTCTTTACCCGATTCTTAGGACTTTTTTCTTTCAAGTGGTAATGCCTGGTAGGCGGATTACCACAGTTTTCTTTTCATGCTCCCAAAGAACTGAACAATAGGCCATCCATCCATCCATCCATCCATCCATTATCCAACCTGCTATATCCTAATACAGGGTCACGGGTCTGCTGGAGCCAATCCCAGCCAACACAGGGCGCAAGGCAGGAACAAACCCCAGGCAGGGCACCAGCCCACCACAGAACAATAGGCCATTGTTGGCTAAATCTCCCTACTTTTGTAACCAAAAAATTAAATTTATGACAATTCACCTTTGCCCTTTTATTTACAAGCCAGCGTTTTAATAGTTTCTCTCCCATGCGGGGCATTTTTGTGAATTCTAGGACTTTTATTACATCTCTAAAGCTTACACTTTTATGTCTGTGTAGGCAGCTTCCTGTAGGTAGCAGTTTCCTTAGAGTGAGCCTCTTATGGACAAGCCAGTGAAGGTCCTGACCCGCTTTTCATGGCTTATGTTGGTGGTCTCGTATCCTTTCCTGGTAGTGGTATTGTCTCCAGTTCTTAGAAAATGTTAAAACTCACAGTAATGTGAGGATAGAAATGGACCAATCAGCAACAGATCATTTCAGAAACAGGTGGCTTTAATACAGGAAGTAAACATTTATTTGATTTTTTAATTTTTTAAAAAATTTTATTGAATTTTTTTATAATCAAATAACATTCCATACAAATAACTTGAGTGTTACAAAAAGAAAAAAGAAAAAGGTTTGAAACAAATCAACCTCCACCCCTGAGAAAGAGAGCTAGGCCAGCAGTGTAAAACTTTATGCTAGTAAAGACAAATGAATAAAGAGAAATGGAGTAAAAGAGAGGAGAGAACCTGCTTCCACCATTTAAATGCTTATTCTAAAATGTTATTGATTAGATCCGGCCAGGTTTTAAAAAAGTTCTGCACAGATCCTCAAAGTGCAAATTAGATTTTTTCCAGTTTCAAATAATATATAACATCAGTTTTCCACTAACATTAAAGTTACAGTAAGTCTACGTGCCAATAGTGTAGTAAAGGCGATGATAGTTTGTTTGTCCTTCTCCATTTTAAGCCCCTCTGTGAACCCACCAGACACAGCTTTTAGTGGGTTAGGAGGGATTGTGACCCCAAGGCTGTCTGAAAGGCATTTAAAGATTTTGGTCCAGAATGATGTTCATTTGGTGCAGGCCCAAAACATGTGACCCAGTGAGGCTGGAGCTCGATTGCAGCGTTCGCAGGTTGGATCTTGCCCTGGAAACATTTTGGATAATGTTAAACGAGACAGATGCGCTCAATATATAATTTTAAATTGAATAATTGTATGCTTTTCGCATATGGAGTTCGAGTGAATTCTGTGCATTGCTACTTTCCACTCCTTTTCTGAAATGTTGGGTAAGAAATCCTTTTCCCACTTTTCTCTTGGATCTTTGAAAGGGAGGGACTGTAAAATGGTTTTATATAGAAATGCTGTCTGAGTCCTCGAGACTAAGCAATATTTTTTCCGGCATAGAGGGAGGTGGGAGGTGGGAGGTGAGGAAAATTGGGCAGGTTCTGTATAACAAAGTTTCTGATTTGAAGGTAGTGAAAGAAATGCCTTACTGGAAAGTTAAATTTGGGGTGTAATTGTTTGTAGGATGCAAATATGTTGTCTATGTGAAGATCTCTAAGTGATTAAATCCCAGATGTTTTCCAGACATTAAAAACTGTGTATGTTTAAGAGGGTGGAAAAAGGTGCAAAGGTGCCACAGATAAAAGCTTCTCTGTCTTAAAATACTTCTGACATTGGTTCCCTTTTCTGATTGAGTGAAGCACAATTGGGTTTTTAGTATATTGGCGATAACTTGTATTTATAGGGGTACAAAGTAAGGAAGGAAGTAAACATTTAAAGGAGATCAACTGGCAAGTGAAGAAGCAAGGACAGCTTGGAAATACGACCAAGTCAATAGACCAGCTTTACCACCAGATGAACCCAGAACAGTCATTTATGCAGAAATTGTGAGGGCACCTACAGGTTAGACAAACAGTTTTTCTTTTCTTTAGTACTAAGGTGTTGTACCATGTTAGCCATTATGAATGAAATGAGAAGTCAAGCAAAATGACACCTTTTATTGGCCAAATTAAAACAATATGCAAGCTTTCGAGGCAACTCTGACCACTTCTTCAGGCAAGATGTGATTACAACACATTATTTTAACATGGCTTTCTCATAACTTCACTGTAATTTAATCCTGATACTCTGTATATCTAGCCATCCATCCATTTTCCAACCCGCTGAATCCGAACACAGGGTCACGGGGGTCTGCTGGAGCCAATCCCAGCCAACACAGGGCACAAGGCAGGAAACAATCCCGGGCAGGGTGCCAACCCACCGCAGGACACACACAAACACACCCACACACCAAGCACAATTTAGAATTGCCAATCCACCTAACCTGCATGTCTTTGGACTGTGGGAGGAAACTGGAGCGCCCGGAGGAAACCCACGCAGACACGGGGAGAACATGCAAACTCCACGCAGGGAGGACCCGGGAATCGAACCCAGGTCTCCTAACTGCGAGGCAGCAGCGCTACCCACTGCGCCACCGTGCCGCACTCTGTATATCCAATTCATTATAATAATTATTCATTCAAAATCTGTACTAACCCCTACTCTCTCTTCTGTTTCCTTTTCCGGTGTCCTTTTGGTGGTGGCGAAACCCAAAGCTCCATGATGTTCCAACAATGATGGATGGATTAAAAGCCAGAAGTCTGTATGACCATCAGCATCAAGTGACTCCGTGAGAACCCTAACTACAAAGAGGATTATTTCATTTATGTTAGGTAGAATGCCCAGAGGGGACTGGGTGGTCTCGTGGCCTGGAACCCCTACAGATTTTATTTTTTTCTCCATCCATCTGGAGTTTTTTTTTGTTTTTTCTGTCCACCCTGGCCATTGGACCTTACTCCTTTTCTATGTTAACTAATGTTATCTTGTTTTAATTTTGTATTTTGTCTTTTATTTTTCTTTTCTTCATTATGTAAAGCACTTTGAGCTACGTTTTGTATGAAAATGTGCTATATAAATAAATGTTGTTGTTGTTGTTGTTTTTGTTGTTGAGTTTCCTTGAAAGCTTGCATATTGTAATCCTTTTAGGTAGTCAATAAAAGGGGTCATTTTGCTTGACTTCTCACTATTTTCTTTGGCTAAAAGATCTCTTTCATTCATCACTTCCACCCCAACTATTACACAATGGATGTCTTATTTCACCAATCAACCCTTTAAAGGACAATCACATCTTAATATAATTGTTGTGAAGTCAGTGAACTGATAAGAAGTCTTTAATGGGAAAACCAAAATGGGAGGTCAAAACATATTGAGAAACATGCAAAAGCGTAAGACAAAAAAATCAAAGTCAAAAACAAGCAAGACTCTTAGAAAAATAAATATTACATAATCAAGAAGAGCAACGAATTGTTTTTAGATTTGAAATCCGAAGTTGAGATTGTGAAGTGAACTTTCAGTCCACCTTTAAATTCATTGATTGTCCAGGTCACCATAAGCCATTGGTGCTGTCCCAGTGACAATAACACAAAATAGCAGCATCTGAAATGAACCAAAATGGCGTCCAAAACAGTACAGGAAATCATACAACTTGAAGAGAAATTGACTAATTAAAAAATAAACAGCAGAATTGACAAGACTGACCTCAAAAGCCTTTCAATCAGAGAATGGAGAAAATAAAAAAATATTAGCAAAAGTTATGCCACAACAACAATTCATTGCTGCCAGGTTTATGGATGCATCTAATAATGTTAAGCGTATATTTGTTTTAAATGCACTGATCAAAAAAATTAAGGGCACACTTATTCATCACAGTCTGACACCAAATCAGTTAAGCTTCAGGGATATCAGTCTTTGCAGTTAGGAAGTAAAAGCGACTGTGAGTCAACTTCTCCTGCTTTGGTGCAAATGAAAGTGACAGGTGAACTGGAGAGGCAACAGTAAGATAACCCCCCAAAAAAGGATGGTGGCCACAGACAATTGCTCTCTCCTTATCCTTCTTGACAGATTTTTCTTTAGTTTTGTATATTGCTAATGTCCTTGTCACTATTGGTAGCATGAGGCGGTACCTGCAGCGCATTCAGGTTACACAGGTAGTCCACTTCCTCCAAAATCGCAAATCCATATGTTCTGTCATGAGAAGGTTTGCTGTGCCTCCCAGCACAGTCTCAAGAGCATGAAGGAGATACCAGGAGACCAGCCGTTACTTGAGGAGAGCTTGACATGGCTGTAGAAGGACATCAGTCCAGCAGCAGGACCGGTATCTGCTTCTTTGTGCAAGGAGGAACAGGAGGAGCTCTGCCAGAGCCCTACAAAATGACCTACAGCGGGTTACTAGTATGCATATTTCTGACCAAACTGTGAGAAACAGACACCATGAGGGTGGCATGAGGGCCCAACATCCTCAAGTGGGACCTGTGTTCATAGCCCATCACTGTGCAGTTCAATTGACATTTTGCCAGAGAATACCACAATTGGCAGCTCCACCATTGGTGCCCTGTTCTCATTCACAGATGAGAGCAGGTTCACACTGAGAATATGTGACAGACGTGAAAGAGTCTGGAGACACCATGGTGAGCTTTATGCAGTCTGCAACATCATCCAGAATGATCGGTTTGACGATGGGTCAGTGGTGGTCTGGGAAGGCATACCTTCGAAGGTAGCACAGACCTCCAACATTCTAGGCAACAGTACCCTGACTGCTGTTAAGTACCAGGATGAAGTCCTTAGAGCCATTGTCAGACCTTACACTGGCACAGTGGGTCCTGGGTTCCTCCTGGTGCAGGACAATGTCTGAGTGTGTAACCTGGATGATAAAAGCACTGATGACATTGACTGGCCTTCACATTTCCCAGACATGAATCCAATTGAGAACCTCTGGGACGTTATGTATCGTTGCAGCCAAGTACTGCCACAGACTGTCGAAGAGCTCACCGTTGCCCTGATCCAGGTCTGGGAGGAGACAGGACACCATTTGCTGTCTCATCAGGAACAGGCCCAGACATTATCAGGAGTGAGTGCACAGAGGTACAGTATGTGGGGGCCTTACACATTACTGAGTCTCATTACGAGTTGCCGTGATTTCAGTTTTTGACTTTGATTTTCGGTGTGCTGTTCAGTCCAACCCTCAATAGGTTGGTCATTTTGGATTCCATTGACCGTTGTTACATCATTTTCTTTTGAACAAATTACACAGTATTGTTCAGGAATGATTTTCCACTTGAAAATTTTGCTCATCGAGACCAAGTGTGTGATTTAAGCATTCCCTTAATTTCTTTGAGCAGTATAGTAAAACTGAACAATACAAGTATGTAAAAATGTAGTTCAATAAGACGTGTTTTGAATAATATATTTTTGACAATTTATTACATAATAATGTCTTTGTTGTGCTGGTTGCTACCAGCCTGTAGGGAAGTAACTTTTTTTTTTTTAGAATTTTAAGCACAAAAATAGTTAATTATACCATAGAATGCACAGTGTAATAGTAAATTTAATGTAAAAACATTGAATAACAGAGAAAACTAACATTGCAAGAGTTGTAATGTAATGGAAACACTTTTTTTATGAGTTTCAAGCAAGGGAAAATAATTAAAGTTTGAAAAATCCTTAATTTATACAAAAACTAACCCTATACAACCCAGAAAACTAACCTTGCATGAGTCAGGTTCTGGTGTGAAGGAAGTGAGGAGGAAGCTGGGTGGAGAGGAAGTTACAGTTTTGATGGAGAGTCTGGCTCCGCAACGGAGGGACGTTCTTCTTCAGGTGTTTTCTCTCTTGTGATTTCTTCTACAGTGCATCCAGAAAATATTCACAGCGCATCACTTTTTCCACATTTTGTTATGTTACAGCCTTATTCCAAAATGGATTAAATTCATTTTTTTCCTCAGAATTCTACACACAACACCCCTTAATGACAACGTGAAAAAAGTTTACTTGAGGTTTTTGCAAATTTATTAAAAATAAAAAATTGAGAAATCACATGTACATAAGTATTCACAGTCTTTGCCATGAAGCTCAAAAGTGAGCTCAGGTGAATCCTGTTTCCCCTGATCATCCTTGAGATGTTTCTGCAGCTTCATTGGAGTCCACCTGTGGTAAATTCAGTTGACTGAACATGATTTGGAAAGGCACACACCTGTCTGTATAAGGTCCCATAGTTGACAGTTCATGTCAGAGCACAAACCAAGCATGAAGTCAAAGGAATTGTCTGTAGACCTCCGAGACAGGATTGTCTCGAGGCACAAATCTGGGGAAGGTTACAGAAAAATTTCTGCTGCTTTGAATGTCCCAATGAGCACAGTGGCCTCCATCATCCGTAAGTGGAAGAACTTCGAAACCACCAGGACTCTTCCTAGAGCTGGCCGGCCATCTAAACTGAGCGATTGTGGGAGAAGGGCCTTAGTCAGGGAGGTGACCAAGAACCCGATGGTCACTTTGTCAGAGCTCCAGAGGTCCTCTGTGGAGCAATTGGTCCTCTGCAGCAATCCACCAATCAGGCCTGTATGGTAGAGTGGCCAGATGGAAGCCACTCCTTAGTAAAAGGCACATGGCAGCCCACCTGGAGTTTGCCAAAATTCACCTGAAGGACTCTCAGACCATGAGAAAGAAAAGTCTCTGGTCTAATGAGACAAAGATTGAACTCTTTGGTGTGAATGCCAGGCGTCACGTTTGGAGGAAACCAGGCACCGCTCATCACCAGACCAATACCATCCCCACAGTGAAGCATGGTGGTGGCAGCATCATGCTGTGGGGATGTTTTTCAGCGGCAGGGACTGGGAGACTAGTCAGGATAAAGGGAAAGATGACTGCGCAATGTACAGAGACATCCTGGATGAAAACCTGCTCCAGAGCGCTCTTGACCTCAGACTGGGGCGACGGTTCATCTTTCAGCAGGACAACAACCCTAAGCACACAGCCAAGATATCAAAGGAGTGGCTTCAGGACAACTCTGTGAATGTCCTTGAGTGGCCCAGCCAGAGCTCAGACTTGAATCGAATTGAATATCTCTAGAGAGATCATAAAATGGCTGTGCACCAACGCTTCCCATCCAACCTGATGGAGATTGAGAGGTGCTGCAAAGAGGAATGGGCGAAACTGGCCAAGGATAGGTGTGCCAAGCTTGTGGCATCATATTCAAAAAGACTTGAGGCTGTAATTGCTGCCAAAGGTGCATCGACAAAGTATTGAGCAAAGGCTGTGAATACTTATGTACATGAGATTTCTCAGTTTTTTTTATTTTTAATAAATTTGCAAAAACCTCAAGTGAACTTTTTTCACGTTGTCATTATGGGGTGTTGTGTGTAGAATTCTGAGGAAAAAAATGAATTTAATCCATTTTGGAATAAGGCTGTAACATAACAAAATGTGGAAAAAGTGATGTGCTGTGAATATTTTCCGGATGCACTGTATTTCAGGGGTTTCTGGTATTTTTAGCCATTTAGCTGGTGGACCAGACTTCATGAAATAGCGGTCTAATGTGAGTTGCCATTTTCCTGTGCATTGGGAAATGGAGAATGGGAAATCATTGGGGGGTACGAACCAGAAGGGAAACTGGCCGCCAGTGTTTTTGTTCGCCACCAGATTCAAAATTTTGGTGAACTTTTTGATCGTAACCTGATTGGTACGTGTTCGGAAACATTCGTGACAAGAGGTTCTGTTGTATTGGCTTGGGGTATTTCTACTGGTAAAGTATTCCAAATTTTTGGTGCATAAGACCAAAAGGCAGCCTCATCACTTCTTTTAGGTTTGGCTTAAAGCAGACCACCATTTGAAGATCTAAGGTTCCAACTTGGAGTGTAGGGGTCAAACAAGGGGCAAACTTATTTAAGGCTTTATACACCATTAGTAGTATTAGTCAGTTCTAAGTGACACGGGTAACCAATGTCATGACGCTAAGACTGGTGTGATGTGCTCAGATTTTCTTTTTCTAGTTAAGATTCTTGCTGCTGCACTCTGAAACAATTGCAACCAATTAATGTCTTTCCTGTGATGAGTGCATTACAGTAATCTGGTTGACTGAAAACAATGTCTTTCAAGGTTAACTTTTGTAATATTCCTGGTAAAAAAAATGACAGTCCTAGCAAACTGCTTAATGTGTTAAAGTTTTGGTCAGAGTCTATGATTAAATAAGAACCCAGTGGTTACTCTAGTGGAGCTTAAAGAGTCCTCCTTCAGAGCTCCTTCAATCAGGCACATATGACAGCCCACTTAGAGTTTGCCAAGTGGCATTTAAAGGACTCTGAGAGCACGAGGAGAAAGGAGACCTGGTCTAATGACAGAAAAATTGCACACCTTGGGCAGAACTCCAGACACTATGACTAGAAAAGAGGAGGCACTGGTTTGAAAACATGCTTTCACTTTGTTATTATGGATTATTGAGTGTAAATTAGTGTGGGCAAAAAATAGAAAATTTATTCATTTAAAATTAATAGGAAAGAGTTGCAGAAAAGGAAGGCCCTGAACACTTCTGAATGAACTGTACATTCTATTAAAAAATATTCTCATTGAATCAAGATAATAACTATTATGTTTATATCAACAAAGCCATAAAGAGGAGTTTGACTTAATGTAGTTAATTACTTGAGCTGTGTTCCTATTTAAGAATAATTAACTACTAATTCATTTATTCTCCATGAAAGACACAAATATATGGCCTCATTCATTCATTTTCTAATCTGTTTATCCAGTTATGGTTTGTGGAGACAGTTATATAAGATATATGTTTACTTGTTAAAAACAACTGTTTGTTGTTTTCATTGTACAGGCAATGAATCCAAAAGGGAATAAAGTAAATAAGGAAGATAATAAGTGTTTTGTAATAATGTTTTCATAAAGGTCATTCTGCAGGGAGAAGTATCGAATAACAAATTCTCCTTGCACATGCTTCCTTTGGGTAGACCTCACATGTGCAACCGACAATACAAACTGACTTGCCCCACGCATAAAAGGATTTGCTTAAAATGTTTTGCAATAAGAGTAATATGAATATATTGCGAGCAACTTTAACTTCCTATTTTGACTTTCAACTAATGTTATGTTTTTACTTTCATGCATATCTTGTGGTTAAAACTAAACTCAGAATTCAGTACTCACTTTTCTTGATTAAGTAAATTTTACCTTCTTGTCATGTATATTGCATTTACATCTCACATCATGAAGACCTTTGAGATGCTGGTCCTGCATTTTATGAGTCCTGCTATGGCAGGCCACCTGAACCCACTGCAGTGTGCCTATCGGATTGGAGTAGAGGATACAATTATCAGTCTGCTCCACAAGGCTTATTCTCACCTGGACAAAGCTGACAGCGCTGTGAGGATGATGTTTTTTGATTTCTCCAGTGTCTTCAATACCATCCAGGCATCCCTGTTAAGGGACAAACTCGGAAATATGCAGGTGGATGAGCCTGTGGTGTCCTGATGATGGACTATTTGTCAGGCAGACTGCAGTTTGTGAGACTCAAGGATTGTGTGAGCAACACTGGCGCACAACAAGGAGCAGGCCTGTCTGCTTATCTCTCTGCTCTGCTTCACTCTGTACACCTCAGATTATAAAAATAACAGCAGGTCATGGGACTTGCAGACATTCTCAGATGATTCTGCACTTATGGGGTGTATTGATAAGGGGGATGAGACAGAGGAGAGGAGTCAGGGGGAGAACTTTGTTTCCTGGTGCAAAAAGAACTGTCTGCATCTTAACATCAGCAAAACCAAGGAACTGCTTCTATGTCCTGTCACAATTCAGGGAGTTGATGTAGGGGTAGACCAGTTATAGAAGTACTTTTAACAATTACATTTCAAATTTAATTTTCCAGCAACACATTTCTTTCACTATCTTCAAATTAGAAATTTTGTCAAACAGAAACTGCCCGATTTTCCCCATCTCCCACCTTCCTCTATGCTGGGGAAAATAATCCTCTGTCTCGAGGACTCAGACAGCATTTCTGCAATATATAAAAATACTTTACAGTCCTTCCTTTTCAAAGATCCAACAGAACAATGAGAAAAGGATCTCTCACTCAACATATCAGAAAAGGAGTGGAAGGTAGCAATGCAGAGTATTCATTCGAGCTCCATATGCGCAAAGCATACAATTATTCAACTCAGAATTATATATCGAGCACATCTGTCTCACTTGAAATTGTCCAAAATGTTTCCAGGGTGAGATTCAACCTGTCAACGCTGCAATCCAGCTCCAGCCTCACTGGGTCACATGTTCTGGGCCTGCACCAAATGAACAACATTCTGGACCAAAATCTTTAAATGTCTATCAGACAGCCTTGGTGTCACAATCCCTCCTAATCCACTAACAGCTGTGTTTGATGGGCTCACAGAGGGGCTTAAAGTGGAGAAGGACAAACAAACTGTGATTGCCTTCACTACACTATTGGCACGCAGACTTATTTTTCTAAATTGGAAGGATCCTAACTCTCCTCTTTTAAGTCAGTGGGTAACTGATGTTTTATATTATTTGAAATTGGAAAAAAATCAAATTTCCACTTAAAGGATCTGTGCGGAACTTTTTCAAAATTTGGCAGGATCTAATCAATAACATTTTAGAATAAGCTCTTAAAGCACTGAGGAAGTAGATTCTCTTCCCATTTCTTTTTCTTCTCCATTTATCTTTATCTGCCTATTAACCTCATCAATTTATTTATTTTTACTATTTTTAAGTTTTAGTCCGTTGGCCATGCTCTCTTTCTTAGGGGTGGGGGTTGATTTGTTTTCAATCCTTTTTTTTTTGTAAAAATTCATCTATTTGTATGGAATGATTACAATAAAATCAATAAAATTAAAAAAAAATGGAAAAAGAACAGCAGAGGAAGTAGAAGTTAATATAGATTATGTAGCCACGAATAAAATGATAATGCATATACAGAATATCAGGGTTACACTAAAATGAAGCTATGAGAAAGCCATCTTATGTATAAACATCTATGTGTGGAAGTGTGTCAGTCTGTCTGCCCAGCTTGGAAGTGCGAGGCTACAGCATGACGCTCAAAGAAAGCGAAAGTGAAACCTCAGAGAAAAGAGAAACTCGCTTAGCTTCTAATGCACAAGCGAGGCAAGCACATCGGCAAAAAACAAAACTTCTGAGGAGAGAGAAACTCACTTAGCTGCTAATACAATACAATACAATACAATTTATTTTTTGTATAGCCCAAAATCACACAAGAAGTGCTGCAATGGGCTTTAACAGGCCCTGCCTCTTGACAGCCCCCCAGCCCTGACTCTCTAAGAAGACAAGGAAAAACTCCCAAAAAAACCCTTGTAGAGAAAATATAGAAGAAACCTCAGGAAAGGCAGTTCAAAGAGAGATCCTTTTCCATGCAGGTTGGGCATGCAGTGGGTGTCAAAAAGAAGGGGATCAATACAATACAATACACAGAACAGACCAAATCCTCAATTCAGTATAAAAATAAAAATTTTAGAAGTACGGAGTAGAATTTAACAGTAGATGATATCACATAATATGATTTGGATTTGTTTAGAGCCCTGGAGACCTCATTCATCAAGCTGCCTCCCCCATTTGGCCATTCCACAGATGAAATAGCACTAATCCGATGAAAGGACCCATCTACCCAATGATTCCTGCGATCCTCCATCAGGAATGACTTTACCTTAGGCAGGCAAAACAACTTGGCAGGTGGGCCAAGAACAGAAACAGAATACACAAGTGAGGCGAGCACGTTGGCAAAATGAAACCTCCAAGGAGGGAGAAGCTCGCTTAGCTGCTGATAGTCAATGGAGGCGAGCATGTCGGCAAAATGAAACTGCCGAGGAAAGAGAAACTCGCTTAGCTGCTAATACACAAGCAAGGCAAGCACATCGCAAAACGAAACCTCTGAGGAGAGAGAAACTCGCTTAGCCGCTGATAGACAATGGAGGTGAACATGTCAGCAAAACAAAACCTCCAAGGAGGGAGAAGCTCGCTTAGCTGCTGATAGACAATGGAGGCGAGCATGTCGGCATAACAAAACCTCTGAGGAGAAAGAAACTTGCTTAGCCGCTAATAACACAAGTGAGGCGAGTACGTTGACAAAACAAAACCTCCAAGGAAGGAGAAGCTCGCTTAGCTGCTGACTGACAATGGAGGCAAGCATGTCAGCAAACCGAAACAGCCGAGGAAAGAGAAACTTGCTTAGCCACTAATACACAAGTGAGGCGAGCACGTCGGCAAAATAAAACCTCCAAGGAGGAAGAAGCTCGCTTAGCTGCTGACAGTCAATGGAGGCGAGCATGTTGGAAAACGAAACCACTGAGGAAAGAGAAACTCACTTAGCCGCTAATACACAAGCAAGGTGAGCACATCGGCAAAATGAAACCTCCAAGGAGAGAGAAACTCACTTAGCTGCTGATAGACAGTGGAGGCAAACACGTCGACAAAAATGAAACCCTAGAGGAAAGAGAACCTCACTTAACTGTCAATGCACAACCGATGCGATTGATTGATTGAAGTGCCAGAATCCATGGTTTCTAGGAACCCGGGCTTTTTAAAGCACGGGCTTACACAGCTAGTGTTAAAATAATGAAGCTTGTTTGGTCAGAACAGGCCTTAATCACTGCCAAAGGTCTTTCAAGGAAGTTCTGAGTGAAGAGTCTGAATACTTGTGTCAATGTGATATTTGCAAAAATTTCTAAAATCTCGTTTTTTGGTGGTCATTCTGGAGAATTTAGTGTTGCTTAATGAGAGAAAAAACAAATGTACATAATTGTAGCACAAGGCTGCAACTTAACAAACTATGAAAAAAGCGAGGGGATCCCAATAATTTCTGAAGGCACCGTATTTACTGTATACATGTCTCAAAATGAGCAAGCACCCCAGAGTTTGTCAAGTATCACTGTTCAGTGCTGTTGCCATTTCTTTCATCGTGTGTGGATTGGTGGTGGCAAATTAAGAGATTTGTCTTGACTGTTCCGGCCCTCCGGGGATGTGAGGTGTTGCTTTTTCTCCTCCTAGCTTCTCGTTGCTCCCCTGAGAGGAAATAAGGGGGGAATGTCTAGTGTCAATTTATCTCCTTAATGATGCTCTTGATAAATTACTGGGGCAGCTCATACAACCACAACATCCCCAGCTTGATTTACGCCATCTGCTATAGGTGGCATTCAGACACTCACATATGGTTTCAGCTACCAGCAATACTAAGAGATTTATGAGCAAAACAAACAGCTCCCAGGGGTTTGGAAGGATGCTGTTTTTCACAGTTCACCCCATGCCACTCAGCACCAAGGCATTCATTTAAAGAGTTGAACGTTAAGGCTCACGTGAGCACACGCATTCACGTAAGGCGTCCATATCCACCTCTTTAACAAAGGCTATTTAACTTTAAAATCTCCAAAACCTTAATTTTCCTTCAATGTGTATTGATTCTTATTAAACATGACTTCTGCAAACTGATGATTTACAGCCGTGAACTGTAAAAGTATTTTTCATAGATTGATATTGACTTATTAAGTCTAACTTAAAACAGATCCATTCCCAAAATGACCTTCTTTTCAGCATTTGGTTTCCAAGAATGAAATGCAACTCACAATGCTGTTCTATCCCCCAAGGGGCAGTAAATTAGCACAGTATTTCTTCTCATGGAACTGAACATACGGTTTCAGCTGTGTTTTGTAATCATCAAAGGTGACCGGAACAATCAATCTTATTCATTTGGCTGTGCTTATCGTTGACATCTTTCCAGTTCACAAGGGAGCAGCTTGAGCCACCTTTTCATCCTGTTAGTGCTTTCTTTTCCTTAGTAATTGAGACGACGGGGGGGCTACATTATGAATTACAGCAAACAACAAACAGATAATATACCTCATCTTGATTTAATTATGCCGAAACAGTAACTTGTTCTTTTCTCTTACGCATTTTATGATTCTATTGCAATATAATGGAGAAGGTGGAACAGTATGTGCTTACATGCAGCTTTGTTCATCAGAGTCACCTAATATAAAGAAAATGGCTAATTGGGCAAAAATGAAACGCTAACATAAAGTTATTGTACATTGAACGCAGGTGCCATACTCCCGCTCAAATCGTTAGTGACCTAGCGTTCATTAACATTGATAAATGTCTTTGAACACTTCTGCAAAATATCAGTATCAATGAATTGAGGGACTCCAACTGGCTGTTTGGAGAAAAAAAGAAAATGTGCGAGGCAAATGTTTAATGACGAGAATCAGATTTCACTACATGGCCAAGCTGTACATGCAGAGACATAGTAAAAAAAAACTGTGAAGTATATTCTGCTTAAAGTTGGCTCTTCTAGCGTACTGGTGCAATTTGAAAAAGATTTTCAGCAAAATAACCTTTGTGAATTTATGATATATAGTGCCTACAGTGTTCACATTTTATTGTCATACAACATTTAATCACAGTGAATTTAGCTTGGTGTATTTGACACTGACCAAAACACAAAAGACAACTCTTTACATTTAAAGTGAAAACATTTCTCCTGGAAGGGGCCTAAATTAATTAAAAACAAATTAATTGATCACATAAGTATTCACCACCTTCAGGTCAGTATTTAAAAGACGGCAGCCATGACAGCTTTGGGTCTGTCTGCGCAGAATCAGAATTCACTTTATTGGCCAGGCACACGAATGTGTATTAGGATAGTTTTGGTGCAACATACAAGGACAACACAGAAAATAAAAGATAAATATTCTTCTTCTTTCGGCTGCACCTGTTAGGGGTCGCCACAGTGGATCATCTTCTTCCATACCTTTCTGTCCTCATCATCTTGCTCTGTCACACCCATCACCTGCATGTCCCCTCTCACCACATCCATAAACCTTCCCTTAGTCCTTCCTCTTTTCCTCTTCCCTGGCAGCTCTATCCTTAGCATCTAGATAAATATAAAATGATAAAATATAATGCAGCATACAAGAGAGAGAGAGGAGAGAGGTTAGGAGCATGCACTAATACAGGTGCATTGCCGCACCCACCATATGACAAACCAACTCATGATCCCAGATTAGGACGCGGTGCAGCCATGCAACGGGTGAAAGAGATAAAGTAGGATTAAAATGTCCCAGCAGTCTAGTGCGCAGGTATACATACAGTAATCCCTCCTCCATCGTGGGGGTTGCGTTCCAGAGCCATCCGCGAAATAAGAAAATCCGCGAAGTAGAAACCATATGTTTATATGGTTATTTTTATATTGTCATGCTTGGGTCACAGATTTGCGCAGAAACACAGGAGGTTGTAGAGAGACAGGAACGTTATTCAAACACTGCAAAGAAACATTTGTCTCTTTTTCAAAAGTTTAAACTGTGCTCCATGACAAGACAGAGATGACAGTTCCATCTCACAATTAAAAGAATGCAAACATATCTTCCTCTTCAAAGGAGTGTGCGTCAGGAGCAGAGCATGTCAGAGAGATAGAGAAAAGCAAACAAATCAATAGGGCTGTTTGGGCTTTTAAGTATGCGAAGCACCTCGTCACAAAGCTGTTGAAGGTGGCAGCTCACACCCCCTCCGTCAGGAGCAGAGAAAGAGAAAGAGAGAGAGAGAGAGAGACAGAGTTTGTTTTTCAATCAAAAATCAATACGTGCCCTTCGAGCTTTTAAGTATGCGAAGCACCGTGCAGCATGTCGTTTCAGGAAGCAGCTGCACAGAAGGTAGCAACGTGAAGATAATCTTTCAGCATTTATAGACGAATGTCCGTATCGTCTAGGTGTGCAAACAGCCCCCCTGCTCAATCCCCCTACGTCAGGATCAGAGAAAGTCAGCGCAAGAGAGAGAGAAAAATAAGTTGGGTAGCTTCTCAGCCATCTGCCAATAGCGTCCCTTGTATGAAATCAACTGGGCAAACCAACTGAGGAAGCATGTACCAGAAATTAAAAGACCCATTGTCCGCAGTAATCCGCGAACCAGCAAAAAATCTGCGATATATATTTAAATATGCTTACATATAAAATCCGCGATGGAGTGAAGCCGCGAAAGGCGAAGCGCGATATAGCGAGGGATTACTGTACACTACTGGTCAAACATTTTAGAACACTCACATACATTTTTTTCCAGTTTTTATTGCAATTTAGGCAATACAAGTCCAGTGAATATCCTGAAATGTTACAAAGGTAAGCAATAAAAACTTCTAGCTTTAAAAAAAAAAAAGTTTAGGTTTATACAAGTTATACAAGAACAAGCAGTGGCTTAACAATTTAGAACTGTTCTGCAGCAATCAAAGTTAATGAAGTCATAAATGATGATGCAAACAATTCCTGCAGGTGTCCAGACTTTTGTTGATTACTTACAAATTCTCTATGTAAAAGCAGTGCAGGAACCCATTGTGTTGCTACACCCTTTGAAGAGTTGTTTGGACAAGATTTGGACTGTATACTGCTCTCAAAATGATGAGAAAAAGGCAATTAACAAAGGAAGATAGGCTGACCTTTATAACCTTTCAAAGTGTACATCTTTGCTTTAGAGAAACTGTATAGAAAGCCAAGGTGTCAGTGAGCAAAGTGTCGTACTCCATCAGAAGGACCTTGGAAACTGGAGGACACTCTGACAGGAACAGGTCTGGCAGAACCAAACTGGAAAAAAATGTTAGTGTTCTAAAACCTGTGACTAGAAGTGTAGATGCAGAGTACAAGCTGGGTGAGTCAGATCAGCAATGATCTTTGCGGCCCACTTCCTTACCCTGGGCTCACAAAGCACTGGAATGTGAGGTTAGTTACAACCTACAATCTTTTCATAGGTTCTGATGATGTGTTGCTGATCGGCCTTAGCCTAAGCAGACACAACACTATAGATGAGGTCAGAATGTTGGGACACCCCTGAGCAAGCCCAGTATAATTGAAAATTATTTAAATTCAAAATTAAAATACAAAATCGAGTCTTCGCAGACCGGAGTATTATTGTGACTGGATAAGATGGCGGGTCTTTTGTAGTGGAATAGACTTTTATTTGGATAAGTTAGCCAACAAACCAATCTGGGTAAATGAACGTATTATTCTGCACTGTTATATAAATTCAGTAGTTTATAAATTGGACCTCTGTCCTTATATTTTGTTTTTGATCATTCTGTACAGTAACAGACTACTGTGATGAATGCTCCCTCTTCAGAATTTGCTGGCGTGTAATAAAGAACACAATGGACAAGCTTCCTCCTGCCTGATTCCTGTTTCAAAGAGGTTTCATTCTTTCTTTGACTAATATATTTCCATTGAATTTCTACCACAACCGTCAATCAGACCAACAACTCCAGGAAGCATGAAGAGTGGTGGGGAAATTTACAAATCTCATATTAACTCACGTGTTGTAATGACTTTCAAAGTTTAGTGAAAATTTTTTTAAAAATGGTTTGTTGTGACATACCTAAATCATTGCTATTGCAAAGCTGCAGCTTCACCGTGGTCAAAAACTATAACATTACATTACATTAAGTTTCTCTTCGTTTGACATGGCTTCCCGCATAGCGGGAGCGATCGCGTAATTAAAATTTGTATGAATGTTATTCCATCTCTGTCAAATTGTATTTCCAAGTGTTTCTAAGACATTCCACTTCTCCCGGAATGTGTGTGTCAATATGTGTTTGAATGTCGTCTTCTTATAGCTCCTTGTGCATTAGGACAGCTCACAAGCTCTCCTAAATCCTGATAAAGTTAGGAGTAATTTTCTGATCAAATGCTTTTACTCTAACTCCTAAGAGTAGGACCACATTTGTGCCACTTTTGAGCAAGTTAGTAATGTTTTTCTGCTCTGAGATGCTTGATATATACGTGCAATAAACTATGACTCGGACTCTCCAGGACATTAACATTTCTGTTTTGAAGCCATTCCTTTGCAGTTTTGGCTTTATGTTTGGGGTCATTGTTTTGCTGGTAAAACAAATGATCTCCTAAGGTGCAGGTTTCTTAGACTGCATCAGTTTTTCCTTCAGGATTTCCATGTATTAATTTTCACCTCTACCCTCACAAGTCTTCCAGGGCCTACTGCAGAGAAGCATCTCCAGAACATGATACTGCCACCAGCATGCTTTACACTGGGGATGGTGTGTTTTTGATAATGCACATAGGTCAATACTGAAAAGAACTCCTGCTAAGTGAAAGGCCCTTTGATTTGAAAAGCCCCCAGTAACTTATGCAGAGCTAATTTACAGTTACCAATCAACCTGGGATTGATTAAGAAACTGAGACTCAACCAGCGCTGCAATGAGTACCACACCCTCCCTCACTCACTAATTCATGTAATGCACATGAGGACAAAACCCAGCCGGGCAAAGAGGGAATATTTATAAACTGCATACAGAAAAAAGATAATAGAATCAATGTAAAATAAAACAAAAAATGTGTACGTATGCCTGTTGGCAGAGCCCTGGTCATAGACATTGCAGCCTGGTAATTTGGGAACTTTGCTTTAGGAGGATCCATGCTCTATAGAAGCTGGTGCACTAATGAATGTCAACTTTTTGTCTGGTGCTTTATTCAGTAGTCATGGAGCTGGAAGAGGATGGGTGTCCTGAGATGGGATGGAAAGAACATCATGAGTCTTCCAGGGTGTCCTCCATGTGAAAGGCATAAATGGGAAAGAGAATACTGACTGCGTTGTTGTTCCCTTGTCCATACCACAATAAAAATTTCCATGACTCACCTGCTTGACAACATACAGCATATTTTCAGTATTATATATATATATATATATATATATATTGGTTGAAATAGTTTACTGTTAAATAATGCAAAGAGTATGCGACACGTGCTTTGCCCTAATTCTGGGCTCATCAGGCATACACACTCACTGCACTCCCTCTCGGGAATCGAACCTCGGGCATCAGCTCTAGAGGCGAAACCGCTAACATTGCGCCACGGCGTGTGGTTCGTTTATTTGACAACATGTAGATCGGGTTAATTACATTCAGGGCATTCGTAGTCTGAATCACAATCTGATTGTATGGGTGGTTACCTACCAGGTAACGCTTGTGGTTGGTCAGCAAGTCGGCTAACATCCGCCACGGTGCCCTCCTTCAGTTGCGAGAAGCAGATCATAGAATGGTTGAAATAGTTTACTGTCAAATAATGCAAAGAGTACGCGACACGTATTTCGCCCTAATTCTGGGCTCATCAGGCGTACACACTCACTGCACTCCCTCTTGGGAATCGAACCTCGGGTGTCAACGCTAGAGGCGAAGCCCCTAACATTGCGCCACGGCGTGTGGTTCGTTTATTTGACAGTATGTAGATCGGGGTAATTACATTCATGATCTGCTTCTCGCAACTGAAGGAGGGCACCGTGGTGGATGTTAGCCGACTTGCTGACCAACCACAAGCGTTACCTGGTAGGTAACCACCCATACAATCAGATTGTGATTCAGACTACGAATGCCGTGAATGTAATATATATATATATATATATATATATATATATATATATATATATATATATATATATATGGAAGAGAAGGTCTGTGATACGGTTTGCATATTTGCTGCTGGAGATCCACAAAGGGAGAAAAAAGTGAATCACGTATCATAAAGTAATTTTTATTCCTGAGCTTTCAACCCCTGCCAGGGGTCTTCATCAGAGGATAAAGCTTAGACTTACAAGAATCAAAGGCAATATATAGCAAAAAATTATGTGGAGGGGGTGGGGGAGGAGGTGTCTAAGTCAGTGTGATCGGGGGGGGGGGGGGGGGTACAGTTTATTTATTATGAACATGTTCTTCTTAAGTTTGCATATGCTGGATTTATGTCCAAGTGTCTGTTAATGGCGTTCTCATTTGATAGCCAAGATTTGGCCAGCTCTCTGGCACTTTTAGTACTGGCCTTAAATTTTACTTGTACATTGTCCCTGCTAAATGTATGTCCTGTTGATTTAGTATGCGTATAGATCAATGAAAGTGAGTCCTTTCTTCTGACGGCGTTGTGATGTTCCTGTATACGTGTTGCGATTCTTTTTGAAGTTTGTCCTATGTATACCGTTGAGCAAGAACTGCATGGAATGCTATAAACTGCGTTTCATGTTTCTGCTATCGATTTCTTGTTTTTAGCATTAAAGGGGACCGTGTGCAAATTGTTCGTGGATTTGTGTGCTATTCTGACGCCTGACTTGACCAGGATGCGTGCTGTACCTTCAGACACCTTGTAGTGATAAGGGAGTGAGTGCCAGGTGGGGTGAGGGTTCTGATACAAGTCGATTGTTTGCCGAGTTTTTTGGTTTCTTCTGTGTAAGCTCCGATTAATGAATGTTTTTGAGTATCTGTTTGAAGTGAAATTCATTTTTGTTTCCTTCGTA
The DNA here is from genome assembly GCF_900747795.2 of Erpetoichthys calabaricus. Taxonomy (NCBI): domain Eukaryota; kingdom Metazoa; phylum Chordata; class Cladistia; order Polypteriformes; family Polypteridae; genus Erpetoichthys; species Erpetoichthys calabaricus. Next base: position 25,576,326 of record NC_041395.2, read on the forward strand.
TTACAATTATTACAAATCCACAAAGTATAATATTATTAGGTTACTGCAGACGAATTTAAATGTTCATTTTTTATATATTTTGAGGGAAAATTTGTTTCACTTTTCTTAAATGTGCAGTAAATATGTTTAACTTCAGAATGAAATTTTCAAATGGATTGTGTCCTCTGCCAAAATCTCTGGGCATTGTCCTGCTTGTAGATGTGAGGGAAGGCTCCAGTCCCTGTGATGGCCAATTGGATTGAGCGCTTATATTATGTTTTATATATAAAATGCATTCAGTAATATTTGTGCTTTTTCACTTTTTCATATATGATGTATAGGGAAAGTATTGGAATTGTCCAAAAATTCGATTTCGAGATTTTGATGAATCTCGACATTTTAGGCCTCCCTGACTTTCTCATATACGAAGTACAGGAAAAGTATTGGAATCGTCCAAAAAATCGATGTTGAGATTTTGATGAATCCCGACATTTTAGACCTCCCTGACTTTCTCATATACGAAATACAGGAAAAGTATTGGTATCGTCCAAAAATTCGCTTTCGAGATTTTGATGAATCTTGACGTTTTGGAGTCTGAAAATACCATTTTTGGAATTATGTCTGTGTGTCTCTGTGTGTGTGTGTGTGTAAACACAATAACTTGAGTACGCTTTCAATTAGGCCAACCAAATTTTGCATTCAAGCATTAGGTACATAACCTAGATTTCTATCAACTTTGAGCTATTTCCGCTAATACTAAGTGGTACTTTACCTTTTATTCATGCGGCTGCACAGTCCGATTTATTCAACTTTACTTTTATAATAATTGTTCAAAATATTATTAATTTGACTAGATTTATTGTCAATGGTTCATTAATGTACATAATATAAAAATATAATCATTGTCTTGATTATATGAGATTATACTCATATCTGAGTTTACGAGAAAGTCTAGGAGAGACTTCTCCCGATTTTTATTTTTAATAAATATTAAAAAATTCCAAAAATCCTGTTTTTGCTTTGTCATTCTGGATTGTTGAATGTTGTTTGATGAAGGGAAAAATGAATTTAAACGACTTTACAATAAGGCTGTAACATAACAAAATGTGTAAAAAATGAAGGGGTTTGAATACTTTCGAAGGCACTGTAGTTTGATCAATTTGTTCACCCGTCCACTTTCAAATCCACTTAATCCAATGTATGGATCATGAGCTCCTGGGTCACTGGCATTGGATGAAATATAAAAGTCAACCTTGAAATTCGGGTAGATATTTTCAATTAAATGAACTATTTATTTCTCAGACAGGCATTGAGAATAGAAGTAATCAAGCTTTGGGCGTCACAATTTTATTCTATTTTTTTTCTTCTCTCCTGCGTACAATCAAAATTGGACGTTTCATGGCTTATTTTTAAGAGACTTGGATACAAAAGTGTGTACAGTTCTATCATATCTTGTAAATTGGATGGGCTTGGCGTTTGGTTGTCAGCAAGAGGATACGGCCATTTCTGGTAGCTGTCTGGGTGGCTCTGCTCATTAGGTCCTGCCTTTCTTTGTAAATACCAGCCACAATATTATCAGCAAATATCAAAGCCTGGCCTTTTAGCACATGGAAGAGAAAATAACTTTGCTGTTGGAACTTTTGTTCTCTGACTTACTCTGGGTGATCTTTAAAGTGCAGAATGCCAGCTAGCCAGTTACCCAAAAATGATTAGTCACATGCTATGATTAAACTTCTAACTGGAATAAAAAAAACCAAAACAAAAGTTCTTCACGGACTCCTAGGTATGACAATGAGAAAATTATCAACATGAGCAAGGTTGTGTGATTACATCATGTTTTCACCTCATTGTCAACAAAAATGCCAGTCTAACTGGCTCCACTCTACATCTTGTCGCAACATCAGCAATCGGGTCATCTAATGTACTGGATGACTTGAACGTTTTAATGAAAGGGTTGAACTGAAAAACAGGAGCATATTTAAGATAATGTGTCATTGGGAGGAGCACTTTCTATGCCCGGTTATGATAAGCCTTTTGAAATTTAAAATTCCTTCATGATGGTATCAGAGCACAAATGGAGAAAGAGGATAGAGTTTTAAAAAATTATTTAAAGACGGCTTCTACATTTCCAAGAAGTTTTTCAATTTTGTACTGTTGCTTTCAGATTCACACCAAAGAGGGTGGGTTCCTCCATTTTGATGGAATTTCTAGGATGGGCTCCAGCACCCATGACTTTGAAATCGGTTTAAGATGATTGAAAAATGAATGTGAGAACGACGTTATTAAAATTGTTCTGCTATGTTAAAAAGTGCATTTAGATATGCTGAACACTGCCTTTTCCAATCTGGAGAAAAAGGGCAGCAGGGTGGTGATCTTGTTTGTTGATTTCTCTAGTGCATTCAATAATGTACAGCCTAGAATGCTAGGAGAGAAGCCCTGGTCAATGCAGGATGATGCTACCACAAGTGTCCTGGATAGCGGACTATCTAACTGGTGGACCACAGTTTGTGCGGCCTAAGAACTGTGTATCGGACATGGTCATGAGGAGTACAGGGGTTCCACAGGGGACTGTGTTAACTCTTCTCCTATACACCTCAAAATTTAGATACAATACTCAGGTCACCTGTCAGAATTTTCCAATGATACATCCATAGTTGGGTGTATCAGTGGTGAGCAGGAGACTGGGGTCACATACATGCGCATAGGAGGCAGCTAAAGGGCCTGAATGAGAGCAGTTCCATGCCAGACCAGGGGGTGCGCTAACTCTTTCTCTCACTTCTCTGCAGACCTGTTACAGGAAATTCCCCGTTGACATCACTTCTGGTTCTGACCCTATTAATGACGTCATTTCCAGTTCCAGGCTCAATGACATCACTTCTGGTTCCGGCCCTATTGATGATGTCACTTTCGGCCCTGGCCCCATTGACACTACTTCGGGTGATGGCCCTATTGATGATGTCACTTTCGACCCTGGCCCCATTGACACTACTTCGGGTGACGTCCCTATTGATGATGTCACTTTTGGCCCTGGCCCCATTGACACTACTTCGGGTGACGGCCCTATTGATGATGTCACTTTCGGCCCTGGCCCCATTGACACTACTTCGGGTGACGGCCCTATTGATGATGTCACTTTTGGCCCTGGCCCCATTGACACTACTTCGGGTGACGGCCCTATTGATGATGTCACTTTCGGCCCTGGCCCCATTGACACTACTTCGGGTGACGGCCCTATTGATGATGTCACTTTCGCCCCTGGCCCCATTGACACTACTTCGGGTGACGGCCCTATTGATGATGTCACTTTCGGCCCTGGCCCCATTGACACTACTTCGGGTGACGTCCCTATTGATGATGTCACTTTTGGCCCTGGCCCCATTGACACTACTTCGGGTGACGGCCCTATTGATGATGTCACTTTCGGCCCTGGCCCCATTGACACTACTTCGGGTGACGGCCCTATTGATGATGTCACTTTCGCCCCTGGCCCCATTGACACTACTTCGGGTGACGGCCCTATTGATGATGTCACTTCCAGCCCTGGCCTCAATGACACTACTTACGGTTCCAGCCCTACTGATGACATCACTTCCTCCGCTCTCCTTTAAAGCTGCCATCTGCTTACAAGCAAATGTGTTCTGTTCTGGACTTCAATCTGTATACTTCAACCAACATATCAATTTATTCAATTTTCCAGCCAGGAAACAATATAAAGGTGGCTGCCACAAACCTTTCTGTGGCTTTTGTCTAAGTTTGTGACACTGGATACAGGAAACCACTGACGGAGTTTGTTAAACGGTGCAAACTGAACCACCCGCAGCTCAACATAAATAAGGGAAAGGAGATAATTTTAGACTTCAGGAGGGTCAAGCCCACTCCACCCTGGCTCTCATTGATGATGAAGATGTGGAAGTGGTGAGGACATTTCAGTACCTGAACAACAGGCTTGAGTGGTGTATCAAGAGAGACGCAGTATACAAGGAGGGTCACAGTTGTCTATTTCCTCAGAGGGCTGAGATCATTTGGTGTATGCAGGCCACTCGTATGTGTTTTCTACACAGTCTGTAGTGACCACTATGTGGTAGTGTGCTGGGAAATTGGCATTAGTGCAGGTGACGCCAAAGGGTTGAACAAACTGACTAAAAAGGCTGGTTCAATCTTGGCAGTCAGGCTGAAGTAGAACAGACGGTCACTCAGGAAGCTGCTTACTGTCCTGGACGATGTCTCTCACCCCCTCTATGACGTCTTGGCTAAACAGAGAAGCATCTTCAGTAATAGACTGAGACACCTATGTTCCTCCAAGGGGTGCTATGCAAGGTTGTAACACTTCTACGCTCAGCCATCAAGCTCTATAATGAGTCACCACACAGCTGAGTTGGCATTGTGCCCTCAATGTGCTGAATGTGACTGCGCTGGTCTCACAGACATCTTAACAGACAATGACGCTGTGCGCCAATGACTGACATCCTGTGCTGTGAAGTTGGAACTGATAAGAATGTGGAATTCCAATCCATTAACACTTAGCAGATACTTATACTTTGTTACTTCACTTATAGATAATTCTCGTTATACTGTATGTTGTAACACAAGTGTTGGGGCATCTTGCGACAACCCCGGTATAATTGAATGATTGAGAAATAGGTAAAAAAAACTGCATTGTACACGCAAGAAGAGTCTAACTTTGACTTGTGTCCTCACAAGGTGACTGTCCAACATGTCAGCTCTTCTGGTTATGAGGAATCTTGGAAGGAAGAGGTGGGTCAAGGTGGGCGGACTCCTGAAGGCACGTCAACATCAATCTTCCTTTATGCAGAGGGAGGTTAAGAGACATCGTTATCACACAGCGCCAGGGCTAGATTGACAATTAAGCAAAATAAATGCATGCTTAGGGCATCAAGGGAAAGGGGGCACCACAGAAATGTACCATGGACCATATGGTGTAGCTGAACCAGGTACCACAAAAGAGTATCCCGCATTAAATGAAAAAATTACATACATATATATAGAATAATAAAATAGTGATGATAGAAGTTAAAGGTATATATTAATCTTGGGAATACAACAATATTAGAATCTGGTAAGTGTCACACAGTCCACCGAAGCTCATGTGATCGTTCTTGTCTTGGTCATGTCGGCTGTCTTGTACAGTCGTCCACTGAGAGTGAGTGCAGCTCATATATATGAGGGCACCAAAAAAAAGTGCTTAGGGCCTTTAAAGGTCTCAATCCGGCCCTGCACAGCACAAGCCTCTAGTTTTGAGGAGAATTACCATTACCCAGACCTTTACACTGTCTCCCATACGCACGTGCGTGACAATGTGAATTGATGCCTTGCTAGTATACTGTAGATTGTTATAATTCTTCTTATATGAATATTTATGTGTATTTGTTCCTTTTTCACATCTGCTGCAGTAACCCTGCAATGTCTTGTCATGTCATGTTCTAACTCACTTACTTGACACCAGGGTTGCTTGGCATCTGAAGCCTAGCACAGGGTGCAAGCCAGGAACAGACCCCGGACAGGGTGCCAGTCCATCGCAGAGCAAATACACACACACACACACACCAAACACAGACTAGAGCCAATTTAGCGTCATCAGTTTAGTTCCCTTTATCTGCATGTCTTTTAACAAGGTGGGGGGAAACCAGAACACTCGGAGGAAATCCATGCAGACACAACGAGAACAAGAAAATTCCATGAGGGGAGGACCTGATTCTCCTTACTGTGAGGCAGCAATGCTACCACTGTGCCCCTGCACCACCCTGGCAATATCTTTTGGGATTAATAATGTTTCTGTCTATCTGTCAGTAAGAGAGTATAGTATGGTAAACTCATGTACAGTTGCAAGAATACGTTTGAGAACCCTATGAGATTTTTGAGTTAATTACTCTTAACAATGTGATCAGCTAACAAGTTTTTATTAGAAATGTGTTGAGAAACACTGCTGGAGCTCCTTAACGACAATATGCCTTTACAGAGCCCTTCTGTGGCTGCTCTTTTTAGCTTTAATTTTAGTTCAACATCACATTTTTCAAAGAATTACGTGCTGAATCCTTAAGCTAAGATTGTTGGCTGTATGCGAACATGATAGATGGTGTATTGTGATTTTTTGCTGATAAGTCAAAGTGCAAGAGAATTAATAATTCATTTTAATCTTTTGATAATGCAGTTGTCATTAAATAAAGTGACACTGAGCCATCTTTCATACATACAGTCATATGAAAAAGTTTGAGAACCCCTCTCATTTCTATTGGATTTTTGTTTCTCATTGGCTGAGCTTTTAAAGTAGCAACTTCCTTTTAATATCTGACATGCCTTATGGACACAGTAGTATTTCAGCAGTGATATTAAATTTATTGGATTAACAGAAAATATGCAATATGCATCATAACAAAATTAGACAGGTGCATAAATTTGGGCACCCCAACAGAGATCTGACATCAATACTTAGTTGAGCCTCCTTTTGCAAATCTAACAGCCTCTAGACGCTGTCCTCCTATGATAAGGGTCTGGATTCTGGACGGAGGTATTTCTGACCATTCTTTCATACAAAATCTCTCCAGTTCAGTTCAATTTGATGGCTGCCGAGCATGGACAGCCTGCTTCAAATCATCCCATAGATTTTCGATGATATTTAAGTCAGGGGACTGTGACGGCCATTCCAGAACATTGTACTTCTCCCTCTGCATGAATGCCTTTGTAGATTTCGAACTGTTTTTGGGTCATTGTCTTGTTGGAATATCCAACCCCTGCATAACTTCAACTTTCTGACTGATGCTTGAACATTATCCTGAAGAATTTGCTGATAGTGGGTTGAATTCATCTGACCCTCAACTTTAACAAGGGCCCCAGTCCCTAAACTAGCCACACAGCCCCACAGCATGATGGAACCTCCACCAAATTTGACAGTAGGTAGCAGGTGTTTTTCTTGGAAAGCGGTGTTCTTCTTCCGCCATGCAAAGCGCTTTTTGTTATGACCAGATAACTCAATTTTTGTCTCATCAGTCCAAAGCACTTTGTTCCAAAATGAATCTGGCTTGTCTAAATGAGCATTTGCATACAACAAGTGACTCTGTTTGTGGTGTGAGTGCAGAAAAGGCTTCTTTCTCATCACCCTGCCATACAGATGTTCTTTGTGCAAATTGCGCTGAATTGTAGAACGATGTACAGATACACCATCTGCAGCAAGATGTTCTTGCAGGTCTTTGGAGGTGATCTGTGGGTTGTCTGTAACCATTCTCACAATCCTGCGCATATGCCGCTCCTGTATTTTTCTTGGCCTGCCAGACCTGCTGGGTTTAACAGCAACTGTGCCTGTGGCCTTCCATTTCCTGATTCCATTCCTTACAGTTGAAACTGACAGTTTGAACCTCTGAGATAGCTTTTTGTAGCCTTCTCCTAAACCATGAGACTCAACAATCATTGTTTTCAGATCTTTTGAGAGTTTCTTTCAGGATCCCATGCTGTCACTCTTCAGAGGAGAGTCAAAGGGAAGCACAACTTGCAAAATTGACCACCTTAAGTAAGTAAGTAAGTAAGTAAGTAAGTAAGTAAGTAAGTAAGTAAGTAAGTAAGTAAGTAAGTAAGTCAACTTTATTGTCATTCATACCATACAACAGTACAACAACGGATGCATAGCTGAACGAAATTGCGTTTCTCTAGGCTCAATGTGCAGACATAAAAGACAGGTGCACACAAGACAACATACAGACATTACAAACATTTTACTTCTTACACAGAAATTAGGTAAGACAGCACAAAGCAGCACAGTACAAACAATAAAAACAAAAGATATATATAAATGTAAGCCAGTCCGTGGGTGAAATATAATATGAAAGAAAATATTGCACATCGTTTCACAGTGATTGTGATATTGCACTATATGGATACAATATTTATACATAATATATACAATATAGACAATGTAATATTGTCCGATATTACAATACAGGGCGGCACGGTGGCGCAGTGGGTAGTGCTGCTGCCTCGCAGTTGGGAGACCTGGGGACCTGGGTTCGATTCCCGGGTCCTCCCTGTGTGGAGTTTGCATGTTCTCCCTGTGTCTGCGTGGGTTTCCTCCGGGCGCTCCGGTTTCCTCCCACAATCCAAAGACATTCAGGTTAGGTGGATTGGCGATTCTAAATTGGCCCTAGTGTGTGCTTGGTGTGTGGGTGTGTTTGTGTGTGTCCTGCGGTGGGTTAGCACCCTGCCTGGGATTGGTTCCTGCCTTGTGCCCTGTGTTGGCTGGGATTGGCTCCAGCAGACCCCCATGACCCTGTTTGGATTCAGCGGGTTGGAAAATGGATGGATGGATGGATGGATTACAATACAGGGCGGCACGGTGGCGCAGTGGGTAGTGCTGCTGCCTCGCAGTTGGGAGACCTGGGGACCTGGGTTCGATTCCCGGGTCCTCCCTGTGTGGAGTTTGCATGTTCTCCCTGTGTCTGCGTGGGTTTCCTCCGGGCGCTCCGGTTTCCTCCCACAATCCAAAGACATTCAGGTTAGGTGGATTGGCGATTCTAAATTGGCCCTAGTGTGTGCTTGGTGTGTGTCCTGCAGTGGGTTGGCACCCTGCCTGGGATTGGTTCCTGCCTTGTGCCCTGTGTTGGCTGGGATTGGCTCCAGCAGACCCCCGTGACCCTGTTTGGAGTCAGCGGGTTGGAAAATGGATGGATGGATGGATAATGTAAACTTAAGACCTATTTGTGGTATGTGGCATGTGGCAGGGCATGGTCCTCAGCCACCTGCCTATATAAGGAGCCGCCTCCCTTCATTAAGGACTGGAGTCGGGTGAGGAGAAGGACGAGGTCTGGGAGGAGGCAAGAGAGAGGCCTGTGAAGAGGGAGAGAGAAGGCTGACAGAAAGAAGCCTGGACTTTGGGGAAGTCTTGGGGTTTGTTTGTGTGGCACAAGACTTTGTATATAGTTGTAAATAAACATGTGGTGGTGCAAATGAACATGTCTGCCTGTCTGTGTCCGGTGCTCGTTCCACAGGTAATAAAGTGCACAGTAAATAAGAGAGCAAAAAGGACAAAGGTTATTTAACAGAGTTTAGTATTCTGATGGCCTGAGGGAAGAAGCTCGTGTTAAATCTGGTCGTTCTGCAGTGCATACTGTGGCAACTTTTTCCAGAGGGCAGAAGTTCTAACAGCCCATGTGCCGGGTGTGTGGGATCTTTTATGATCTTAATGGATCTGCTCTGGCAACGTGAGTAGTGTAATTCTTGAACAGATGGGAGTGAGGACCCAATGATTTTCTCCACTGTCCTCACCACTCTTTGAAGTATCTTCTGTTCAGCGACAGTGCAGCTACCATACCAAACTGAGATGCTGCTGGTCAATATACTTTGTCTAGTGCCTCTGTAGAAAGTAGTGAGGACAGGAGGGGGAAGGTTTGCTCTTTTCAGCCTTTGGAGAAAATGAAGTCGCTGTTGTGCCCTCTTGACAAGAGAAGTGGTATTTGTGGTCCATGTCAGGTTAAAATACCTTTACTCATGATTGGACACACCTGTCTATGAAGTTCAAGGCTTAACAAGCTAATCCAACCAATCTGGTGTTGCAAGTAATCAGCATTGAGCAGTGACAGGCATTCAAATCAGCAAAATTACAAGGGGACCCACATTTGTGCACAGCCAGTTTTTCACATTTGATTTAATTTCATACAACTAAATACTGCAATACTAAATTCAGAAAACACCGCAGTACTCAGATGTTCCTAGGAAATGAAAGACATACCACTGTTATCTTTTTTGTTGAAAGGAGAGTAAATTATTATGCCGGCTGAGTGGGGTTTCCAAACATTTTCATATATGACTGTAATATGAGTTGCTTTCATTTTCTACTTTTATGAACATGAACATCACGTCCACTCGATTTCAAGAAGCAGGTGAAGGGAACTGTTGTGACTGTGCAACTGCAGTAATGAGTGTGAATGGGGTGGAGGCAGAAGCCAGGCAATTATCATACTGTATGATGAGACCTACTGCTGCATTCTGGTACCATAAGGTGATAAACAAACAATATCATTACTACTGTAATCAATCAGTATATAATATTATTAGCAAATTAAATAAATACACTATCTAGAGTCTTATGTTTCTTATATGGTAATTCTTGGCCATCCCACCCTGCCTGTATTCTGACCCAATCTTGTCCCATGTCTTGCTCGAGGTGTGTTTCCTTCATTGTGTACAACTGCCAGTGCAGCTGAAGAAGAAGTACAAGGCTATAGCATGAAGAGGATAGAAAGCGACTCCATCGTCAAAGTGAAACCACCAAGGAAAGACAAACGAGAGAGAAACTCGCTTAGCCACTGATAGACCAGGGGAGCGAGCATGTCCGCAAAACGAAACCACCGACTCTGCATTTCGATTTTTTTTCTGATGATTTCAATAGTTCCTAGGAGCCTGGGCTTTTGACAGCACAGGCTTACACAGCTAGTTAGATATAAATGAGAATTTTGAACCAAAGCCAGGTGGGGGGAACCCTGGCTAAATCGTGACATCAGGAAATGAAGAGAAGGTCGTCTGTCTGATGTTTCTTGTTTTATGTATCACAACAGGAAAAAAGAAAAATGGCTGAACTCGCCGTACCTGTTAACCTTTCCTAACCTTTCAAGCTCTGTTAGGCATTATCTTATTATTGTGAGCTGCAGTTGTGATGGAAGGTCAGCACACAGTCCCTGAATGTGACATGGCCAGAGATTTTCAGTAATTTAAATTGACATGGTCCAGCAACTAAAGTCGCATAATGTAACATTGACTTAAATCTCATAAAAAGCATCTCAAGTTTTTTGTCTAATTCTGGTATTTTGAACACCTGGTTTGGTGAATGGCCAGGACCCTTACCTCACTGGGACGCCTTCTTAAAGGAAGGACTGGGGAGAGAGTGTGCACAGGGCAATATCTCCCCCTGATTGCTAGATGGCAGCCCTCCGAGTTGTGGCAGCCCCAAGGATTACCACTGGGCATGCTGGGAGTTGGAGTTTGATGGCTCAGCCCTGTTGGGTTCTAGGGGTGCCGCCAGGGGATGCTGCTTTATCTGCCTTCCACCTCACCCAGAAGTGTTTCCGGACCATGCTGACGGCCCACCAGACAGGATTAAAAGAAGCCCACTGCCACTGCTCCAAGAGCCAGAATCGGTAAGGAGAGGATGACGCTTGCTGTGAGTAGTGAAGGGGAAAAATCAGAGAGATAGAGAGAAATAAGATGAAGAAAAGAAAGGACAGTGTGCTTTATTTCACTGTGCTTATTGGAGCTGTACTGTGCTTTATTGCGGGAAATGATTGGGAAACGTTTCCCACAGCGAAACAAAAAGCCAGTGTGTTGCTGAACTTGTGTCTTCGTCTGTCTGTGTTGCGTTTGGGGTGCTGTGCGCCCCTTGCAGGCCAAACTGGAAATATACACTTGTGACAATATCAAAGAGAGTGCTTAGCAACAGGTGCCATTAATGCAATTAGCAATGAAAATGAATGTGGAAACACCGACACAAGACAAAAAAAATAGAGCTGCTGAAATTGACAATAAGCCAGCAAAACAAAAATGTGGGAGTTGGCGGGACAGTGTCATTTGTATTTTATTTTGTTGGGAGAAAAACAAGCAGGCTTCAATAATTATTTAGTGACCGTTATTTAGTATTAATAAAAGAAATGGCACTTTGTTGGGAATTGTTTGCAGCACCTCCAGTGATGTTTTTCACCTTTGTACTTCAAATTGCTATGAAGAGTGCATGCATATGTTTTCCATACTACAAATAAGGTGGCATAATAGCGGTCCAGAACAGGCTAATTGACTAACTTGCTTTTTTTCCAAATCATTTGATATCAAACATATTTATATCGTAATTAGGTCAGGGTGAACTATGTCTTGTTGAATTGTCGACACGACTGAGGAATTCAGGTTGGATCACGTAATGTCTTGCCAATTAGAGGGTTATAGAGGCTAAGCTTAACTATAAAATAAGGCAAAACAAAAAAAAAAAGTCAATAAAATAATGACTAGAATATCGCCTGAAGTGAGCACATTCACTTTTATTCCCTTCCATTAATGAATAAAGCACATATGAAATGAATTTTGTTTTGAACTGTAAAATGAATCATTTTGTAAAAACTCAGTAGCAAACATATAAACCACTCATTGCTGGAGGTTTATTGTTTATTGAGTCATCATTGTACTTCCATGGCTATTACTCATTGTAAAAGGACTGTTGGTCACTCTTTGAAATACAGTAAAGCAGAAACAGATGTCAGAAAAGGGCAACAGCTTCACAGCGTACTTGCTTAATATAAGCTGTCAGTTAGCCCCGGCCATTTTCCTGCAATACCAGCTTAGTATGCATCCCACCACCTAAAGAAAAGTGATCATTGAATTATAAAGCTGGACTTTAAAACGTTAGTGGAGTATGCAACATTAAGTAAAGTGCACTATAAATGCGATTCAATATCAATTACATTTCCATCTGTTTGATGAACCCAGTCATTCCCTGATCAGAGTTATCAGAAAAAGAATTTGGTGATCATTTCTTTGGATTGGCCATACAGCTTTCCTAATGCATATGTGGAAGCCTGCTGCAAATCTGTGGTCATAGTAGTAAAGTTTTGACCTTGATTAGTCAGCTTAGGTAGCTAGAACTTTATTAACCTGTTGATTTGGTGGGCTTCTCTTGAAGAGATGTTACCAGCCCAGCACACCACAGACTGACCACCACACAGCTGCAGAAGATGTGAAGGATGTCACTTCCCACATTAAAGGAAAAAGAGTCTGCTCTGCCATTTTCTTATTTCATTCCTCTGTGTTCTGAGACCAGTCCAACCTGTCATTAATGTGGACCCCCAAGTAACTGTAGGAGCGGACCACCTCTACATCGAATCTGAATAGTGACCGGACATAGAGGCTCTTTAGTGTGCTGAAAGTCAATAAGCAGTTCCTTGGATTTAGACAGGAAAAGCAGTATATGATAGATAGATAGATAGATAGATAGATAGATAGATAGATAGATAGATAGATAGATAGATAGATAGATAGATAGATAGATAGATAGATAGATAGATAGATAGATAGATAGATAGATAGATATGAAAGGCACTATAGATAGATAGATAGATAGATAGATAGATAGATAGATAGATAGATAGATAGATAGATAGATAGATAGATAGATAGATAGATAGATAGATAGTGCGGTACCCGGATGGGGGTGGTATCCAGCCGGGACGCCCAACAAGACCGGAGGTGGGCTTGTGCCAATACCCCAATACCTGGAGGACCCTGGACCTCAGCACTTTTGCCACACCCGGAAGTGCTGGGGAGAAGACGAGCTGGGACACCCGGAGTGCTTCCGGGGATGTAGCTGGGACTTCCACCACACTGGGTTGTGTCGGTGGGAGATTGCCGGAACACACCTGGAGCACATCAGGGTGCTTATAAAAAGGGGCCGCCTCCCTTCATACAATGATTTGAGTCAGGAGAAAACAGAGGACAAGGTCTCTGGAGGAGAGAAGGAGGCGGCCTGAAGAAAAGGCATTGTGTGTTGGCCAGAACTTTGGGGTATTGGGGTTTGTGAGTATAACTGTAAAGATGGAAGACCTCAATAAACGTGTGTGGGGTAATTTCAACGTGTCTGCCTGTCTGTGTCCGGGTCATATTCTACAATAGATAGATAGATAGATAGATAGATAGATAGATAGATAGATAGATAGATAGATAGATAGATAGATAGATAGATAGATAGATAGATAGATAGATAGATTGGAAAGGCACTATATGGTCAATGTTGGTGTGTTCAAAGAGAGGATGTGTAGCACTGTTCATAATGGCACTTAGTTTTGTCTAAATTTTCTCCCCCACTACTACCTCCAGAGTGTGTCCCATAACTGTGCCTGCCCTTTTAATTAACTTGTTGATTCGGTGGGACACTCTTGAAGTTGAAGTAATGTTACTAGGCCACCACACCAAAGACTGGCCTTCCCAGAGTTGTTGACGATGTCACTTCCCACATTAAAGGAAAAAGAGCCTGCTCTGGGGCGGCACGGTGGCGCAGTGGGTAGTGCTGCTGCCTCGCAGTTGGGAGACCTGGGGACCCGGGTTCGCTTCCCGGGCCCTCCCTGCGTGGAGTTTGCATGTTCTCCCCGTGTCTGCGTGGGTTTCCTCCGGGCGCTCCGGTTTCCTCCCACAGTCCAAAGACATGCAGGTTAGGTGGATTGGTGATTCTAAATTGGCCCTAGTGTGTGCTTGGTGTGTGGGTGTGTTTGTGTGTGTCCTGTGGTGGGTTGGCACCCTGCCCAGGATTGTTTCCTGCCTTGTGCCCTGTGTTGGCTGGGATTGGCTCCTGTGACCCTGTGTTTGGATTCAGCGGGTTGGAAAATGGATGGATGGATGGAGCTTGCTCTGCCATTTTCTTGTTTAGTTCCTCTTGTGTTCTGAGACCAGTCCAACCTGTCATTAATGTGGACCCCCAAGTTATTGAAGGAGCGGACCACCTCTACATCGAATCTGAATAGTGACCGGACATGGAGGATCTCTGGTGCGGTGAAAGTCAATAAGTAGTTTCTTGGTTTTAGATAGGAAAGGCACTATATGATAGATAGATAGATAGATAGATAGATAGATAGATAGATAGATAGATAGATAGATAGATAGATAGATAGATAGATAGATAGATAGATAGATAGATAGATAGATAGAAAACTTCGGCAGAAAGATTCATCAGCTGAAAGTCCCCAGTGCTGCGGTGTCAGAGAGAGGATGTACAGCAGTGTTCTTAACGGCACTCAGTTTTGTTTTAATTGTCTCATTTGCTATAATGTCCAGGGGGTCAGAGTGTGTCTCGCAACTGAGCCTGCCCTTTAATTAGCTTGTTGATTCAGTGGGCCTTTCTTGAAGTAATGTTACCAGCCCAGCACATCACAGAGTAGAGTTATAGAAGATGTGAAGGATGTCACTTCCCACATTAATGGAATGCAGTCCCCAAAGGAATAAGAGCCTGCTCTGCCCTTTCTTCTATTGTTCCTCTGTGTTCAACCTGGCACTGATGAAGATCCCCAAGTACATTTACTTATTTTGCTGACGCCTTTATCCAAAGCGACTTACAACACTTGAGGTACAATTGGTTCCATTTGTTTTCTTTTGCCAATTAGAGCACAGACAGGTGAAGTGACTTGCTCAGGGTCACACAGTGTCAGCAGCAGGATTTGAATCCGCAGCCTTAGATTTTGAAGCCCAAAGCCTTAATCACTGCACCACACTGCCAGGTACTTGTAGGATTTGACCACCTCTAAATCCACTTTTTGAATAGTGAGCGGTGCTGTGAAAGTCATTAACCAGTTCTGTGGTTGTGCTGATGTTAAGTTACAGACAATTCTCTTTGCACCAAGAAACAGAGTTCTCCACCATACTCCTCTTCTCTCTCTCATCCCCCTTATTAATAAACTCCAAAAGTGATCTTATGGGCTGAAGGTGAACCAGGGGCTGAAATCCTTGCCATTTTATTAGAATCATGATAGGGACTCACTGAATGTTGTTGTGTGTACTGGATAGGGACAGGCGTCCCTTCCCTTGGTGCTTAACACTTTTCTGACAATTTTTAAACTCCTCCATCCATTCAGAAACACTATATCATGGTAAAACACTGTCTCCATACTGTGCAGAACACCTTCAATGGATTTCAGCTCTGGTACACCTTCAGCCCATAAAAAAAAACAGATCACTGCTCACTGCTCTTCGCTGGGAGAATTGGAAAATGGAGCAGCCATATTTACTCCTGGAAAACCACAAGAAAAAATGACTAATCGAGGATGAAACCGCAGGCACACCATGTTCACACATATGCATGGGGAAAACTGTACAGTCAAACCAAACAAAATTATCACAAAAATTGTAAATATGTTTTGACAATTGTTTATTGGCAGTAATGTAGCTGAAACAAAATGACGTACCATTGGTAGTCACACTTACTGTACATTCACACAATTAGCAATAAAATTAGACCACAAGAAATGTGAGCTGATAAACCCTGAGAAAAAACTGATTAGATAGATAGATAGATAGATAGATAGATAGATAGATAGATAGATAGATAGATAGATAGATAGATAGATAGATAGATAGATAGATATGAGGGCACTATATAATAGATAGATAGATAGATAGATAGATAGATAGATAGATAGATAGATAGATAGATAGATAGATAGATAGATAGATAGATAGAGGGTGGCACGGTGGCGCAGTGGGTAGTGCTGCTGCCTCGCAGTTGGGAGACCTGGGGACCCGGGTTTGCTTCCCGGGCCCTCCCTGCGTGGAGTTTGCATGTTCTCCCCGTGTCTGCGTGGGTTTCCTCCGGGCGCTCCGGTTTCCTCCCACAGTCCAAAGACATGCAGGTTAGGTGGATTGGCGATTCTAAATTGGCCCTAGTGTGTGCTTGGTGTGTGGGTGTGTTTGTGTGTGTCCTGTGGTGGGTTGGCACCCTGCCCTGGATTGGTTCCTGCCTTGTGCCCTGTGTTGGCTGGGATTGGCTCCAGCAGACCCCCCGTGACCCTGTGTTCGGATTCAGCGGGTTGGAAAATGGATGGATGGATAGATAGATAGATAGATAGATAGATAGATAGATAGATAGATAGATAGATAGATAGATAGATAGATAGATGTGAAAGGCACTATATAACAGATAGATAGATAGATAGATAGATAGATAGATAGATAGATAGATAGATAGATAGATAGATAGATAGATAGATAGATGTGAAAGGCACTATATAACAGATAGATAGATAGATAGATAGATAGATAGATAGATAGATAGATAGATAGATAGATAGATAGATAGATAGATAGATAGATAGATAGATAGATAGATGTGAAAGGCACTATATAACAGATAGATAGATAGATAGATAGATAGATAGATAGATAGATAGATAGATAGATAGATAGATAGATAGATAGATAGATGTGAAAGGCACTATATAACAGATAGATAGATAGATAGATAGATAGATAGATAGATAGATAGATAGATAGATAGATAGATAGATAGATAGATAGATAGATAGATAGATAGATAGATAGATAGATAGATAGATAGATAGAACTTCATTTGCCTGAACTCACACCAGGGTGAAAGATAAGCAAGAAAATTAAAAAGAAAGAAAACTTCTGACTTGTCAGTCCCAGTCCCAGTGAGGTGCCATACAGGCTGGTTTTCTTTGCTGCGGCCTCCATGGGGTCTGGAGTGTAGTCCCTAACTGATCCTGCCCTTTAATTGGCTTATTGATTCGGTGAGCTTCTCTTGAAGTGATGTTATCAGCCCTGCACACCACAGACTGGCCAAAATGATAATAAAATAATAATAATACATTTTATTTATATAGCGCCTTTCCCATGCTCAAGGCACTTACAGAATTTGATGAAGATGTGATGGCCCACATTAAAGGAGTGCAGTCTCTTAAGGTAAAAGAGCTTTCTCTGCCTTGTCTTATGGAGTTCCTCTGTGTTTTGAGACCAGTCCAACCTGCCATTAATGTGGACCCTGATTAGTTCAGGTTTATCCCTAACTCTTTACAATAAGGCAGGCATACCAATGGGTTCATCACTAGACATTTTACATTACAGAACAAATAATATTCAAAAATCCCCTTTTGTAAATAATAAGGTCAGATTAAAGCAACAGTAAAAACAGGCTAAACAGAGAGGTGTGAGTGTGCCAATGATTTGTTTAGAAACTCTGTCTAGTCTGAACACATTGTTATTCCAGTCTTTTATATCTATTTCAACCCATGATTCCATTTTTGTGATTTTTTTTGTTTTGATTTGATTTGACAAACATTAGTTTTGAAAATCGAGCAGGTGGTAAAATTTTGAGTTTTCCCTGGAACTGTTTCAATGCGAGTCCTTGAAGCCTAGAACAGATTATTTTCGAGCCAGTCTTAAATTCACTTACTACAGGAACAAACCTGTCGATCCCATGTCTGCTCAGAGAAAACCATTAGTCTGGGAGATTTCATTCTTGTAAACTGTGTGGTATACTTCAGCTTTCTCTTTGATAATTGGGAGCAGCAGGCATGTTTTACCATAACTTATAATTTCTAAAGTGCAGCTGATTTAAGACTCTTCACGTCCGCATTATTTGTGATGCTTTTGTAAATTATTTAACTGCTCCTACTTTCACAACGCATTCCTGAAAGTTTTGTTTTTTCACGATGTAAACAATGCATGATTAAAAGCAATGCACATCTTTATGGAAATCAAAACAGTGTTACAATCACAGAAGAGGAGGACAAGAAAAGATTAAGTGAAATAGTAAAGACGTCAAAATAATCCCCAGCTTGTGTCAATGTCATGCATACATTCTTTTCTGTTATTTCCAAGCCCTCTGCATTTTGGTGACATCTCATGCAACACATTTAGTTTCAGCCAGTCAGTCATTATCCATCCATCCATCCATCTTCCAACCCGCTGAATCCGAACACAGGGTCACGGGGGTCTGCTGGAGCCAATCCCAGCCAACACAGGGCACAAGGCAGGAACCAATCCCGGGCAGGGTGCCAACCCACCTCAGCAGTCATTGTCCAACCTGCTATATCCTAACACAGGGTCACAGGGGTCTGCTGGAGCCAATCCCAGCCAACACAGGGAGCAAGGCAGGAAACAAATCCCTGGGCAGGGTGCCAGCCCACCACAGTGCACACACACCTACACCCACACACCAAGCACACATCGGGGACAATTTAAAACCATCAATGCACCTAACCTGCATGTCTTTGGACTGTTGGAGAAAACCCATGCAGACACGGGAAGACCATGCAAACTCCATGCAGGGAGGACCAGGGAAGCGAACCCGGGTCTCCTAATTGCGAGGCAACAGCGCTACCACTGCGCCACCGTGCCACCCACATTTTTCAAAATTGTTTTAATACCCTGTAGTTTATGTTGTTTTTATTTCTTTACATTCAATAAATGAACTTAAATGTATTAATCGTGTGCTTGAAAGTCTAATAATCAGTAATGCAAAGGTAGTGTTCTTTACAATACATTCAGTGCCTTCCATGAAGTTTGGGACAAAGACACATTTTTCCTTACTTTCCCCCTCTGCTCAGTTCAGATGTGATTAAAGTGCAGACTTTCATTTAAGAGGATTTGCATACAAGTTGGTCACTGAGACGGTCCTGCTCCATACTCCCTCTTCCAGCTTTGGGAGCCTCTTGAACCAGTCGCCGTCAGTAATGTAACCGGATGAGCTGTGCAATGAGGACAAATCACACATGGAGCATGGGGAAGGTGTAAAATGTGCAAGTGCTTTTATTAAAACAAACAAATACTAAAGTGTCCAAATAAAGAGCACAGTGCTCAAAGTTAATAAATAAATAAATAATTCATAACAATGGGTGCCATAAGAGGAGGTTAAAATCCAAACAAAACAAAGCCTTCAAAGCAAGGTTAAAACCATGGCTGGAAGCTGTCCTGTACAAAAGCCTGGTGACTTCTCGTTTTTAACTGGTGGCTCCCCTGCTGCTCCCATATGGGCCTTGCAACAGGGCAGTCACCCTTTTCAGCAAGTGCAACTGCCTTCCGAACTGGTCTGGTAGCCTTCCTCACACCTCAGACCGAGATTCGGGTTTCCCCCGACGGCCATGGCGCTCATGCTGGGGCTCAACCTCTCAAGCCTCCCCAGGCGAGCCGTCCAAGATCCTGGTAATTTCTATTCCTCTGAAAAGTTCAGCAGTAGTGACCCAATCCATCTGCCCCCCAGTGTTGGCCTTACGCCCTACCAGCTGCCTGCCTTTGCTCAAGTGAGCCTGCTCTCTCTCAATCATTCAAACGAACGCTTGCTCCAACACTGACTTTTTTCTCCTCTTTCTCTAACCTCCATTCTCTTGTTCTTTTTCTTCTATTTCTCTTCATCTCTTGTGCCAGCCCATACTTATATGGCTCCGTGGGCGCAGCATCTCAATCATGCACTGCAAGAAGCCAATGAAGCAATTGAGAACGGTCGCACTTTCACGTGCAGGTGCGTCTCGCCCCAATTACCTCATCAACTCCCCACGGCTGCACGAGCCATTATTTTGGAGCCATGGACCTACTATACCACAGTCACACCATGTAGAAATGACAGCAGTGTTTGGCGCACAACAATGGCAGGTCTATTAAAGCCGTCATATTTAGTCCTTTGTCGCATATCCCTTGCATGCAATGACTGCTTGAAGCCTGTGATTCATGGACATCACCAGGTGCTGAGGATCTTCTCTGGTGATGCTCTGCCATGCCACTAAAGCAGCCATCTTCAGGTCCTGCTTCGCAATATGGAAGGTCTGTTCGTTTAGATTTAAATCAGGTGACTGGCTTGGCCATTCAAGAATTTTCCATTTTTTAACTTTGATAAACTCCTGTGTTGTCTCAGCAGTATGTTTGGATCATTATCTTGTTGTAGGATGAAGAGCCATCCAGTGAAACTGTAGGCATTGACTGGAATTTAAGCAGATCAGATGATTATACACCCCAGAATTCATTGTGCCACTGCAGTCAATGAAGAGAAGTGTGCCAGGACCTGTGGCTGCCATACATGTCCAAGCCATAAGACCCCCACTACCATGTTTAACAGATGAGGTGGTCTGCTTTAGATCTTGGGCTCCACGCTTTGCTCTTGTCATCACTCTGATGAGGTTCATCTTTTTCTCATCTGTCCACAAGACTTTTTTCCAGAATTCTGCAGGTTCTTTTCAGACCTTTTTTCACACACCGTAATCTGGCCATCCTGTTTTTGTGGCTGACTAGTGGTCTGAATCTTGCAGTGTTGTCTCTGTATTAGTGTTCATGAAGTCTTTTGCAGATGGTCATCTCTGACACATCCACATCTGAAGCCTGTTTCTGATCTGTTGGTCAGGCATTTGGGACTTTTTCTTGACCATAGTGAGGATTCTTTTGTCATTGGTAGTGGAGATTTTCCTTGGTCTACCAGTACCTTTGCAATTACCTAGCTCACCATTGTGTTCCTTCTTCTTAATGATAAATCAGACAGTTGGTTTAGATAATCCTAAGGTTTTACCGATGCATCTAATGGTTTAATTCTTGTTTTTCAGCCTCATAAGGGCTTCTTTGTCTTTCACTGGATCAGCTCCTTCCCTCATTGTGAAAAATAGCAACCACAGACTCCAAAGGGTAGAAGCAAGTTGAGGTTCCTTATGGCTGCATTATGACTGGTCCTCTTATGTTAGCAATAAATTTAAACCTGGTTGGAAGTCAGTGTGATTAGCTAACTCCCATCTTTAGCAAGATGAACACGAGGCATATGTAAGGTTGCAAGGTTGGGGACTTATGGCACCTTCGTCTAACTCCATTACAGATGGTCTTCCACTCTTTCAGCACAGCACTAGGTTACCCCTCAAAGTAAAAGGGAGCTTTTGTTATGGCTACTCCATAGTCAACAGGGGTCCTGCTATTGAGCACAGTTATGGCCAGGCTGATCATACAGAAGGTACAGATTTAGTGCCTTCAAATGGTTATGAAGGAAGGAGTTGACATTTTGCCATTGGAATTGCCTTTTGTATTACAGTAATCCCTCGCTATATCACGCTTCGCCTTTCGCGGCTTCACTCCATCGCGGATTTTATATGTAAGCATATTTAAATATATATCGCGGATTTTTTGCTGGTTCGCGGATTTCTGCGGACAATGGGTCTTTTAATTTCTGGTACATGCTTCCTCAGTTGGTTTGCCCAGTTGATTTCATACAAGGGACACTATTGGCAGAGGGCTGAGAAGCTACCCGGCTTACTTTTCTCTCTCTCTTGCGCTGACTTTCTCTGATCCTGACGTAGGGGGATTGAGCAGGGGGGCTGTTCGCACACCTAGACGATACGGACGCTCGTCTAAAAATGCTGAAAGATTATCTTCACGTTGCTATCTTTTGTGCAGCTGCTTCCTGAAACGACATGCTGCACGGTGCTTCGCATACTTAAAAGCTCGAAGGGCACGTATTGATTTTTGATTGAAAAACAAACTCTGTCTCTCTCTATCTATCTCTCTCTCTCTCTCTCTCTCTCTCCCTTCTCCTGACGGAGGGGGTGTGAGCTGCCACCTTTAACAGCTTTGTGCCGCGGTGCTTCGCATACTTAAAAGCAAACAGCCCTATTGATTTGTTTGCTTTCCTCTGTCTTTCTGACAGACTCTGCTCCTGATGCGCACTCCTTTGAAGAGGAAGATATGTTTGCATTCTTTTAATTGTGAGACGGAACTGTCATCTCTGTCTTGTCATGGAGCACAGTTTAAACTTTTGAAAAAGAGACAAATATCTATCTATCTATCTATCTATCTATCTATCTATCTATCTATCTATCTATCTATCTATCTATCTATCTATCTATCTATCTATCTATCTATCTATCTATCTATCTATCTATCTATCTATCTATCTATCTATCTATCTATCTATCTATCTATCTAAATGTTTGTTTGCAGTGTTTGAATAAAGTTCCTGTCTCTCTACAACCTCCTGTGTTTCTGTGCAAATCTGTGACCCAAGCATGACAATATAAAAATAACCATATAAACATATGGTTTCTACTTCGCAGATTTTCTTATTTCGTGGGTGGCTCTGGAACGCAACCCCCGCGATGGAGGAGGGATTACTGTATCCCGTTATATAAAAAGTGTATTTTGGGCAGATCTAGACAACTATAGACCAATAAGCTTAACATGCATCATAGGTAAATCAATGGAAGGAATTATTATTTATTAAGATTTTAGCATTAAAATAGCTAAGATGGATTAGTGGGTAAATAAACCATAGAGTTTTGGAAATAGCAAATATCTCTCTCTATATAAAATCCAACGTCTGTCTGTCTGTATGTGTGTCTGCATTTCATGAGAGAACTACTTAACGGATTTAGATCGGGTTTTTTTCTATAATTTGCTTGATAATTCCGGTTGATTTTGCGGCTTCTCTCATTGCGCTATGTATCATAGTTTGCTTGAGGTACCGATTTATTTGCATGTATCTGAGAGACATGCAGCAGGCTGATGGGAGGGGGGACGTTTGTTGTTCATGATATGAATCTCCCGTTCTTCCACATTCCATAGTTGTTCAATTGGATTGAGATCCAGTGACTGGAAAGGCCACTGAAGAACACTGAACTCAATGACATGTACATGAAACCAGACTGAGATGATTATTGCTTTGTGACATGGTGCATTACAATGCTGGTAGTAGCCATTAGAAGTTGAGTAAATTCTGGCCATGAAGGGATGGACAGTCCAGCAACAACACTCAAATAGGCTGTGGCATTGAAGCAAGGATTGATTGGCATTAATGGGCCCAAAGTGTGCCTAGAAAACATTCCTCACGCTAACACACTACCACCACAAGCCCAGGCTGTTGACATAAGGCAGGTTGGGTGCATGGATTCATACCGTTGACACTAAATTTTGACTCATTTGACTCAAGATTTATCAAGCCTGGCTATGTTTTTTCAGGCTTCAGCTGTTTCGTTTTGGCCAGACTGCCCACTTCAGCATCAGTTTCCTGTTCTTGGCTGACAGGAGTGAAACTTGACATGGTCTCCTGCTGTTGTAGCTCATTCACTTTAAAGTTCGATATGTTGTACATTTTGAGATGCTTCTCTCCTCACCACAGTTTCGCAGAGTGGATGTCAGAGTTACCGTAGCCTTTCTGTCATCTTGAATCAGTCTGAGCATTTTCGGCTGATCTCTCTCATCAACAAGGCGTTTCCATCCACAGAACTGGATGTTTTTTTGTGTTGTTTTGAGCGAACTCTACAGAGTGTTGAGTATGAAAATCCTAGGAGATCAGCAGTTACAGAAATAACTCAAACTAGTCCGTCTGGCACCAACAATCCTTATCACTGAGATCACATTTTGTCCCCATTTTGGTGTTTGATTTAAGATTACATGAAGCTCCTGATCTGTATCTATGTGATTTTATGCACTGCTCTGCTGCCACATGATTGGCTGATTAGACAATTGCATTGATAAGAAGCTGTACAGGTGTTCCTAATAATTTGTTCAGTGAGTGTATATACATACGTTAGTAGTCGCATCCCTTGACAAACTAGCATCCCATTCAAGGTTTCTTCCCCTACTACATTCTCATTGCTGCCAAAACAGCCTCTGGTCCTGTACAACCAAGCCCTGGATTAGACATAACTGAAAATGGATGGGAAAAACTAGAGAATCTGACAAACCCTAAAGACTGAAAGTATGACAAATTCCATTATCTAAAAAATGAAATTGTGCCAATGTTGTTAGCCACAGCTATCTTCTGTAACTTGTTTTGCAGGTAAATTAGTATACTGTCACTAACAAGACAGAAAAATGACTTTTAAGAATATGAACGATGAGTTGTTTGATGTGGATTTTGACCAAAGACAACCTCCTTTTACAGGATATTCAAAAGTCTGTGTCACAGGAAGGACTCATGGAAGTCCTACTTTAACCACTGGAGGAATTTACTTGCATTTGTTTATTCATGCATACAAGGACAATTTAATGATTTCTCAGATCCACAGCATTCACAAACAAGAGTCCCTAAATGGTGGTCATTATGTTATTGACCACTAATGGCTGAGTTTTTTTGTTCTGCTTAAACAGATAAAGCTTAGTGGGCAGCAATGTGCTCGTTTCACTGTTAGTTGTAATACTTCTTCACAAATATTACTTAAATCACAAGGCATATTCTAAATATAAATAACACTGTTGTTGGAAACTGCCAAAAAGACTGGAGACAAGGCAACAGAAAAGATGTGGGGCATCCCTCCTGGTGACCCTGTTTAATTAGAATAGTTGCAAGCCTGAAATACACGCAACAAGTTGCAGATACACCTTTTCAGAAGAGAGCTCAAAATAAAACTGATTTCAGAACTGCTGAACTTCCAATCATAGGGGTTCCAGGCAGGAAGAGTCGGGTCCAAGAGGACGGACAATAACAGTGACATCAGTGGAGCAATGGTCGTCATTTTTCTGATCTACAGAGGGAGTGTCGTGGAAAATACTCTACTCTATATTCACAAAAGCCTGTCACAGAGGCCAGGTGAGAATGCAAAACTTTCTTCATTTGCACAGACTTTTGCACAAATGTCTTAGTCCATAGAGTGAGCAATTGATTAAACAATTCATCTGCTTTTATTCTTCTCTGTAATCACATCACCTCATCCAATACATCATGTCATCTGGCTCTTACTATGCAGAACTTTATTACTTCCTCTGATCAACTAAAACACCAGTAATTTCTGACTTCTGGATTCTCCCATTATTCTGAACACCTCTCTGTTAAGAGGGGTGTTTAGTGGATTGTCCTCTTGAGCTTAGCACCGCATCAAAGGAAGGGAGTATGGGCTTTCCCGTCAGTTTATCCTCATTTTCTGGAGGAGTGTTCATTACTCATTTACCTCATTCTAACCTTGGAAAATTACGTTGGTTGCTTCTCTAAGATGAGACAGAAACGCTTGCGCATTCAGCTTTAAGTTACATTTAGTTAACCCTTCATTCAATTCTTTTCCTTCTGTTTAATAATTCATTGTTATAGCTTCATATACTGTATATTTTTTGTTAGTCATTTATTTTTGCTAGTTATTTAGGTTATGTTAAACTGATAAAAGTATTTTCTTAGTTGTGTTAAAATATTTGCCTATATATTAATGCATAGACAATGGGATGTTCTATTTTAACCTCCACAAGCTAAACTATAAATTAAATATTCTACTTATTTCTTGTCCCTCTGACTACATATTAGTCCCAGTTTATGATCTGCCTTGCAGTAGGTAAGGCATGGAGGGCAAACAGTTTTCAAACCGTATCCATAAAATATTGTATTGACCATATTGAATGTGCATTACGTATGGAACATACTGTTTGTAATAAGTAAAGCAAATGTAAGTTTGCCATAGAGAAATAATGAAGCATTTAAGTATAGAAAGTAACTTAAGTTTAATAAGAAAACGCTAAATTTATAGAAGAAATATATTATTCCCCTTTTGACTTTTAATTCTGCATGTGTAACAGCTTTTTTCCCTATTTTTGTGTGAACTGTTTTGCTGTGAATTTCCACTAAACCTTTTTTAAATTAACTTTAATGGACTGAGAAATTTCTTTTGTTACGTGTTTGACACAAAAAAGAGAAAATTGAAACAATTGTTACAAATCATTTCAAAATGTTTCTGAACCATTTCAAAACGGTCAGAAAACTGTATGCCTATCCCATTTATAAGTTAAAAATGGGTCTTTTAAGTCCCTGTGCACTGGGGCCGTATTAAAAACAACAACTGACACAATTAACACACTGTATCTCAGTTATGACAAGAAAAGTCTACCTCTAACTAACTTATAGGGAGAAAAAACTATACCATTGTCTATGACTATGAAAGAAATTTCAAATTAAGCAAACACTAATATGAGTTTAACTCAAAGCTTTAACTTTCTAAGATTGGTTCTTACATTTATATATATATATTGTCTTGTTGGCTCTTACATTTATATATATATTGTCACAAAAGCCATAGCAAGGTTTGGGGCAGCCACCCATGTATTTGGTTTCCTGGCTGCAAGTTGAGATTATTGATAGCACTAATGTGCACAAAACTGAGTCCAGAACAGAACTGAGGGAATAGAGAAAAGGTGGAGGCTTTTAAAGGGGAAGGCAGGAAGTGAGGTCAAAGGGGTCGGGCTCATGAAGGTCTTCAGCCATAGGTTTGAGCCCAGACGTGACATCACAGGGGCCGGAGCCGGCAAGGTCTTCTTCCATAGGCTTGGACCCAGAAAGTGACATCAACAGTACCAGGTGGAATCTCCCATGATTGTTCTGCAGGAAAGGGAGAAAAAGAGTCAGTGCACTCTGCCACATACCGGTTTTGTTTCGGAATTTGCTTTTACTCAAGCCCTTTAGCTGCCTTCCATGTGCACATGTGTGACAACATATATATATATATATATATATATATATATATATATATATATATATATATATATATATATATATATACAGTGCATCCGGAAAGTATTCACAGCGCATCACTTTTTCCACATTTTGTTATGTTATAGCCTTATTCCAAAATGGATTAAATTCATTTTATTCCTCAGAATTCTACACACAACACCCCATAATGACAACGTGAAAAAAGTTTACTTGAGATTTTTGCAAATTTATTACAAATAAAAAAAATTGAAAAAGCACATGTACATAAGTATTCACAGCATTTGCCGTGAAGCTCGAAATTGAGCTCAGGTGCATCCTGTTTCCCCTGATCATCCTTGAGATGTTTCTGCAGCTTCATTGGAGTCCACCTGTTGTAAGTTCAGTTGGTTGGACATGATTTGGAAAGGCACACACCTGTCTATATAAGGTCCCACAGTTGACAGTTCATGTCAGAGCACAAACCAAGCATGAAGTCAAAGGAATTGTCTGTAGACCTCCGAGACAGGATTGTCTCGAGGCACAAATCTGGGGAAGGTTACAGAAAAATTTCTGCTGCTTTGAAGGTCCCAATGAGCACAGTGGCCTCCATCATCCGTAAGTGGAAGAAGTTCGAAACCACCAGGACTCTTCCTAGAGCTGGCCGGCCATCTAAACTGAGCGATCGGGGGAGAAGGGCCTTAGTCAAGGAGGTGACCAAGAACCCGATGGCCACACTGTCAGAGCTCCAGATGTCCTCTGTGGAGAGATGAGAACCTTCCAGAAGGACAACCATCTCTGCAGCAATCCACCAATCAGGCCTGTATGGTAGAGTGGCCAGACGGAAGCCACTCCTTAGTAAAAGGCACATGGCAGCCCGCCTGGAGTTTGCCAAAAGGCACCTGAAGGACTCACAGACCATTAGAAAGAAAATTCTCTGGTCTGATGAAACAAAGATTGAACTCTTTGGTGTGAATGCCAGGCGTCACATGTTTGGAGGAAACCTGGCACCATCCCTACAGTGAAGCATGGTGGTGGCAGCATCATGCTGTGGGGATGTTTTCCAGCGGCAGGAACTGGGAGACTAGTCAGGATAAAGGGAAAGATGACTGCAGCAATGTACAGAGACATCCTGAATGAAAACCTACTCCAGAGCGCTCTTGACCTCAGACTGGGGCGACGGTTCATCTTTCAGCAGGACAACGACCCTAAGAACACAGCCAAGATATCAAAGGAGTGGCTTCAGGACAACTCTGTGAATGTCCTTGAGTGGCCCAGCCAGAGCCCAGACTTGAATCTGATTGAACATCTCTGGAGAGATCTTAAAATGGCTGTGCACCGACACTTCCCATCCAACCTGATGGAGCCTGAGAGGTGCTGCAAAGAGGAATGGACGAAACTGGCCAAGGACAGGTGTGCCAAGCTTGTGGCATCATATTCAACAAGACTTGAGGCTGTAATTGCTGCCAAAGGTGCATCGACAAAGTATTGAGCAAAGGCTGTGAATACTTATGTACATGGGATTTCTCAGTTTTTTTATTTTTAATAAATTTGCAAAAACCTCAAGTAAACTTTTTTCACGTTGTCATTATGGGGTGTTGTGTGTAGAATTCTGAGGAAAAAAATGAATTTAATCCATTTTGGAATAAGGCTGTAACATAACAAAATGTGGAAAAAGTGATGCACTGTGAATGCCTTCCAGATGCACTGTATATATATATATATATATATATATATATATATATATACACAGTACTGTGCAAAAGTTTTACACAGGTGTGAAAAAATGCTGCAAACAAAGAATGCTTTCAAAAATGGAAGTTTTAATCATTTATTTTCATCAATCAACCAAAGGGTGGTCACACCAAATATTGATTTGATTTAGATTTCTCTTTTGTTCATTCACTGCAGTTTGTAAATTGATAACAATAAACAATCATTTATATTTCTGAAAGCATTGTTTGTTTACAGCATTTTTTCACACCTGCCTAAAACTATTGCTCAGTACTGTATATATTATATATATATATATATATATATATATATATATATATATATATATATATATATATATCCATCCATCCATTATTCAACCCGCTATATCCTAACTACTACGGGGGTCTGCAGGAGCCAATCCCAGCCAACACAGGGTGCATATATATGTAGATTGAAGTATAACCACCCATACAATCACAATTTGTACAGGTTGTCAAATAAACTAACTACATGCCGTGACGCAGCGTAAAGGGACTTTGTCTCTAACGCTGACGTCCGAGGTTCGATCCCCGCACCACCTCCAGGCAAGTTCAATCCAATCCATGATGATATTACGTATTTGGCAGGCTTACCGTTTACACAAATTTAGACTTATCAGAGGTACAACATTTCCTACCTCACCTTACAGAGAAATGCACATTCCCTAATTTGGCGACCTTTGGCGTACCACAGTGGACGCGAACAGAAGAAGTTTTCAAGGACTTATTATCATAAATATTTGTTACTTTTGTACTTTGATTTGATGTCAACAGTTTTTGAAATTGAAACTTGTAACCGTTAATTTATGGTCCCCGTTAGTCGGAAAAACCCGGATTTTAGAAGAATTTGAAATTTTTTATACTCTTGTGAAACAACACCATGTCAGCCAGTAGCAGCAGATCTGGCAAACATAAGAATGATGCTGCTAAATGTAAGACACACCTGAACCCGGAATTGAAAAACGCTAAGCTTACCAAGATTTCTACCTTTCTCAAAACTGAGCAAGGGCCAGCGGTAATAACTGAGAATACTGATCCTGGTGAATCGTCGAAACGGTCGCAAGCAGGTTATGCAGACAGTGCAGTGAGTGAAATGGTTGCAACTACCAAGTCTGGAAAAAGTGATACAACAGCTTCAGATCAGGTGCTATCTGCTGAAACCATTAAAAATGAAGAAACTACTAAAGACAAACAAGCAATATATATGATGATGACACAATCTCCTACCGACAAGGCAAATTTCTTGGAACCATTGACACCTCACTCTATGATGTCCATTTTCTGAGAACTTGCGTAAAACAGGACGATTGTCAGCCAGTGTTGTCGTTTGAATTTGTTACAAATTGAATTTGCTTTATTTTATAGAACAGAACAGTTTCTACTTTGTAGCTTACGTTACATTTTAATCATCTTCCTTCACAAAGTTGCCTTAGAAAAGCAAGCGGGTCCACATCTAACATATATTTATGTATTACTATTATTACTACCCACACCTCCCACATTCCATTCCCACAATTTATTTATTTGTTTGCTAACTTACAGCTGCTCTAATAAAGCGATCAAAAAAAGTTATTACAAATTCCATTTAGAGAGCCGGTTTGTTTGACACCAGCGTGTGATCTGATAGTGACGTGGACACCACTCGCCAGCCGGCCCCCTTCGATCTAGTTGTGAATTAATTACTAACAGTTATACTAGACAGGAGGGGCTCACACTTCAGCAAGCTAGCTACGCCAATGCCCTGTAGGCTAGACGAACATCATGGTGACCAGCCTCACCATTTTCTTTATGGTTTGGAGAGAATGTAGGCTTGTTTTAGGATCCACTTCATTTTCAGACAGTTTTCAAATGGCTACCCTTGCAAAACAAACTTCTGGGAAACAATCTGGCTAGTTGAAGACTTCCATATGTCACCCCCCGAGATGTACTGCTGTGGCTATTGTGACTGTTCTTGCTTCATCCATCATTTTTCTGGCTTTGTTCATCCAGACTCGGTACATTCCTTAGAATTATGTTTTGCCTCAACTTGAAAACTTGCTAGGTCAAGTTGACAAGGTTTTCACATTTTGTTTGTTCATGCACTTAGTGTACCACATTTCTAATAAAATCTTGGGCTAGGTCGTATTTGTGAAAGAAGCTAAAACATGCAGCAGTGGTAGTAGAGTGAATATCACCTTTATTGTCTTTATTGTTACATCATGTCTGACGACCAATGAAAGATTAATCATCCAGGTAAAAGTTGCTTATGTGTAAGATTTGGTGTGCATAATTGGTTTCCATTAAAAAAAAAACAGTGGTTTAGGACGCAAGGATCTTTTCCAGAATATACAATGTGAAAAGTATTTTCCTATTACCGCAGCAGTAAGATTTGTAGAAGCTGTTGGTACTCCAAGAGAACTAGTGGGATTGAAGGAGACCCTTAGGGACTGGTATAAGACTGACATTTGTTGTCCAGTCCACTAACAGGCAACGCATGATTCCTGAATGTGACAGTGGGAACTCTGTTGTCGTTAAAGAGAGAAAGTAGCCCAAGATCAGTACAGTGGTCTTGGGGACTACCCAAGGGATCTGTGGTTTGGTTAACCAGAGACTTTTGGACCTTACTCCGGGGTTTAATGGTGACCCTAATCAGAGCATAGTCTGCAGGTGAATGCAATGAAGGTTTACTCACAGAAAGGAAAAGAAGCCATAGCTTTACAGAGAAAAAGGCAGAAGTTGAAACTGTTTTGCTATCAAGAGCAGAAAAACTGGGCCAGCCTTCGCAACACAGAGATGGTTTTTAACTTCATTTTTATGAAAAATTTGTGCACCTTTTCTTTATGTACGAAAAATATCAATATTTAAAATTCTGGTTCTACCAGAAGGAGCAGGAGATTTTTGTCTCATCTTCTAAATAATCAACCGGAACCTGCATGTTACACATCTCAAACGTTAGTACCATGCCACACTTGGACCTGGATAACAGGTTTTGGAAAGTGACTCTAATAGCGGCTGTGCAGAGCTGAGGATATTTCTTAACTCATGTTGTCTATTGTGGCATCATTAAATAATAAACTTTAAAATGACTTCCCTTTGACGCATTTCATACATTACTGAGGCTCTAATTGCTTTGGTTTCCGCTTCAATATTTCACAAGCATTTTTGTCAGCCACATAAAAATTACAAGTCACATAGTGGTTACCACCGATTCCACACTCCTCTTGGGTCCCAAGGTCAAGTTGCGGATGAGATTCTTTTCATCTAGTGTTTTCCTGCCTTCCCCATGTGTTTTTCTGGTTCCCTCCCATAGTCCAAATATGTTGTGCTAGGCTGAATGACTGTGCTAAATGACCCTGATCTGTTTACGCTATAAAGTACATTCTGAAGATGAATCAAATTCAGGGAAGCTGGACTTGATTTCTCTTCCATGATAATATGTTCCTATGACACACATCATAGGATGAATCAAAACGGAAATCTGGCTGGATGTGGGGTGACACAGTTTACCATATATCATTCAATCAAAGCTTTATTGTCACATGTATAGTGTACAAGTAAAAATTTTATCTGAGCATCTATCTTACAGAATACAAGTGTTGTCTAGATAGATAGAGTCTAATAAGGATATGTACAATTAACAGTACCGTAATGCATCAATACAGAACAATAAACACTACTGGATCCAAAATAGTGTGTGTGACACCCCGTGAAGTGTGAAAGAGGGTACCAGATAACACATTGGGCATCTTGTAGTTTGGGACCGGTCAGGATCAGAAATAAAAGATGCAAGACAGGGAGGCACAGACACAAAAGCGTTGGGTATCAACAACAAAAGTGAATTTTTATTTACAGGTGCACTTCAAATTGCGTCAAAATGTGGGCCACAACTGCCACACAAAACGTAACATAAAGAATCTACATCTCAAAAGAGTGAAACTGTTCAGTATTTACAGTGAGTATGGCAAGTCTCAAAAGAAGAGCAAACAACATTAAATGAATACACACACAAAAATGGCAGTCTTCCAGAAAGAAAATGCAGGTGGTAAGATACTCCACGATAAACTCAGCTACTCAAAAATATTTACAAGAAAAAAAAATCAGTGTATATACAAAAAAAGAAAAAGTGCACCACAAGCCCAATTCACATAAACACCACCACCAAAAACTATCTATCTATCTATCTATCTATCTATCTATCTATCTATCTATCTATCTATCTATCTATCTATCTATCTATCTATCTATCTATCTATGCTAGGATATATTTATATTAACAGAAAGTAAATATATACAAAAATAAGGCACAAGCCGCTATGCTTGATGTACTTCACGAGCTTAGCTACACCAATCACCCACCACTACAACTCACTCGAAAATGAGATGACCCCTGCAGGCAGGAAGTGCCTTTTATACTCCACACCAATCCTGGGGCCTCATGTATAAATGGTGTGTATGCACAAAAATGTTGTGTACGAACGTTTCCACGCTCAAATCACAATGTATAAAACCTAAACTTGGAGTAAAGCCACGCACATTTTCATGGTAGCTTCAACCCTGGCATACGCAAGTTCTCCGCTTGGTTTTACAAACTGGTCGGCAGCCAGCGTCAAAGCAGTGCTACTGTTCCTCAGTGGTTACCCTTTCTTTTTTAGATCCACATCCCTGATGCGGCTTTATAAATACACTGAAATTAACCGCATATTGTTTATTAGTTTAATGCATCTGATTGTAATTAACCTGTAACAATATAATGTTCCACAGAATGGTCAAACTATTCTAAATACCATAGCAGCTTTAGCGTTGTTATACTTACTGCACCTTCTTCTTCTCCTTTCAGTTGCTCCCGTTAGGGGTTGCCATAGCGGATCATCTTTTTCCATATTACTCTCACAGTACCACTCAGAGTATTTATATCACTGTATCTTAGTGGGGAATCACAGATCTACAGCAGCTGATCGGAAAGAGAATTATCGGTATACAGCATCAAGCACACGCTGCCTCAGCCATGCTGTCTACTGAACTGCTCTCACACGGCAAACGCTTCAGAGCCTTTCCTGTACGGACCTCGCGGTTCAGAAACAGTTTCATCCTAAGAACTATAAATTCACGCAATCAGTCCATCAAGTGCTCCTTGTAGAACTGTTTGTACTTATTAGTACAATTACCTCACTGTAAACTTGCGATACAGTTATAATATTGCAAAACCTGAGCCACTTTATAAAGCACGTATTTACATATGATGACAATATCATTTTTAAGATGAAATGTAGCAAAATGTTTATTATATTATACAGATAAAACTTTAACTTAATTTAAATAATCTATATTGTTAATAAATAAACATGTGAGGACACGGAGCCGCAGCACTAGCAAGGAGCTGGCGCTCCGTTCACGGATTATTCCTGCCTCGTGCTGTATTCTTACTGGGACTGGCGTGACACTGGATGGATAGAATAATTAAACACGTACTACAAAGATATTTCAATATTCCTTAAAAGTTTTGAAGAATTGGCGTTCTAAGCTTACAGATGGCTTAACGTATATTACAGAGCTGATTGTGTGGCAATTGGGTATTTAGAGAAAGAAAAGTAAGGACAGGATGGGTGTAAGTACATTTGAAAGAGACAGTACTGCTGCAATAAATTATTTAATCGAAGGTTGTGCAGAGCACAGCAAGCATCCTGCGTGAGGCATGAACAATCACTGCGCCACCATGTTCCCATGTTTAATAACATGCCTTAACTCCTATCATCATGTAAATGATATCAAGTATACATCTCAGTAATTTAATTATTCAGAGAGCTGTAATATCAGGAATGTAATGGATTCTGTGTCCTGTCGGAGGAAGAGAAAGCCCATTTAAGAAGCACATAGTGATTCACACACATAGAGCACATAGAAAAACACATACAAAGCAAAGCATTTAACGTGCTACTTTAGTTATGATGGTATTTAAGAAACTAGTAAATTAAACAATTTAAAGATGAAGTTTATGATGTTCTACTTTAATGACAAAATAATCTACGTGATTAAAGTGGAAATTGTGAGATTAAAGTTGACATTTCGAGCTTTTTTCTCACTGTGTTCCTATTTTTTTCTTCTTTTCTCTGTACCCTAATAAGCTTCCATATGACACTCAGACGGTGGTCTACGACTCGCCTTTTCATGGCGACTTTGATATCTGACAACTTCTTTTTTATATGCGACTTTGTGAACTTGAACTTTCGAGTTTCTCCGACACTATGTCACTCGATCAACTTCCTTTTGTTGTTTATACCACTGTTTAAATCAACAAATAGTACGTTTTTCCTTGCCTCCACTTAGTATTCGCTGAAATTCTTCTACTGTATTTCCCTCGTACTTTTGCCATTGCCTTTTCACAGAATGCAGAGCTTAAGGGCTATTTATATTGATTTGCATATTCAAAGAAGCATAATTCTGGGAGGAGTTGGGGCGGGAAAGCAGGCGCGTGCACGTGCGTTACTTTTCACGCTGACTAGGATTTATGTAGCAGAAGAACATGGAAGCTGCCGTTCGCACAGATTTATGCATCTGGATTTTTTTGTTTGTACGAACATTTCCGCTTTTGTGCTTACACCATGTTACAGTGTGAGTTCCATGCACGGTGTTATACATGAGGCCCCTGGAATTTTATGTTACCTTTTGACCAATTAAGTTCATGCTGCCTCTGCGAGGCCTCTATTAAAATACAAGCAACCTCTCGTTTGTGCGTGCATGAGCACTCGCAGTGTTCAGAGCTCAAGCGCTGCCTGATTCTGTACTAAGGGTAAATTAATACCTCACTTTCTAAACCTATGACTAGATTAAACTTTGGGATCCCTTATATAACAAAAGGCTCCATCACTTTTTATAACTCCAGTGTTGGGTGGCCTCGAGCCAATAGCATTAAAAACGAGCAAAACGTTAAGTTATGTAAGCCTCCATAGTGACACAGATGTCAAGTTGTCAGTGCCTCACCATGTCACCCCACTGAAGAAGAGCTAAAATGCCCAGTGAAAAGTGTCTTACTGCCTTCATATCTGCTGAACAAAAATGTAAGAGCCTTTGTTTTTTTCCTGTTCTCCTTTCCTTGACTGGAAATGACACTTAAAAGGTCTGGACAGGAACATTACCGCACAGTGAAATAACTAACAACTTATAACCTGGAGTGGTGAAAATGAAGTTGAATAGGACAGTAGAATATTGTGACTATCACAATTAAATGAGTGGCTTATGAATTAGGCAATAAAGTGGCATAGTACTTTTCAGAGTGAGCTGTTATTGTACAATATTTTGCTACGCAAAAGAGCTCCTATTAAAAAAACATTTTAATTCCAGGTACACCTTTCTAAAACCCAATCAGTCGAAATAGGTCTGTGTCCCGAACTCTGTACAGAATGGTCCATGCAATGCTACCATGTAAATGCTACTTTAGTACTACTACTGGAAATCACTGAATGGAAGATTTTACAATACGATACAAATGATCGTAGTGTACAATAATAAAAATGAAGTACATTAATTCATATAGATAGATAGATAGATAGATAGATAGATAGATAGATAGATAGATAGATAGATAGATAGATAGATAGATAGATAGATATGATACGATTTTTATTTGCCCCCAGGAGGAAATTTGGCTTTTTTACTTACAGAAGCTCTTTAAATAAATAAAGGCATAAACAGGTAGATAAGTAATAATAGTTAATAAATACATACACACAAACTAATAAATTTAGGGAAAAGTGAACAGGACATTGAATCAAGTACACAACTTAAATATTTTTTCATTTTAAACTAAACACAAAGATAATTTGATTAGGATGGGTTGGCTTATTGCTGCTCTCCATGTCAACTTTTACAGATCTATTGGGATGTGTGTGTATGTTCTCTCAGTTCTTTCTCTTCATCATCCAGCAATTACTTTGGTATGACAAACAAGCTGTCAGCTCTCTTCACATAAATTTCTGTGAATGTGTTTGGGTAAGCTTACATTTGCAAGTACATGTATATTTAAATAATATATGCATTTCATAAACTACATATGCAAAAATTTTACAAACCAATTGGCCTGGTCCCATAACTTAAAAGAGCAGATTGTAAAAATCTTGATTTAATGAAATGATTTCTTTGGCAGTTATCTTTGGGTATCAGTCAGGACCAAATTGGACAAAAACAATAGATCTGGAGCCTGTAAATAGATGCCACTTGTTTGAGAAGATGCATCAACTTTTTGAAAGTTATTGTTGTGCATAGTTCTTAGCTTTCAAGATATGTATCTTGGAAACTTATTTGAGAAAATACTTCACTTTTTTAAAGCTACTGTTGCGCATAGCTCTTAGTATTCATGGTGAATATCTCGGAAACTTGTTTGATAGGATTTACCAATTTTTCTGAAAGTTATTGTTGTACATAACTCTTAACATTCAGGGCAGGTATTTTGAAAACTTCTTTGAGAAGATATGTTCATTTTTTTGTAAGTTTTACACAGATTTTAGTATTCAGGGCGGGTATTTTGGGAAACGCTTATTCTAAAACTGGTTTTTGGTGGGATACAGTTATCCAGGATGACTGCACACTTCAGAAAACACATAATAATCTGCCAAATTAGTAATTTTAGCGAAAGTCAGTTTTGATTTTCCACAGACATACATGCAAACAAAATGTTTTGAACATAATACAATCAGAACCTGAATTTACGGAAACTCAACAGTGAGTTTTTGGCCCCATTACTAAACTCCCTTTTACATGAAAGTAAAAAGGACCTGGAAAATTCTCATAAATCAAGCTGTGTGTTAACTATTCAGTTTAGGAAATTCAATAATATTCTTAGCACAAGGAAATATTTCAGCAAAACTCCCAAAATAGTGGAGCTGGCCTGAAATTTTAGAATTGTGTCTGCTCTTTCCCAAGTAAGGGAATGCATATAGAAGACATAAATGTACATTTATAAACACGAGACTATGATCATTTGTATGTATAATGATATTTTCAATGTTATTTTAATATTTTTCACATTGCCATTTTGGATATTGCTTTTTCCACAAGCAATGCTATTTTATGGCAATATTATTTATGGTCATCATGACTATTGCCTATTGTGATCACTGAGGAGACCATGAGTTGTCTCTTTTTGCCCATGCAAGATTATGGGGAACACAGAATGCATTGTTATGGCAAATGTTAAAGACAGATCAAGGTGCAAGTAGAGTCTTCTCTGTCTTACCAAGGCAAGATATGATTTATGTTATTATTTTAAAGGATGTTGGAATCAGTCTAGCTCTTTCTGCTTCTTCAGGAGAACTTTTGATATAGAATTGGCCATCAACTGTTACTTTCAGTTTGGCTGGAAACAAGACACAGCATCTGATTTCAGCTTTGCATAACTGCTGTTTAATGTTGTAGAATGCAGCTCGCTTGGCAGCTGTTGAAGGAGAGAAATTTAGAAAAATATGAATATGGTTCTTTTCAAATATAATCTCTTCTTTCTGTTTGAGAATCAACATCAAATTTAGTTTAACCCATAGTTTGACAAATCGGACATTCAGACTTCTATCCTTTGAGGCATTTGATTCACATATGTGATAAGCTGCTGAGATCTTAGTGTCCGATTTAAAGTCCTCACCTATAATTTTGGAAAATAACCCAGGTGTAAGTTTCATTAGGTTTGGGTTTTGATGGTTTTCAGGAAGTCCTTCAATTCCAATGTTGTTTCTTCTTTATCTATCTTCAAACACAGCTAATTTATCTGAGCATTTTATATTCAGATTCTACAGCTTTTCTGTCTCTGATGGATGTCAATTTTACTTCTTCAATACAAGTCATAAATGTTTCCTTAACTTCTTCCAGGTGAGCACCAAGTACTCTGATTGTATCATCGATTTTGTTCATGTTTCACTGTATTTTTTCATTAATTTTTGATAGATTTTTTTTAGGTTTACAACAGAGTTATTGCTTAAATGTACCTCTTGGTCTTTTACATCTTGTAGCAGCTTTCCTATTCTGTTGTCTGTTCTGTTGTGTATTTGCTCTTTATCCTTCTTCAAATCCTCCTTTACATCTGCAGTGATGAATACCTTCAGTTCAGAGAGCTCATTGTCATCTTCTCCATGCTCCAAAGGCAGAGTTACCTATCCTATTGGAGTTGATGATGTTGACTCACAGGGAGTGATGGTAGTAGTTGACAGAGGGGATAAAGGGACCTTGCTTGATTCCAGAATGCAGCCTGAGACTGGTGAGTTCTCATTGCTTGCCTCAATCCCAGTTTTACTCCCACTGGAGAGATGCTGCATCGTGAGGTCTTGGCTGATCCATTCCTTTGCTCAGTCTTTGGCAGGCCATATTGTGAACTTGAGATGAGCTTAGACTTTGCTGAAACTTTAGCTACCTTTTCATTCTCTTTCGAACCCCCTGGTTTCCTGCACATGTTTTTAATATACAGTAATCCCTCCTCCATCGCGGGGGTTGCGTTCCAGAGCCACCCGCGAAATAGGAAAATCCGCGAAGTAGAAACCATA
This sequence comes from Erpetoichthys calabaricus, assembly GCF_900747795.2. NCBI lineage: Eukaryota > Metazoa > Chordata > Cladistia > Polypteriformes > Polypteridae > Erpetoichthys > Erpetoichthys calabaricus. The sequence continues at coordinate 25,615,448 of NC_041395.2, forward strand.
TGTTTATATGGTTATTTTTAGAATGTCATGCTTGGGTCACAGATTTGCACAGAAACACAGGAGGTTGTAGAGAGACAGGAGCTTTATTCAAACACTGCAAACAAACATTTGTCTCTTTTTCAAAAGTTTAAACTGTGCTCCATGACAAGACAGAGATGACAGTTCTGTCTCACAATTAAAAGAATGCAAACATATCTTCCTTTTCAAAGGAGTGCAAAGCAAGCAGTCAAAAAAAAAATCAATAGGGCTTTTTGGCTTTTAAGTATGCGAAGCACCGCCGGTACAAAGCTGTTGAAGGCGGCAGCTCACACCCCCTCTGTCAGGAGCAGGAAGAGATAGAGAGAGAGCCACAGAAAAACAAAGTCAAAAATCAATACGTGCCCTTTGAGCTTTTAAGTATGCGAAGCACTGTGCAGCATGTCCTTCAGGAAGCAGCTGCACACAGCCCCCCTGCTCACACCCCCCTACGTCAGCGCAAGAGAGAGAGAGAGAAAGTAAGTTGGGTAGCTTCTCAGCCATCTGCCAATAGCGTCCCTTGTATGAAATCAACTGGGCAAACCAACTGAGGAAGCATGTACCAGAAATTAAAAGACCCATTGTCCGCAGAAACCCGCGAAGCAGCGAAAAATCCGCAATATATATTTAAATATGCTTACATATAAAATCCGCGATGGAGTGAAGCCACGAAAGGCGAAGCGCGATATAGCGAGGGATCACTGTACATGAAATTGATTCCTCTCCAGTTGATTAAATATCAAAATTTCTTCTATTAGATACATGTGTATTTGAGTAACTATTATATAACTGATAGTAATCAATAGTGTCATTAGACTTAAAATGTCTCTTTTTTATGACACTGTTTAACATCATACACTAGGTTTACTGCATCTGGACTATACAATCATAAAATATCCACACCTCTTCTGGTAATTTGATTTGTTGCGGATGTACCATCTCTTGGCATGTCAGAGGACTGGGAATGTGTGAAGTGTGGTCTAGCCTCACTTGGAGAGGCAAAATGAGGGGGTGCGGGAGAAGAGAAAGAGAGCAAGTTATTTCAAATGTATCCTTTTGACATCTACAACTTTAAGTGCCAACATAACAATAAGCTCCTTACCCATACTATTTGGCAAGCATATGAAATCAAGGTTAAAGGTAATTTATGAAACAATACAGTACTTTTACTTAAGATAAAAAAATGTCCTCAAAAGTTCAGAAGCAGTGTCTCCTGACCAAACAGTGAACTTTATAAACTGCAGTGTCAAAGGTCGCGATCACAATCTAAAGAGGAAAAAAGTATTCTCCCACCTAACAGGCCTAAACAATAGTATTTTTACAGGAGACTCGCGTAAGTAGAAGTAAGGACCAGTTTTGGCTGCAAAGAGATTGGATTGGCCAAATTTTTCATTCCAGTAAATACAAAGAAAACTAGAGGTATGGGAATCTTAATACACAAAACAATCTCATTTGTAGCATCTGACATAACGCTTTTCAGGATCAGATACTATGTTATGGTGATGTGTAATTCACTCAAAGTAATGTTAATAAATGTTTATGCACTCAATGTGGTTGACAGAGATTTTATCAAAAATGCATTTGCATCAATTCCCAATATGAGCACCTATAAAATTATAATGGTTGGAGACTTTAAATGTGTTTTAAATCCAGACCTGAATAAATGCTATAAACTCACCCCAAAGTGAGTTTCTTCTATTTTATAGCATCCCCATATACATTAATACATTGTTCTTTAAAAAATTAGACTCATTTATAACCTCATTTACCTAGAATTTGAGACGTTCACACTTTCAAAAGTTGACTGTACAAAGGTGGCATGGCACTACCTTTCAGTTTTATTACTGGGCAGCAAATACACAGTACAATCTATAAAGACCTGGGGCCTCATGTATAAACAGTGCGTTCTCACAAAAATGTAGCGTACGCCCGTTTCCACACTCACATCACGATGTATAAAACCTAAACTTGCCGTAAAGTCACGCACATTCTCACGCCATGTCAAACCATTGCATACACACATTTTCAGCTCAGTTTTGCAAACTGGCGGCAACCAGCGTCAAAGCAGTGCTACTGTTCCTTTGTGATTTCCCTTTATTTATTTGATTCACATCCCTGATTTGGCTTTATCAAATACACTGAAATTAACAGCTTATCATTTATTAGTTTAAGGCATCTGATTGTAATCAACCTGTAACCATATAATGATGCACGGAATAGCCAAACTATTCCAAATACCACAGCTGCTTTAGCGCTGTTACTCTCAGTACACCACTCAGAGTGTATTTTAACCCACTGTATCTGAGTGGGGAATCATAGCTCTTCAGTTGCTGATCGGAAAGCTCTACAGCAGATTGTGTCAAGAGCGTAGAGAATTATTGGGGTACAGCACCTAGCACACGCTGCCTCAGCCATGGGCACAGTCTACTTGAACTTCTTCCATTCGGCAAATGCTTCAGAGCCTTTCCTGCATGAACCTCGTGGTTCAGAAACAGTTTCTTTCCAAGAGCTGTAAACACACTCTATCAGTCCATCATGTGTTCCTGGTTGAACTGTTTTTACTTATTAGTACAATTTCCTCACTGTAAACTTGCATTACAGTTGTAATATTGCACAACCTGAGATACTTATGCTTTCATAGTGAATATTTTTCATTGTTTTTTTTACAGTATTATTATTATTGTTGTTATTTTACCATTTCATATGAAAATAAGTTTATGGAGGATTTGCATACTGAATCTCATTGTACCATACAACATTGTACCATCCATCCATCCAGTTTCCAACCCGCTGAATCCGAACACAGGGTCACGGGGGTCTGCTGGAGCCAATCCCAGCCAACACAGGGCACAAGGCAGGGAACCAATCCTGGGCAGGGTGCCAACCCACCGCAGATTGTACCATACAACAATAAAGGAATTCAATTCAGTTCAACAGAAGAGAGCGTATATTTACAAATGATGACGACTGATCTCTGAGTCAATTTAGATTTCCAGACACTATCTTCTTGGAGCTCTTGATATCATTTTTAAAATTAAATGCAGTAAAGTATATATATTATATTATACAGATCAATTTTTAACTTCAGTTAAATAATGTATACTGTTATTAATTAAACATGTGGACACAGTGGACAGCTCTAGTGATGAACTGGTGCCCTGTTCAGGGATTGTTCTTGCCTCACATGTATGCTTGCTGGGTCTGGCGCAACCCTGGATGGATATATGGATGGAATAATTAAACATGTACTGCAAAGATATTTCAATGTTCCTTAAATGTTTTGAAGAATTGGCATTCTAAGCTTACAAATGGCTTGACTTGTATAAAAGAGTTGATTTTTGGTGATTGGTTATATGGAGAAAGACAAAGAAGGACAGGAATTGGGGGTTAGTACGTTTGAAAGAGACAGTACTGCTGCAATAAATTATTTCATTGAGGGTCACGCACGGTGCAGCAAGCATTTTGTGGGAGGCAGGAACAATCACTGGACAGGGTGCCAGCTCATAGCTACCACTGCGCCACCATGCCCCCATGTTTAATATGTGCTTTAATTAATTTCATCATGAAAATGATAGCAAGCATACATCTTAGTATTTACATTGTTCAGAGAGCTGTAATATCATGAATGTAATGTATTCTCTGTCCTGTCGGTGTAAGAGAAAGCCTGTTTAAGAAGCAAGTAGTGATTCACACACATAGAGTACATAGAAGAACACAAAGAATACGGCATTTAACATGCTACTTTAGTTATGATGGGATTTGAGAAACTAGTAAATTAAAAGATTTTAAGATGAAATTTATGATGTTCCACTTTAATGACAAAATAAACTACGTGATTAAAGTGGAAATTTCAGGATTAAAGTTATCATTTTGAGCTTTTTTTTCCCACTGTGTCCTTATTTTTTTTTCTTTTCTCTGTACCCTAATAAACTTCCATATGACACTTAGATGGTGGGCTACAACTTGCCGTTTCACTGCGACATTGATATCTGACAACTTCTTTTTTATTTTGGCCACTGTGCGACTTTCTGAACTTGAACTTTTGGTCAGCTTCTTTTTGTTGTTTATATCATTGCTTAAAATAAACAAATTGTATGTTTTTCATTACTTCCACTTGGCATTCGCTGAAATTCTTTTTTTTTTCCCCCATGCTTTTGCCATTGTCTTTTCACAGAATGCTGTACTTAAGGGAATATTCATATTGATTTGCATATTCAAAGAGGTGTAATTCTGGGAGGAGATGGGGTGGGGTGGTCAGGTGCGTGCACGAGGGTTACATTTTACGCTGACCGGGATTATGTAGCGGAAGTGTGTGGAAGTTAACTTACATACAGTTTTGTGTGTCTGAATTTTTTTGTGCATATGCACATTTCGACTTTTGAATATACACAAAGCTGTTCTGCAACAGAAATAAAATCTTTCTGTACTTCTTTATATGCTCTCCTTTTACTCTCTTACTATGCCCTAGTAAATATAAATTATCGTCAACATGCCAATAATCCAATTGTCCATCAATCACTCAGAATATGGAACCAAATGCAGGATGAACTTCAAGGCAGAGAAGCTTTTATCTGTTGCATCTCTACACAGTATTTACATGTTTGGAAAACATTCTTAGAGAATTGTATATAGATAATGTCTTTGTATCTTATGAACAATTATTTTTCAAATCTAACTTCCCAGCAACACAATTTTCCCACTAATTTCAAATTAAATACTGAAAAACTGATCAGTCTTGAAGACTCAGTATCTCAACAATATATATAATGTCTCTCCCTTTAAAAGACCCTAGGGTACAATGGGGAAAGGATTTTTCATTTAATATCTCAGAAAAAAGAGTGGAATGCAGCAGTGCATAGAATACACTCCAGCTCCATATGCTCCAATAATTAAAATTAAAATATTTAATCAATCACATTTATCTTGTTTACATTTTTCAAAAATGTAATCAGTGTAAGATTCAACCTGTGAATGTTGCAATCAAGCTCCAGCCTAATTGGGCCACATATTTTGGGAGTGCACCAAATTATTATTTTGAGCTAAAATTTTGGAATCCCTTTCAAACAGCCTTGATGTCCCAATCACTACAAACACGTTAACAGCTGTGTTTGGTGGACTCCCAGATGGGCTTAAAGAAGGGCAAATTGATTGTAATTGTTTATACCACGTTATGAGCACGTAAATGTAACCTGCTGAACTGGAAAAATCCCAGCCCACTTTTTATAAGTCAGAAATAACTGATGTACTATACTATTAGACAGTCTGTTCATAATGTTTTTAAAATATGGCAAGATCTAATTATCAACATTTTAGAATAAACATTAATATCGGGAAAAGGATATTCTCCCTTCTTTGTAGTTTTTAAAGTTTTTCCCTTGCTGTTGATGCTCCTCTTTTTCTCTTATATATGGGTTGAATTCTGTTTTAGGTTCAACTTAATTGTACAGAATTTTTTTTTCTTCAATAAAATTAAAAAAAAAAAAAGATTGTGGGGGCACATCAGATGATATCACAGCCTTGGGACTTTCTCAAGCAAATGTAATTGTGTTTTTTGGTTTCTTTTGGAAAATGAACTTTTAGTCTGGTGAAGACATTTGCTTTGACTATTGTCTTTCAGTTTTGGACTTCATCAATTAGTTTTTTGGGTATCTCTGTGTACCTGACATCCCCCTGGCCACTAACTTCTCTCTTTTTGCCCTTAAATAAAGACCTTCACGTATCATCCATAAAAATTTTTAAAAATTTTCTTTGGAGTGCTACTCTGGTTGCAGGTTTTCATTCTAAGTCTTTTCTCAGTTAGTGACCAGTTTTTGTTGCTGATTAACTTTTCTATCTTTATTTTAATTGATTTGCTTAGACCTCTTAATTATTTCTTTTTTCATTCATTAGCAGCCAAACAATAATTCAATATAAAAAGAGCCAACACGTGACCAGCCATCATGTGGTTTGGTTTTTGGCTGCTGATGTATTTGCTGCCATATGATTTAAGATGGCAATATGCATTAGGCAGTGTACAAATCTATACTAATAAAAGGCAAAGCCCTCACTGACTCACTGACTGACTGACTGACTGACTGACTCATCACTAATTCTCCAACTTCCCGTGTAGGTGGAAGGCTGAAATTTCGCAGCCTCATTCCTTACAGCTTACTTACAAAAGTTAGGCAGGTTTCATTTCGAAATTCAAAGCGTAACGGTCATAACTGGAACCTCTTTTTTGTCCATATACTGTAATGGACTGCAGCTCGCTGGCCGTGGAAGGTGGAGTTGTCATCACGCCTCCCACGTAATCACGTGAACTGACTGTGAACACAGTACGTACAAAACAAGGAAGAGCCCCAAAGAGCGCTGAAGAAAACATTCATTACACAATTGAGAAGGCAGTGAAACAATAAGAAGCGAAGCACGGTGTAAACCGTAAGTTTTAAATTAAGTTTATAGAAACGCTTCCGCTGCCGTTTGCAATACCATATTCGCGAGATACAAGTTTAATGAGAAGACATGAGGTATAAACGAGACTTTGGATGACTTTGTAACGGAGTTAAAATTGCTGTAGCGAGAAACTTTTAAGTGCCGGGTCTTAGCTAACATTAAATAAAGCCATGGACATTGCAACATCACACAAGAGAGCGGCTCACGTGAACTGACTGAACGCAGCACGTCGGAAAGAAAGCACCATGTAAACCTAAAGTTTAAATTAAATTCATAGACCTACAAAAGGCTGCCATTGATTTGAGGCAAAATTGCTTTTCTCCTGTACAACTATACGTTGCATTCTCAAGAGTGTGCTTGCACAGCTTGGTCATATTACAACCGGAGTGCTGAACTGACAACGTGGTATACAAAGAGAACTATAACAATCATAATATGTATATATATATATCTATACTAATAAAAGGCAAAGCCCTCACTGACTCACTCACTCACTCACTCACTCACTCACTCACTCACTCACTCACTCACTCACTCACTCACTCACTCACTCACTCACTCATCACTAATTCTCCAACTTCCCATGTAGGTGGAAGGCTGAAATTTGGCAGGCTCATTCCTTACAGTTTACTTACAAAAGTTAGGCAGGTTTCATTTCGAAATTCAAAGCGTAACGGTCATAACTGGAACCTCTTTTTTGTCCATATACAGTAATGGACGGCAGCTCTCTGGCCGTGGGAGGCGGGGTTGCGTATCGCGTCATCACGCCTCACACGTAATCACGTGAACTGACTGTGAAGGAGAAAGGACAGCCTTATATGGTGTTCATTTATAAAACAGCGGACAGGCTGTGTAAAGGCAGCTTCACAAAAAAAACAGATCCTTAACAAATTGTTATTGGTATATTTTCCCTCAGTTTAAAAAGGTTTTCTTTTTTTCTTAATAAAAATTTAAAAGCAGAACTTCGCCGCTGCAAAGCGCGCCTGACTTTATTGTCAATTACATATTCAATTACACTTGCCTTATGCCTGATGAGCCAAGAATTAGGGCGAAACACGTGTCGTGTACTCTTTGCATTATTTGACAGTAAACTATTTTCAACCATTCTATGATCTGCTTCTCACAACTGAAGGCACCGTGGCTGAGGTTAGCTGACTTGCTGGCCAACCATAAGCGTTACCTGGTAGGTAACCACCCATATAATCAGATTGTGATTCAGACTAGGAATGCCGTGAATGTAATTACCCCGATCTACATACTAGAGAAAACCTCAATGAAGAAGAAACAGTGTGTAGGCATACATATTAACACATGTGCAATTAAACGTGTGCATTTACGGGGTGATTTCTCAGGCTTAAAAGCTCGCCTTTTATTAAAAAGGTACATGCAAACTGTTTTCATTCTGAAGGGCACAAACCACATTGGATTTCAGCCGTTAAACGCGCAAAAATGTCGGTACACTAGATAAATAAGTGCAACATATTATCAGTTGTATTGTATGCTTACAATACATATAGAAATGTGTGTTAATCGTTAACTAATATTATGGGATGGTGTTTTTCAACTCGCACCTTGATTTAAACGATTCCATGTCTTGGTGTGTTTGCGTAGCTTATTGTCAATATCTTTACACCTGTTTTTAAGACTTATTGACTGAAACGGGCTTTCACGAATAAAGTTAGGGCTTTGCTACAGGATACACCCTCCACAAGTTAAGGAAGTAAAAATAAAGGTATATATTTCTGTTTTATTTAAACCTTTTAAGTTTGTATGCATAGCCCCATTTGGCTGTTTTAGTTTTTTTTTTCTTTCTTCAGTAATATTTAATCTCCTTAAAGAAAAACAACATATGCATTTTACTTTTTTCGTATCTCTTTAGTAATATTTTAGTGTAAAAGGATAACCAGTATTTAAACCTTTTATGTTACTTTATAAAGTTATTTTACACAATGTTGAAAAATTAATAAGAAAGCTAGATATTTTGGCAGCTGCTGCTTTAATTTTCAATGAAATGAAAAAAGCTCTCCAAGAGAAAACCTCAATGAAGAAGAAACAGTTTGCACTATCTAAAAAGGAGAAACCCTCATTTATAAAGTTTGCTGCAGATGACTTAACTGAAAATAAATGAATAGTTCCTATATGTATAATACATATTTATCTATTTGACTTATGCCTTTATTCCAGCAACTTGCAACATCTGAGGTACAATTTGTTACATTACTTTTGTTTTTTGCAGCACAGGCAGGTGAAGTGACTTCCTCAGGGTCACACAGTGGTGTCAGTACCAGGATTTGAACTGACAAGCTCCGGGTTTGCTGAAATATTACTGAAGAAAGAAAAAAAACGAAAACGGGCAAATGGGGCTATGCATACAAATGTCCATCCATCCATTATCCAAACCGCTATATCCTAAATACAGGAGCCAATCCCTGCCAACACAGGGCACAAGGCAGGAAACAAACCCCAGGCAAGGTGCCAGCCCACCGCAGGGTGCACACACCCACACACACCCACATACCAGGGACAATTTAGAATCGCCAATGCACCTAACCTGCATGTCTTTGGACTGTGGGAGGAAACCAGAGTACCCGGAGGAAACCCAGACAGACACGGGGAGAACATGCAAACTCCACGCAGGGAAGCGAACCTGGGTCTCCTAACTGGTACCTTTCACTGCGCCACCATGCCGCCCGCATACAAACTTAAAAGGTTTAAATAAAACAGAAATATATACCTTTATTCTTACTTCCTTAACTTGTGGAGGGTGTATCCTGTAGCAAAGCCCTAACTTTTTTCATGAAAGCCCCTTTCAGTCAATAAGCCTTAAAAACAAGTGTAAAGCTAAACTTGCTGCACCGCTATTCAATTACACTTGCCTAACGCCTCTCTTAAGGGGACATACTGTGGGATCTGGGCATCAGTCAAAGCACCAATCACAGGCCCGATTAGAAAGCGGGAAGCTGTGAATTGTTGTCTCCCCCCCATGTAACAATCACAGCCCGTGTTACAACGCACTATGTATGTATGTATATATGTATACAGTGATCCCTCGCTATATCGCGTTTCGCCTTTCACGGCTTCACTCTATCGCGGATTTTATATGTAAGCATATTTAAATATATATTGCGGATTTTTTGCTGGTTCGCGGATTTCTGAGGACAATGGGTCTTTTAATTTCTGGTACATGCTTCCTCAGTTGGTTTGCCCAGTTGATTTCATACAAGGGACGCTATTGGCAGATGGCTGAGAAGCTACCCAACTTACTTTCTCTCTCTCTTGTGCTGACTTTCTCTGATCCTGACGTAGGGGGTGTGAGCAGGGGGGCTGTTCGCACACCTAGACGATACGGACGCTCGTCTAAAAATGCTGAAAGATTATCTTCATGTTGCTACCTTCTGTGTGCAACTGCTTCGTGAAGCGACATGCTGCACGGTGCTTCGCATACTTAAAAGCTCAAAGAGCACGTATTGATTTTTGACTTTGTTTTTTCTCTGTCTCTCTCTCTCTCTCTCTCTCTCTCCCTGCTCCTGACGGAGGGGGTGTGAGCTGCCGCCTTCAACAGCTTTGTACCGGCGGGGCTTCGCATACTTAAAAGCCAAACAGCCCTATTGATTTGTTTGCTTTCCTCTCTCTCCTGATGCGCACTCCTTTGAAGAGGAAGATATGTTTGCATTCTTTTAATTGTGAGACAGAACTGTCATCTCTGTCTTGTCATGGAGCACAGTTTAAACTTTTGAAAAAGAGACAAATGTTTGTTTGCAGTGTTTGAATAACGTTCCTGTCTCTCTACAACCTCCTGTGTTTCTGCGCAAATCTGTGACCCAAGCATGACAATATAAAAATAACCATATAAACATATGGTTTCTACTTCGCAGATTTTCTTATTTCGCGAGTGGCTGTGGAACGCAACCCCCGCGATGGAGGAGGGATTACTGTATATATGTATATGTACAGTAGATATGTGTATATGTAGATATGTATATGTATATATATGTTTACATAACCTCTTTAATACACTACTTGTCCGCTGCGAAGCGCGGGTATTTTGCTAGTATATATATATATATATATATATATGTAGATATGTATATATATATGTGTATACATATGTAGATATGTAAATATATATATGTATATATATGTGTCTGTGTGTGTGTGTATATATATATATATATATATATATATATATGTATGTATGTATATGTATATATATGTTTATGTGTGACTGTGTGTGTGTATATATATATATATATATATATATATATGACAGCAACACTCATAACAATGACAACACAATTACATTGACAATCATGTTACATTATTTTTAAAATGTTTCCTTTTCTTTTTCATAACCTCTTTAACACACTACTTCGCTGCGAAGCGCGGGTATTTTGCTAGTTTTTAATAAAAACAAACAAGTCCTCTTCATTTCAAAGTTATAGTTAAAAGGCTTTGAATTATTGCTGGGCCTGTGCAGATCATGTTCGTGACGCCATTCTGTTAAATTCTTCAAGGCCATGCCTTAACAGAAGGTTATGTTATGAGCTGACATTTGTTTTCATTTTTTATAGTTACTACTTGGCCTTTTCTGGTATGATTTGGGATCTATTAATATTTATTTTGTTTCTTCCAACCATTTTGACTGAATTGGCACTCATTTTGGTGTCATAGAATTAAATTCCGATGTTAATTTGTCATTTAACAGTTTACTTTATAATTTATATCATTTTTTGGGTTGTTGTGATTGGAATTTTGGAATTTAAAGCTCATGGCCATTTGGACAACCATTACCAGCATTACATCTTGTCAGGTGTGTGTTCTCAGAGGTCACGTCCCGTGAGTATTCATCGCAATAAGGTCGGCTGAAAGCTCTCTTCCTTATTCAAGTTGAGGACTGAAAACTCTTTTTGCTAGAAACTTTGATTGTTTGATTCTTTTGGTTCTGACCTTTTTGATAACATATTTTTGACTTTGAATTTTGTCTTTCATTTTGGCTTGTTGCTTTCATTTCATTCTGTCCCTTATCCATATCCTGGTTTTCACAAAACATAATTTGTCAGTTTAACATTTTGGGGGTTTTGTGTGGACAATAAATTCAGCAGAAACATTTTTTTATTTAGTGATGTGTGTTTTTTAAAAAATTTTTATAAATGAAATACATTCGTCTATGGAGCAATTTTGCTTGCGTGGGCAGAGCTATTTTGTGCATTTTGATTGGTGTGTATATCAGACTTTTGCTATGCAAGGTCAACAGGAAATGTGCAGCGCGTGACCTCATCATTTTCAAGGTACGAAGGAGGTGTTGTACGCTTTCTGATTGTTGAAATTTGTGGATAATTTAAAGAAAAAACTCTTGTGTTCCTTATCTAGTTTTTCCTGATATTCAGGATACAAATTCTCATTTTTTGACTTTGATTTTGTCTTTCATTTTGACCTACAGTAGGTTAGTCATAAAAATGACTGGTATTTGACTGTTTTCAGTTCAGTTATTTCACTTGATTTTGATTTAACATCTGTGGCTTGCTTGAAGCTCGGGACAAAGACACATTTTCCCTTGATTAAATTGTTCCACAGTTTAAAATTTCAAATCAAACAATTCAGACATTGTGATTAAACAGCACATTGCAGACTTTCATTGGAGGATATTTTCACACATTTTGGTCACACCATGTAGGAATAACAACACTTTTTCTACATAGTCCCCCCCATTTCAGGGCACAGCAATGGCAGGTCTATTAAAGCCATCATAACTCACACACCCCTCACATACAATGACTGCTTGAAACCTGCGATTCATAGACATCAGCAAGTGCTGAGGGTCTTCTGTGGTGACTCCAATACAGCCATCTTCAGCTCTTGCTTGTTTCAGGGGATTGCCCCCTTATGTTTTTTCTTCAGCATATGGAAGGCATGCTCAATTGGATTTAAATGATCGGCTTGGCCATACAATAATTTTCTATTTTTTAGTTTTTAAAAAACTCCTTTGTGGTCTCAGCAGTATGTTTCGATCATTATATTTTTGTACAATGAAGTGCCATCCAATTAGTTTGGAGGTATTAACTGGAGCTTGAGCAGAATCAGATGTTTCTACACACATCAGAATTCCTTGTGCCACTGCTGTGAGCAGTCACATCGTTAATGAAGAGAAGTGTGCCAGGACCTGTGGCAGCCATACGTGCCCAAGCCATTATACCCCATCACTATTTTTAACATATGAGGTGGTCTTCTTTGGATCTTGGGCAGTTCCTGTTTATCTCCACACTTTGCTTTTGTCATCACTATGATGAGGTTCATCTTTGTCTCGTCTGTCCATAAGACCTTTTCCCAGAATTCTGCAGGCTCTTTGAAGCTCTTTTTCACAAACTGTCATCTGGCCATCCTGATTGTGTGGCTAACTGATGGTCTGCATCTTGCAGTGTGCTCCCTGTTTTTCTGTTTATGAAGTCTTCTCAGATGCATGCATTTGACAATATGGGGTGAGACAAAGTATAATATGTAGGGTGAGTCAAAGTAACATATGGTATGTATAAAAATTAAAAATATGGATGGGTGACCTGATCCTTCGTTATCTGTGACATTCATGTGACCATTCACGAACATTTCTGTCAATTGATTGACACTTCCCTGTAGCAAAATATTGTTTCCATACTGTGCTGAAGTTTGTTAGTGGATCTATGCTCCTAACATGTTGAGCTTTTTTGGTGTGTATACAGGGTGGCCATGTTAACAATGGTAGAATTCATCAAACATTAACCTGACCAATTTGGTCCTGTGTCTCAGCAACTTAGACAAACAAAGCACACACTTGCATGCTAAGACAATGAAGCATCTAGGAGTACCTGGAGCCGCAAAACACATGAGTGGTGTGACAGAATTGGCCGCTGAAGATGCCAATGGTCCTTTTTAGTGCCACTCACCAGCAATCAACTTCTGCTAAGAATCTTGGTGTCATTTTTGATTCCTCCATTTCTTATTCAACACCCATAAATCACATTAAGAAACGTTCTTGAGTCCATCTCTGTAACATATCCCACGTTCACTCATTCCTTCCCTGTTCCAATTCTGAAACACTTGGCCCCTGTTTTTATCACATTCTGCATCGACTATGGGATCTCCCTAGTCCCTTCAAATCGGTTATCAGAGATCCAGTTGGTTTAAAACTCTGCTGCTGGAGTCCTAACACAGACCAACAACTGTGAGCGCATCATAGCCATCCTGCTCCATCATTAGTGGCTCCCCGTGTCTTATAAGATAGAATATGAAATTCTATTAATAACCTACAAAGCTTTAAATGGCCTCACACTGGACTACATCAGTGAGCTTCTCCATCGCTCAGCTCCTATTCGTCCACTAAGGTCCTCTGATTCTGACAGTCTTTTTTGTGCTCCAAACTAACCTGCCCTCTATGGCCGACAGGACCTTCATCACTTTAGCAACTCGACTTTGGAACAACCTTCCTAAATTAATTAAATCACTTGACTCAATTCATTCTTTTATTAAGAAGTCAAGCAAAATGACTAACTAGAAAGATTACAATATGCAAGCTATCAAGGCAACTCAGGCAAGATGTAATCATTGCTTTACTTCTCACTACATCCATAATGGCTAACACGGTACAACACCCTAGTATTTTTTTTCTTTTAATAAGAAACATAAAACTTGTTTATTCAGAGACATGATAAAGGTTTGGGGGCAGCCACCCGTATATTGTATCCTGGCTGCTAAAATTGCATTAATTGAAAAGAGATGTTCACATAACTGAGTCCAAAACAGAACTGATCACAGACATTCAAGATGTCGGCCTTAAAGGCCCATTAAGGAAGTGATGTCATCTCTGGGGCCGGAACCCGGAGGTGACGTCATCTTTGGGGGCCGGAATTGGAAGCGATGTCATCAACGGTACCCGAACCTGGTGGAATTTCCCAGGAATGGTCTGCAAGTAACTGAGAAAGACAGTTAGCACACCCCGCCAACCCCTACCATTACTCAGGCCCTTTAGCTGCCTCCTACTCGCACGTGTGTGACAGCATTTAACTGATTCTGACTTTCTGACCCGTCTTTCAGTTTAACCTCTGTGTCCGGATGCTGAGGATGATTTGTGTTTGTATTACAAATCATGTTATTTGTTCCGGGGCTTTCTTTCAGTATTTGTATTTTTGTATTTTATTCTGGTTTATTGTCTCTTATTCTATTCCAATATTTTGTATATTCTGTATTTACCTGTATTTAGTGATTTGTGTGGATGTTGTTTATTTCCAATGGCATGTATGCCCTGTTGTTCTTTCTGAATTTCTGTGAAGCACTTTGAACATGGGAAGGGTACAATATACATAAAATATGTTATTATTATTATTATTATTATGGGTGGCACGGTGGCGCAGTGGGTAGCGCTGCTGCCTCGCAGTTGGGAGACCTGGGGACCTGGGTTCGCTTCCCAGGTCCCCCCTGGGTGGAGTTTGCATGTTCTCCCCGTGTCTGTGTGGGTTTCCGCCGGGCGCTCTGGTTTCCTCCCACAGTCCAAAGACATGCAGGTTAGGTGGATTGGCGATTCTAAATTGGCCCTAGTGTGTGCTTGGTGTGTTTGTGTGTGTCCTGCGGTGGGTTGGCACCCTGCCCGGGATTGGTTCCTGCCCTGTGTTGGCTGGGATTGGCTCCAGCAGACCCCCGTGACCCTGTGTTCGGATTCAGCGGGTTGGAAAATGGATGGATGGATTATTATTATTATTATTATTATTATTATTATTATTATTAATGCCATTCCTTCATCTCTTGTAACCCTTTGGCTTGTTACCATATGTTTTGAGACAAGAGACGAGGATATTAATATTTTGATTTTGCTTCCATTAGCCTAACATAGAATTCTTGATGCCCTCTGGATGTACCGTTTCTCCTGTACCTCACACCTGTTTGCATGTGCACAGATTCTTGTCACTATTAAGTTAGCAACAATCTTCTTGGAGAAGATTGGCATTGTCAGCTTTGTAAAGCGACACCAGTATCTTAGGAAGGAGAGTTACAAATCCCACTATTTTCTCAAACAAAAAAGGAAGCATATCATAATTGCCCGTTTCGCCAAGGAAACACCTTTCATACCAAAATCCCATTTTAAATATCCGCAAGGCAATATTAAATGGGAAATTATTTTAAAAGGCAGTAATTGTTTCAAACAATTAAATTATACAGGTAAAACGGGAGCTGTTAACAATGTTTATGTAGCAGTGTGGGCCAGATGTTTTACAGTCATATGTCTGTCATTTCACAGTTTCACATTTCCCTTTTTTATTTTTTTTTTCTTCCCTTTTTATGATGTATTCAGTAATTCCTCTGTAAAAATGGCTTCATTTCTATAGATGATTTTGTTCAGGATGTATGAAGGTTCCCGAAAAATGGCATGTGAGGGTTCAACCCACAATGGTGACCATGAAGTGGGACCACAAAAGGCCACTGTGGATGATCTTGTAGGGCATCCCTTGACCCCAGAATCGAGGAGTCCTCTTCTTGGTCTAGGATCAGAATGAGAGTAGAGCTGAGATTTAATGGCCAGGGAGAAAGTAAAGATGCAGTGAACAGTAAATATAATCAAATAATCAATAATAAATACATCACTGTGATTTATTCTTTAAATAGATGTACAGACATCTCTCTTCTATGTTTGCCTTATTTACTCAAAGATTTAACCATGCACATATAAGCACATTTAAATTACACCAAAAAAAAAAGTTGTATTTAATAATCTAATTTTATATGATGCTACAGTATATTACTCAAGAGGTGTGGGTAGGTCCTCAGTTTTCTGTTAAAACCAACTGTGGACCCCTGAGGTTTAAATTCTCCATTTATGCAGCTGACTGGAGTTTTTTGTTTTCCTCTTCTGTGTTGAAAACTGGCCATATCTCAATTATAATGTTAATAGACTTTATATTGTCAAAACTGTTTATGTTAATGAAACTGAAATTGCTCTGTTTTGCTCTGTTTTTAATAAAGTGTGTTTCTGTAAGTTATTGGTATAAAGTTTTGCAACTTTAATAGCATTATAGTTGTAAATTTGTGAACTCTGAGCCGATACTTTGTGCCAATATTCTAAGTTATTGTTAAGGTACAGCTGGGGTCGTTTCCCTGAGTTAAGTTTATTCTATTTTTTTTGTTATTATTTAAATATGTTTTTCCTATTATTTACATTTATTTTCTTGGCAGAGGCTTTCATCCAAAGCAACTTATAAAAGAGGTAAACATAATCGAGTAATGTTAGGCTAGGGCCTGTTTGTTCAGCAAGTGTAGTAGGACACTTTATGCTCTTCATTCTGTTTTTTCATTGTGTTTATGTAATATTATGATTTTTATTGACATGGTGTTTATTCATTATTATTTATTTTATGGAAACTGCAGTGGATTCAGAAAATATTCATGCCTCGTCAATTTCAGCACAATTGACTGTGTGGTATGTTTAATTTTCTACAGATTAACTTTGTCCATCAATCTACATTCTAACCCATAATACAAAAGTGAAAAAGGTTTGCAAATTTATTAAAAATTCAAAGCCTGCAGTATCTCATTTATGAGTAAACAGACGCTTAATTCAATAATTTGCACGATGCCCACTGGCAGCAATTCCAGCTTCGAGTTTTCTTGGGTAAGTCTTTGTAAGCTTGACACACTTGGATTTGGGCAGTTGATTCCATTCTTCCTGGGAGATCCTCTCAAGCTCTGATGGATTGGATGTGAAGCTTCTGTACACCACCATCTTCAGGTCTTTCCACTGATGTTCTATGGGGTTGACGTCTTGGGTGTGACTGGTCCACTCAAAGGCAGTCAGACTTTTGTCCTGAATCTCCTCCAGTGTTGTTCTGGCTGTATGGTACAGGTCATTGTTGTGCTGAAAAGTGAACAATCATCCCAGTCTGAGGTTGCATGAACTCTGGAGCAGATGTTCTTGAAAGAAGTCTCTGTATTTGGCTGCCTGTCCCCCTGTCCCTGCCGCTGAGAAGCAACCCCTATAGCATGATGGTGCCACCACCATGCTTCAGTATGAGGATGGTATTAGGCAGGTGATGAGCAATGCCTAGTCTTCACCAAATATAGTGCTTGGAGTTATCCCCAGAATTATTTTTTCTCATCAGACCAGAGAATGTATTTCATAATGCTTTACAGTCCTTTAAATGCAATTTGGCAAACTCCAAATGAGAAACCTGAAACGTCTAGATAGATAGATAGATAGATAGATAGATAGATAGATAGATAGATAGATAGATAGATAGATAGATAGATAGATAGATAGATAGATAGATAGATAGATAGATAGATAGATACTTTCTAATTGATGGTTGTCCTTCCAACTGGTTCTTCCATTTTAGCAGAGGATGTCTGAAGTTCTGTTACAGTGACAATTTAGTTCTTGGTTACGTCCCTGAACAAGGCTGTTCTTGCCTGGTTACACAGTTTGAACAGACAGAAGAAACCTGGTGGTTTCAAACTTCTTCCATTTCACAATTATTGAGGCCACTGTGTTCCTGGAACCATTTAAACCTTTAGAAATGGTTTTACCCCCTTTCCCTGATCTATGCCTCACTGCAATTTATCGGAGTTTATATACACAGGTGGGTGCCTTTCTAAACGATCCATCCATCCATCCATTATCCAACCCACTATATCCTAACACAGGGTCACGGGGGTTTCTAAACGATGTCCAATCAATTCAGTTTGGTTCAGGTGGACTCCAATCAAGTTCTTGATGTATCTTGGGATAGAATTAAAGCAAACAGGATACACCTGAGCACAATTTGGAATGCCCCCTGTAAAGGGTCCGAATACTCATAGGAATGGGAGATTTCAGTTTTTGATTTGTAATAAATTTCCAAACCTTTCTGAAACATGCTTGTTGTTTTGTTTTAATTGGTTACTAGCCATCCCCCGCGGCTCCGCCTTCATAGAAGTGAAACAGGACAGTGAGGAGGGCCCCGCCTGGCTCCCTGGCTCCCCACTCCTGACATCAAGCTTCCCCCTCCCCTCGGCCCACAGCCTCTGTCTCGGAAGCAAACTATGATTCTTTGCATGACGAGAGAAGTCTCAAAATCAACCGGAATGTTCAAGCAAATTATAGAAAAAAACCTGATCTAAATCCGTTAAGTAGTTCTCTCATTTGTTAGTGGATGTAAGTTACGCCCCAAGGCTGGTGCATGAGCGACGAGGGCCCCGCCTCCCTCCCCTCGACCCACTGCATGTCTGTTGAATTTGCGCAAATAAATCAGTACCACAACTGACCTATGATTCTTTGCGCGACGAGAGAAGTTGCAAAATCAACTGGAATGTTCAAGCAAATTATAGAAAAAAACCCACTCTAAATCCATTAAGTAGTTCTCTCGTGAAAAGACAGACAGACAGACAGACAGATAGTCAGATTTTCGATTTTATATAT
Source organism: Erpetoichthys calabaricus (assembly GCF_900747795.2). Taxonomy (NCBI): domain Eukaryota; kingdom Metazoa; phylum Chordata; class Cladistia; order Polypteriformes; family Polypteridae; genus Erpetoichthys; species Erpetoichthys calabaricus. The sequence continues at coordinate 25,634,307 of NC_041395.2, forward strand.
AAAGAGAACAAGTGTAGATTAATTGGGAGAAATGGCAATGGCAAATAAAGTATGCAGAAAGTTAAGTGGTCCAAATACACTGCATAGATACTGTAGATACATAGGTGGACTTCTATTTGTCCCCCGAGGGAAATTTGGCTTTTTACAGACGCTCTTTAAAGAAATAAAAGTGCAAATAGATAAATAAATATACTGTAAATATACACACATGTTATGGTCTGAACACACACCAAAAAAATTACAAAGGAAGAAAAATTTAAAAAGAAAGAAAAGTCACAGTGGGGCAATAGGCAGACATATTGCTGTTGATATAAATGAGCCCCAGTCGTGTTTCTTGACGCGCTTCTGCTGAATAATTCATTAGCTGAAAGCCCGCAGTGTTACTGTGTCACAGAGAGGATGTGCAGCATTGTTCATAATGACACTCAGGTTTGTTTTAATTCTCTCCTTCGCTCCTGGACTTCCAGGAGGTCCAGAGTGAGTCCCATAACTGAGTCTGCCCTTTTAATCATGCATGTGCTTTTGCAATCTGTCCTGCTTTTCTGCATGTGAAGCTTAAAGAGGCAGGGCCACCTGATTAGACACCTGGCCAAAGGTGAAGCTTTGAACGGCTCAACTACTTTGGCATTGTTATTGTATTTTCAATTCCTGCTTTTTTGATTTTGTGGTTTCTCAGTTATTTTACCCGTGCATTCACTTTAACGTAATTTTTCTGTTTGGTTTTCACTGAATTTGTTGCTTGGGTGTAACTTATTTTGCTACTGTTTGTTGCTGCATTGCTTTGTCTTGTCATATTTTTTAATATAAATCTTTAAACAAAAAGAACTTGATTTGTTTTGCTAGAATCAGTTTTTCACAGTTTTCCTTTTCTCCATTTTTGTAGATATTTAGAAACCTTCATTATTTTAAAGCCTTACTCCAAGTTTTGGACCTGTGCAGGCTGCAAAGCTTATCTTTTGATTTAGGTTAGGGTTATTGGAGAAATCTGGCCACGTGGGCCCGGGCACTAGCACACTCCGTCTGTCAAAAAATCTTGTTTCATGAAGGCGGGTAAGAAGTACACCACACAACCCTGATGTGCAGCGGACCTCCTCACCACAGCTGCCGATTGGCATATGAGGGTAGAACTGTGCAAGTAGCTAAGGTTTCCAGAGCACAACACCATAATATCGCTTCACCTAGACATGGCGATTTTCTCTAACACCACTAAACAAGTGACCATAACAGAACTCACTGTACCCTGAGAGGAGTGCATGGATGAAGCACAGGAGAGAAAATGTGTGAAGTACCAGGAGCTTGTAGAACAATGCAGGAGGCAGGGGTGTTGGAAGACTAACTGTGAGCCAACAGAGGTAGGATGTTCACAGGTCACTGTCTCTGCCAAGTCATGGCTAAACTTGGAATGGAAGTGGGGTGTGTGTGACAAATAGGAGAGTCATCAAGGCCATTATAGATGCTGCAATGCTGTGGAGTGGGCCACTAAGTGGTTCTGGCTGAAGAGGGAGGCTACGTGGTCAACGGCTGCTGGCATACAAGCTGGACTGATCACTACAGGTTGGGTTGCCTGGGTGAAGCTGTCTGATGTTGGGAAGAACCCAAAACACCTGAAGACCCCAGGATACATCACTGAAGATTCATCCCAGTGCATTCAAGGCTGTATCACTCAACCAACATATTATACAGATTTAAAAGATGACATGTCTGGGAAAAAGAGAACGTCTGGTCATCCTAAGCAAAAGGCAAAAGTTCATAACCTTAACTTTAATTCTTAGTCGTAACCTTTCTAAACAATTGCTGTTGGTTTTAAAATTACTCCAAAACTTGGACATTTGTATTTATGAGCTGTCTCTGTTGCCCCATGCGAGCAGTCCATGGCACCCTTTGCTTTAGGAGCATCAGTAGTTTGTAACCCGAGGATGAACCATTGGCAAGTAAAGAAACACAGACAGTAGTTCAGTGTTCAGATTGTGATATTTTTTTTATTAAAGTATATAGGTGCGGTGCAAATAAATAAGTAAAACCTTTGTAAAATTGACATTCAGTGAAATCCCATTAGGTTAAAATAACCTAAACAAATAAACAGAAGCAAGGAGTCACTAACAGGAGGTAAATGAATTAAAAAGTCTGTGCAATTACAACGTTTATTTCTGTACCACATTTTCATACATAGGATGTAGTTCAAAATACTTTAAAAGATGTCAATGAAATAGTTACAAGTAAAGGAAAACAAATTAAAGTAGGTCATAATAATAATAGATAAGTAATAAAAAATAAATATGAGCCTACATAACATACATATAAAATAAGTAGAAAAATACAGTCCTTATATATAACTAGCTGTGTCAGCCCGTGCTGTAAAAAGCCCGGGGTCCTAGGGCCTCATGTATAAATGATGCGTATGCACAAAAATGTTGTGTACTCCCGTTTCCATGCTCAAATCGCAAAATATAAAACTTGGCGTAAAGCCACACACATTTTCACGCCAGCTCAAACCCTGGCGTACGCAAGTTCTCCGCTCAGTTTTGCAAACTGGCAGCACCCAGCGACAAAGCAGTGCTTTTGTTCCTATATGGTTACCCTTTCTTTTTTAGATCCATATCCCTAATGTGGCTTTATCAAATACACTGAAATTAACCGTTTATCGTTTATTAGTTTAAGGCATCTGATTGTAATTAACCTGTAACAATATAGTGGTCCACGGAATGGCCAAACTATTCCAAATATCATAGCTACTTTAGCGTTGTTCCTCTCACTGCACCATGTGGACTATTTATCCCAATATATCTGAGTGTGGAATCACAGCTCTAACAGCAGCTGATTGGAAAGAGAATTATCGGTATAGAGCATCTTGCACATGCTGGCTCAGCCATGCGCTATTTAAACTGCTCTCATATGGCAATCGCTTCAGGGCCTTTCCTGTATGGACCTCGTGGTTCAGAAACAGTTTCATCCCAAGAACTATAAACGTACTCAATTAGTCCATCAAGTGCTCCTTGTATAACTGTTTGTACTTATTAGTACAATCACCTCACTGTAAACGTGCAATACAGTTATAATATTGCTCAACCTGAGCAACTTTATAAAGCATGTATTTACATATAATGACGATATCATTTTTAAGATGAAATGCAGCAAAATATGTTTATTATATTATACAGATAAAATGTTAACATCATTTAAATAATCTATATTGTTAATAATTAAACATGTGAGGACACGGTGTCGCAGCGCTAGCAAGGAGCTTATGCCCGTTCACGGATTGTTCCTGCCATACGCTGTATTCTTGCTGGGGCTGTCATGACCCTGGATGGATAGATGGATAGAATAATTAAACATGTACTACGAAGATATTTCAATGTTCCTTAAAAGTTTTGAAGAATCAGCGTTCTGAGCTTACAGAAGGCTTGGCATCTATTAAAGAGCTGATTGTGTGGTGATTGGTTACTTGGAGAAAGAAAAGGAAGGACAGGAATTGGAATGCTGCAATACATTATTTTATCGAAGGTCGCGCATGGCAGAGCAAGCATGTTGCAGGGGGGCAGGAACAACCTCTGGAAAGGGCAGCAGCTCATCGCTATCACTGTGCCACCGTGTTCCCAAGTTTAATAACATGCTTTAACTGCTATCATCATGTAAATGATATCAAGTATACATCTCAGTATTTTAATTATTCAGAGAGCTGTAATATCAGGAATGTAATGGATTCTGTGTCCTGTTGGAGGAAGAGAAAGCCCATTTAAAAAGCAGATAGTGATTCACACACATAAAGCACATAGAAGAACACATACAAAGCAAAGCATTTAACGTGCTACTTTAGTAAATGAAACAATTTAAAGATGAAGTTTATGATGTTCTACTTTAATGACAAAATAAACTACGTGATTAAAGTGGAAATTTTGAGATTAAAGTTGACATTTTAAGCTTTTTCCTCACTGTGTCTCTATTTTTTTTTTCTTTTCTCTGTACCCTAATAAGCTTTCATATCACACTCAGATGGTGGTCTACGACTCGCCTTTTCATGGGGACTTTGATATCTGACAACTTCTTTTTTATTTCGGGCACCGTGCGACTTTGTGAACTTGAACTTTTGAGTTTCTCCGACACTATGTCACTCGATCAACTTCCTTTTGTTATTTATACCACTGTTTAAACCAACAAATAGTATGTTTTTCCTCGCCTTCACTTGGTATTCGCTGAAATTCTTCTGCTGTATTTCCCTCGTACTTTTGCCGTTGCCTTTTCACAGAATGCTGAGCTTAAGGGCTATTTATATTGATTTGCATATTCAAAAAGGAATAATTCTGGGAGGAGTTGGGGCGGGACAGCAGGCGCGTGCATGTGTGTTTCTTTTCACGCACAGATTTATGCATCTGGATTTTTTTGTGCGTACGCACATTTCCACTTTTGTCCTTACGCCATGTTTTAGTGTGAACTCTAGGCACGCCGTTATGCATGAGGCCCCTAGAAACTATTAAAATTGTCAGAAAAAAAATTGAAATGTAGAGATGTCCGGTAATTGAAAGGAACTACTCTGAGCATCTCTCTCCTAGGAGGATTCGTTTTGCCAATGTGCTCGCCTCGCTTGTGCATGAGTGACGGGAGGAAAAGATAAAGGGATACAGTTTTGCCGATGTTACCAGCTAAGCGACTTTGTCTTTCTTCTGAGGTTTCATTTTGCGGACATGCTGGCATCGCTTGTGTTATTAGCGGCTAAGCGTGTTTTCTGTTTCCTTGGAGGCAGAGCCCTTACCCCGACTCCACCTCTCATTTCCGGGCCGGACAGACACACACACACTTCCACGCGTAGATGTTTATATATAAGATACCTTATTCTAAGTCTCTAACAAAGAGTCCGGTGATATGCTCAGGTAGATGGGAGGACAGAAAACACACACAAACAAAAAAAAAAATACTAAATCTGCTAAGGTTCCAAGTCTAAAATACCACCCAGACCTCACTGGGCATCATTCTACCTAACATAAATGTTCTTAAGTCATTCCTCATTGTTTCCAGGGTTTGTCCCAGAGGATTTGGCACAATGGGTCTTGTGGATTGTTGGAGCACTCAGCTTCAAGTGGCTACACAGTGTCTCGGTCCGGTGATGGTGGGCCAAAACTCCACCTCAGAGAAAATCAGAGAAAACTAGAGATAAGTAATGATTGCAAATCCCTGAACAATATGATAATTCTAGGCATGTGTAGTCTATTAGGATTACAACTAAAATGTAGCTTTGAAAATTGCAATTTAAAAAAGTGAGACTGTAGATGTTCTTTAAAACGTTGCATGGTATTAGCCTGGCGCATCTCCATTGGAAAAGTATTTCACATTTTAGGTGCATAACAGTAAAAGGCTACCTCACCACTTCTTTAATGCTTTAAGGCTCCTATTAGATGATCTAAGGTTATAGATAGATAGATAGATAGATAGATAGATAGATAGATAGATAGATAGATAGATAGATAGATAGATAGATAGATAGATAGATAGATAGATAGATAGATAGATAGATAGATAGATAGATAGATACTTTACTAATCCCAAGGGGGAATTCACATACTCCAGCAGCAGCAGCATACTTATAAAAAACAATATTCAATTAAAGAGTGACAAAAATGCAGGTATAACAGACAATAACTTTGTATAATGTTAACGTTTACCCCCCAACCCCGGGTGGAATTGAAGAGTCACAACTCGTTTTGACTTGGAATGTAGGGGGACAGGCACTCCAAAATATAGGAAGGGGCAAAATTATTTAAGGCTTTATACACCATGAGTAGTATTTTAAAGTCATTTCTAAATGACACAGGTAACCAATGTAACGATGCTAAGACTGGTGTGATGTGCTTAGATTTTCTTTTTCTGGTCAAGATTCTTGCACCTTCATTCTGAATTAACTGTAACCGATTCATGTTCTTCTTAGGTCGTCCTGTTAGGAGTACATTAACAGTGATCTAGTAGACTAAAACCAAAGCCTGACTTAATTATTTAGCATCTTCCATTGCTATTAGAGGTCTAACATTTGCAATATTCTTTAAATAGAAAAATGCAGTCCTCGTAATCTAGTTAGTACGTGATTTAAAGTTTAGGTCAGAGTCCAAGATTATACCTACCATATATACTCGTATTTAAGTTCTACCGCAGAAAAAAAGTTGGGGCTTGATTTTACCGTATAATTTAGGTATGTTATAATGTCGGTCATAAAAGTTGAATGCGGAAAACTCTCGCTATTGGTCCAAGAGATTATGATATGCTAACGCCCACCTGAGAAAGTAACCATGGAGCACACTGCCTTTTTTTTCTATGTATTGTGCCTACGTGACCACACATTAATACCCGAACTATTCTGAAGCAACGTTTACACTGTTTTGTGTTTTTTTGTATCTCATGCCCACATACACCTTTATCATAAGAGCATCCCTAATCTACGATGGAGCGTTCGATCAGAAGAAAATATGAAGCTGGTTTTAAAGTAAAAGTCATTGAAGTGGGGAAAGAAATTGGTAACTGCGCTGCCACACCAAAATTCAATGTGTCTGAGAAACTGGTGTGAGATTGGAGGAAGCAAGAAGATGTAAAATAAATAAATAAGTCATATTTTTGAATAGGCATATAAGTCAGGGTCTGATTTTATGATCGATTTTTCGGGTTTCAAGACTCAACTTATTCGCGAGTATATACGGTAAATTCTTTACTTCAGCCTTGACTTTTAGTTCTAAGCGGTCAAGTTTATTTCTAGTACCTTCACTATTTCTATTCTGTTTATAAGTAAGATTTCAGTTGGGTGACATGGTGGCACACTGGTATTGCTGCTGCCTTGCAGTTAGGAGACCAGGGTGTGCATTCTGGGTGCTGAGTTTGCATGTTAGCCCCGTGTATGTTGTACATGTTTCTTGTGTTTTCCTCCCACAGTCCCAAGACATGCAAGTTAGGTGGATTGCCGATCCTAAATTGTCCCTGGTGTGTGGTTGGAGTGTGTGTTCAACCTGCGATGGATTGGCACCCTTGCCTGGGTTTCTACCTGCCTTGCACCCTATGCTAACTGGGATAAGCTCCAGCTGGCCCCCGTGACCTTATTCAGGACTGAGTGGGTTAGAAAATGACTGACTGACTGACTATGATTTCAGTTTTTCCTTTTTTAGCTTGTGGAAAATACTACTCATCCATTCAGAAATACAAAACAGACATTAGATCAGAGAGACCAGAGCGTCAAGGTCATCAGGTGCTTTAGATAGGTAAAGCTGCAAGTCACCGGGATAGCTGTAGCGATTCACAATGTGTTTTGAAATAATCTGGCCTAATTGGAGCATGTAGATTGAAAATAATAGTGGACCCAGAATAGATCATACAATATCATGGAATCCTGAAACTATAATCATTACAACTACCTGTTAGATAAGCTGACAAATTAGATTTTTTTAAGCTGTTTTCCTCTGCTGCTATAAAACACTCTGTCCATTTATTCAGAATATGTGAGACACTCCTGCACTGGCATACTTAATTGAATCAACGTTACAGGTTCTCTACTACTTACCACTAGACTGTGCTTCTTGTTTTTCTTCGTATTTTTTCCCTTTTTTCCACCAGACATGTACAATGTAAATTTGCTTCATGACATATGGGAATGGTACTGATTACATTTAACTTTACTAAGAAAGGCATAATCTATTCCATAAGAAATATTGATCAGTCTTGAAGACTCAGACAGTTTTTCTATAATATATAAAATCATTTTAAAGTCCCTTCCTTTTAAAGATCCCACAGTATAGTGGGAAAAGGATCTCTTACTCAACATTTCAAACAAAGTGGAAGGCAGCCATGCACAGAATTCACTTGAGCTCCATATGTGCAAAGCATTTAATTATTCAATTTAAAATTTGTTATCAAGCACATCTATCTCGTTCAAAATTGTCCAAAATATTTTCAGGGCAAGATCCAACCCGCGAACATTGCAATCGAGCTCCAGCCTCACTGGGCCACATGCTTTGGGCCTGCACCAAATTAACATCATTCTGGACCAAAATCTTGCCTATCAGACAGCCTTGGTGTCCCAATCCCTCCTAATCCACTAACAGCTGTGTTTGGTGGACTCACAGAGGGGCTTAAAGTGGAGAAGGACAAACAAACTGTAATGGCCTTTACTTCACTACTAGCACGTAGGCTTGTCTTGCTCAACTGGAAGAATCCTAGCTCACCTCTTTTAAGTCAGTGGGTAACTGATGTTATATACTACTAGGGGGCTTACCCCCTGCTCGCTTCGCTCGCCAACCGTTATGGCCTGCACTATGCACCAACCAGTTCACGTCTCTGCCACTTGTGTTGTGAAGAGGGGGGCTGAATGCACCCCAAGGAGATGCAGTCGCTCCTCCAAAACCCCTCTTAAACAGTGATACAATGGGAAACAAATACAGTTTTTTACCTCATCTTTGCTCGATCAGTTGCTGGTTTGATGCTGCTGCCGGTGCTTTGAACATTTAAAAGCCTGTACAACAGCTGTCCTACTCTTTGACTTTTATTTCCAGCCCCAGGTGTGGTTAAATCTCTTGGCACAAATTCTCATCTTGCGGGACATGAGTTCTTGAAATTTGTTTAGTTTATAATTTAAAAATGGAATAAGAATCTGAAAATCTAACAACATCACATTAAAGTTCGATAAATTCTGAAAAGAATGATACCAAACATATATATGTAGGTTTTAAAATAAGCCAGATTTAAAGCGTAACAAAAAACATAACATAAACACGTGACATAAAATCGTTGCACAAAATCGTTGCACTTTTAGGCTTAGGATTTTATATATAGAGAGTAGATTTGAAATTGGAAAAAAATATAATTCCCACTTAGAGGATCGGTGCAAAACTTTTTTAAAACCTGGCAGGACCTAATCAATAACACTTTAGAATAAGCATTTATATTGGGAAAAAAGACTACAGTGATCCCTCGCTATATCGCGCTTCGCCTTTCGGGCTTCACTCTATCGCGGATTTTATATGTAAGCATATTTAAATATATATCGCGGATTTTTTGCTGGTTCGCGGATTTCTGAGGACAATGGGTCTTTTAATTTGTGGTACATGCTTCCTCAGTTGGTTTGCCCAGTTGATTTCATACAAGGGACGCTATTGGCAGATGGCTGAGAAGCTACCCAACTTTCTTTTGTTTCTCTCTCTCTCTCTCTCTCTTGCGCTGACTTTCTCTGATCCTGACGTAGGGGGTGTGAGCAGGGGGGCTGTTCGCACACCTAGACGATACGGACGCTCGTCTAAAAATGCTGAAAGAGTTGCTACCTTCTGTGTGCAGCTGCTTCGTGAAGCGACATGCTGCACGGTGCTTCGCATACTTAAAAGCTCAAAGGGCACGTATTGATTTTTCACTGTTTGTTTTCCTCTCTCTCTCTCTCTCTCTCTCTCTCTCCCTGCTCCTGACGGAGGGGGTGTGAGCTGCCGCCTTCAACTGCTTTGTACCGGCGGTGCTTCGCATACTTAAAAGCCAAACAGCCCTATTGATTTGTTTGCTTTTATCTCTCTCTCTCTCTGAAAGTCTGTGCTCCTGACGCGCACTCCTTTGAAGAGGAAGATATGTTTGCATTCTTTTAATTGTGAGACAGAACTGTCATCTCTGTCTTGTCATGGAGCACAGTTTAAACTTTTGAAAAAGAGACAAATGTTTGTTTGCAGTGTTTGAATAACGTTCCTGTCTCTCTACAACCTCCTGTGTTTCTGCGCAAATCTGTGACCCAAGCATGACAATATAAAAATAACCATATAAACATATGGTTTCTACTTCGCGGATTTTCTTATTTCGCGGGTGGCTCTGGAACCAACCCCCGCGATGGAGGAGGGATTACTGTACTTTCCCTCTATACTACAGGGTGCGCACAAAGTCCGTATACCCCTATCTTTAGGAGCATTTACAGGAATAGCCATGACAATTTGGTTCCTGTGGACATCAGCCCAAGTCTTCCCGGTATTTTGAGGTGTGTTTCCGACATCCTGTCTGGTGCTGCCACCTGCTGCCACTCAAGAAATCGCAACAAAGTGGCAGTTGTTTTAAGACGAAGCGATGGGTGACACAAGTCAGGAAGCTTGTGATCTGATGCTGCACCAATTTCCAACAAATGCCTAGAAGGATAAGGTTATGTTCTCTGATGAGTGTGCAATTTATCGCTGCTCCCGCAATTGAAACGTGTTTATCTGGGGAAAAAAAAAATGCACATTTCTTTGAAGAAATTGAGCATAGCCCATCACACGTGATGATCTGGGCCGGAATGACAGCACAACATTTGTTTGGCCCTTATTTTTTTTGATGGTTCTGTTAACCAAATCAGTTATCTGGAAATGCTGAGTGGCTGCGCTCATCCCGCAACTGAGAAACCAGGGTGTCCTTGACAGTGTTTGGTTTCAACAAGACGGGGCACATGCCCATTTCGCAATCACCATGCGTGATTGCCTCAACGATGTTTTTGGGAATTGTTGGATCGGACGAGGATCAAACAACAATCCCGCTCCTCTTCCGTGGCCTCCGAGAAGCCCTGATCTCACAACTCCAGATAATGCACTCTGGGGGTTTATCAAAGAAGATGTGCGGAAGCGCCGTTATTCATCGAACGATGAACTGAAACATGTGGTTCGCGCAGCGTTTCCAGAAAGTCACCCCGCAAATGTTGCAGAACATGAGCAGGAGAACCTGGCGGCACATTCGGCTATGCAGAGATCATAGAGGGACCCATACAGATGTTTTGGATTCCTAAGAGGTAACCTTTAGCTTTCAAAATCCTCTCCCAAAGATAGGGGTATACAGACTTTGTGCGCACCCTGTACTCGCAAAAGTTTTACTCTGGCTCTTGGCCTTCCTTTCTTTCTCATGGGGAGGGTTAAATTGAATTTAGTTTTGTTAAGTTTGACTTGACTGTTTGGAATGCTACATACTTTTAATAAATTCAATAAAAGATAAAAAAAAATAAGAAAAGAACGTTCATCACAAACACCCTCGATCGTTCGCCTGGGGTGGGAGGGATATTCTTCCTTGGAGAACTGCCTCTATAAGTCATCCATGGCGGGTTTGTTTCAGCCACACGCACAGCGACCTATCATTTTCCGCAAACCATCCATGAGTCTTTCTCATTCACTTCAATTGTAATTCTCAACATTTAGAGATTTCTTGTGAGCCATACTTTAAGAAGCACTGTTATAATGTTTTGATACTGTGCTTCAGGCTCGGAAAGGCTGTCACATCATTCTCCATTTTTATAGACTGGTAATGCTGCATTATTAATTTTAATTTCAGATTTGTCCCGCAGATTTGTCATTGCAATAAGTAGCCATATAAACGGATTTCCTAGGGCAGGGATCCTGGAGGGCTGCAGGTTTTTGCTCCAACTCAATTGCTTAATAAGAAACACTTATTGCTCAAGTAACATCTTCTGCTTAATTTTAGTGGTCTCGGTTGTTAAGATTTTGAGCCCTTACTGCTTATTTTAGTCTTAAGTAGCTGTATTCTTGTTTTTTAATTGCTCCTAATTAGCAATAACATGCAAATGACAAAAGAAACCAGCATTTCTCCATTTAGCTTGTTACCATTTATACCTCTGTGTGCGTTTATCATGCACTATTGGGTTTAATTAAATACTTGGAAGGAAAGTGAAGAGAAAAAAGTGAAGGACTGAGAAGTGCTCAACCATTTTAGCCTTCAAATCATTTGAACAATTTCCTTAGAAAGGGGAAGAAAATCTAGGAAATGAGAATTACCTAACATAACAGAGTTAAAGCAACTAACAAGCCATGAAATTAAATTATTGGAGATTTGATTATATAATTAAGCAACCGGGTTAGAACAAAAACCTGCAGCCACTCCGGCCCTCCAGGAGTGTGATTGAGGACCCCTGTCCTGGGGGGTCCCCTCCTAGTTCAGGGCCCCAGGCGACTGCCTGCCTCTCCTGTCCTGTCACTAGGCCTCATCTTACCAACAAAAAACTGGACAGATAGTTACACTCTTCTCATCCACTATCACTGGAAACGGGGCAAAAAGAGTAGTGAAAAATCAAAAGCACAACACTTTTAAGCAACAAGAGCACAAAACGCAGCATAGAGATATGGCAGCCCACAGCATGTTCTTCATCTTTTATGGACTAGCAGGCAATTTAAAAGTTTTGCTGGCGCACGTGTGCTTTTCACAATATTTTGGGTGCTGATTCAAAATATGACGGTTTCAATGTGGTTAGTGAACAAATTACAAAGGATTGGTGTATGGTTAAGTAGTCAAAGCCCACAATGACAATATTAATGTTGAAAACGCAGCATAATTAATAGTTTTACTTCAGTAATTCCAGTCCAAATCTATTAACGCAAAGACAGCAACACTGGAAAAAAAACATTTCCCTTGGCTTTTGTGGGCTTTTGGCATGTGCCCCCTACCCCCTTCCCCTTGGATGCCCATGGTCATAGTGACTAGGCCAGGAATCAAGCCTACAGTAGGCCTTAGGAGCTGTGAGGCAACACCACTAAGACTTGCACCGCTGAGCCCCTTATGTAATTTGGAACAAATGTTTGGCAACTTGGCAATTTGTTGCTAAGTACCAAACTAACAAAGCAATGCAAACGAAGACCTAAATGATTTTTTTATTCATCTAGTGTTTATCAAGCACACTTCTACTTAACAGGCGAGCATGCTACAATAATTACAAATAAAGTATTCAATTCCATTTTATTATTATATATAGCGCTTTTCATTGATTGCAGGCTCGGAAAGGCTGTCACATCATTCTCGATTTTTATAGACTGGTAATGCTGCATTATTAATTTTAATTTCAGATTTTGCAGACATTGAAAAGAAACAGTCAAAATAAATGACTAAAAGATTTAGTTAACAGAAGAGATTAAGTGTGAATTAAGACAAAATTTGGAAAGACCCCCAGAACACCACAGGGGTCCTAAAGACTAAGTTTGAGGGCCTTACTCTGTTTACCCAGAGCTGTACCAAGATAAGCTCATTAGGGTTTACTTTAGATTTACATTGGCATCTTTCTGCAATGTAGGCTACTTTATTAAGACTTTTATGAAATGCTTTTCAAATTACATTAATTAGTTTATTTTAGGTTTATTGTTTTCTTTGTTAACTTAATCCCAGACGGCAAGGCCAAAACTGCAACACCCTTATCAAACTCAAGAAAGCCACTTAATTAAATCTGAACAAGTTTATCATATATTACATTTAACAAAGGATCAAGTCAAGAAAATAGTTAACTGATAAATATTTCAATTAACTAAATAAAACAGAGAATGCCTTCTATACAGAAACTAATGTGGAAAAAGTCTGCATTAGCATATCCCCCCTAATTCAGGGTTTATATAAGAAATGTCATGATTTACTACAAGAGCTGGATGTACATGATAATTAAGATATTTGAAATATTAAAATAGGTGGTTTGATTAACATGTTTAAAGTTGCAATAGTCACAATTGTAAGAGAAATTTGTCATTTTTCACCCTTTGATAAAAGAGCCATAGAGGGCTAGACCCTTAGTCCGTCAAGTTGCAAGACCTGAGCAAAATTCCTTAATGAAATCCAAAAAAGTCAACAGACCATAGGACCACAATTAGTCATTTTCATTGACAGCACCCAAGGGAAAGTGAAAGTTTGTTTTTCTCATTGTGAATGCACCCTAAACAGAAGCAAGAACAAAATTTGCAAAAATATGGTTCTGCTTTGAAGAAGATGGCAGGGCATTCCACCATCAAACATAAGGATACTTGGACCTGATGGAGCTAACGTAATAACTGGCTCTAGGAACTCTCTGCTGTTTAGATTCAACAACAACTACATAGCCCCAAATCACACCAGGAGTGCCTCAATGGGCTTTAACAGGCCCTGTGTTTTGACAGCCACAACCAAACATTAACTCTCTACAACAACAACAATATTTATTTCTATAGCACATTTTCATACAAATGATGTAGCTCAAAGTGCTGTACAGGAAGAAGAAAGAGAAAAGAGACAAACTATAAAAATAAAATTAGGTAATAGTAAGTAACAAAGAATAAAGTAAGGTTCGATGGCCAGGGAGGACAAAAAAAAAACAAACAAACAAAAAAACGGCAGACGGCTGGAGAAAAAAATAAAACCTGCAGGGGTATCAGGCCACAAGACCACCCAGCCCCCTCTAGGCATATTACCTAACATAAGTGACCTCAATCAGTCCTCATTGTATTCAGGATTGTCATGGAAGAACTTGATGATGACGGTCATGTGGACTTCTGGCTGTGTAATCCATCAGTGTAGGGACATCACGGTGCTTTGATCAGGTGGTGATGGCGCAGATCAGCACCACAGAAAACCGGGAAAAGAACAGAAGAGAAAGTAGGGGTTAGTACAGATTACAGACCCACCAGGAATGATAATGATAGTTAAATGCATATGCAGAATATCAGGATTAAACTAAAATGTAGCTATGAGGAAGCCATGTTAAAATAATGGGTTTTTAGCAGTTTTTTAAAGTGCTCCACTGTATTAGCCTGGCGAATTTCTATCGGTCAGCTATTCCAGATTTTAGGTGCATAACAGCAGAAGGCCGCCTCACCACTACATTTAAGTTTAGCTCTTGGAATTATAAGCAGACACTCATTTGAACATCTAAGGTTACGATTTGGAGTGTAAGGTGAAAGACATTCTAAAATATAGGATGGAGCAGATTATTGAAGGCTTTATAAACCATAAGCAGTATTTTAAAGTCAGTTCTAAATGACACAGGTAACCAGTGTAGTGACATCAAAACTGGAGAGATGTGCTCGGATTTTCTTTTTCTAGTTAAGATTCCAGCTGCTGCATTCTGCACTAGTTGCAATCAATTGATGTCTGTTTTGGGTGGTCCTGAGAGGAGTGCGTTACAGTAATCTAGCCGACTGAAAACAAAAGTGTGAACTCATTTCTCAGCATCTTGTAATGTTATAAGAGGTCTAACTTTTGCTATATTTCTTAAGTGAAAAAATGCTGTCCTAATAATCTGATTAATATGTGATATAAAATTCAATTCAGAGTCAATAGTTATCCCTAAATCCTTTACAATCGTCTTGACTTTTAATCGTAATGGATCAAGTTTTTTTCTATTACCCTCATTATATCCATTTTTGCCAATCACTAAGATTTCTGTTTTCTCCTTATTTCATTTGAGAAAATTACTACTCATCCATTCAGAAACACAAATAAGACATTGTGTCAGTGAATCAAGAGAGTCGGGGTCATCAGGCGCTATTGATAAATACAGTTGTGTGTCATCAGTATAGCTGTGGTAGCTCACGTTATGCCCCCAGATAATCTGACCTAACGGAAGAATGGAGATCAAAAAGAGCAGTGGACCCAGGAGAGAACACCATATAGAATATCATGTGTCTTTGAAGTATAATTGCCACAACTAACAAAGAATTTTCTACCTGCCAGGTAGGACTCAAACCAATTTAAGACACTGCCAGAGAGGCCAACCCACTGACTAAGGCGATTTCTAAGATTATTGTGATCAATGATATCAAATGCATTTGATCTTGTCTAAGAAGACAAGAAAAAACCTTGCATGGAGAAGAATGGAATAAATCTTGGGAAGGGCAGTTTAAAGAGAGACCCCCTTCCAGGTAGGTTGTGTATGCAATGGGTGTCAAAAATAGCATAATTTACAGACACAAGCAATGTTCTTCGCAGAGCTTGATGACCACTCTATCATTATCTAACATACAGTCTCATATATCTCACATACTCTGTAACTGTTATCACACATGTGCACTTATGAGGCAGTCAACAAGCCCTCAGGTGAGTGAAACATCGTGAGATGAAGGGTTGATTTATGATACTAATGCCTCTTTCTCATCAGACCAAAAGAAAAAAAATAATCCAGTACACTTGCCACACACACTTCCGGATTCACAAGATGGAAGCCAAATGTCACTTCCTCATCCGACTCCCACTGATGACGTCACGTCTGGTCTCCCGAAGATGACGTCATATCCGTCTTCCAGTTACGACGTTATCTCCTGCTACATCATTTCTGCCAGCCATTTTGTTCCCCTATAAAAACGCCATGTCTCTATTTCATTTTGTCAATTGCTGTTTTTGAGTACATCTATCAATCGTTTTCAATTATTTCTTTACTTTGTCCGTTGGACATTATACGGGGCTGGTCCCTAACTCTTTTTCATTGTGGAAATCCTTTTTATTTATGACACTGTTATGTTGCTTCACTTTGTTCATCAGGGGCATGTAAATCTATTCTAAAAACAGATCTGCGGGGACATCCATAACCACTTCCTTAACAAAGCAACTTTGCAGAGACTCTCAACGGTTCGTTGATGCAGATACACTCAAAATATTGAAACCTTGCTCCATGAGGTGGCTTAGCCTGGCCAAGTGTGCAGAAGGGATTGGATCCCCTAGATGACACTTTGCAGCGATTGCAGGTCACAAAGAACCACTCACGGTGGTATACTACTGGAAACACTCATTTCATATTTGATTAAGCCATCTTCAAATCTGGCCCCTGCAGATCTTGTAGATGTAGAATTCTTTATTGTCATTATGCATACACATAACGAAATTTTTTGTTGGTAGGACTTGGCTTCAAGGCAGAATACTTAAAGTACACAATACACTATAAATAATAAAAAAACATCCATATTACTAACCGAGAATGCTAAACCGGATGATGGATGCAGGCACATCCGGCCATGGGCCGTAGCTGCAAAAAGACGTACTGCGCAGGCGCAAAAAGAGTCCGCGAGAGTCGGCTGAGGAGCCGAGAAAGGCGGACAAAAGAGGGCGAGAAGAGGCGGATGAGGGGCCGCGAGAAGCGCAGGCGCAAAAAGAGTCCGCGAGAGTCGGAGAAAGGCGGAGAAAAGAGGGCGACAAAGGCGGATGAGGGGCCGCGAGTGGCGGACAAGACCACAGAAAAAAGGAGTGAGCACATACAAAAAGGAGAAATGAGGCGCAAAGTCAAACGCAGGAAAAGCACGAAACACATTGCACACGAAACTAGACCCGAAAAAAAAAAAAAAAAGAGGCTCGCGCACAACAGCAAGGCACCCCCCCCCCCCCCCCCCCCCCCCTACAGGCACCGGACGGGACACACACCAAGAGGGGGATTCAACAAGCCCATGGAACACAAAAAAAAGAACACAAAACCACCCACAGACCCTACAAGCGAGGGACGGGACACACACAAAGAGGGGGATTCAACAAGACACAGGAACACAAAAAGAAAGAAGACGCTCGCGCAACAACAATCCTCAACAATCCCCCCCCCCCCACATCCATAAGAAGTCACACCCAAAGCCACATATTCTAAAGTGAACGTCAGCACCTTCACACTAGACAGCATAGGTGTCAGCATTGGTGGATCTCCTTACAATAAAGCACTATTAACCATTCAACTGCAGAAAAGGAAACATATTAACAGTGACTGCGACCCTCCTTAGAAAGAAACAAGTCATGAATACACGGTCACGGGTACAAAACGAAAAGGAAATAATAACAGGAACAAACACACGAACACGAAAGAAACAACAAAATAGACGGCTATGCAGCATAGGTGGATCTCATTACAATAAGGCACTATTAACCGTTCAACCGCAGAAAAGTCTCCATATTAACAGTGAGTGCAATACTCCTTATTACTTATCCATATTTCTAAAAGAAAAAATGTCTCGACTCCAAAAACGCAAAGCTCAACTAAAGCTTCTAACTAACGATGTACCTAAAAGTAAAAACTTTATGAACTGCGTTAGATCCTACAATAGTTCATTTGCTTTTAGTAAATATCAGGCCACCAAAAGGCAATGGCCCATACTGCTTTCCCATATGTGCAAATACTGCATCGCATTGGAACAGTGCACCCTGAAACAAATCAACAACGCAAATATGCACAAATCTACATGCTGGATCCACATGACGCAAACTATCAATCAAAGTGCTGCATCGCAACAGGCACGGATTCAAAACGAAACACCTCCCGTCTCAGACATACGTTAACGGCAAGGAAGGCTACAACGGGCGTCTCACACAGCACAGGCAAATCGATTACAGCTCCAAAACAACACGTCCCAAATACTACATATGCAACAACGCGCCTCTCAAACGGCACAAGCAAAACATACACCGGGAAAATTCATTCGGATTAATGAATGTCATTTGCAATCATTGTCATTCAGTTCACTTCCCTGAAGAAACAACTGGCAATACAAGTAATACATTTACACGTTGTTGTCAAAAGGGTCAAATTAGACTGCCTTCTTTACATTCATATACTGAATATCTACAGAAGATTCTAACTGACGATGTACATAAAAGTGAAATCTTTATCAACTGCATTAGATCCTACAAATCGGTATCCACTATGAACATTAACGGTGGCACTGCACGTGACATCCGTCTTGAAAAAATGTTGTTTATTGATGAATGTTCAATGGCATGAAGTCACTTACTCAACGCCATTCATAAACTTCCACAAACGTTTATGAATAATAATATTCGATTTGGAGGAAAGGTACTTTTATTAGGAGGAGATTTTAAACAGTGATTAGCTATTCTTCCAGATGCCATGCACTCAGCTATTGTTCAGTGCACCTTAAAATACGCAGACAATTGGCATTGCTTTCAAAAGATACAGTTAGTAAAAAAGATACGATGTCCAGAACCAGATCATAACAATTGCTTATTACAACTGAGAGATGGTACACTCACCAATACAGATGGACTTCAGCCACATATTATTACAATTCCTCAAGCCTTTATCTGCGCCGACTTAGTTACAGACAGATTTCGAACAGCAATCTCATTAGACCAAATGCCCCTTTTAACACAACGCAATATATTATGTCCAAAAAATATTAATGTGGAAAACATAAATACCCAAGTCATTCCATTACTTCCTGGAGAGACACAACTCTTTCTAAGCTCTGACAAAGTTGACTCTGATCACGATAATGACCATCTTCATTGACCTTACAAGTTCTGACCTGGAATTACCTTTTACACTTAAACGGCGTGTACAAAGAAATTTTCCAATAAACCTTTACACTGTGCCACACACTTTATTGTTTGCTTTCTATTTGCATCATCTACACCGTCACACTATTCTATATCTCATTCATACATCACGCTCTTTGTCATTCCCAACACCAGGGGTTGGCGAGCGAAGCGAGCAGGGGGCAGAGCCCCCTAGTAATAAGTATAAAAGACAGCAGTAATAAAACATCAGTGATCTGTGTGCGTGGGTCTGCAGGGGAGGGTTACGAGGGAAAGTGTGTGTGCATGTCTACGGGGGGCAGGTTAGGGGTAAATGTAGATGTATGTGTGTGTATCAGCAGGGGCAGATGAACTTCACAGCTCAGGGGAAAAAGCTGTCTTTCAGTCTGCTGGTGCATATTTTTATGTTTCTGTACCGCTTTCCCGAAGGCAGTGGTACAAACAATCCATTTCCCGGATGGGTGAGATCCGCAGCTATACATTTGGCCCTCTTCTGCACCCTTCCAGCATATACAGAGTCCAGGTGTAGGAGAGGACTTCCTACAATCCCCTGTACTGTTCTCACCACCCGTGCCAAGTCCTTCCTGTCCTGTGCTGTGTAGCTGCCATACCACACTGTCATACTGTGACAGAGAATGCTTTCTATAGCGGATCTGTAGAAGTTTGTGAGCAGCTGAGAGGAGAATCCAGCACGTCTCATCTTCCTGAGGAAGAAGAGTCTTTGTTGGGCCTTCTTTACCAGATGAGATGTGTTCAAAGACCAGGTCAGATCCGATGTAATGTGGATACCCAAGAACTTGATATTGTCCACACACATTAAAGCCTTCTCATGTATGAATATACAGTAGGAGCATGTTCTGTTCTTCTGGACCTCCTATAGTCCACAGTTACCTCTTTGGTCTTGCTGGTGTTCAAGATGAGGTTGTTGGCTGAGCACCCTAGTGCTAGGTGTTGTATCTCCTCTCTGTAGTGAGTCTCATCATTGTCTGATATGAGACCCACCACGGTCGTATCATCCGCAAACTTCACAACCATATTCGTGGCATGGGTGGCAGAGCAATCGTGCGTAAATAACGTGAAGAGTGCTGGGCTGAGCACACAACTCTGTGGCATGCCTGTGTTCAGAACCAGTGTGGATGATGTACGATCTCCAATTCTAACCACCTGAGACCTGTTGGTGAGAAAGTCCCTGATCCAGAGACACAACGATGTGGACAGACCCAGATTATGAAGCTTTTTTACCAGCTTGTCTGGGATTATGGTGTTAAAACGCTGAACTAAAATCGGCGAATAGCATCCTAACATAAGTGTTAGGGCACTGCAGATGAGTCAGAGCTGTGTGACGTACTATTGAGACAGCATCCTCTGTCGATCTGTTCCTCCTGTAGGCGAACTAATGGTTGTCAAATCCAGCAGGGATGGCATCCTTGATGTACTTTAGGAGGATTCTCTCAAAGCACTTCATTATTACTGGGGTCAAAGCCATAGGGCGGTCATCATTAAGGCAGGTGACCACTGATTTTTTAGGCACTGGCATAATAGTGGAGGATTTGAGGCAGACAGGGACCATTGCAAGTTGTAGAGACTGGTTGAAAATGTATAGAAAGACTCCTGCCAATTGATCAGCACATATTTTCAGTGTCTTACCCGACACCCTGTCCGGTCCTGCAGCTTTGTTGGTGTTGATCCTCCTCAGGGTGGACCTCACTTGGTGTAGTTGCAGGACTATAGGCTGATGCTGCTCCTCCAGCCAAGGGAGATGTACAGTCTCCCTACTGCTAGATGCATCAAAGCGTGTAAAGAAACTGTTCAAGGTGTCAGGGAGACTAGGTTCATAGCTGACCTGCTGATTGCTGTGCTTATAATCTGTTATGGTCTTTAAGCCTCTCCACATGTTCTTGTGCAGTTTAATATCACAGACTGAAGTATCTTCAAGGATAAGAAGCTTTTTTAATGGAACCCATATAAGAAAGGCACTAGTTGAGACTGAGGGCTCAAAAGCAGCTCACATGTTTATGGAGTCTGTCACAGAAGGCATCTTCACACCAAGTTTGTTTGGTGAGTTTTTTTATCCTAACTCTGATGCAATTTCCCTAAAAGTCTGGTAGACTTGAACATGCTAGTTGAATTCTGGTACGGATTAAAACAACTGGACTGGTACCCTTTGTACCAAGCTAACCCTGGAGTGGTTCACATGAGGTATGTATATGATCTGACACGGGACTGACCCATCTACAGGAAATATTGGGCATTAGGGCTGAAATTGTGCATGCAGTGGTTGGTCACGCTACGTCTCTTCTGACAGAAATTAGGGAATCTCATTTACAGCATAATAAGTCGAGCGTTAGTATGGAGTATTAAAAACATTAAAAGATAAATATGCACATAGGTACAAATGTATCACAACTCACACAATCACCAGTCAATCAGAACAAGTCTGGATCCTGATTACCTGGCCCACAGCCTCTCGTGCACACGTTTGGACAGAAGTTGACTACATTAAAAATAAAAATGAGTAAAAATGTAAATTCATCTCTAATCAAGCCGATTAAAATACATATGGAGGAGGCAAGTAATAAACAGACAGTGCCCTGAGAGACCGACGATCGAACCGCCTAATCTTACACCATGAGTGTAATGTGTGCAGGTGGGGCATTCTCTCAAACCTCTCAATTCAATTGTTTTTCAGATGCGATGTGTCCACTGTAGGCACATTAGCTTTGACATCATGTGTTAATTGTTAATTAAACATTCCAAAATGATTATTATTATTTTATTATAATATTCTTATTATCTCAAACGTACACAGTTTTTAAAATCACTTAGAGATCTGTACATAGACAACATTTTTGCATCCTATGAACAATTACACTCCAAATGTAACTTTCCAGCAACACCTTTATTTCACTACATTCAAATTTGAAACTTAGTTAAACACAACCTGCCCAATTTCCCTCACCTCCCATTTACCTCTATACCGGAAAAAAATATTGCTCAGTCTTGTCAGTCTTGAGGACTCGGACAGCATCTCTGTAATATATAAAAACATTTTACAGTCCCTCCCTTTTAAAGATCCCAGAGTACAGTGGGAAAAGGATCTCTCACTCAATATTTCAGAAAAGGATACAGAATTCACTCGAGCTCCATATGCACAAAGCATAGAATTATTCAACTTAAAATTATATATCGAGCACAGCTCTCTTAAAATTGTCCAAAATGTTTCCAGACCAACATCCAACCTGCAAACGCTGCAATCAATCTCTGGCCTCAATGGGTCACATGTTTTGGGCCTGCACCAAATTAACATAATTTTGGAGCAAAATCTTTAAATGCCTTTCAGACAGCCTTGGTGTCACAATCCCTCCTAACCCATTAACAGCTGTGTTTGGTGGGCTCACAGAGGGGCTTAAAGTGGAGAAGGACAAACAAACTGTGATTGCTTTTACTACACTATTGGCACATAGACTTATCTTACTCATTCGGAAAAATCCTAACTCTCCTATTCTAAGTCAGTGGATAACTGATGTTTTATATTATTTGAAACTGGAAAAAATCTAATTCTCACTTAGAGGATTTGTACAAAACTTTTTCAAAACCTGACAGGATCTAATGAATAACATTTTAGAATAAGCATTTAAATTGAGGAAGCAGGTTCTCTCCCCTCTTTTACTCCATTTATCTCTATTCGCTTATTATTTTATCTAATCATTTGTCTTTACTAGCATAAAGTGTTACACTCCTGGCCTAACTCTCTTTCTCAGGGGTGGGGGTTGATTTGTTTCAAACCTTTTTCTTTTTGTAAAACTCGAGTTATGTGTATGGAGTGTTATTTGATTTTTAAAAAATTCAATAAAATTTAAATACAAAATGATTATTAATAATAAATACAGTGGGTACGGAAAGTATTCAGACCCCCTTCAATTTTTCACTCTTTGTCATATTGCAGCCATTTGCTAAAATCATTTAAATTAATTTTTTCCCTCATTAATGTACACACAGCACCTCATACTGACAGACAAAAAAAAGAATTTTTGAAATTGTTGCAGATTTATTAAAAAAGAAAAACTGAAATATCACATGGTCCTAAGTATTCAGACCCTTTGCTCAGTATTTAGTAGAAGCACCCTTTTGAGCTAATACAGCCATGAGTCTTCTTGGGAAAGATGCAACAAGTTTTTCACACCTGGATTTGGGGATCCTCTGCCATTCCTCCTTGCAGATCCTCTCCAGTTCTGTCAGGTTGGATGGTAAACGTTGGTGGACAGCCATTTTTAGGTCTCTCCAGAGATGCTCAATTGGGTTTAAGTCAGGGCTCTGGCTGGGCCATTCAAGAACAGTCACAGAGTTGTTGTGAAGCCACTCCTTCGTTATTTTAGCTGTGTGCTTAGGGTCATTGTCTTGTTGGAAGGTAAACCTTCGGCCCAGTCTGAGGTCCTTAGCACTCTGCAGAAGGTTTTTGTCCAGGATATCCCTGTACTTGGCCGCATTCATCTTTCCCTCGATTGTAACCAGTCGTCCTGTCCCTGCAGCTGAAAAACACCCCCACAGCATGATGCTGCCACCGCCATGCTTCACTGTGGGGACTGTATTGGACAAGTGATGAGCAGTGCCTGGTTGTCTCCACACATACCTCAGTGCAAGACACATGACAGCCCGCATGGAGTTTGCTAAAAGACACCTGAAGGACTCTGAGATGGTGAGAAATAAGATTCTCTGGTCTGATGAGACCAAGATAGAACTTTTTGGGCTTAATTCTAAGCGGTATGTGTGGAGACATCTTACAGTTACATGAAACTCACCTGATGCGTCTACAATTTACAGTTTTGGTGTATTGTGAGTTGTCTGTGGGCATTCAAGGTACAATCTTCACATCTAAAGGTTATTTGAACCTGTGACTAGTATTTCTGCAGCTTTGTCAAGGTTTTGGGATCCTGAGATGTCCCCTACTGGCCACATACAATATCCAATACGACTTCTTTTATTGCGCTAAGTATCATTGTTCGCATACAAAAGCGATATATTCACGCTAATTCGAGACAGAGGCAGCGGGCCGAGGGGATGGGGAAGCGGGACGTTAAGAGAGGGGAGCCGGTCGGGCACCTCCTCACTCATGCGCCAAACTCCGTTCAAATCTGTCTACCCCTAACCACGTTTTGGGGCACGCTTTGCCTGCGCTTAGCTAGCGATACCTGTTTGTTTATTGATTTGTAAAGTTTGTCCTGTTTCACTACTAATGCGGGTAGAGCCGCGAGGGACAGCTAGTATTAAATAAATAAAGACCTAAACGTCCTGAACATCTGTTTCAGGGTCTGTGGGGATTGAAGCCTTTCATGCCAGCAGTTAATGAAAGGTAGAAACCATCCCAGTCTGTCACACCAAATACTGTCACGCAAGATTATCGCCATCCGAGTTATTCCCGGGTATGTGATACCACCCTGGGCCCAGAGGGGGTGCTGCTGCTAACTTTCTTGTCCTTTTTTTCTTCCACAGTGCTGAGAAAACCGCCCAGTGAGAGCACCTGACTCCACCCCTTCTGGTCCCTGTGACTGCCCAGAAGAAGGTGTCACTTCTGCAAGAGTTGACCAGAGTGAAGGAGCTCCTCGAATCTGCTGAACCAGACTAAATAGCCTGATTAACGGCCACCACTTACTTTACGTGGCAACTGTTTTTGTTTCCCTTTTACTCCATTGTGTGTTTGTTTTTGTGCTGAGACTCAAAGTAAATGGAGACGGCCGGGTAGGCACCCCAAAAGTTCTTCAGTTGCAAGGCTGTCATTACGTCGGACGACCACAACACTCCTGCACTACACTCATACTCACTTATACAGGACCAATTTAACGTCACCCTGCACCCTGAGCTACAATTGGGTTCAGCACTTTTGCTGTATCAACCCTAAATAATTGGAATATAATGAAATCTTTAACATGAGCTGACCTTTCAGCCCAGCATAGCTCCTCCGTTCCCATTAAACTAATTTCTGCAAAATATCACCAAATTATGATGTAAAGGCCCCTAAAATAGTAGTGTGTACTGTGTTAGTCAGTCACTTTATTGATTTTATAAAACAATATTAATACCAGTGTGCAATACTGTAGCACACAATTTTTCTCTGCAGTTCACTGCCTTTGAATATTCATTTTCTTAGTTCAGCAACATCTATTGCACTTGACAGCTGCATTACCACTTCTAGTTCACTGGTGTGGAATCACCAGTATGCCATCTTTGGTTGAAGCTGACATGGCATCTTTTCACAGATAGCACATTTTCTTCTGCACTCACTTTATATTCACAATATGTCATTTTTCAAGTTAAAAATTTTATAGGTCATGTTCTCCAATGACGTAATGCTCTGCCAGTTTGGAGGAGCTTTTAACTTTCATCCCTGTGCTTGTAAGCTTTCATTTCTTAAAACTCTGGAGACTTTGAATAACTGACATATGGAAGCTTATTGACCATAATTTTTTTTTTTTTTTTTTGGGATGGGGCGGGGTGGTGTCAGGGGGTTAAAACTGCTCATTACTTACATGTGCCTCAGACTCAGAACAGCGGGGTTTGTGTTCCCAAATCTTTATACTTTGGCATCTGTTCTGATCCTGTTACCCATTGAAGCTATCTGGAAAGATTAACAGAACACTCAAACACTCAGCACTTTTTTGAATTTCCATTGTTGGGGGTTATTGAAAATGTTATTATGTCACAACCAGGCTCCTAATATTTTGACAATGCCACCTTGTATAATTGTAGGCCGTGGGACCCAAAGAAAAACACAATTTTCTGTGATGTTCTGTGCCCGCAGTCATGGGTGGGCACCGTCCATTGTTAGAAGCATCAGAAGTTCATAGCCAAGAATGGAATGATATAAGTGAGGACACTAGTGCTTCTTCTTCTTCTTCTCCTCCTGCTCTTCTTTTGGCAGCTCCCGTTAGGGGTCACCACAGTGAATCATCTTGTTCCATACTTTCCTGTCCTCTCCATCTTGTTCTGTTACATCCATCACTATGCATGCCGTCTCTCACCACATCAACCTTCTCTTAGGCCTTCCTCTTCTTCTCTTCCCTGGCAGCTCTATCCTTAACATCCTTCTCCCAATATATCCAGCATTTCTCCTCTGCACATGTCCAAACCAATGCAATCTCTCCTTTCTCCCAACCATCCAACATGAGCCGACCCTCTACTGTCATCATTTTTAATCCTGTCCATCCTCGTCACACCCAATGCACATCTTTAAATCTGCCACCTCCAGCTCTGTCTTCTGTTTTATGGTCAGTTTCACCGTCTCCATCAAGTACAAATTGTGCAAAAAGTGCAAAACAGTCAAGCTGTGTCCAGTAGTGTGGTGCATTCACAAAATCTTCAATAAGTAATCGTCCATAAACACGGTGCAGTGCAGAAAGATTGTATGAGCCAAGTTTTGTATTAACATTTTTATGTTTTGTTAATTTGAAGCTACAGTATGTTCAATTTATTTTGTAGTTCAAGATTAGTTTATGTATTAAGAATAGGGTGTGGTTTGTGGCCAGGCCCTTTGCCCATCTGTGACACCTTCACACTGGAAGGACTGGGTGATGAAGCGTATCCAGAACATTACCTCCCTCGGAGCACTAGGTAGCAGCCCGTCTGGGTTGCAGTGGTGCCTCGGACTCCTGTAGGGCTCCATGGGAGTTGGAGTTGGATACAGCCCTGTTGGGATCCGTGGGCGCTGCCAGGGGGTGCTGCAGTTACTGCTGAACCCTGGAGTGCAGCTTGTCCGCTGCAACGAGCACCTGGAGCACTTCTGGATGCCTTATAAAAGGGGCCAGCTGACACTACTTGGAGAGCCAGAGTCGGAAGGAGGGAGACGAAGCTTGACTGAAGGAACAGAGGAGGAAAAAGGAAAACAGGAAGAAAGGATTGTGTATTGTGCTTGTGCTGGGAACTGTGTTATACTTGTGGGGAATGGGGTAAACGTTTCCCACAAGGGAGAAAAGAAAAATAAAAGTGTGTGCTTGCACTTGTGCCTCCTGTACCTGTCTGTGTTGGGCTGGAGCGATGGTGCCCGCCTTGGAGGTCCACAAGGGGTAGATAATGATTCAGGTTTAATGGGGTATTGTTTCTTTAAGAAGGGGTACTGGGTTGCAGGGGTTATTGGGAACTACCCATAGGAAATTTTTACTGCTCAAAGGTTGATCTTTGATGGCTTATGGGACTTAAAACTGATTCTTGCTTATGTTTCTTTTAAGAATCAACTTTGTCTCAGACGTTTCTCCTAAAATTCCTTAGGAGAAACAAGTTACTGCAGACAAAAATGTCACCTGAGATTCAACTGAGATAAAATTGAGAATTTGGTTTATTTTTTGACCCATATTAAAATTTTACTGCTGTAAGGTTTATCTTTGATGGCTCGTGAGATTTAAAACAGTAATGTAAGTTTGTGTGTGAATTGATAAGGCCATGGAAGCACCCAGTTTTCTTAATGTGTCTGTCTTAAGTTTAATTTTATAGCTGATGGAAAATAAACGTTGTTTGATTTACAGAATAACAGAATGGATAAATGAAACGTTCAAGGACCGGACACGCGTAAGTTACTGCCATAGCCACACATTGTTTTGCAGCTACAATAATAAAAAACAATTAATTGTTGCACATTTCTAGAGAGTGTGATCATCGTGGCAACAAATGACACCATTGTTGGAAAATGGTAGCACTTCGTGGGATTACATTATAACTTCTAAAAATCCAATTTAGATGTATACTTTTTCCAGATCCTTTGCTTTAACCCCAGAAAAAGTTAAAGGAAATACACCCATTATAACAGGAGGGCTTGAATTTTGCATGCAATGACATTGGATACATGGATGGAAAAGGGGAAAAAAACTGCAAAGCTGAACACACTTCACATGTTTCATTTATTTCCATATTATATACTATATATATATATATATATATATATATATATATACTGCAGTGTCCTACAATGAAATTGTACAGTCATGGCCAAAAGTTTTGAGAATGACACAAGTATTGGTTTTCATAAAGTTTGCTGCTTCAGTGTTTTTAGATCTTTTTGTCAGATGTTACTATGGTATACTGAAGTAGAAATACAAGCATCTCATAAGTTTCAAAATTTTTTATTGCACAATTACATGAAGTTTATGTGCGGAGTCAATATTTGCAGTGTTGGCCCTTCTTTCTTTTTCATGACCTCTGCAATTCGCCCTGGCAGGCTGTCAATCAACTTCTGGGCCAACTCCTGAGTGATGGCAGCCCATTCTTGCATAATCAATGCTTGGATTTTGCCAGAATTGGTGGGTTTTTGTTTGTCCACCCACCTCTTGAGGATTGACCACAAGTTCTCAATGGCATTAAGGTCTGGGGAGTTTCCTGGCCATAGACCCAAAATGTTAATGTTTTGTTCCCCGAGCCACTTAGTTATCTCTTTTGCATTTTGGTCCGGTGCTCCATCATGCTGGCAAAGGCATAGTTAGTCAGTATCTATCTATCTATCTATCTATCTATCTATCTATCTATCTATCTATCTATCTATCTATCTATCTATCTATCTATCTATCTATCTATCTATCTATCTATCTATCTATCTATCTATCTATCTAACTGTTCTTGGATGGTTGGGAGAAGTTGCTCTCGGAGGATGTTTTGGTCCCATTCTTTATTCATGGCTGTGTTCTTAGGCCAAATTGTGAGTGAGTCCACTGCCTTGGCTGAGAAGCAACCCCACATATGAATGGTCTCAGGATGCTTTACTGTTGGTATGACACAGGACTGATGGTAGCGCCGCTCACCTTTCTTTTTTCTGGATGCCTCAAACAATCAGAAAGGGGATTCATTAGAGACAATGACTTGACCCCAGCAGTCCTCATCAGTCCAATCCCTGTCCCTTTTGCAGAATATCAGTCTGTCCCTGATGTTTTTATTGGTGGCTTCTTTGCTGCCCTTCTTGACACACCAGGCCATCCTCCAAAAGAGTTCACCTCACTCACACCTGCCTACTGCCATTCCTGAGCAAGCTCTGCACTGGTGGTGCCCACAGCTGAATCAACTTTAGGAGATGGTCCTGGCGCTTGCTGGACTTTCTTGGGCGCCCTGAAGCCTTCTTCACAACAATTAGATCTCTCTATTCTAACTCAATCAGCATTACAGAGTGATCTCCAGCCTCATCCTCGTCGACACTCTCACCTATGTTAACGAGAGGATCACTGAAATGACATCAGCAGGTCTTTTGGTGGCAGGGCTGAAATGGATTTTTTGGGATTAAGTTCATTTTCATGGCAGAGAGGGACTTTGCAATTAATTGCACTCTTCAGAATATTCTGGAGTCTATGCAAATTGCCATCATCAAAACTGAGGCAGCAAACTTTGTGAAAATGAAGGTTTGCATCATTCTTAAAACTTTTGGCCACAACTGTAGTGTGACTGAGCAGCAAAGTAAGGTGACAGCTGGGTGAGTGAAAGAAAGAACTCAGCTGACGTCAGCAGGAAGCTCTCCGGTCACAGTGTTCAGAAGCAGTATCTGTCCTGGCAAGGTCAGGCATCCTCCATTAGCCAATGCCGTAAAGAAACTGCTTCTGAGGGCCTTTTGTATTCTAGATGTTGCTGGTTCAGAGCTGGCTACAGGCAGTTACCATACTGCAAATCTGTGAACTCAGATGATTCGTGGTGTGAGGTCAGTTAAGTAGATTATGTAACAGAGTGCACCTTTGCAATAAATGACGCAAATATATCACCAGACAACAGTGAAAAAGTATTTCCCTTTACAAGCATTCCTTTAGCTCAACTGGCTAGGTCACATTTTTCTGCTGGGGAACACAAGGTTGTAGGCCCAAAACCATTAGCAAAACAAACTTCAGCAGGCCTGCTCAAAAGTGATTGCATTGGTGTAAGAAGTGGGATATGCGTTTGCTGTTAACAACCACTGAGAGCGTGTAGTAAAGTTAAAGAGAAAATCTCTCGTATCAAGTGATACAGAGATGATACGACACCACAATGAAAATCCGGAATCCTGGAATCCAGTGCTTCAGGAATATCCTTTTTTGCTCAGCAATCCATGTTGCTTCTTTTCCACTAAGAGCCACAGGATTTTTAGGTGTGAGTCCAGGAGGACAGTAACATGGATTGGGTAGATTGGGTAAGACATTGCTGCATTGGTGTCTGTGTTAGAGAACCCCTTGCGATGTCTGGCTAATTTCACCTGGACAGAGTGTAGCACTGTTAAATAATCAAACTGCAATGCATTTACCTCACCCACCTACACTGTGCTAGAATGACTGGAGCCGCATGGGCTATGGGGGCATGTCTTTACTTCAGCAGGTTTAATTGACATAGAGGTCATGATTCCCAGTCCGATCATTCAAAGATGGATGCTGATTGAGTGCTTATCAATAGTATGATGCTTCATCCCACATGGGCACTGACTGCTGGGGATGGATGTAAGGATGCCTTGGAACGGATTAGTGTCCCATCCAGGGATCCCGTTTTATGCCTGATGTTTCTGGGACACCTACTCATAGTGACCCTGAATTAAATAGCCAGGCTCAGAAAATTGGTGAATGGAGGAGATAAAGAATTTCAGACAAAACTCAAAAATTTGCTCCAAACTATTAGAAGTTAGCAGGCTTTGGGGTTGAGGTCTTCAAATATTAAATATGCTATTTTCGTGTATTCGTAGAATGCTTGTAAAAACGTAATGTAAAATTACACAAAGGATCCTATCCAAGCAGGAGACAGAGCTGGAGGTGGCAGAGGTAAAGATGAAAAGATTTGCATTGGGTGTGACGAGGATGGACAGGACTAGAAATGAGTACATTATGGGGTCAGCTCAGGTAGGACGGTTGAGAGACAAAGTCAGAGAGGCGAGATTGCGTTGGTTTGGACAAATGCAGAGGAGAGATGCTGGGTATATTGGGAGAAGGATGTTAAGGATAGAGCTGCCAGGGAAGAGAAGAAGAGGAAGGCCTAAGAGAAGGTTTATGGATGTGGTGAGAGAGTGAGAGAGGACATGCAGGTGATGGGTGTCACAGAACAAGATGGAGAGGACAGAAAGATATGGAAGAAGATGATCTGCTGTGGCAACCCCTAACAGGAGCAGCCGAAAGAAGAAGAAGATCCTGTCTATTTAACTACTTAACAGTTTCAGTGACACTTTGGCTTAGGGTTTCCTTATAAACCAGCTATCAAGAGTCTATAAACATTTTGTGGTACTTGTGTACTAAACGGACGGCACAGACAGCTAGTACTCTTTTCTATTATTTTGACGCAAATCGGATTTTTGTTTTTAAGATTAGACACCCAAAGGTGACATTACCATTAGGGACCTGAAGGCAACTATGCTCCACCCCCACTAACTTTAAGGTTAGCATTTGTGGTTGGGGTAGGTCAGTCTCATAACTTAAACTCCAAAAATTAAGCAACCGGGGCGGCTCCCCCACTGAGCGCAAAACTAGAATGAGTAGGAATTGCCTTCCGTTTAGTACACAATACCAACTTTGTCAACTATGCCATTAACAATAATACATTATCATTAAAGAAACAATAATACAACAACAATAATATATTATTATTAAAGAAACAACTCTTGAAATTTGTAACAATCATTTTTCATGTTAAAAAGGCTTACAAAACGTTAACCCTCACAACGTCTCCACGTCTCTAGCGTTTTCACACCATCCACATCCTCACCAAAAACGTGTACGACATTGACATTCCCCTATAACAACAACTATACTAGGCATGTGCTCATTGATGGAAAATTCCTTGAAGGGATGGTAACAATGCCAGCCACAGGATTTATCTTGAAACTCTAGCAACCCAGTAAATGACTTGACTTTTACGCACGTATACAGAATTCAAACCGTATAAAATGCAATTTATATGCATACAGTCAAGCAACACAACCAGCCTCATAGAAAGCAACTCTTCTGTGTCCGCTGTGTTGGAGTTGGATTTTTTTTTTCCCCCATGAAGGGTGACCAATCAGAGAATGAGAGACTGGAATGAGTAGGACCAATCAAGTAAAGGCTAGTTAATAAGCATGAACAAATTGGAGCGCGATTACGAGTCTGTGTTGCAGATCTTTTCACCCGTCAACATGACAGACAGTAAGACTTTCAAAACTCGACTTGATGTTTTTTTGGAAGAAATAAATGGATTGGACTGATGAGCTTTGTTGGGCTGAATAGCCCATTTTTGTCTAGAATGTTCTTTACATTGCAGTGCCGAGCTGGCATTTTCAGAAATGTACAGGTCTGGAGAGGGTTTTCAAAAGTCTCCCGTTTTTGGGCGTTATAAACTCTGGGATGGTATGGACGAAAGGTGAAAACAAGAGAGCAATGACTTTGTTTTTAAACGAAAATGTATTAGTGTAGACAATTCGTTTAATGAAAGGCTGAAGCCAAGTTTCGATGAGGCATCGGTCCATCACAGTGCCCACCCACGCACACATTCTGATTAACCCAACACACATTTTTTTGGCCGATATTTAGAGAGGCTTAAA
This sequence comes from Erpetoichthys calabaricus, assembly GCF_900747795.2. Classification (NCBI taxonomy): domain Eukaryota; kingdom Metazoa; phylum Chordata; class Cladistia; order Polypteriformes; family Polypteridae; genus Erpetoichthys; species Erpetoichthys calabaricus. The sequence continues at coordinate 25,666,792 of NC_041395.2, forward strand.
TTTAGAAAATAAGAAAAAAATTAGGCAGTGCTTCCAGGGTGTGACGGACACCCCACTCTTTCACTTTATACCATCTAAGCAAATAAAGACACATTATGAATAAACAATAAATTGTTTTATTGATATTAAAATGAAAGTACATCAACTGTGAATTTTGCCCGCTTAAAGTCTAGTGTGCATAGGTTAAATTAAGGAGAAACACATACATTTAACTGAATTCATTAACATTAAATGCTATCCATGTGAGCGCAATTACAGACAAATCCCTTCATTTGAAATGAAAATGAGATTTTTTTTGAAAACCATTGGATAAATACTGGTAACTGTTTTTGTTTGTTTTTGTTTTTTTTTTTTTTGTTTTTTTAATTTTTTAAATTTTTTTTTCATTATTGATGTTACATATTAAAACAAAAAGACAAAAATAAAATCACTTAATTTTTTTTTTCATAATTTTATAATTCCATATGTTGCCAGAAAGGAGTAGCACAGAAGTAAGCTCTGAATAAATAATTGCAAAGAATTCTGACAAAATGTGAAGCCAAGTCTGGCCACAATGACAAAAAAATAACAATAAAAACACAAAATAAATGTGCATTATTCGAGGCTTACTCGCTGAGAAGGCTGCAGCAACCACATTGTAAAATAATAAGTCATGTCAGTTATACACATTCAAACTCAGCCCACCTTTTTCCACAGGGTCAGTTGGCTGGATTTATTCATTTATTCATTTTTTCTTTTTAAGTTACGCTATACATTAATATCAACATATTTAAATAACCCATTTTCAAACTGCAGCAATAAATACTGGAAGTGGCTTGAAGAATTTGTCGGCAGATCTAGTACAGAGAAAGCAGTCTTTTTTTTCTTCTTTTAAATTCAATTTCCCATCCCTCCTCTTCATCACTTTATGAACTCGTTAATTTTGCCATTATAATTTCATTTGGATTATTATTTTTTTTAAGCTAGTATTGTAAATGTGACATTGAAATAATAGGGTATGTGCCAAAAAACCTAGATCTACCATAATGACATCACAAGCCTATAAATGTCAGGATACTGCAGCAAAAAAGAACATTTAAAAAAATAAAAATACAATAAACTGTAGTAGGCTTTGTCTGAATTTTACTTTTTTTCATTTTTGGTAAAAAGCATCTACAAAAGCATTACTAATAATATTTATAAAAAAATTGACAAAATAGTTCATCTGTCAGTTGCGCATCAGTGCTACGTATATTATTTGGACCGATTTTTTTATATATATATTTATATATATATTTTATAACAAAATAAATAATGCCTTTGTACAGTGCCATTATTTGTATTTAATGATAAAAAAGGAAGCTTGGCGGCTCAATATGCAAGATACAGCTCAGACTAAGACAAAAATACCATGATGTCCCTGGAAACTAATTACAAATATTCAAGTATATATTTTTCTTGTTTTCATTTTTATTATTATTTCTCTCCCCCACCCCACCTCCCTCAAAGCAAAGCATATGAATACTAGTGATAGATGATAAAATGTTAGTTGACATTATTGCTGTTTTTCCCTTTGAAGTGAAATTTGTGCATTTAAAATAGAAGCCTATCTTGCACCAGGAATGTCACAGTACCAGGGAGTGGATGGTTTTCAAAATGGATGTCAATAAAGACCCTAAATTTGAAAGCGCATTGCAGCATCAAGCAAAACAGGTGCTCATTTTACAGAGGGAGTGGCACCCGTCAAGCAGATGCCATTATTTTTTTCTTTTTTTTTTTAATTTCTCTAATGACAGTGTTCAAAAATAAAAATGAAAAAAAAAAAATTAGTGTATTAACATCTTAAAACGGTAGAACACCTCCATATCTGCATGCTGTGACATCCCTATTTTGCACAGCCAAAACCAAGCTATTTTAAAAGAAAACCAATAGAAAAAAAAAACAAAACAAAAATCACACTTTTCCTAAAACGGAAAGTTCACTTCAAGTTCTAAAATTTTTCAAAACAACGTGCATCTTCGTCGTTCTCTTCTTGAAGCTTGTTCACAAAGCTAGCACCATAACATGTTTGTAGCTACAATGTATTGTTCATATAAAAATAGTGCCTTCTTTTCTTTAGGTTAAAAAACAAACATATTGACGTAATCCGTGGCAATGTGCAACTGCAGACTTTCTTCACAATGTTGAATGTCTGCCTTTTTCTCTCATGTGATTAGAAGGTGCTGGATCAGGAATCTAAATTAACAAATAATATAAACTCCTTAAAAAGTGTATCCCTTTTTTATAGGTATAGGTGCAAATAATTATGGATTTTAAAAACACAAAGACTTTTATTTGTATGGAATAAGATCTTTCATTGACTGGTTAGTCAACAGCCATTCTTCTTGGGGTTTACTCTCCCTCCCCCCCCTTTTAAAAAAAGAGTGACACCTCCTCACACTCCTTGGGTCTTTTGCTCTCCTCATCCCACCCTCTCTCTCTCTCTCTCTCCCTCTTCTAGATCTGTCTGAACCATCTTCTGTTCAATTTGTGACCTTTTTTCCAGTTTGTTTTCTTAAAAAAAAAAAAAAAAAAAAAAAGGCCGTGTATATGTGTGGTGGGGGGAGGGATCAAGAACAATGCCACAGAATGGACGCCATGAACAAAGCTATAATCCCCTTGGCTTTTATCGCCCTTTGTGCAAACAATTGCAACTCATACGTGGCTGACTTTTTCTGTTGAAGACTGCCCTATAAGAGGAAGCTGGCTAGGCAACGTGATGAGGGGCCGGTGGAACAAGGTGTGCTCCTTGGCTCGGATTTCTTCCGCTCGTCGCCAGAGCTTCTTGGTTCGGAGGATGGGGGGGATGCCTCTTCGGAGCCTCTGAGCAGCCTTTTTCTGCCACAAGTCCAATCTGGAATACTTGGTCACCACAGGCTTCTTTAAAATATCCTACAAATTCAAACACAACAGAAAGTGGCAGGTCAGACCAGTGAACACTTACCTAGGTAACCATAGCTTTAGTAACTCTATTAGAAAACTCTACAAACTTGACAATTTAACATTTTCACTTCCCAAACAAAGAAAGACATTTTAGAATCTTGATATTAAAAGTTGTATAGCCTACATGTTAAATACTTTCTTGTGAAAAAGAAAGTTTTATTGGATAAGAGAGACAGATGTAAAAGACACTATGTACTATAGTGTCTTTTACATCTGTCTCTCATCTATCGACGTACTTTAGTGTCTTTTACATCTGTCTCACCTCTATCGATGTACAATAGTGTCTTTTACATCTGTCTCTCATCTATCGACATACTTTATAGTGTCTTTTACATCTGTCTCTCATCTATCTATCTCTATCAATGTACTATATAGTGTCTTTTACATCTGTCTCTCATCTATCGACGTACTTTATAGTGTCTTTTACATCTGTCTCTCATCTATCAATGTACTATATAGTGTCTTTTACATCTGTCTCTCATCTATCGATCTATCTATCAATCAATGTACTATATAGTGTCTTTTACATCGGTCTCTCATCTATCTATCTCTATCAATGTACTATATAGTGTCTTTTACATCTGTCTCTATAGTGTCTTTTACATCTGTCTCTCATCTATCGATGTACTATATAGATGAGAGACAGATGTAAAAGACACTATATAGTACATCGATAGATGAGAGACAGATGTAAAAGACACTATATAGTACATTGATAGATAGATAATGTTAAAGTTGTATAGCCTACACATTAAGTACTTTCTTGTGAAAAAGAAAGTTTTATTAGATAGACAGATGTAAAAGACACTATCTAACAGACAGATGGACAGATCTGGGGCTTTTCACAAAAGGGTAGTCTTTATCCATTTAGATATAGGATGTCCTAACTGAGAAGGTAGTCAGTAAAAACTATGAGTGATGACCAGGAGGAATGGACATGGTCAATAACAGGCAGGGGTCAATATCTGAAGTCTGAATGAATGACTCTCAAAATAACACCAAGAACAGTTTTAAAATATGGCAAACTTTTTCAAAAAACCTTGGATTGCAAAATAAGTTACATCATTGAATTCCTTATGCCAAAAAACTCTAACAAGAAGTCAAAATAAATTTTATTTTGGGCAGGAGACTTTATATAAAAAAAAAAAAATTAATAAAAGGTGTCATCGTAACATATGATACACACTAGTCTGTTCTTACAGCTTTGTCAAGACCAAAATGTTTGTCATACTCTCAGTTCAAACTTTTGTCATGCACACACTTACGGTAGCATGCGGGTGTAGTTATTACACATTTTTATTTGTAGATTTTGTGTCTTCGTCATGTCACATACGCTTCAGGGCTTGTCAACTTGCAATTTCATGCCAAGTTGCAGGTTGGCACTACGTCCTAAAGCCTATCCTCTCCTTCTCTCCGCAGATCCGAGGAATCCTCGGCCAACGACACACAACATCACTTCTGGGGTTGGGACGCCTTAACCTGCCCCTTCTGCCTCATCACCAGCGTCACTGCCATCTTTCCGTCTGAAGGATGGAATTTTGTGACCTACTTTTTTCTTTCCTTTTTTTTTTTGGTGTATAATAATATACAAGGATCTCCATTCGGTGCTCCGAATCTTCATCTTTGTATCTTTTTTTTTTTTTTTAGGTGAAACTAATTTTTGGGAGTTTCTAACCACTTGTTTGTTTCCTCAAAGTTTTTTTTTTTTTTTAATTTATTTCATTATGTTCTTTTGTTTATGCAACACAGGAGATGTGTCATGCAATCTCAGTTTCCATATTTGTGAAATAAGTGGTAGTTACACTATAAATATTGCAGTGGTTCAGTGTTTTGGTATCTAAACTTCAAAAATCTTTAGCAATAGTAATTTGGTTTGCCCCTGTGCAGAGATTGTTTTGTGTTTCTATGGTTCTCGTCTCACATGATTATTTCTGGTCTTTCTCAATAACCTCTGGAGACTCTGAGCAAGCGGTAAAATGGTGGATGGGTTTGGGTGACACACAATGGCTATCCTCTCTTCCTTTTTCCTTCCTCAGGAGGAACCTTTAGAAGATCTGTAACTTCACTGTTGGTTTGCTCAGAAGTCCCAATTGCATAAAACAGAATTATCTGGAAGTGGGCTTTCAATTTCAGACCAGAAACTACTGGAGCCACATTAGCACCAACCTGGAACTGCCTACTTCAAAGTCCCTTTGTTTTTTTGACTGCGTTCATTTAGCATTGTTGCTATTAAAATGGAATTCTCGGAGAAGACCCCAACACTTTTATACATCATCCTGTCTCGTTCTCTTTTCATGTCCTCCTTGATTATTTTGCTTTTCTCTTAAATATACCAAAACCAAAATGTTGTTCTTAAGTCAATTACTAAAATAATTGTTGCCAATTTTTTTTTTGTATTTTGTGTGTCTAGTTTGGTGTAAAACTCTTAGTTCTTGTGTGTTTATAACCAACTCAGAATTTAGACAAAGATCTGTGCACACCAACATCATTTATAGGAGTGATGCCTCACACTGCAATCAGCAAACTTGATGAAAATCATCAATAAAAATGAGAATAACAACAGTAATAGTTCCAAAAAATAAAACGGATCTGAATGTTCTCAAGTTAAATCTCAAACAACAACAGTAATAACTCCAAATATTAAATAAATAAGAGAAACACTTCAAGAATTCCTGACGCTACCTAAGTGATATCTTTAAAGATATTCTTAATTGTAAAAATACTAAGCGTAGTTCTGTACATCCAACTAGAAGCAATCAAAAGCAATCATGGAGAGGGAATATGCAACGCAGGGAAAATGCTGACAGTGAAACAGTCGTGACGGAGCACAGAGCATTGGGTTGATGGGACATGTGCACTTTTAACATTAAATTTGCTGTCTCTGGTGTTCAATCAGAATGCAGCCAAACACGCATTCCAAAATTTTGCAGCACATCAATCTTTCCCTTTCTTTATCTCCTCATAATTTCAAAATCCCACCAGACACATAGAAAAATTCAATATGTTGCATAAGTGGCCTCGAACCCCTGCAGATTTTATTTTTCTCCAGCCGGCTGGAGTTTTTTTTTTTTTTTTTCTGTCCTCCATCAGACCTTACTTTTATTCTGTGTTAATTAGTGTTCTCTTATTTTAAATTCTTACTTTACATGATGAAGAAAGAGAAAAAAGAAAGTACTTTGAGCTACATTATTTGTATGAAAATGTGCTATAGAAATAAATGTTGTTGTTGTGTGACAATATTAGATAAACAAAATGTCTACTCAAAGTATGTGTCGGAAAACAGGAAAATTAGAAACAATTACATTTATATACTGCTTAAGGCACTTTACAAAGAGAGTGGGGAACCACTTCAAACTCCACCAATGTTAAGCATCCACCTGGATGATGCAACGGTAGCCATTTTGCTCCAGTATCCTGACCACACATGAGCTATCAGGTGGTGAAGTTGTCAGAGAGATAGCCAATTAAGGAGGGCACAAGAATTACCAGGCCATGGTGGACAATTTAGCCTGGATATTGGGATACACCCTACTCTTTATGAAGGATGACCAGAAATCTTTTACGACCACAAAGAGTCAGGACATCAGTTTTAGGGCTCATCCAAAGGACAGATTATGTCAGATGAAAGGAAGAACCAACAGATGAATTGTTGGAATACACACAAAAATAAAAAATATGATTGATTGAAACCTGTTTGATTTTGTTGGGACGAATGGCAGACAAGTTGGATTAAGTCGTTTGGATATGTCAGTGTAGACGACTCATTTCACAGAGCACATCGCTAACAGACTCCAACTCACTAGGATTATGTAAACGAAAGCTATGACTGAAAATTGATGGAAAAGTTGTGTCGAGTGCTGCATTTGTGTTATTTTATGACTAGACAGGACTTTAACTGATATTGTATGCATCAGAAAATTGACTTAAAGTTGGATGATGGAAAGCACCAACAGAGAGAGACGAATTGTTGAAATACAGAAAATCGTCAGATTGTTTCCCTTTTTAATGACTAGAAAATTGTCTCACACTGTCTCTCTCAAACGTTTAGATGTTCATGCCAGAAAACTTAAGTCTTTTCAGCAACATCTCTATTTTCCACTACTAATAACTCCTATCTAATCTAACCGTCAAAGAGAAAAAAATTACTTATTTACAGAAATTAAGAACTTGTACCCTTCTTGAGACAAAAGTAAAAATATCAAGAAAAGTCACTAACCTTATTTAAAACAGGTATCACTTGAGGTGATGTTGAAGAAAGGTCTCGTTCTGACTTTGCAGGTTTGGCGCAGTACGTTTCGAGAAGTCCGAGATCACAGCTACGAAAACAACATTCTTCAACAATTCCTTTTTGTGCCCTTCTGATGTTGGATCTACTTGGTGGTCTACCTGTATGAGGAAAGGTAGAAACAATCAGTGGAAAATTAAATATATTTGAATAAACCAATGAATCCCAACACATAAAGAAGCATACACAAAATATAAAGTCTTATAATCTATGACCAAAGAAAGCCAAACTCAGTGTACTGTATATATTCACTTTACCCATTACTTGGCACCTCATATAATTGTTGTTTCCTGCGTTACAGCTGGTGCAGAGAAGATAGGATCTGACCCTCACAACTCTGACCTGGATTAAGCCTCGTTTCATAATAAATAGACAGATGATCTAATCCTAGGATTGTCATACCAAGAGAAAACTATCAAATGCTTAAGATGTTTTGTAAAGGAATGATACTTGACTATCACACACACAGGTAAATCAAAAAGGTGAAACTTACACAGTGTCCACCACAGATGGAAGCTGATCCAATACAACACGATTACTGTGGCTTTTGGATAATTCAGACTCGCAGTGTGCACCACGCTCAGCCATTAGTCTAGCCGAAGTCAAGGTCAAATCAACACGGACACTCCACTGCAGGATTGCACCATTGTTGACCAACTCATTGTACTGAGATTTCTTTGGGCAGAGGGAGTGAAACCTGCTGAAATTCACCCAAGGATGTTGGCTTATGCAGATCAGTAAGCTGTTTGACTTTACGGTACCCCCCCCAAGTCATTGTGCACTATGGCATAAGCAGACCCATAACTGATGTACAGCAACAGCGGACAACGTAATCAATGGGTCTCCTCTGATGAAGGCATTCACAGTGTCGATGTGGAATGTGTGCACAATGTTGATGGTCGACCACATCGAGCTTCATCGGTTTCACTTGTTCTTCTTGCTTAAAAATCAAACTACTCATTCGTAAACTTCCCGCCGAGTCATGCCTTTTTCAGTTTTGTACCGAGCCAACATCTCTAAGGTGAATTTCAGCAGGAATCCCTCTACCGCGTGTTTTTCAACAATGGTGCAATCCCGCAGAGGAGTGTTCATGTTCATTTGACCTTGGCTTTAACTAGCACGTCATGTGTTATATTGCGTCAGCTTCTATCGGCTGCAGATATCGTGTAACTTTCAAACTGCCTTTACTTCTTATTTCGTACATTTACATATAAATATATTACTGTATATACTTGCATTTAAGTTCTCCTGCGGATAAGTCGGGGCTTGATTTTACTGTATAATTTCCGGTATTTTAGAATGTCGGTCGTATAAGCTGAATGTGGAAAACTCGTGCTATTGGTCCAAGAGATTATGATATGTTAATGCCCACCTGAGAGAGTAACCATGGAGCACACGTCCATCCAAACCAATGTATTGTGCCTACGTGACCACATGGTAATACCCAAACTATTCTGAAGCAACGTTTGCACTGTTTAGTGTTCTTTGTATCTCACACCCTCATACACCTTTATTGTAAGAGTATCACTTATCTACGACAGAGCGTTCGATCAGAAGAAAATATGAAGCTGGTTTTAAATTAAAAGATTTTGAAGTGACAAAAGAAATTGTTAACTGCGCTGCTGCCACATTTTTCGATGTGTCTGAGAAACTGGTGTAAGATTATAGGAGGAAAGAAGAAAAAAAAATTCTGATTTTATGATCGATTTTTCTGATTTCAAGACCCGACTAATACGCTAGTAAATACGGTAATTCATTCCATTATTAAAAGGTTCTGGCTGAAAGCTGATGTCACATCATGTGACTTCTAGTCACAAGGCATATCAAACTTGATGACCGAGTTGCTGATCTATTTGATTTTGTTAGGGCAAGTCACGGACTAGTTGGAGTGAGTTGCTGGACATGTCACATTGGCACACCGCCGAACTGCTAAGATTATGGAAATGAAGGCCGCAACTGAAAATCTCTGCATAAGTTGTCTAATGTTATGTGGCCTTGAGAAACGAGACAATCAGAGCTAAAACAAAAGTGGGAGAGCTAAGATATCTAAGAAAGGATGTGGAAATGGTATGGACATGTAATGAAGAGAGACAAAGGAAATGGAAGTACAGTGGAAGTGAAAGTGGAGGAGGCTGACAGGAAGTTGGATGGACAAAGTAAAAGAAGACTTGAAGGAAAAGGTCTGCCTGGGGAGAAGGTGCAGGACTGAACTGTTTAGAGGGGATTGACCAGGCACATCGACCCCACATAGAGATGGAAAGAGATAAAGAAGAAGAATTTGTTCTCCGAGCCCACAGTTAAAGAAAGGTTAATCTTATCACAATAGCAATGGCAGATGTATTTCTAAATATCGAAACACAGTTTGTCACACCTCTTCAGGAGGTACCTACCCAAAGTACAGATAAATCCCTGAAGAAAAAGATGATGGACTCGAGATGCCTTTAGATGTGTGCTTTTCAGGTCAGGACTGGAAGCATCCAAAGGGAAGCCATACCCAGTGAGGTCCATAAAAAATAATCTACAGGAGACTGAGCTGCCCAAAAATGGACCCTACCAGAGTGTTGACTTTCTCTGCAGATCAAACTGACCCCAAAGCCAGATAAAAGGGGCCCACTGATTCACTTCTCACTCCTAAAGGAGCTGCCCTGGGTTTAGCATTACAAGAGGGTGTCTAACCCTGTTAGATAAAGGACAGACAGTGAACTTGCCAAAAGACTTGAGGTCATTTTTGTTGAGCTTATTCTATTTGGAAATGTTGGGTCAAAATGACCTTAGGACTCTGAAAGGTCTTCTTTGTATTAGGCATTGAGCTTTATTTATCTAATTAAGGCCTCAGTAGCTGGAACAGAGTAAGCGCTCACTAAAAAACAAAAAAATAAAATGTACAGGTTGATGGAGCACCCCAACAACAATACATTTTTATATTATAATATATATATATATATATATATATATATATATAGTGAGGAGTGTAAATCATAGAGCTAAACTTTACAAGGGGTGAATTAAAAGGGAAGCAGGGCCAAAATGCCGGAAGCTAACTGACATGTCTGTTTCCTGTCCAACGACAGCAACTTCACCAGAAGCACAGCGTCCTACTAGAATGTTAGAAGGGTCCCAAAGCCCACTATGAAAATTTTAGTGGGGACGTTGTAAAGGCTGCACCGGAGGAACTGGTGCGGTGTCGGCTGCTGGTATTAACGCTGCATATTTATTGTCTTTCTCCACTTAAAGGTTAGAATTCCAGGTGTGTATTTTCCATACATGCACATACAGTTCACTTAAAAAACAATACATACTTGAAATTGGTCAAGGAATGAGTATATTCTTTATCATATGTTTGGAAAAAAAAAAAGATACGATAAATAATGGCTTCTTCATGTCCAAGTGAGCACTCCATAGATAGATATGAAGGCCACCGTGTAACATGGAAAGATAGCTGTAGTAGCCATGACCCTCTCTTTCCTGTGTGGACATTGGTGGCATGAAGAAGTGACTTTCCATCACGGCATATCAACAAGTATTAATGGAGACGGTTCTGTGGAAAGACCTGGTGGGGGGTACAGAGTGTAGTTATGCCTCAGGACGGTAGGTAATGGAGGGCATAAAGGTTATCAGCCACTTTGGTGGTTGTGCTGCCCTCCAGATGTCATGTGTCCTTCCTTTGTATTTCTAGATGTATTGACTGGTACTGGCTTATCTAAATTGTGTTTTCAAGACTACTGAACAAAGCTCAATCTATGCAACTCATGATAGTGTTTTCCATGCAAAGAAAATTAGAGACATACATATATACAGTGTGTCTGCATGCATACATACACATAGTCAAGAGTCAAGGGATCATCTAAAGGGCTCTTGTGAGGTAAGCAATACCACACCGAGTCAAAAGGGGGTGCTGTTAATGCAATCTCCCTTTTCATCTGCAGTACAAGAAACATTTGAAATCACTTCCTCCCCAGCCCACAAAGTCCCGCGTGATGCTACCGAGGTAAGCACATTAACAGCACCCACTGGGGAAACACGGTCCCTAACACAGTCCTTTCAATAGCCACACAATGTACATTGACGTCACTTCCGGTTTAGCCGCCCGGTGGGTTCCAATTCTTCCGCCATGTGGGCAGTTTAAACAAACAACATCGCTGGAAGTTAATGATGACTACTGGAACAACTTCATAAGAGAATGGAGCTCCGGTATGGAAAGCATTTTCAATCCTGTCTGCCTCATTGATTTTCATTTGGACTTTTTCATTAGTGTTCTTTATTTGCCTAGCATTAAACAGAGGCCCGACTGGTCCCAAACCCTTTATTATGTTCCTATCGTCTTTTAATTACAATATTGCAAATGAAGGCACAGTTAGATTAGCGCCTTCAGCATGAGAAAGGCGCCATATAAATAAAAACTTTTATTATTATTATTATTAGCTTTACTGGATGACATGGCTGCCCCCTTGTGTGGCCAAGAGGCCCACTTAATATAATGGCAGAGGGAGACAGCCTATCAGGTCTTTAAACTCCTCCAGTGCACTAGGTGGCAGGCTTCCTTTTTTGAGCCAACAAAAGTGCACACTCTGGGTGGCCTGGGAATTGTAGTCCCGTTGGACAGCCTTTGGTAGTCCTGTGGGTGCCATCAGAGGAAGATTTTGGGGGAAGCTTCCACCAGACCCGGAAGGTGCTTCCCCAGTAACCCTAAAGTTGTGGCACCAGCAGCTCTCTCAGGTCTGGCACAAAGGGAGCCATCTCTCCTGACTAGAGGAGTTGGAGCTGGGTGTGAAGGAAGGACAAAGTGTAAAAATTATGAAAGGATATTGCATGCAGTTTATAATAAAAAATACAAATTAAAAAATAAATAAGGGCAGCACGGTGGCGCAGTGGTATAGATAGATAGATAGATAGATAGATAGATAGATAGATAGATAGATAGATAGATAGATAGATAGATAGATAGATAGATAGATAGATAGATAGATAGATACTTTATTAATCCCAATGGGAAATGCTGCTGCCTTGCTGTAAGGCGACATGGGTTCGCTTCCCGGGTCCGCCCTGTGCCTGACTGGGTTTCCTCCCACAGTCCAAGGACATGCAGGTTAGCTGCATTGGTGATCCTAAATTTGCCCTAGTGTGTGTTTGGTGTGCGAGTGTGTGCCCTGTGGTGGGCTGGCGCCCTGACCAGGATTTGTTCCTGCCTAGCGCCCTGTGTTGGCTGGGATTGGCTCCAGCAGACCCCCGTGACCCTGTGTTAGGCTATAGCAGGTTGGACAATGACTGACTAAAAAAATAAATAAATAAATAAAATCAATAAATAAAGACGTTTGAACTTGGGACGAAGTCTGCGTGGTTGGGTCTGGGGTTTGAGGCTGTGTTACGCCCCCTACAGGGTGCATAATGGCATTGTATGTGTATATATACACTTTAAAGGAAACAAAATTAATGATCTTCAAAGATTATTTTGCATTTTTTTTGCCATTTTAAAGATTAAAGCATGATAGTTGTAACATTAAGGAGTATAAGAGGAGACTATTAAGGACAATAATTCACCCCGATTTTAGAGATGCAGTTCCCACTTGACATTCCAGCGCAACTTCTTTTTTTTTTTTTTTTTGCAAACACCCATAAATAAATAAACCCTCCTCTACTCTTTTTGCGATTGCCACTTTTCCCCCCCTCCTAAACGTCACGTTTTGCATTTCCTCGAAACATGCTTGGTAATTCCTGTGAAACCTGAGCCTCCCCCGCGACACCCCTTGTTTTCGCTCTGTTTTTATCTCGAGTTAAGCTCCGTTTTAAAACAGCGCAGCCCGACTATCATTTGTAACGCGGCTGCTTGTTGACCTGCTATTACCCGAACACTCAAACGCTTTAGCATACTAATTTGCCAAAAGAGACGTATACGAACCAGATGGCTCGGCAGTTTTCGGTTTATTTCTATCGGGTAAACAAAAAGGGATCATCATCATCGTTTTTAGGTTCAGCTCGTGCTCGGATCAAATAGTTTATAACATGATCAAACTATCTGTCTCTCCCTCTCTGTGTCTCTCTCTCTCCACATTGTGTAGTTCCAAGAAAGCCTGGGAACGTTTTTGAAGTGGAGACTGGAATGTTACTTGGTATTACTTTCACCGACGGAATGTGGAAGTAAACAAGCGCTCCATTGTGGTGCGTTTAGCAGTGCGCCTTAGCTTTGTGCGTCCTTTTCATGTTCACGGGAGACCGAGTGAGAAAATGTGCCCATTCAGCACAATTGCAGGGGTCGAGGATCTTTAGCCAAAGTTTGCAGATCGCAAGGATTTATTTGCATACCTGCATGCCAAATATCGTCTGCATGCAGGGCTGAACAACCCCTACCCACCCCCCTCCGCACACACACACACGCGCAGACACACACACACATATCTTTAAAGCCCCCCCCCCCCCCCGACTTTTAGTTACTTTAGCAAATAACTGATTTAGCAAGCTCTGCACTATACTGAATATGTGAAAACAGGACAGCATACAGAGATACTGACTGCGGGCCCCCACTCCCGATATTGTTTGCCCTCCCCTTCTTTTTTTCAGTTTATACCACTTATTTAAACGTAGAATGTAACAGCTGCAGAAGCAATAAAATAAAGCACACCGTGTCAGCCCAGCGGTGACCTACCCTTAAGCAACCTGCGCGGCTACTCCATTCTGCCGTCCAGCGCGCAAACCGATTGTCCAGCAAAACATACTGACGGTCTTTTATACTAATAAAAAGCACGGTTCACCCTAAACTTACAACACACTACTTTTCATACCACAGGATCCCATCTGTCCCCCGATCCCATGCTTAAGTCCCCGAAATTTCTAGCTAATAGTTAACTGCTCATTCAGCTACAACAAAATCGACCAGCGTACTTCGTACTAAGACACTAAACGCGATCGGCGCTTGCATTGAATGAAAAAAAGCTACCGTGCCGGGCTCACTTTTTTTCTCACTCTTTTTGGTACAATAGGACGAACGTTTCAAACAATACTTACTGAAATAAAATCCCCTGTCACCACACACGAACTGCAGCGTGTCCACCAATTCGCCGCCGCATAACGTCTCAGCCGAAGCGAAGGAATCAGCCACATCCACAATGTAGAAGGTCAGGACGATCGTGAAAAACAGCAGCTGTCTTGATGTGGTCGTCCTTCTGATCTAAAGAGAAATAAAGTCGTTTGAATCTCGCTTGTAGCTTATTTACAACCGTGCGCGCTCTCGCCCGCTCTGGCGCTCTCTCTCTCTCGCGCTCGCTCGCTCTCTCTCTCTTAGTAGAACTGGAGACGAAACTAACAGAGTGAGGAGATGCCAACGAGAAATAAGAAGAATAAAAGAAAATCAGAAGGGTCTCTTACATTTCTGAAATGACATGTTGTCTTATATCATCAAAATGTCACTATTTATTGTTATAAACAGCTCCAAAGACCGAGAGTACTCCACCACAGCCTTTGGGTAAAGAAAGCTCACCCCGTAACTAGTTAACGTAGCCATGTCATCCATATGGGGGGTTGAAAACATCTACGCGTTTATCTCGAAGCGATCCATTAAGAAAAGCCTTAAAATAAGCAGCCAAAAGAAATGCTGAACAACAACAGCTTGGAAAATCCTCTAAATGACCAACCCCCCCAGGAACAAAGCAATAACAACCTTTTACCTAAAGCAGCCTGCACTGATGTTTACCTTAAGTGAGAATTACTTGGCATTTGCATTTTTATCGCATTGGATCAAATTACTGGTTTAGCTGGTCCCCCCACAAAAAAAATATCGCGCTATTACTTTATGAGTTACATTAACACTTTTTTAATTCGACACTAATTTGCTAAAATGCCAGATCATGTTTTCTTTATTTTTTTTAGCGCACACAAGTTTACGTTGAACGATTCTTCTTCTAGTGAGTAGCAGACAAATGCAACCTGAACTAGAATAACCTTTGCCTGAAACGTTCGGTGGCCACAAAAGTTTGATTCATGTTGAATGAAATGCAGCAGCTCGAATAATAATAATAATAATAATAAAAACAAATACAAGAAAGTCAGAAAAAGAAAAACCAACAGCAAACAAACAGTTTAATCACAACACAATATCGGTACTGTAGAGAAACAGACAAATAAAAGTCACCATGTCATTTCGCCGGCCTACGCAATACACTTTATTATTAAGAGCAATCCGTGATGAGCCAGCTTTGGCTTGTTTTGGTCGCGTTTTTTGCAGTGTAGCAGCTGCTTTGGCCCGTGTCACTTTTCCAAAAAAAAAAAAAAAAAAAAACATAGCTCCTTTGGAGATCGGAGATTGTGTGTAATGCAATTCAGTCGCCCTCTTCTGTTTAGAAGTTATAAAATCACCAGCTTTTTTTGATTCCTGAACAAACCCTTATTTTTCTTTGCAAAACAACTATAATGCAAATCTATTTTAAAAAATTCACACCATCTGGTAGTATTATTTTCGTTGAGAAAAGTAAAAAAAAAAAAATGCATGTTTATCGCACAAAAGCAGAATTACAAAAGGTTAAAAAAAAAAAAAGATACGTCCCAAATTGAAATGCTTTGCAAAATGAGCGTGAAATTCTCTCAGAATGCAAGTGCACTCGCTGCACTTTGGCGTATGCAGAAACGGAGCAACAACACAGCCTGCTGCGCTATATTACACAAGAAGTCAAGGTACTTTTTATTTTCCTTTTTTTTTTTTTTTTTTTAATTTTGTTACCTTGAAGGTGCTGCTGATATTCCCAGTTTCTAAGCAGGTCTGACAGTAAGTTTGGCAGTTATATCTGCGATGATCATCCATTGTGAAAAAATGTTTTCAGACTAAGATGTTCAGCTGTTTTTTTTTTTTTTTCTGTATGGTGATATTTTTGGTCCTGTGAAAGGTTGGATTCCCAGTTGCCGTGACGGAGAAGTTCTGAGAAGCTGCCCCACAGCAGAGGAGACAGGCTAAACTTCTGAGCGTTAACTATTATATAGCAGCCACTCCCCCCCTCCACTCTCCCCCCCACCTCACCCCCATCCCCCTCCGCCTTACGTCACCGCGTATGAGGAACCTTCACAAGCCTGACGAGACGCTCTTCGCTGCTACTGTTCTACGATCCCGGGAGTAACGTTTCTAGCATACGTTTCTCGAATGCGCATTTTCTAACAATTTTTTTTTGCAGGGATTTCTTGCTCGATCGGAAGGCTCCAAAACTGTTTTTACACACAATGTCTCTCATCTTTGCAATCGAGACAACTAAATCGCTAAGTCGTTTTCTGCGTTAGCGGCTGCATAGGTGAGATGAGGACTCGTCTTCACCGCCGTCAAAGCGGAGGCGGTATTATTATTATTATTAGTTTTACTTTGTTCAAGTCGAGCAAAAATTGCTCACTTTAAAAGAATAAGAGAAAAAATATAAAATCGTAATGCTGTAAAGTGTCCGGCAGTCTGGCCTTTTTCAATGACGTGCGTGGATGGGGAGTTCACGTTTTATTGAAATGAGACTTCCTTCCGACAAATGAAACCCCGAGCGATCGTGACATTTGGGGCGCTGCTTTTGAAAAAAAAAACAAGAATGTTCGGCAGTCGTTTCGCTCTTAATGGCTTCTCCGATATTTAATTATATATATTTTTTTCCTCCAGCTGTTGTGCTGATGTCATCACATCCTACTCTCACTTAAAACGGCATGAATGAGCGACCTGTTGATTTCCTCATTTTAATTAAAGAAGCGGGAGATAGTGGGTTAATACCGGGGCATTTGAATTTTTTTTTTTTTGGTAAGACCCCGAAGAGTGATATGACCCGCTCTCTCCAATTAGAAACACAAAAGAACTTTACGAGGGTGAGAATTTAAGCCTGCAGGAAAAACAAGTGCCTCCAACTGGTAAACAGCTTCTCATTTTTTGTAAGAAAAAGCCAGTGGGCTGACAGGCCAGCCTTATTACCTGATAACTCTGATAGTCTGCGCTGTTTATACGAGTGAGCTGCACACTCTAATTAAGTTCAAGCAGCTAACAGGAGGAAGATGGCATGTGCTCCAGACTTTGAAGTTGATTGCTGTCAAATTGGAGAAAAACTGAAAACACTTTTCCAACAGTGTGGACTTAACTTCTCTTGATGGGTTTGTGTGATTTCTTGTAGAACCCATTGCTTTGATAAAGCACCATTCCATTCTGAGAAGGGTACTCTGCATATGAAATTTGTACTTTGAGAATCTTCCTAATATGCAGAAAAAAACTGAAATCTTTAATGTATGGTAGGATAACTAGCAGGACACCTAGATTAAGAAAACCTGGAGTTAGCCCAAGTGATTGTATGCAGAAAGGGTTAAAAATCATGACCCTTTGGTATTTCATAAATGTGTTAACATCTATTCATGGTTATTGACTTTATGGAGCCTTTTGCAAAAAATTTAAAAAAATAAGGGTTATTTCTGGAACCTTCATGTGGATGGGTCTTTTGGGAACCAAAAAATGGTTCCTATATGGCATCGCTCTGAAGAACCACTTGGGTACCTTTATTTTTAAGAGTGTAGGCAGTGCAGGATTTACGTATAAGCTACACAAGCTATAGCTTAGGGCCCCCTTAGCTTCTTGGGGGCCCCCAAAACAAATTGTCCGAGTGAGCAATTGTCATATATACTTAAATATACTACAGCATTATTTGTCCCAATCAGGCCTGGCCTTAGGCATAGGCGAAGTAGGCGACCTCCTAGGGCCCTGGCGTCCAGGGGGGCCCCGGATCGACTCCTTGGTCTAATTTTCACGCAATTCACATGGCTTCCAGGGGGCCCCTAGACCCCCCCTTTCACCTAGGGCCCCATAATACCTAAGACCAGGCCTGAGTGTAGGTGGCAATGTGGCATAGTGGTTAAGGCTTCAAAGTTGTGGGTTCATATTCTGTTAACCACTTGGGTACCTTTATTTTTATGAGTGTAGGTGGCAATGTGGCATAGTGGTTAAGGCTTCAAAGTTGTGGGTTCATATTCCGTTACTGACCCTGAGCAAGTCTCTTCATCTGCCTGTGCTCCACAATTGTCTCTCAAATGCTGTAAGCAGTGTTTCCTATAAGCTGAAAATGCGTGCGACCGCTCCAGGAGTTTGCATGGTCGCTCATCAAAAGGCCCGCCTTTTAAACAATAAAAAATTAATTAAATGAAATCAATCAAACCATCCAGATTTAAATGGGATACAAACAAAATTGTGCCATATGCAACGGTTTATGCTGTTGTTGCTTTGTCTGTATTCCTTAAGTTATAAACTGTATGAACATTAACAGTCTGCCCAGAGTTGAAAAAGGTTTTAATCTTTCTCAGGTTTTCCAAATGCTTGGCATCTAAGCACTTTCTAGATTTTTTTTTTATTATTATTATTATTATTATTCATTAGACTAAATCCTCTTTCACAGTCAGCCATTGACGAGAATTATACAGTTTTTAAAATTCTGGACAGAATGTTCATAAAGTTTATAATTTATGGAAGACTGGAAAGGTTAGAAGGGAAATGATTTAAATATTTAGTGAAATTTTGAGTAGAAATAAACTTTTTTTGTATTATAAAAATCACCTTGTTATGTCAGGTCAGCTCAGTTAATTTTTCAACATTTAACATGAAATATGCAAGACAGAAAATAATCATATATGTGATTGTTTGTTGTGCTGCATACAGAAGTGCAATGCTAATACTACTGCTGATAAATGTCACATGGACAGCAATTTTCAGTTGTTTAAATTGACACAGTCCAGCAATGAGATCACCAACTGCGGTCATCAAATCTGACATATCCCACGACTAAAAGTCACCTGATGTGACTTTGGCTTTAATCAGTTTGTTAATTTGGTGGGTGTCTCTTGAAGTGATGTTACCAGCCCAGCACACCATAGCATCAAATAAAAAATCTCACTGGCCATCAGAGTTATAGAAGATGTAAAGAATGTCATTACACACATGATAGAAGCACAGTTCACTAAGATAAAAAGCTAACGCAGACTGAAGTCATACCTGGCTCCAAGTGCTGTGAGGTCACTATTCTACGTGCTCTTTTATTCTGTTTACTTACTACCCACATTGCTTGTACAGTAGTGAGGTCACAGAATAATTGTAAAAATATTTAACATCTCATGCCCTACCTGTACCTTCAGTACCTTTTCCCAGTATCCTCACATGTCTGAACCTCACTTGCCCCGTGCTCCCCTTCTCAAGTGCATTCCCATAAAGCCTGCTTCTCAGACTCTTCATTTCGAGGTGCCTTGCTCGCCTCATATCTGCTTTTATACTTTCTGTCTTTCAAAGGTGATTCTCAGTGTGGCTTCTGCAGCTTCACTCATCCTTGTGTGTCTCACACTTGCACTTCCTCCTTTGATTGCATCACCAAAGCCAAACTGACCAATCAGATAGCTCACAGGGACTGGGAGACACACACAGACATTATCATTTTATAATATTGTAGATTTTGATAATGCCTTTATCTAAGGTAGCTTTTAAATAATGTTCCTTCTATATTTCCTTATGTGCAACAAGTTCTAAAATCGTGAGCAATTGGTATTTCACAAATCTATTACCATCTATTGATGGTTATTTTCTTTATGGAGCCGGTTAAGGAGATCTAAATAAATAAAGGTTCTTTCTTGATCTTCCATATGGTAAGCCAACCGGGATCCCAAGCTGTTTTGTGTTATGGTGGGTCTGGCAACACGCTGTATCAGTGCATGCTCCCCTACCTCACCGGATGAATATAGGGAGATTGCCACTCATGAGCTAATATTTCCCTGGTATACTTGGTGGCATTGCTCCTCTGTAGTGCCTCCGGTTTGGACTCCAGGAGGAGCTCATGGGAACTATAGTTGGGGAGGACAGCCCTGTTGGGTTCCTGAGGGCCACAAAGGGGGTGCTACTGGGAGAGGACTCCTTTGTTTTATGGCTGTTCCACTTGGACTGGAAGAGGTTCATGGATGACTTGCTCTGGCATAGGAAGTACTGCCAGGTTCCGACATTAAAGCAGCTGCTCCATCTCACACAGAGCAGTTGGAGTCAGGGGAGGAGAAGGACAATGCTCACCGGGAAGGTGTGGTGGAGAAAAGGAAGAAAGAAGAAGAGTAAAGGAAAAAAAGAGAAAGGAAATAGAATTATGGTTTATCATCTGAGGAAGCCTGTGAGAAGGTGGCTTCTAAAATAAATACTCACTCAAGGCCAGATAGATCTATATATCATATAATTAATAAAAATAATAAATTTTTACATTTATATACCGCTTTTCTCACTACTCAAAGTGCTCAAAATGCCATTCTATCTATCTATCTATCTATCTATCTATCTATCTATCTATCTATCTATCTATCTATCTATCTATCTATCTATCTATCTAGTATATAGTGCCTTTCATGTCTATCTATCTATCTATCTATCTATCTATCTATCTATCTATCTATCTATCTATCTATCTATCTATCTATCTATCTATCTATCTATTATATAGTGCCTTTCATATATCTATCTATCTATCTATCTATCTATCTATCTATCTATCTATCTATCTATCTATCTATCTATCTATTGTGCCTTTCATATCTATCTATCTATCTATCTATCTATCTATCTATCTATCTATCTATCTATCTATCTATCTATCTATCGTGCCTTTCATATCTATCTATCTATCTATCTATCTATCTATCTATCTATCTATCTATCTATCTATCTATCTATCTATCTATCTATCTATCTATAGTGCCTTTCATATCTATCTATCTATCTATCTATCTATCTATCTATCTATCTATCTATCCATTTTCCAACCTGCTGAATCCGAACACAGGGTCACAGGGGTCTGCTGGAGCCAATCCCAGCCAACATGGGGCACAAGGCAGGAACCAATCCTGGGCAAGGTGCAAACCCACCGCACTATCTATCTATCTATCTATCTATCTATCTATCTATCTATCTATCTATCTATCTATCTATCTATCTATCTATCTATCTATCTAGTCCAGGTTTGGCTTAGAAAGGTTGAGTTTTAAGTGATGCCCTTTCTGAAATACCCAAGACAATATTGCAACCCCAGTGGTTTGCTTGCTTGCAGTGTCCATTTCCCACAGCCTCAGATTTATCTGCTACATTAAACTAACAAGAGCTAAGCATATAATGTGAGAATAAAGGGCTTTAGGAAGTTAACGCAGTTAAACAACTGGAAGTGGTTTTCTGTTGTTTTTGTTTTACTGTTTTACCAACAAAAGAGGTGGTGTGGCTCAGCGGGTAAGGAGTTGGTTTTGATACCCCGGGGGTACAGTCTGAAATCGCTCTTCTCCCTCCATCTGTGACACAGAGCAACTTTCAGAGCTTGACCGTGAGCTAATTCCATAAATGCCTGGCTCTGGAAAATTGGTGTTTTCATTCATTTAAAGTGAGTAGAAATAAAGCAGTCTGTGCAAAGTGCTGTAGAAATAAAGAATAAGCAGACACATGAGGATTAGAAATGCACAAAGCTCCTTCTGGTTTTGACTCTTATTTCATTTGTGTGCAGTCCTGAAGGAAAGTTGAGCACTGCACCTGGTATAAACCATTCCTTCATTTTCTATAACAGAGGTTTCTTCACATGGTGGACACTCCATGATAGGGCAAAGAAGCTCAGCAATTCTGGAGAACCCAAGTAGAGCTGATTAAAGACGCCAATTAAGGTGTTTTAGGCATTTTGTAAGGATGTCCCACCAGGTGGCTCCTGCTAGAGCTGCTCTTGGCACATCCTATTTGACGGTGACACTTTGGCAGACACAGTACACGCTAAAGAGATCGTATCTTTTGGCTGGTTTGGGAATATCTGGGAATTCTTCAGCAAGAGTTGGGATCTGTAGATGTAGACAGGGCAGTTGGGCCTGACCTGCTTGGCTTACTACCACTCTGAACCTTACCAGGAAAAGTGGTTTCAGAAAATGAGATGAGTTTATTCTAAAAATGAGATATGGGGGGCCATACAGTGGATAATTTTAGGTTTCCCGCCAGTCAATCCTTCACAAGGCACCCTTACAGTCACAGACATCTGTATTTCCTATTTGCTCATTGCAGCATTCTGTGCATTGTACGTCTGGATTAGCAGACATTGATTGTCAGCAGCCATGCACTTAGAGCCCCCCACTATGACTAAACACTAAAGGGTTGGTGTTAGTCTCTGGGCATGTCACGAGTGTGCCACCGACTGTCTCTGACTCGCTAAGATTCTAAATGAAGGCTATGGCTGAAAATCGCTGGAAAACTCATCGCATGTGACATGGCGGCCTTAATTTGCATAAGTTTGGGATGAAAACTGGAGTTCCAAGAAGTAGGGGTTGATCTGCTTATAAAACTATTGAAGATTAAGCGTTAGTGCCCTATCATCCCAGAAGCGACTTTAATCTTCATCCCCTCATAACCTGAAAACTTTATGGCATGGGACATTTTTATTCACACCAGGGACTTTGACATGGGAGATAATCCAGTACAGCAATTTTAGTCCAAATCTGAGATGTAGTAGATCTGCTTAAAGAAAATTGTGGTGATCTGTTGCAGAAAAATCCCATAGAAGAAGATAACAGTCGGTTACCTAGACCTAACTGCTGGTTGTGAAGGGGCCCCCATAACAGTTCCAGCTTCAGGGCCCCAAAAATATAGGACTGTCACTGCCAAGAAGAGAAGGTAAGAATGGGTCACTTGTACATGGACAATGGCCAAGCACAGGACAGTGAATCTACCACTGTGCTGCCATGCTGTCCTTCTGTAGAAAAGAAGCTTTGTTCATTGATTAGTCTGTGGTGTTTTTCATTGTGTGGGCTTTACATAATTAAAAATGTCTCCAGCAATGCACGTTAGACAAAGTAATGTTAGTAAAGCTAGCAGAACATTAAAGCAATGAGTGCTTTATAGAGCATACAGTAACAGCAAATCTCACATTAGTCAGAAAAGTGTCAGGTTTAATCATTTTTATGATTGTTAAATGCCTTCATAGATAGTATGATATTCTTATTATATCATATAATCATATATCACATTCATATAACATATGCATATATAATTCATATATCATGCTATATGGGCGGCACGGTGGCGCAGTGGGTAGCGCTGCTGCCTCGTAGTTGGGAGACCTGGGGACCTGGGTTCACTTCCCGTGTCCTCCCTGCGTGGAGTTTGCATGTTCTCCCGTGTCTGCGTGGGTTTCCTCCCACAGTCCAAAGACATGCAGGTTAGGTGGATTGGTGATTCTAAATTGGCCCTAGTGTGGGTGTATTTGTGTGTGTCCTGCAGTGGGTTGGCACCCTGCCCGGGACTGGTTCCTGCCTTGTGCCCTGTGTTGGCTGGGATTGGCTCCAGCAGACCCCCATGACCCTGTGTTTGGATTCAGCGGGTTGGACAATGGATGGATGGATATCACGCTATATATATATCTTTTTATATAATACGCTACCGTGGCTGTCCATTTGTCTGTCCAGGATTATAAATCCCCTGTAGCTCACAAACCGTTTAATCTATTAACCTGAAATTTGGTACATAAATACTACGTGACATCTACTATTAGCTTTCAGGGTGACAATTGACCTCCTCTTTTTATTTTTATTTTATTTTATTGTAGAATCAGCTCCCAGCAGTGGCTAGCAGGGTGGCCGTGCGGCGCATACGTACAGGCGTCGTTCTCATCCCTACCACCTTCGCCGTCACTTCCCCTGCCTCTTCATATCTTAAATCATTCTTGAATAAAAATGTACTAAGTAATTGCAACACAAACATTGACTTAATCAGTCTTAATGTGAAAGATGCCAACAAAAGAAGAGAAGAAGCGGGCGGCTAGGGTGGAGAAAAGAAGAGCCGCTCAGGAAACAGCAAGCGCATCAACCTCTGAGCAAACGAATGATAAACGTACAGAGAAAGAGGAGGAAAAATAGGAAATTTCATGTCAGGTGTATTCACGGCACGTTATCTAGCAGTATGCCGTTACTGGTATATATGTAATATGCTACATTGGTTGTCCGTTTGTCTGTCCAGGATTTTAAATCACCTGTAGCTCGCAAACCACTTGACCGATTGACCAGAAATTTGGTACACATATACTACATGATGTCTACTATCCTCTTTCGGGTTGATGATTTTTATTACTCTTTTTATTTTTATTTTATTTTATTGTAGAATGAAAATCCGTTCCCTTCCCTACCACCTTTGCCATCACTTCTTCTACATCTTCATATCTTAAATCATTCTTGAATAAAAATGTACTAAGTAATAGCAACACAAACATTGACTTAATCCATTTTAATGTGAAAGATGCCAACAAAAGAAGAGAAGAAGCGGGCGGCTAGGGTGGAGAAAAAAAGAGCTGCTCAGGAAGAAGCAAGTGCATCAACCTCTGAGCAAACGAATGATAAATGTTGTCACAGGCGGGACGCCTATATAGCGCCTCTGTCAGGAGAGGACAGCCACCCTGGTTGCTATGGGGGGTCACGGGAACCGAGCTGGGAAGCTCAACCCTATAGGGGCCTGTGGCCACCGCCAGGTGGTGGGTTCTGGATGCTGAAGCCCTGGAAGCCAGCACTTCTGCCACACCAGGAAGTGCTGGCGGAAGGTATTCCAGGGTCACCCGGAGTGCTTCCGGTTGCTCAGCCGGCACTTCCGCCACACCAGGAAGTGCCAGCGGAAGTTCATCAAGGGGCCCCTGGAGCATATCCGGGGCAACATAAAAGGGGCCGCCTTCCAACAGTCAGGAGCTGGTGTCGGGAGGAAGGAGACAAGGCGTGAGAGAGAGGAGAGAAGGCGGCCCGAAGAGGAGCATTGGAAGGCTCAGCAAGAGGGGTGTTTGGTGCTGGAAGCACTGTGTTCTGTGCAGGACTTGGGACTTTTACATGTAAATAGTGTAAATAAATCGTGTGTGGTGGACTTAAGACGGTGTCTGTCTGTATGTGGTCGGGCTGGTTTTCACAACGTACAGAGAAAGAGGATTAAAACTAGGAATGCTCAAGTCAGGTGTATTCACTGCACGTTATCATGCAATATGCCGTTACTGGTACATATATAATACGCTACCGTGACTGTCCGTTTGTCTGTCCCGGATTTTAAATCGCCTGTAGCTTGCAAACCGCTTGACCGATTGACCTGAAATTTGTTACACATACTGTATACAGTGATCCCTCGCTATATCGCGCTTCGCCTTTCGCGGCTTCACTCCATCGCGGATTTTATATGTAAGCATATTTAAATATATATCGCGGATTTTTTGCTGGTTCGCGGATTTCTGCGGACAATGGGTCTTTTAATTTCTGGTACATGCTTCCTCAGTTGGTTTGCCCAGTTGATTTCATACAAGGGACGCTATTAGCAGATGGCTGAGAAGCTAGATTGCTTACTCTTCTCTCTCTCTTGTGCTGACTTTCTCTGATCCTGACGTATGGGGATTGAGCAGGGGGGCTGTTCGCACACCTAGACGATACGGACGCTCGTCTAAAAATGCTGAAAGATTATCTTCACATTGCTATCTTTTGTGCAGCTGCTTCCTGAAACGACATGCTGCACGGTGCTTCGCATACTTAAAAGCTCGAAGGGCACGTATTGATTTTTGACTGAAAAACAAACTCTGTCTCTCTCTCTCTTTGTCTGCTCCTGACGGAGGGGGTGTGGGCTGCCGCCTTCGACAGCTTAGTGCCACGGTGCTTCGCATACTTAAAAGCCAAACGGCCCTATTGATTTGTTTGCTTTCCTCTCTCTATCTGACATTCTGTGCTCCTGACACGCACTCCTTTGAAGAGGAAGATATGTTTGCATTCTTTTAATTGTGAGACAGAACTGTCATCTCTGTCTTGTCATGGAGCACAGTTTAAACTTTTGAAAAAGAGACAAATGTTTGTTTGCAGTGTTTGAATAATGTTCCTGTCTCTCTACAACCTCCTGTGTTTCTGTGCAAATCTGTGACCCAAGCATATAAATATATATATATATATATAAAAATAACCATATAAACATATGGTTTCTACTTCGCGGATTTTCTTATTTCGCGGGTGGCTCTGGAATGCAACCCCCGCTATGGAGGAGGGATTACTGTACTACGTGACGTCTACTATTCACTTTTGGGGTGATGATTGACCTCCAAAGTTATTCCTCTTTTTATTTTTATTTTATTTTATTGTAGAATCAACTCATTCCCTACCACTTTCGCCGTCACTTCCCCTGCCTCTTAATATCTTAAATTATTCTTGAGGCAGATTGAAGAGTTAAGTGCCAGATTAAGTGAAAAATTAAAGAAAACGTACTAAGTAATTGCAACACAAACACTGACTTAATCGGTTTTAACACGAAAAGATGCAGACAAAAGAAGAGAAGAAGTGAGCTACTATGGTAAAGAAAAGAAGAGCTGCTCAGGAAGAAGCAAGCACATCAAAATAGTAATAATAATAATTCATTACATTTATATAGTGCTTTTCTCAGCACTATCCACACAGGGAGGAACCAGGAAGCAAACCCACAATCTTCCACAGTCTTCTTACTGCAAAGCAGCAGCACTACCACTGCACCACCTGTAAGGAAAACCTCTGAGCAAACAAATGCTAAACGTACAGAGAAAGAGGATGAGAACTAGGAATGCTCAAGTCAAGTGTATTCACTGCATGTTATCGTGCACTGCACCGTTACTGGTATTATTATATTATGATACAGTATATGATAATATTTTTGTATATTTTGAACATTTTCAGTTTTTTGACTTTACATGCATTATAATAGCACTCATTAATAATTCATTACATAATGCTTAGCAGATTCAGGTCAGGTCAGGTTGGGGAGCATGCACTGGTACAGTGCGTTTCCACACCCACCACACGATGAAATAGCTCGGGAACCCCCCAGGCAGACACACAGTCCAGTCCCACCCTCCGGAAAATGACCCTCTAACTGCCACTGCCAGATTTTACTTGGGCTTCCCCTGGGCCTGGTTCAGCCATCCAGGTCCTCAACAATGAGTATCCTGCTAGCCAGATTGCCCTCTGGGAATCACACCACATGGCCGTAGTGCTGGAAATGAAGCTTCCTCACAATTCAGGTAATGTGCCTCATTCAGGACTCCATGAGCAACCCCTCATTCGACACAAAGTCAAACCAGCGGTACTCAAGGCTTCTCCAAAGAGACACAGTACCAAAGGAGTCTTCATCTCAGGTCTGATAGCGTCCATGTCTCACAAGACAGGAAGCACCAGGACTCTAAAGACTTGGACCTTCGTCCTTTTGTATAGATATTGGGAGCACCACAAACCCCTGTTCCAGCGACCTCATGACCCCCCATGCTCTCCCAATCCGTCTACTGACGTCATAGGAAGAGTCACCAGAGACGTGAATGTTGCTGCCAAGGTAAGTAAACCTCTCGACGAGGTCGACACTCTCTCCGCAAACAGACACACTGCTGATAGCTGTGCCTAAGAGGTCATTAAAGGCCTGGATGTTGGTTTTTATCAGGACACTTGCAAGCCCAGACACTCAGACTCTCGAGAGCCCCGATCAGAGCCTCCATTGATTCCGTAGACTGCTAGTTCATATACATTCAAATAGTTAAAAATGCCATTACATTACAATTCATATAATTGGTAACAGTTTTTAATGATTATATTAATTTCTTAACAAACTTGAAAGAACACTTCCTTGCATCTTTACTGATCATTTATTGATTAGTTGCAGATCTTTTTGCTAAACTTAACTGAAAGCTGGAACTTTTCATCCATTGTCCAAGTGAATGTGTTCTGCATACATTTCCTGAGCACCAGATTAGGGGTATAGGGCACAGAAGCTTATCCCAGCAGCATCCGTCACAAAGCAGGGACTAACTGTGGAGGAGACCCCAGCTCATTGTGGGACACTCATTCACACCCACATTCACTTAGTAATCTCCAGTGAACCTAGCCAGCACATCTTTTTGAGATGTGGAATGGTATTGAAGTATCCTTAGAAGACACAAATCAGAAGGAGAATCCGTAAAGCTCTATTCATATAGCTGAATTTCTGACATTCAAACTGTTGATCTTCTGTCATTAAGACAGCAGATCTACTGGCATTCAGGCCCCTGATCTACTGACATTACACTCCGGGACCGTAGAGCAGCAAGGAATCAGTGCTAACCCCTGTGCCAAGGTGACACCAGATTTTAACAGAGTGCAAGATGTTGTGACAGGAGTGTGCCCTTTGGCATATCTCCATTTCCGGAATAAGGATATAAAGATCAAAGATGAAGAATTTATCAAAAAAGCGGTGTTTAGTTTCCAAGAGATGTACATTAGATAGGTGTGATTGTAGGGAAATACAAAGCATTGAAAGAAAAGAAAAAACTAAGAACAGAAAAATAGAATCTGATGTTCCTCTGGGCCTTAGTATACTAGAATGTCTGGTAAGATAACATCCCTGCTTCCACTCAGACTTAAATTATAAACAACACATTCCCTTTTTTTACTTTCACTCTTCTTTCTACCACTGGTGTGCCATTTCCCAGCTCATATTCCAGAAGTTGCTGTCAGTATTTGGGAGATGGCATCCTAAAATTATTGCCATTGCTGTCAGTGTTAGGGAGACAGCATTCTAAAACTATTGCCATTGCTGCTTTCTGGTCGACCCCTAGGATCTTTTCTAGGTTCTCAGATGTCTTGTACAGCTCTGGAGCCACTAGAATACAGTGGCATCTAGTGGCCCCTGAGAGAACTACACTCCTGAACTCTGAGTGGTCTTTACAAAGACAAGTTCTGAGAAGTCAAGCAAAATGACCCCTTTTATTGGCTAACTAAAAAGATTACAATATGCAAACTTTCGAGGCAACTCAGGCCCCTTCTTCAGGCAAGATGTAAACATCTTATGATTATCTTATGATTACATGTTGCCTGAAAAAGGGGCCTCAAAATTTTGCATATTTTAATATTTTTAGTTAGCCAATAAAAGGTATCATTTTGCTTGACTTCTCACTATATCCATAATGGCTAACACGATACAACACACTAGTACTAAAGACAAGTTCTGAAAGGCAGCTCTCCACATTGCCTGCTGTCTGCCGACAGGGTCCCATTTATCTTAAGTGGCATCTCTCAGTGCCACCACCCATAGGCCTGAAAGAGCTGCAGTGTTTTTCCTCTTTGCCCTCTTGGCCATGTCTCACTTAATAAAGTTCAGGCTTCCCTACTCTTTGTGTAGTGTTACTGGCTTCTCTCAGAATACCATATTCTTTCTCTCTGAGCTGCTTCACATTAATTCTCTTTTAGATTTATCTTCTAGTAATTATTTTGTCTTAACTGGATCTAGAGGAGATTAGCATAGCGCTGCATCAGTGTGCATCTGCAAAGGAAAAAACTTAAAGGTTATTTCCCTACTGAAAAGGAAAGATGGGAAGAGACATCACGTTATGACTGCATAAGCCTTCATCCAGAGGAGATGTCCATCTGCTGTTTTGACTATTAACTATCTGAAAGGCTCCTGATTGACCTCTTTCTCGAGTCCTCTAATCTTTGCCATTTGGTGTCACCTCTGCCCTGGGCAATTCCTTGCCAACCAGACAAACTCCAACAATGTTAAACGGAAATGACTAAATTAGTGAATTAGGGACTGTAAACCAAAGCTATGTAAAAAGACTGCGTGCATGCAATGAAAAACAAATGTGAATCTCAAACACTGACAAAAATATTGCAAGTCTGCAAATGCAATCATTGAAATTGAGCAAAATACGCTTTTGTAATTTTCACTAATATTATGTAAGTTTCCCTCACACTTCAAAAACCATACAAAAATTGCAAACAATACTCCATAACAGAGGTCACAAAGTCCGGTCCTGGAGGACCACTGTGGCTGTAGGTTTTCATTCTAACCCTTTTTTTTAATGATTGCCCTGTTTGTGCTGCTAATTAACTTCTTGTGAATTCATTTCAATTGACTTGTTTTTTAAGATTTGTTCCCCTGAATTTCTTCATCATTCCTCTGAATTGCTTCATTTCTTTCCAAACAGAAATGAAATGTGGAGTGAGCCAACAGAAGACCAACGAAGTCAGGGCCTCAAACTCCAACCAATTTCACTCCAACCAGTTGCTTAATGAGGTGCCAATTCTTCTCGTTAATTAAACCCATTCCTTAATTTCGTGGCTTGCTGCTGCTCTCATGGTGCATTAGCAGACATTTCTGAAATTGCTGATGTTCCCTTTCTAAGAGCCCTATTAAAATGTTTTGGGGACCTGAGCAGACCAACATTCCTGAGACCTTCACCTTTCTTTCTTTCTTTTCAGATATTGTATGATGGACACCAGTTGTTTTGGCTCGTTTTGTATCTCATTATTCTTTGGCTGCTAATTAAGGAAAAAGAAATAATTAAGGGGTCTGAGTCTTCAAGAGCAAGTCAATTCAAATTAGTTCAAAAGAAGTTAATTAGCAGCAACAACAGAACACTCATTAAGAAATGGGTTAGAATGACAACCTGCAGACCACAGTGGTCCTCCTGGACCGGACTTGGCGACCCCTGCTCCATAACATACCCTCTATAAACTTTTTTTGTCGCAACCCAGTCTTGTCCTTTTTAGTGTCTTCAAGAATGATTCTTTGTTGAATGTCAGGACAATTGGCAGATTGGCAGGGGGTGGGGTTGGTGGGTCCCCCCTAGGACAGGGGTGTCCGATCCTGGTGGGCCGCAGTGGCAGCAGGTTTTCATTCGAACCCTTTTCCTAATCACTGCTAATTACACTCTTTTTCCCTTCATTTTAATAGCCCTATTTTTAAGGATTCAGTGCTTTGAATTGATTCTTTTTCTTTTCTTAAATGACAGCCAAACAGAAGTGAGACATGAAACGAGTCCACAGATGACCATCTAAATTGGGGCTTCAAACTCCAACCAATTTCTTGCTGTTAATTAAACCCGTTATTTAATTCCATGGCTTGTTGCTGCTCTCATTCTGCCACAGCAGACATTTCCAAAACTGCTGATTTTCTGTTTTTTCTAAGAACACCGTCAAGATGTTTTGGTGACCTGAGCTGATCAACCTTACTGAGACCTTCACCTTTCTTCATTTTCAGATATTGTGTGATGGACACAGGTGAGCTGGTCATGCGGCTGCTTGTTTTGTGTCTCATTATTGTTTGGCCGCTAATTAAGGAAAACGAGACAACAAAGGGGCCTGAGTCAAGTTAATTATAATTAAAGCAAAAGAAGTTAATTAGCAGCAGAAACAGGTCACTAATGAAGAAGATGGTTGGCATGAAAACCTGCAGTCACTGTGGCCCTCCAGGACCGTAGTTCAACACCCGTACCCTAGGAGAATCATGGCTGATGGAGTTTTCCCCTTGAAAAACTGTGGACTGATTGGTCCTTGGAGAATCGTGGACTATTATTGGCGGGGTATAATTGAGGATAATTGTTGGGGTAATGTCAATTGCGTTGTTAACATGTGGTGACCCACTGCAACCCACTTTGGAAACCACCATGGCCAATTACTATTAAAACAATAGTAACTCACAACCCATCCTATAGTTTAAGAAACCCTGCTATATACAGGGTGGCCCATTTTTATGTATACGATTGAAAAGGTGTTATTGTCAGGAAACTACCAATATTATTATCAAGTAACATAATGGAACATTAACATTAAGAACCTTAAATGTTTCTTCATCCCCTGTTCTCCATGGCGTGGTCCACCAATGCGCCATCCAGGTCGATGCACGCCTGAAGACGAAGAGCAATGTTGTCACAAGCGGCTTGGCACATATGTACTGGTATCCTTTGAAATTCTTCTGTGATAGCTGCAGGTAGCTCTGCCACATTGTGGATGTGATGTTGATACACCTTGTCTTTTAGGTAAGCACGCAGAAAAAAGTCCAGTGGGGTCAAATTTGGAAAACTGAGCCAGCCATTCCACAGGCCCACGTCGGCCGGTCCAGTGTTGCCGGAATGTTTCGTTCAACCACTGTGTGGCTGTGCCCTATCTTGCTGCCACCACATATCATCAATGTCCGGTCATCGTTACTCCCATTCTCAGGCTACACAGTGATGCCATTTTCGATACTTTTCACATAGTAGTTTAAATGCTACAGCCTATGAAACGTCATATACATACAGTGCATCCGGAAAGTATTCACAGTGCATCACTTTTTCCACATTTTGTTATGTTACAGCCTTATTCCAAAATGGATTAAATTCATTGTTTTCCTCCGAATTCTACACACAACACCCCATAATGACAGTTGAAAAAACTTTACTTGAGGTTGTTTGCAAATTTATTAAAAATAAAAAAACTGAGAAATCCCATGTTGATGCACCTTTGGCAGCAATTACAGCCTCAAGTCTTTTTGAATATGATGCCACAAGCTTGGCACACCTATCCTTGGCCAGTTTGGCCCATTCCTCTTTGCAGCACCTCTCAAGCTCCATCAGGTTGGGTGGGAAGTGTCGGTGCACAGCCATTTTAAGATCTCTCCAGAGATGTTCAATCGGATTCAAGTCTGGGCTCTGGCTGGGCCACTCAAGGACATTCACAGAGTTGTCCTGAAGCCACTCCTTTGATATCTTGGCTGTGTGCTTAGGGTCGTTGTCCTGCTGAAAGATGAACCATCGCCCCAGTCTGAGGTCAAGAGCGCTC
Source organism: Erpetoichthys calabaricus (assembly GCF_900747795.2). Taxonomy (NCBI): domain Eukaryota; kingdom Metazoa; phylum Chordata; class Cladistia; order Polypteriformes; family Polypteridae; genus Erpetoichthys; species Erpetoichthys calabaricus. The sequence goes on from NC_041395.2 coordinate 25,699,592, forward strand.
TGGAGTAGGTTTTCATCCAGGATGTCTCTGTACACTGCTGTAGTCATCTTTCCCTTTATCCTGACTATTCTCCCAGTTCCTGCCACTGAAAAACATCCCCACAGCATGATGCTGCCACCACCATGCTTCACTGTAGGGATGGTGCCAGGTTTCCTCCAAACGTGACGCCTGTCATTCACACCAAAGAGTTCAATCTTTGTCTCATCAGACCAGAGAATTTTCTTTCTCATAGTCTGAGAGTCCTTCAGGTGCCTTTTGGCAAACTCCAGGCGGGCTGCCATGTGCCTTTTACTAAGGAGTGGCGAACTTCTTCCACTTACGGATGATGGAGGCCACTGTGCTCATTGGGACCTTCAAAGCAGCAGAAATTTTTCTGTAACCTTCCCCAGATTTGTGCCTCGAGACAATCCTGTCTCGGAGGTCTACAGACAATTCCTTTGACTTCATGCTTGGTTTGTGCTCTGACATGAACTGTCAACTGTGGGACCTTATATAGACAGGTGTGTGCCTTTCCAAATCATGTCCAGTCAACTGAATTTACCACAGGTGGACTCCAATGAAGCTGCAGAAACATCTCAAGGATGATCAGAGGAAACAGGATGTACCTGAGCTCAATTTTGAGCTTCATGGCAAAGGCTGTGAATACTTGTGTACATGTGCTTTCTCAGTTTTTTTTATTTTTAATAAATTTGCAAAAATCTCAAGTAAACTTTTCTCACATTGTCATTATGGGGTGTTGTGTGTAGAATTCTGAGGAAAAAAATGAATTTAATCCATTTTGGAATAAGGCTGTAACATAACAAAATGTGGAAAAAGTGATGCGCTGTGAATACTTTCCGGATGCACTGTAAATATGGGCCACCCTGTGGGTTTATTTTTTTTTACATTTTAGGATATATTCTGGCCCCCCATGACCCTAAATTGGACTACATGAACATGAAAATATGTGGATAGATGAATAGACACTTAAAACATACATCAAATGATTTTATTTTCATGCCATCCATACACAGTAATGCAACAGGCAATGGCACAAAATAACGTTCCCCAGGACTTTGGTGCAACATACCGATAAATACACGACAAGTAAAAACTATAATAACAAATTAATAAATAATAGCTAAATGAATATCTACTATATAATAAAACACTGCAGTTTGTGTGTGTGTGTGTGTGTGTGTGTGTGCGTGTGTGTGTGCGTGTGTGTGTGTGTGTGTGTGAGATCAGTTCCTCCTGAGGAATCTGATTGGTCAGTTTTGCTCTGGTTGCTCAGTCAAATGCGATCAGGCGACTAGGAAGTGACAGGTAAGAGAGGTTGGCTCACATGAGGATACCAGAGAAAGGCATAGGAGGGACACTAAGAGTCGCCTTCAAATGTGGGAAGCATTTCCAGGAATTTGAATGGTGTTTTCATAGTGGGTAAAGGGGGTCTGTCTACCAACAAGCGAACAGGAGCTGAAGAATGTGCCTCACATGGGCAGAATCTGAGAAGCAGGATTTACGGGAATGAGATTGAGAGGGGGAGTCCCAGCCAAGACAGGTTGTGATATTCAAAGATACCGAAGAAAGGCATAGGAGGAACACGTAAGGTAAGAAATATCAAATATGACAATTTACTCCAATACAGTGGAACCTCGGTTCACGATCGTATTTCATTCCAAAACTCTGGTCATAACCCGATTTGGTCGTGACCCGAAGTAATTTCCCCCATAGGACTGTATGTAAATACAATTAATCCGTTCCAGACTGTACAAACTGTATGTAAATATATATTTTTTTAAAGATTTTTAAGCACAAATATAGTTAATTATACCATACAATGCACAGCGTAATAGTGAACTAAATGTAAAAACATTGAATAACAAAACAAAAAAATGAAAATTTGAAAATCTGTAATTTAATAAACAACCAAGAAAAGTAACAATGCACACTATGAACCGATCGCTGTAAACAGAAGTGAAGTGGAGGTTAAAATCCAATAGAAAAAAGTCTTCATTAAATACAATAAGGTTAAAACAATGCTCGAATCAGTCTCTTTAAAAACAAGCCCGGTGCATTCTTAATATTTTTATTTTATTAATTTTCATTGTAATCATTCCATACAAACAGATCAATTTATAACCCAACAAAATTAAAGACTAATCAAACCCCACCCCTGAGAAGGAGAGCTTAGCTAAAGGAAAATTGCTTTAGGCTTTTTAATAAGGCAACATTAAACAAAAGAAAGGGAGAAGTAAATATCTATGTAAATAAGAGATGGAGAAGGGAGTTAAATGCGATAATAGTTATTTCTCTTATTCTAAAATAATATTGATTAAATCCTGCCATGTTTTGAAAAAATGTTGTACAGATCCTCTAACTGAAAATTTGATTTTTTCCAATTTCAAATAATATAAAACATCGGTTTCCCACTGACTTATCAGAGGAGAATTAGGATTCTTCCAATTTAACAAAATAAGTCTGCGTGCCAAAAGTGTAGTGAATGCAATCACCGTTTGCTTGTCCTTCTCCAATTCAAGTCCATCTGGAAGAACACCGAACACAGCTGTTAATGGGTTAGGAGGGATTGTGATACTAAGGCTGTCTGAGAGGCACTTAAAAATTTTTGTCCAAAATGATGTTAGTTTGGTGCAGGCCCAAAACATGTGACCCAGTGAGGCAGGAGCTTGGTTGCAGCGCTCGCAGGTTGGATCCTGGCCTGGAAACATTTTGGACAGTTTTAAGCGAGACAGATGAGCTCGATATATAATTTTTAGTTGAATAATTCTATGCTTTGCGCATATAGAACTCGAGTGAATTCTCTGCTTTGCTACCTTCCAATCCTTTTCTGAAATATTGATTAAGAGATCTTCTTCCCAATGTCCTCTTGGATCTTTGAAAGGTAGGGACTCTAATAAGATTTTATATATTGCGGAAATAGTGTTTGTTTCCTCGAAATTGAGCAATATTTTTTCCAGCATTGTGGAGGGTGCAAGGTGGGGGAAATCGGGCAATTTCTGTTTAACAAAATTTCTAATTTGAAGATAGTAAAAGAAATGTGTAGCTGGGAGGTTAAATTTTGAACGTAATTGTTCAAAAGATGTAAATATGTTGTCTATATAAAGATCTCTGAGCATTTTAATCCCAAAACTTTTCCAGGTATTAAAAACTGGATATACTTGCGAAGGTTGAAAGAGGTGGTTCTCTTGCAGAGGTGCCACTGATAAAAGATTTTCCATCTTAAAATACTTCCTAATTTGGTTCCATATTCTGAGTGAGTAAAGCACAATTGGGTTATTAGTATATTTGTGATAACTTTCATTTATTGGAGAGCAGAGCAGGGAATATAAAGAAGTACTACAGGATTTTACTTCTATTGCGGACCAAGCCTGTGTATGTTCATCTATTTGTGTCCAGGTTTTTATGGCTTGTATGTTTGCTGCCCAGTAATAAAACTGAAAATTAGGTAAAGCCATGCCACCTTCTGCCCGAGGTCTTTGTAGGGTCACTCTTCGGAAATGTGGGTGTTTTGAATTCCAAATGAATGAGGTTATTATTGAATCTAACTGTTTAAAAAACAATTTATTGATATATATTGAAATGTTTTGAAATAAAAAGAGAAGTTTAGGAAGGATATTCATCTTAACAATGTTAATTCTTCCAGCTAGAGTGAGATGAAGGGTTGACCATCTGTGCAAGTCTTGCTTAATTTTTTCCATACAGACGCCAAAATTTTGTTGATAAAGAGCTTTATGTTTACTTGTGATATTTACCCCTAGGTATTTAAACTGATCTGCTATGGTAAAAGGTAGGGTGTGTAATTTAATATTATATGCTTGTGAATTCACTGGAAAGAGTATACTTTTATTCAGATTAATTCTAAGACCAGATATCTTTTGAAATTCTGTTAGTGCTGTTAAAACAGCAGGGACAGTGTTTTCTGGGTCCGATATATATAAGACCATATCATCTGCATATAGAGAAATTTTCTGTTCCAGTCCTTCTCTGACAATCCCCTTTATCTGATAAGAATTTCGGCAGTGAACTGCCAGTGGTTCAATAGCGATTGCAAACAACAGTGGCGACAAGGGACATCCTTGTCTGGTACCACGTTCTAGTTTAAAGTAGTCTGAGCAAATGTTATTAATACAAACTGAAGCTTCTGGATTGGTATACAGTAGTTTGATCCAAGCACAAATATTCGGGCCAAACCCAAATTTCTCCAATGCAGTGCATTCTTTAACTGCCTTCTCGGCCAGTCCTCTCTCTCGCGCGTACACGTGTGCGTGCATGTGTGTGTTTCTCTCTCGCGCGTGTGTGCGTGCGTGTGTGTCTGTATCTCTTTCACGTGTGTGTGTCTGTCTGTCTCTCTCACTCACTCTATTGTGCTCGCTTGCTCTCTCTCTCTCTCGCTGCACAGGGAATGCACAGGGAGAGACTGAACACGTGAAGAAATCATCGGTGCGCACAAACCAAAAGGGAAACTGGCTTGTTCGTTTACTGAGTGTGTGGTCGTGAACAGATGCAAAAGTTTGGCAAACTTTTTGGTCGTAACCTGATTTGTACGTGTTCAGAGACGTTTGTGAACCAAGATTCCACTATACAAATCTTCGGCAAGCAACACAGCTAGCATAGTAATAAATTAAAATAGATAATGTAATGGACATGGATGGACTGGCCCCTCCGCTGGGATGCAGAGTCTTCCTTTACCTAGCCAGAGATCTGGAATGGATGGGCATCCCAGGCAGGATTGTTCCTACTCCCTACCTCAGGTACAAGGCAGTAATAATGGATGAATATAGGGAGATTGCCACTCATGAGCTAATATTTCCCTGGTATACTTGGTGGCATTGCTCCTCTGTAGTGCCTCCGGTTTGGACTCCAGCAGGAGCTCATGGGAACTATAGTTGGGGAGGACAGCCCTGTTGGGTTCCTGAGGGCCACAAAGGGGGTGCTACTGGGAGAGGACTCCTTTGTTTTATGGCTGTTCCACATGGACTGGAAGTGGTTCATGGATGACTTGCTCTGGCATAGGAAGTACTGCCAGGTTCCGACATTAAAGCAGCTGCTCCATCTCACACAGAGCAGTTGGAGTCAGGGGAGGAGAAGGACAATGCTCACCGGGAAGGTGTGGTGGAGAAAAGGAAGAAAGAAGAAGAGTAAAGGAAAAAAAGAGAAAGGAAATAGAATTATGGTTTATCATCTGAGGAAGCCTGTGAGAAGGTGGCTTCTAAAATAAATACTCACTCAAGGCCAGATAGATCTATATATCATATAATTAATAAAAATAATAATTTTTTACATTTATATAGTGCTTTTCTCACTACTCAAAGTGCTCAAAATGCCATTCTATCTATCTATCTATCTATCTATCTATCTATCTATCTATCTATCTATCTATCTATCTATCTATCTATCTATCTATCTATCTATCTATCTATCTATCTTATTATTATATAGTGTCTTTCACATTATCTATCTATCTATCTATCTATCTATCTATCTATCTATCTATCTATCTATCTATCTATCTATCTATCTATCTATCTATCTATCTATCTATCTTATTATTATATAGTGTCTTTCACATTATCTATCTATCTATCTATCTATCTATCTATCTATCTATCTATCTATCTATCTATCTATCTATCTATCTATCTATCTATCTATCTATCTATCTATCTATCTATCTATCTATCTATCTATCTATCTATCTGTCTGTTGTTTGTGCCGTTATGTCTAGGATTTGGGACTGTGTTACACCCGTTTGTGGCCACGATAGTAATAAATACATTAATGACAGTAGTAACTAATAGTAAAGACAATTGTAGTAACAGATGGCCTGTATATACCAGGGTAGTTCAAAAAGTTTCCACACTTTTATTTTTTCATTAGAAACAGTGAAGATTGCAGGAGTAATACTTGGGCATTAAAAAGTTGGTACGAGGCTGGGAAAATTGCATTGCAAATGAAGGTGACTATGTAGAAAAGTGATGTAATTTCTTTTTGATATTCTTTATAAATAGAGTTAAACGTCCCTCGTATATAAACTGCTAGGAGTAGAGATGAGGGGAGGGTTGCCCTCCACTGCCGCCCCCTTGAGGTTCAATAATGAATGACTTTTACTTCCCTTCGATAGTCTATTTTGATCGTCTTCTTGTTTATGGGGAACAATTGCAAGCGCTGGGCAGAAATTCATTGATCCATTCAGTGTAACCCCAAACATCTGATGTCATCTCAGTCCTGATTTTCACTCAGTTTCTAATTTCACTGCACTGCCATAGACCTATCAGAATTTTTCTGCTACTAACATGACCGTTAATAAATGCGATTACACTGCAGTTATCAAAAAATGGGTTAGACTTTTATAATATTGTATAAGTGGAAAGGAACCCATGGAAAGTGAGGATTTACTCTGTGTTGTTATTTTGAGAGCTAAAATAAAATAAGGTATGAATTGTCATGGGTGGCACGGTAGCGCAGTGGGTAGCGCTGCTGCCTCACAATTGGGAGACCTGGGGATCTGGGTTCACTTCCCGGGCCCTCCCTGCGTGGAGTTTGCATGTTCTCCCCGTGTCTGCGTGGGTTTTCTCCAGGTGCTCCGGTTTCCTCCCACAGTCCAAAGACATGCAGGTTAGGTGCTGTGAAAGGTGCTATATAGCTACCGACCCGGCACAGACTGAGGCAGAGGCACGTACTTAAATAAACAGTTTCTTTATTTGTCTTCAACTGGAGGGCACGTCTTCCCTGTAATCCCTCCAGCCACAACACAGTCCCAAAACACTCACAATAACGACAATATTACTTCTGGCTCCACCACTCCTCCTCAGGCTTAGTGTGGGTTTCCTTCAGATACTGCGGTTTCCTCCCACAGTCCAAAGACATGCAGGTTAGGTGAACTGGTGATTCTAAATTGGCCCTAGTGTGTTCTTGGTGTTTGTGTGTGTCCTGCGGTGGGTTGGCACCCTGCCCAGGATTGGTTCCTGCCTTGTGCCCTGTGTTGGCTGGGATTGGCTCCAGCGGACCCCTGTGTTCGGGTTCATCGGGTTGGATAATGGATGGATGGATGAATTGTCATTAGCGGTGACAATACACACAAAATTGAATTTGCAGAAAACCTCGATGTTTTGCTTTTCAAAAAAATTTGAAAAATTGTATTTTGCTTCAGGCAAAAGTTGTGTCAATGACACAAAAAGAAAGGTGATTATTTTCTATCTGGGTGTGTTTACGTGAATTAATTCTGTGTGCGTCTGCCTATCATTTAGCGTTCAAATAAAATCATTAGGCTCATTTCCTATCATTTTGTTGAGTCATCCGATGTGTGTTGTGTTTCTTGTAGTTAGGGGAAGTCTAATTTGTCAATAATGAAGCACATTTTGGAACATGTGCATGTTTATTTCCGCATATTTACAGTATATACATGGAAACATTCCATTCTTTTCTGCCATAATGTGCCTCAGTAGGATGTACAAAATATTTGATTCAATTGTGCAAACATTGCTGTATATGAGCACATGTGATTATGAAAGTTTTTCTCAATCAGTCTCTTAAAGTTCACAATTTCCTGGTTAGGGGGGCTAAAACTGGCTTCAACCTGTCTTTGTTGGGGAAGCAGTCGGTTGTAATGTGTCAGTTTAAAGCTGTTTGGACTGCGTGAGAAATGTGTCTCCCTCAGTTGAAAACCATTTGATCACAGGAAGGACAAGTCACCCAAATCGGGAGCTGAGCCAGAATCAAGTGCGGTGACCTTTTAATGGCACCGGCCAAACCAGCCATTTATTTTCTCTAGTAGTTATTTTATCCAGTTCAAGCTCGAGGGGAGCTGCAGACGGTTAGAACAGATTGGAACAGACAGTAAGAGGTAACCATGAACAGCAAGCTAGGACATTGCAGAGCATACTAATGCTCGAATCAACATTCATGCTTTTCAGATTTAAAGTCACCGTCTAACTCTACATACACACACCAGTCAACCTGATGTGTGGCATTCTATTCCACCAAATGAAGAATGACAGCATTTTAATTTACATGTCTCTTCTACAAGTACTTGGGGGTCAGCATCAATGGCAGGCTGGATGGATCTCATAACAGAGAACTGTATAAGAAAGGGCAAAGCAGACTCATTTTCTTAGGTTATTGTATTCCTACAGTGTCAGTAATGACATACTGTACTTCAGATCTTCTACAACTCTTTGATGGCCAGTCTGTGCTGTGCTGGGCTGGCAACATCACTTCAAGTGAGGCCCACCGAATCAACAAGCAAATTAAAATGGCAAGCTCAGTTATGGGACACAATCTGGACCCTTTGGAGGTGGTAGAGGACAAGAGACTTAAAACAAAACTGAGTGCCATTATGATCAATACTGCACATCCTCTCTCTGACACACCAACACTGAAGACTTTCAGCCAATGGATTATTCTGCAGAAGTGTATCAGATAACACTACGGGGGCTCCTTTACACCAACAGCAATACGTCTCTATAGTGCCTCACTGGTTTACTACTCACTTATCATTTGCAAAGTTTTTTCTTCTTTTTTCATAATTCTCGTGTGTCTTTTAGTGGAATTACTCCAAAAGGTCACAGTGGACACATATAACCTGGAGGAGCGACTCGGCAGGCTGAAGGCACTCCTCCAGCTCACGCCGAGCCGCAAACACAGATGAAACATCAGCTAGTAGTGGACTTACCAGTTGTTCAGTCCTACGTGCCCACTGTACCTCACCCAAGCCTCCTTCGCTGCTTCGTTGGGTCCTCCCCTGGCTTAGGATGGACGTTCGTTGGTCCCACCTCCAACCAATCATCGGCAAGCACGCAATACACCCCGCCCAATCCTTTGCCAGTCTCGGGGAGGGACTTCTGGTTCTTTGTCATCTCCTTCTTCCTGCTCCCGATGCGGTGGCGAGCCTCCAGGCAGCTTGTCTGCTGCCGTGGCTTCTTGAGCAGCAGCGGCTCCTCTTCTCCTGTTGTTTCTTCTGCCACCGCGCTGGTGCAGTACTGCGACTTGGCACGCGTCAGACACCTAAAACACACAAACAAGGTCCAGGCAGTCCGGCCCCCCAGGGCTAACTGCCATTAGACCAGGGACTTACCTCCTGGATCCCGTCAGCCGGAGGCACTCTCCTCCATGCGGCTTTCCTCGCCGAGTTGCCGACCCGGGACTCCAAAGCGACGGCATGCTTCAGGGCATCCGCTGCTCCCAGGCATCGCCAGGTCCTCCATTCCCGCATTGGGCTGAGATGACGTTTCCCGCAACCACAGACGGTCTTCAGGTGAGTCGCTCTTTCATTGCAGTGTGCGTGTGCCACTGTCAGCGGCGCGTTTACTCAGTGTGCTGCTGTTCCGGGCTGAACACAATAATTATTTTTTATGGGGTCCCCACCTTGAACCAGGCGGTGAGTCCCATCTGGGATGCCAATTGTGGAAGCTAGCCCCGGACACAGACCGACAGACACCTTCATGACTACAAAAAGCACACATTTAATGAACAATAAGGTCCAGTACACAGCAGACGGTGCCCCTGCACCAATCACCCTCTCCAGTCCTTCTCGAGGTCATTCACCGCCTCCACTCCTCTCCACCATAAGCTCTGTCCTCTTCCTTCTGACTGCAGCCCCCGAATGGAGTGAGGCGGTCCCTTTTATTCAGCCCTGGATGTACTCCAGGTGCCCAATGACTGACTTCCGGCAGCACTCCCCAGTGTGGCAGAAGTGCTGCCCTTGCACCTGGAAGCACTCCGGGCATGAACCATCCCTGGTGCTGTCCCCCAGGAATGAAGGACCGGCCAGGTACCCAGGGAAAAGAAGCGCCACTCTCCCGGTTTCCTCCTTCCTCCAATTTTCAGAGCGGGGAAGGGCCAACACCATCTATCATATAGTGCCATTCTATCTATCTATCTATCTATCTATCTATCTATCTATCTATCTATCTATCTATCTATCTATCTATCTATCTATCTATCTATCTATCTATCTATCTATCTATCTATCTATCTATCTATTATCCATCCATCCATTTTCCAACCCGCTGAATCCGAACACAAGGTCACGGGGGTCTGCTGGAGCCAATCCCAGCCAACACAGGGCACAAGGCAGGAAACAATCCTGGGCAGGGTGCCAACCCACCGCAGGACACACACAAACACACCAACACACCAAGCACACACTAGGGCCAATTTAGAATCGCCAATCGACCTAACCTGCATGTCTTTGGACTGTGGGAGGAAACCGGAGCGCCCGGAGGAAACCCACGCAGACACGGGGAGAACATGCAAACTCCACGCAGGGAGGACCCAGGAATCAAACCCAGGTCCCCAGATCTCCCAACTGCGAGGCAGCAGCGCTACCCACTGCACCACCGTGCCGCCCTCTATCTATCTATCTATCTATCTATCTATCTATCTATCTATCTATCTATCTATCTATCTATCTATCTATCTATCTATCTATCTATCTATCTATCTATCTATCTATCTATCTATCTATCTATCTATCTATCCTATAGTGCCTCTCACATCTATCTATCTATCTATCTATCTATCTATCTATCTATCTATCTATCTATCTATCTATCTATCTATCTATCTATCTATCTATCTATACATACCTACATTGCATAACACGCGACATATAACCGAGCGTGGGAGAAGCATGGATTTTAAACACGCGTTGAGTTCATCTGCTGGTCTCCCTTGTGGAATAACTGGTAATGTTTGACTAAAATCTACAGCGAGTAAAACGACATTACCTCCTATTTTTTTTTACGATCTCTGAGATCTTGCTTTTTTTGGTTCAAGGCTTCATAAGCTCTTTTATGTTCTATGGTGTACTTATCCCAAACCATCATCTTTGAATGTTGCAAGACTTTCACCTTGTATGTAGATCGGGGTAATTACATTCATTGCATTCCTAGTCTGAATCACAATCTGATTGTATGGGTGGTTACCTGGCACTGTAGGGTTGCCACCCGTCCTTTAAAATACGGAATCGCCCCGTATTTGAGAATGAAATTGCACGTCCCGTTTTGAATCAATACGGGACGGGATTTATCCCGTTTTTTTTTTATCATTTTTTTTAAAGCAGCGTCTCATGCAAATCATCCCACACGCATTTTATGAAGATGCCTCCTTTCGTAGTTTTGATTGGGTAATACTTGACGTCATCGTTAGTTTGATTGGTCTTTTTAACTGTCCAGTGAGGAGGGCGGGTCTTTTAAGTACAGTCTGCAAAGTGTTGGCACTGGGATGTGGCACCCGCTGCAGTATGCGTCCCTTATTTTTTTGTATTAATAGTGGTAACCCTACGTGGCAGGTAACAGTTATGTTTGGTCATGAAGTCGTCTAAAATCCGCCATGTGCCCTCTTTTAAGTGTGAGAAGCAGATATATATAGCCAAATTCTCACGCTTCGTTGCGGCGAAGTACTGCTTTTAATTTTTTAAGAAAAGAAAACCTTTTTAAACGGATCGAAAAACAGTATACCAATAACAATTTGTTAAGGATCTGTTTTTTTCTGAACCTCGCTTTTCACAGCTGTCGCGCTACGGCGTGTGTTTCGTTTATTTGACAGTATGTAGATCATGGTAATTACATTCATGGCATTCATTTTCTGAATCACAATCTGACTGTATGGGTGGTTACCTGCCAGGTAACGCTTGTGGTTGGTCAGGAAGTCGCCTTACATCCGCCACGTGCCCTCTTTCTGTTCCCAGAAGCTGATCATAGAATGGTTTTAATAGTTTACTTTCAAATAATGCAAAGAGTATGCGACACGTGTTTCTCCCTAATTCTGGGCTCATCAGGCATACACACTCACTTCATCCCCTCTCGGGAATCGAATCTCTATCGTCAGCGCCAGAGTTGAAGCCCCTAACGTTGCGGTCAGCAAGTCGGCTAACATCCGCCATGTGCCGTCTTTCAGTTGCGAGAAGCAGATCATAGAATGGTTGCAACTGTTGCCCCTAACGTTGCGCTACGGCGTGTGGTTCGTTTATACCTCGTGTCTTCTCATTAAACTTTTATCTCGCGAATATGTTATTGCAATCCGCAGCGGGAGCGTTTCTATAAACTTAATTTAAACTTACATTTTACACCGAGCTTTGTTTCCCTTATGAACATGCTTGTATGCTTCACTCGCTGGCTTCTTATTGTTTCGCTCCCTTCTCAATTGTTTAATGAATTTTTTGTTCTTCGCTGTTTGCGGCTCTTCCTTCATTTCTCCCTACTGAGTTCTTTTATCTCGCGAATATGTTATTGCAATCCGCAACGGGAGCGTTTCAATAAACTTAATTTAAACTTACGTTTTACACCGTGCTTTGTTTCCCTTATGAAGATGCTTGTATGCTTCACTCGCTCCCTTCTCAATTGTTTAATTAATTTTTTGTTCTTCGCTGTTTGCGGCTCTTCCTTCATTTCTCCTTACTCAGTTCACAGTCTTTTCACGTGATTACGTGGGAGGCGTGATGACGTGACACTCAACTCCGCCTCCCACGGCCATCAAGCTGCCGTCCATTACAGTATATTGTCAAAAATGAGGTTCCAGTTATGACCATTACGCGTTGAATTTCGAAATGAAACCTGCCTAACTTTTGTAAGTAAGCTGTAAGGAATCAGTCTGCCAAATTTTAGCCTTCCACCTACACGGAAAGTTGGACAATTAGTGATGAGTGAGTGAGTCAGTCAGTCAGTCAGTCAGTCAGTGAGTCAGTGAGGGCTTTGCCTTTTATTAATTAGTATATATATATATATATATATATATATATATATATATATATATTATGGAAAGTATAAAGCAAAAAGAACAGAAACCAACCTTGCTACCCCTCTTGGCCTGAATGTTATGCTTATATGTCATTTTCTGTCAGCCTGGGTGGTTTATCCACTTAATCAATTAATCAGAGCATTTGTATTCTCCCGTCCCCCATGTCTCTCTCTCATATAGAAACCTAAATCTGATGTCACATTACATGTCTTTTAGCCAATGGGTATGTCAGTCTTGTCAACCACAGCTGCTGATCTCATGGTCAGACCATGTAAGTTTACATGACCGAATATCACTGGGCTTATCAAATTTAGTGACTGTACATTGACCTCTGAGCACAGTCGTGCTCGCCTCTTTTTTGTGACAGGCAATAGAGTACTCGCTGACAGAACTGGTGCTGTATGATGGGTTAAAATCTACAACAAGTTCAGTTGCAGTCTATGTCCTTTTTTTTCCATTATCCATTCTGATACATAAGACATGAACATTCACAAGCTTTGTAACATCCAAAACATCAGCGTTCCTCATCCCTCATTGCTACTTTATATACAGTCATATGAAAAAGTTTGGGAACCCCTCTCAGCCTGCATAATGATTGACTCTATTTCCAACAAAAAAGATAACAGTGGCATGTCTTTCATTTCCTAGGAACATCTGAGTACTGCAGTGTTTTCCGAACAAAGATTTTTAGTGAAGCAGTATTTAGTTGTATGAAATTAAATCAAATGTGAAAACCTGGCTGTGCAAAAATGTAAGTCCCCTTGTAATTTTGCTAATTTGAATGCATGTATCTGCTCAATACTGATTACTTGCAACACCAAATTGGTTGGATTAGCTTGTGAAGCCTTGAACTTCATAGACAGGTGTGTCCAATCATGAGATATAAAGGTGTTTAAGGTGGTCAATTGCAAGTTGTGCTTCCCTTTGACTCTCCTCTGAAGAGTGACAGCATGGGATCCTCAAAGCCACTCACCAAAGATCTGAAAACAAAGATTGTTCAGTCCATGGTTTAGGGGAAGGATACAAAAAACTATCTCAGAGGTTTAAACTGTCAGTTTAAACTGTAAGGAATTGAATCAGGAAATGGAAGGCCACGGGCAGAGTTGCTGTTAAACCCAGCAGGTCTGGCAGGCCAAGAAAAATACAGGAGCGGCATATGTGCAGGATTGTGAGGACAGACAACCCACAGATCACCTCCAAAGACCTGCAAGAACATCTTGCTGCAGATGGTGTATCTGTACATCGTTCTACAATTCAGCGCAATTTGCACAAAGAACATCTGTATGGCAGGGTGATGAGAAAGAAGCCCTTTCTGCACTCACGCCACAAACAGAGTCGCTTGTTGTATGCAAATACTCATTTAGACAAGCCAGATTCATTTTGGAACAAAGTGCTTTGGACTGATGAGACAAAAATTGAGTTAATTGATCATAACAAAAAGCGCTTTGCATGGCGGAAGAAGAACACCGCATTCCAAGAAAAACACCTGCTACTTACTGTCAAATTTGGTGGAGGTTCCATCATGCTGTGTGGCTGTGTGGCTAGTTCAGGGACTGGGACCCTTGTTAAAGTTGAGGGACGGATGAATTCAATTCAATATCAGCAAATTCTTCAGAATAATGTTCAAGCATCAGTCACAAAGTTGAAGTTACACAGGGGTTGGATATTCCAACAAGACAATGACCCAAAGCACAGTTCGAAATCTACAAAGGCATTCATGCAGAGGGAGAAGTACAATGTTCTGGAATGGCCGTCACAGTCCCCTGACTTGAATATCATCAAAAATCTATGGGATGATTTGAAGCAGGCTGTCAATGCTCGGCAGCCATTAAATTGAACTGAACTGGAGAGATTTTGTATGAAGAATGGTCAGAAATACCTCCATCCAGAATCCAGACACTCATCAAAGGCTATAGGAGGATGGCGTCTAGAGGCTGTTACATTTACAAAAGGAGGCTCAACTAAGTACAATACAATACAATACAGTTTATTTTTGTATAGCTCAAAATCACACAGGAAGTGCCGCAATGGGCTTTAACAGGCCCTGCCAAACTTGACAGCCCCCAGCCTTGATTCTCTAAGAAGACAAGGAAAAACTCCCAAAAAAAACCTAGTAGGGAAAAAATAGAAGAAACCTTGGGAAAGGCAGTTCAAAGAGAGACCCCTTTCCAGGTAGGTTGGGCGTGCAGTGATTGTCAAAAGAAGGGGGTCAATACAATACAATACACAGAACAGAACAGAACAAATCCTCAATAAAAAATTTAAAATTTTTTTAGAAGTACGGAGCAGTAGATGATATCACATAATAAGATTTAGATAATTTTAGACTCCTGGAGACCTCATCCATCAAGCTGCCTCCCCCATTTGGCCATTCCACGGCTGAAACAGTGTTGGGCCAGCCAATCCGATGAAAGGACCCCTCTTTCCCACGATTCCTGCGATCCTCCATCAGGGATGACTTTACCTTAGGCACGCAAAACAACTTGGTAGGTGGGCCGTGGCACCAAGTGCCACATTTGACTACCGAGAAGAGAAACAGAATAGGTGAGGGTTAGTATCCAATTCTAACTATCATGTTACTTATGTTTTAGTGCTAATGACTAACAACAGAGATGCAGTCTGTACAGTTAATCAGCAGCTCTAGTCAGGATATGCTAAACTGAAGTAGTGAGTCTTCAGCCGGGATTTAAAAGCTGAGACCGAAGGGGCATCTCTTATAGTAGCAGGCAGACCATTCCACAGTTTAGGGGCCCTGTAACTAAAAGCTCGACCCCCCACTGTTATTTTATTAATCCTTGGAATCATAAGCAGACCAGCATCTTGAGATCTTAATGTGCGCTTTGGTTTGTAAGTCATGATAAGTTCAGACAAGTATGCTGGACCTCAGCCATTTAATGCTTTATATGTTAAAAGAAGGATTTTGAAATCTGCCCTAAACTTAACCGGGTGCCAGTGTAAGGATTTAAAAACTGGAGTTATGTGTTCGTATTTTCTTGATCTTGTAATAATTCTTGCAGCCGCATTTTGTATTAACTATAGGCTGTATAAAGAACAGTTTGAACATCCAGTGAACACTGCATTGCAGTAGTCAATCCTACTAGAGATAAATGCATGAATTAATTTCTCAGAATCCTGTTTATTTAGAAAACGCCTTAATTTCCTAACATTTAGTATTGTATTATAAGTATTGATGTAATATCTGTGTTGGGATGCCCAAATTTATGCACCTGTCTAATTTTGTTATGATGCATATTGCATATTTTCTGTTAATCCAATAAACTTAATGTCACTGCTGAAATACTACTGTTTCCATAAGGCATGTCATATATAAAAAGGAAGTTGCTACTTTGAAAGCTCAGCCAATGATAAACAAAAATCCAAAGAATTAAGAGGGGTTCCCAAACTTTTTCATATGACTGTATGCATTGTACTTCCAGATGAGCATTCAGTGGTTGTCAGCTCTCAAGAACACAGAACCCACCCCTACAAATACTACAAATAAATACAAAATCATCAGCGGGACTCACAGATTAGTTGAAACGAGACACTGCGTACAGCACATTAAGAGACTGACTTTACAGGAGCGTGTCACCAATGTTTCTGACTTGCTAAGATTTTGTAAATGAGGACTACAACTGAAAATCATTGGAAAAGACTCGGCTTTGAAATGCTTGTTTCAGTTACTTACAGTCAAGGCTTGGGTCGGGGTCTGCCCTACATGTGCTATACAGGAACACTCGGCCAAAATCAGCTTCCTTGTTCCTCCTGGTTTCCTTTCACCTGTGAGCTTACCCTTAAAATAGCATGTCTCTACAGTAGCTTATCCACTAAATACTGTAAAGATGCAGTTCAGCCCCATATAGGGTAGTCTGGTGGCATTGCCCATTTTAAGAATAGTATTTAGACTCTTATTCTTGTTGGTTCTTTAAGAGAACGGATAAAGAGTCGGGGCACCACCATGGTGACCTTGTATAAATGAAGTGCAAAAAACACACAAACGAAACACACAATAATGGCGAAAACATCTTTCCAGACGTGAGTTCCCAATTGAACTGTTTCAAGATGGCAGATCTTCCCCACAACCTTACAATCTTAATTTCCCATTATGAAAAAGTACAAGAAAATCAGTTCCGGAGAACTTCACCAACTGGGAAGATCTCCTAACTATAGCTACCAGATGGACAGTTACAAAAGTGGAATTTAAAGTCACGGAGGTAACAGTCCTAAAAAAAATGGATACATTAATAACTTCCCCACTTGATTTAATAATGTCTGGAAATGATAACAGAACAGGAAAGACAATTAGACCCATAAAGGTCAAGTCTTCCCAGGAGTAATATATCACCCCAGATATTAGTGAAACCACTGCAACCAACACAATAGCTCCGATAGGGAAGGAGTCTGGGAATGGAATCTGCCCAGGGAGGAACACTTCGCTCACACAAGCAAGGCCTCTCCAGGAGCAATACAGAGACCCAGACAACCTTCTTGTCCACAAAGCACAAAGGGCCAGGGTTGGAACCAAAAAAGGGACCAGGAGTGAGTAACTGGCCCACTCGGGCAAACCACTTTCTAGAGCCCCAACCGGGACCAGACACTGCCCCACACAAACAACTTAACAAACAGATTTCCTCAAGAACCAAATTTAGAACTCAAAACTCTGCACCCTCACAACAATAACCCTCATCCACAAAGAAGCCGAAAAAGGCTGAGCTACATTCCCATTTAGGCAATCCACTCCTTGGAGCCATGGACAGGTAAGTCATTCCTACAGGTAGAGGCGGGTCCAGGTGGATGGACACCAGAAGTGACGTCGGTGTTGTTATAGCTATCAGTCTTCCGATCTGTAGAAGGAGGAAGAGAAAAGGCATTAGGTCACAGCGCCATCTCTGGAGCAGCCGGAAATTACAATCACCAGAGCCTTTGAACTGTCCCCTATGTGTATGCGCGTGACACTTGGTATAAAATGTTACACCCTATCTGCCAGGAATTTTTCCACTCTGCTTTCAAACATATGTGACCATTCATTTTTTAAATTATGGGCTAAGTGCCCCTGGTTTCTGCTTTCTGGTGTTCCTTTATAGCATCCTTGAGTATATTTCACGACCCATCCCCGATTTTAAGTCCAATGTTTCCAAATCCCCATAGACACGTTTGTTGCATGCTGCCCCCAGTTGGCCATGGTGTCCTCAGGCTGTCACACTATGAGAATAGACTCCAGGTCCCGATGGATTCCAGTTAAGTTAAACCGTCAAGAGTTAAAGGTTGAAAAACATACAACTGAAATGGATTACAAAGAAATATTCAGTGGTTTGCGGAGGTGGTAAATCTCAAGGGTTGCCCTTTATCCCGCTTTAACGTCATCATAAGCAGGTGCACTTTCATTTTTAAGACTTTAAAGTTTAAACCAACACTAACCATACAATTTCCCATAGTGGGTCATTCACTAGGGACCAGATAAGCTCATTCATGCATTGAATCTATTGTGTCGTCTGAAAGAAGCAGCGTCTTTGTAAAAAAAAAACATAAACTAAAGCAACATAAGAATCCTTTATCTTTCAGTGATACAACAAAGCTATCAGGTTTACCAGGTTTGATGTCCTACATCAAAGTGCAGCATAAAGGTGTTCAGAGAGTCTACCCCAGTGCAGATAATAGCCTTTGTTTTTTATTTTGTTTAATCTAGCTGACCTGAAGCTGGAACACTTTACCTTACACAATGTTCCTGGGGAATCCTCAGAGGTAATGAATGTATAATTTGTATTTCTCTTCTTAATTCCACTCCTTTTTTATTTTAACGCACCTGTATTGTATCTACTGTAATGCTACGTCACTCAGGGTGAAAAGCAGGTCGAAGACAACTTTGATTCTTATACTGCAAGGTAACTTGTACTGAAGCGATTCTAAAAAACTGGGGGTGATGCTTGTTTGGGATCCCAAACTGTCAATCCGGTATGGACGGTATGGATCCAGCAGTTACATTTTTGAAGTGATTCTTTTTTCAGTTTAACTAGATTCATTTTGAATGTTTTTTATTTTTATTGGAGGTCCTACCTTTGTCTGTATAAATTAAGTACTTACAGTGCCCTCCATTATTTTTAGGACCAAGACACATTTTTCCTTGATTCCCCACCTCTGCTCCACAGTTTAAAATTACAAATCATACAATTCCGACATCATGATTAAAGAGCACATTGCAGACTTTCATTTGAGGGGTTTTTCATGCATTTTGGACACAGCATGTAGAAATGACAACACTTTTTCTATGTGGTCCCCTCATTTCAGGGCACCATAATGTTTGGGACAATTTCCCCTTCTGCACCACAGTTTAAAATTACAAATCAGACAATTCAGACGTGATTAAAGTGCACATTGCATACTTTCATGTAAGAGCATTTGCATACATTTTGGTCACACCATGTACAATTAAAAGAGCCTGCAGAATTCTGGGAAAAGATCTTGTGGACAGAGGAGACAAAGATGAACCTGATCAGAGTGATGGCAAGAGCAAAGTATGGACACGAAGAGGTACTGCCCAAGATCCATCGTAGACCACCTCATCTGTTAAACATGGTGCTGGGGGTGTTATGACTTGGGCATGTATGGCAGCCACAGGTCCTGGCACACTTCTCTTCATTAATGATGTGACTGCTGACAGCAGTGGGACAATGAATTCTGAGGTGTACAGAAATATATGATCTGCTCAAGTTCCATTAAATGCCTCAAAATTCATTGGCAGACACTTCATCCTACAACACAATAATTATCCAAAAATACTGCTCGGGTTTTTAAAGCTAAAAATGGAAACTTCTTGAATGGCCAAGTCGGTCACCCAATTAAAATCCATATGAGCAGACATTCTACGAGCTAAGACGCAAAAATAACTAGACTGGGCTTGGGGCTTTCCTGGAAAACTGTCTGGAGGTCGGCCGAACGTGAATCATAGAACTATATCCCCTCCTGCACGCCCTCTCACACCACCGACTAGCTAGGTATATCCTGTGAATAGCCCAGTCAGTATTTGCACAACAATCTCTACACGAGTTGACGCTATAATGTTGGGTGAAAAAATCGAACAGCAAATCAACATCAAATTTCTCATGAAATTGAACAAAACAGCCATAGAAACTTATTAAAAACTGTGTACGGTGATAACAGTTTGTCTCGCACACAAGTTTTTGAATTTGAGTTTGAGTTCCAAGCAAAGACAAGAAAATGTGAAAGACGTTCAATGCCCAGGTCACCCACGCTCGTCTCGGACAGATGAAAACATCAAAATGGTGAATCAGATTGTTCGAAATGATCGTACTATTTTTTCCGTAAAGAAGATTTTGACTGACAAAAGCGGTTCTATTCAATAAGGGCGCACACAAAAAGGCGAGCTTCAAAAGGGCGACCTCAATTGGGCGCAGCGAATAAAGGCAAACGCAACAAAATTATTACAGAAAATTTATTAGATAAAGGCAATGACTGAACGTATAAAAAGGCGAAAGCAAGAATATTAAAACATTCGCTCAATTGAGGTAGCCATTTTGAAGTTTGCCTTTTTGTGCGTGCCCTTATTGAAGGATACCGACAAAAGCATTCCTGTCCTCGATCATCCTCCCTATTCGCCCGATTTAGCTCCCTGTGATTTTTACTTGTTCCCGAAAATCAAAAGTGACCTGAAGGGAACACATTTTTCTTCAATGGATGAAGTGAAGACAGAAACGGCAAGCCTGTTGAAGAGCCTCAAGCAGGAAGACTTCCAGTACTGTGTCAATCAATTGAAGATACGTATGGAGCGGTGTAGAGATCGGGAGAGGGAGTATATAGAAGGTGACAATTTTTAGAATACAGTAATTCATCAATACATTTTTTTTTAACCAATCCGGTTATTTTTGTGTCTCACCTCGTGTATGCTGAAGAGAAAACTTGAGGGGACAAGCAGGAGCTGAAGATGGCTGCATTAGAGGCTTGGCAGAGCACCACCAGAGAAGATCCCAGACTTCAAGCAGTCATTGCATACACGGGATATGCGACAAAGTGCTAAATATGACGACGGCTTTAATAGACTTGCCATTGCTGTGTGCCAAACATTATGGTGCCCTGAAATAGGGGGACCGCGTAGAAAAAGTGTTGTCATTTGTACATGGTGTGACCAAAATGTATGCAAATGCTCTTACATGAAAGTATGCAATGTGCACTTTAATCACGTCTGAATTGTCTGATTTGTAATCTTAAACTGTGGTGCAGAAGGGGAAATCAAGGAAAAATGTGTCTATGTGCCAAACAAGATGGAGGGCTCTGTACTGTAGCTACCCCACTTTACACAGTTGATTCAGACCCCACCATGTGAGCAGCATGGCTCTTTACAGCAAGACTGGTTAGTCTTAGGAGAACAGCTCCTTTTATCATCTAGGTTCATTTACAGTTAGGTCCATAAATATTTGGACAGAGACAACTTTTTTCTAATTTTCGTTCTGTACATTACCACAATGAATTTTAAATGAAACAACTCAGATGCAGTTGAAGTGCAGACTTTCAGCTTTAATTCAGTGGGGTGAACAAAACGATTGCATAAAAATGTGAGGCAACTAAAGCATTTTTTGAACACAATCCCTTCATTTCAGGGGCTCAAAAGTAATTGGACAATTGACTCAAAGGCTATTTCATGGGCAGGTGTGGGCAAGTCCGTCGTTATGTCCTTATCAATTAAGCAGATAAAAGGCCTGGAGTTGATTTGAAGTGTGGTGCTTGCATGTGCTTGCATGATTTTGCTGTGAACAGACAACATGCGGTCAAAGGAGCTCTCCATGCAGGTGAAAGAAGCCATCCTTAAGCTGCGAAAACAGAAAAAACCCATCCGAGAAATTGCTACAATATTATGAGTGGCAAAATCTACAGTTTGGTACATCCTGAGAAAGAAAGCAAGCACTGGTGAACTCAGCAACGCAAAAAGACCTGGACGTCCACGGAAGACAACAGTGGTGGATGATCACAGAATCATTTCCATGGTGAAGAGAAACCCCTTCACAACAGCCAGCCAAGTGAACAACACTCTCCAGGGGGTAGGCATATCGATATCCAAGTCTACCATAAAGAGAAGACTGCATGAAAGTAAATACAGAGGGTGCACTGCAAGGTGCAAGCCACTCATAAGCCTCAAGAATAGAAAGGCTAGATTGGACTTTGCTAAAGAACATCTAAAAAAGCCAGCACAGTTCTGGAAAAACATTCTTTGGACAGATGAAACCAAGATCAGCCTCTACCAGAATGATGGCAAGAGAAAAGTATGGAGAAGGCGTGGAACAGCTCATGATCCAAAGCATACCACATCATCTGTAAAACACAGTGGAGGCAGTGTGATGGCTTGGGCGTGCATGGCTGCCAGTGGCACTGGGACACGAGTGTTTATTGATGATGTGACACAGGACAGAAGCAGCCGAATGAATTCTGAGGTGTTCAGAGACATACTGTCTGCTCAAATCCAGCTAAATGTAGTCAAATTGATTGGGCGGCGTTTCATGATACAGATGGACAATGACCCAAAACATACAGCCAAAGCAACCCAGGAGTTTATTAAAGCAAAGAAGTGGAAAATCCTTGAATGGCCAAGTCAGTCATCTGATCTTAACCCAATTAAGCAGGCATTTCACTTGTTGAAGACTAAACTTCAGACAGAAAGGCCCACAAACAAACAGCAACTGAAAGCCGCTGCAGTAAAGGCCTGGCAGAGCATTAAAAAGGAGGAAACCCAGCATCTGGTGATGTCCATGAGTTCAAGACTTCAGGCTGTCATTGCCAGCAAAGGGTTTTCAACCAAGTATTAGAAATGAACGTTTTATTTTCAGTTATTTAATTTGTCCAATTACTTTTGAGCTCCTGAAATGAAGGGATTGTGTTAAAAAATGCTTTAGTTGCCTCACATTTTTATGCAATTGTTTTGTTCACCCCACTGAATTAAAGCTGAAAGTCTGCACTTCGACTGCATCGGAGTTGTTTCATTTAAAATTCATTGTGGTAATGTACAGAACGAAAATTAGAAAAAAGTTATCTCTGTCCAAATATTTATGGACCTAACTGTACAAAACATTTAAATATAATTTACTCCAATCATCACACAGATAAATGGTAGATTCCAGTAACATTCATTATGCCATCGAGCATTATGTAAAGTAAGCTCATTTTCTAATTTAAATGTGCTGGTACAAATGAAGTCAAGATGTCCTAGTTAAACAGGCAGGCAGTTTCATGCCAAGCAGCACTCATCTATTGATTGCCCCTCTTCATCCACAGCCATCTAAGCCTCTCTTGGCAGCTTCTTTCTGTGATCTGATGACTGATTGCTTCAGTGGCCCCTTGATGCCAAGCAGTGTGTAAACTTTGCAGAAAGAGAAGCCAGCAAAGCCTTTGCAGCCCACCTCCACTGGATGGCAGGGAGCTCACCACTGCTGTTTCCCATGTAGACATCCTTGGTTCTTAGTTTCTCCTCTCAAATGCCTCCTCCATCCAAGCTTCACAGGGCACTGTCAATTTCGTTATGGCAAGCTGTTTTGAGGCCTCTGAAAAATTAACTATGTCCAGTCATCAAAAATGTTACTGCCACGTAAGCCGGAAACTTGAACAGGTTGCTCAAGTCGGCCATTAGCTGCCAATCATGAGTGGTACTACTGACTCTCTAGGCCGTAGCTTGTGTTGCTCTCCTTAATTCACAATGGCTATATGCATTCTGCAGTGGCATTGGTGCCTGCTATTAGTGATGGCTCCAGTTGTTTTAAACATTCTTTATAAATAAACATGAAATGAAATGAAAAATATGAAATGGCTAAGGAGACCCTCTCTGTGACTGCCCTCCGCACCTGGTCACGTCACCACAAATAGTGACCCTTTGTTCAAGCTTTTGGGCAGCTGCTAATATTGTGTGGTAGTGTCCCTTTACTAGAGCAGAGGGGGCAAGAAGGTGCCTTAGACTTACTCTGAAGGAGAAGATAATAAAAACAACAATGACCAAAGGAAAACAGGGCAAGCTCCCATTAGGTGCCCCCCTTTGTCTCATAATAATTAAAGCAAGTGAGAATTGTGATGGGATGGAATTGCTTGTTGGATAGTTTACTTGTTTAACTTTAACTTTTGATACATTTGATATCATTTGTTTTTAATAAACTACTGTCTATTTTTTATCATCCTGTCTCTCTTTCACCCTGGTTTATCCATTGCAAAGTACACTATAGGGACAAAAGTATTGGGATGCTTGGCCATTACACCAATTGGGACATGAATGACATTACATTGAAATACATCAAATTTAATATAGAGTTGCCCCCCCCCCTTTGCAGCTATAGCAGCTTTTACTCTACTTTACACAAGATTTTGGAGTGTGTCTGTGGAAATTTGTGCCCATCTACTCCGTAGAGCATTCATGAGGTCAGGTACTGGTGTTGGACGAGAAGGCCTGGCTTGTAGTCTCCATTCTAGTTCATCCCAAAGGTATTTGATGGGGATGAGATTGGGGCTCTGTGCAGGCCACACTAAACTCAGCAAACCATGTCTTTATGGACCTTGCTTTGTTTACCGAGGCCCATACAGTCCTTTCCCCTGCTCCCCATCTTGGAGATATAATTCTTCCAGTGAGCCTTGGGTCTTCTCGAAGTTTCCAGCCTCTACATAAAACCTCTACAGCCAGGCATCCAGGAGGCATTTGTATCAGATACCTGATCCACCTCAATTGGCTCATTTCGATGTGGAGGTTCTACTCCAAGCCTCCCCAACATGTATGCACTTCTCACCCAATCTCTAAGGTAGAGCTAAGCCACCATGCAGAGAAGTCTCATTTAGGCCGCTTGCACTCACAATCTTGTCTTTTTTGGTCATTATCCACACCTCATGACAATAGGTGAGGGGAGGGACTTAGATCAACCAGTAAATCGAGAGCCTAACTCCTTCTTCACCAGTACAGATAGTAATAGCAACTGCATAACTGTGCTTGCCACCCCGATTCGTCTGCCACTTATCATCCCTTTTCTCCTCACTTGCTTAGGTGATGGTGACTCTCCCCCATTCCAGGGGTTGACATTATGTGGTAATGTTCTTTCTTTTCCTCCCTCTGTACACTGGATAATTGACAGCTCACCTCCACCAACGTTCCACCCACCTGGACCCATCTCTTCCTTCGCAGTTGTGTGAGAGAATAATTTAGAGGTAATATAAATTAGATGTTTGCAGTGTGTACATTGAAATATAAGAATTGTCAGTCAATCATTATCCAACCTGTTATATCCTAACACAGGACCACGAGGGTCTGCTGGAGCCAATACCAGCCAACACAGGGCGCAAGGCAGGAACAAATCCCCAGGCAGGGTGCCAGCCCACCACAGGGCACACACACACACACACACACACACACAGTAGGGACAATTTAGGATTGCCAATGCACTGTAATGGACAGCCGGGTTCCATGCCCGGCAGGGACGCCCATGCTGCATCTGTTCCGGGGGAGCAGCCATGGACAGTTCAATACCTCCCACGCTTGGTGGCAGCCTCCATGGCAGATGATGATTCCCCAACCTGGCGCATGGCTCCATGGGAGATGGAGTCCTCCACAGCCTGGTTAGGGGCTCGGATGGCTGCTAGGGGGATCTGCATGGAGTCAGCAGCCTGGCTGGTCGTATCTTCAGCCCCACCCAGAAGTGCAATTAGGACCAGGTGGTCAAGCACCTGGAATGCTTCCGGGTGGGATATAAAAAGGGCCAGCCACCACCACTCAAGAGAGCCAGAGTCGGGAGGAGGAGGACTAAGCCTGAGGAGGAGTGGTGGAGCCAGAAGTAATATTGTCGTTATTGTGAGTGTTTTGGGACTGTGTTGTGGCTGGAGGGATTACAGGGAAGACGTGCCCTCCAGTTGAAGACAAATAAAGAAACTGTTTATTTAAGTACGTGCCTCTGCCTCAGTCTGTGCCGGGTCGGTAGCTATATAGCACCTTTCACAGCACCTAACCTGCATGTCTTTGGACTGTGGGAGGAAACCGGAGCACCTGGAGAAAACCCACGCAGACACGGGGAGAACATGCAAACTCAACGCAGGGAGGGTCCGAGAAGCAAACCCAGGTCTCCTTACTGTGAGGCAGTAGCGCTACCACTGAGCCACTGTGCCGCCCAATATAAGAATTGGTTTAGGAAAAGTCCTGAGATGGTCAAATAAAGAATGTACCAGAAGAAAGGCTGATGTGATATACAAAACGTACTGAAGGATGACTAAGAGATGACAAAGAAGTCAGCAGATGTCCTACACAATTAGAATGGACAGTTGTTATATGCACAGAAGTTTCAAGGGTGGTAGCTCAACTCCAAGGTATAAGAAGAACTAGATAACAAGATTTACTTTTATTTTATATGTCATTTGGGTATAAACCGATGAACCAACCAGAGTAAATGCATATAGAGTATTGTTTGACACTGTTAAGTAAATTCATTTGCTTATTAAACAGACCTCTACCCTTTAATATTTTGACCATTCTGGCCACACTGTAATAGACTGCTTGTGAGAAGTGACATTAAAAGATGTCACTGGTTTCTAATAGTAAGAGGTTTTACATTTAAGATAAGATTCTATTAATATATTTAAATTTAATTTCTTCCACAGTTGCCATATGACCAGAAGAACCATCATCTTAGGCAGTCAATAGTAAAGACTCCAGTTTGAAGAACACTCTTTTGGGTATTAAACATGTTTATTTTGGAAGCATTTCATTTTTTTAATTATACAGGGTTCACCTAAGAAGGTCCCAACTCATCTGTCTTGTTTCTTACAGTGAAGATCCCACGATACTTAAACTCCTCCACTTAAGGTAGTAACTCACCTCCCACTCGACGAGGATAAGCCTCCTTTTTCCTACTGAGGAGTATGGCCTCGGATTTGGAGGTGCTGATCCTCACCCCTGCCTCTTCACACTCCGCTCCGTCACAGAATGCGTGCTGGAATTCGGACCCCATTGGACCCCATTGTCTGCAAACTGCAGTCTCATCTTCCCACATCTTCTGCATGATTATGGAAGATGTGACACCTGGGAAATCCCCAGGAGAGCCTGAACGCCGATGTCAGATAAAGTGAAGAGGAGGTTATTCTGTTCAGCTTGCTGGAATCCAAGATAGAAACTGCAATTGTGTTTGTTTTTTTTTTTATTATGTATTTTAGTTAAAAGTTCAACGATGACAGTATAAAGGTTTATTTCGAGATTTTTATATCAACTAGGCTCCCCACTGGACTATTTTTGTGCCTGCTTCTAGGGATCTAAAAAGGACGCCATACCTCAAAATATGTAAACATGTAACCGATAGATTCTTTATATAGAACATCCTTTTAAAGATGTTTGGATTATCCAAACTTTTTTGGAACGTGGTCCATGACTAAATCCGATCAAAATGTAGCAAAGATATAATTCTCTCTTTCCCCTTTGCTGTGTCATCTGGAATCTTTTAGCCAGAAGCCAACAATCAGGAAAACCATCACTTCTGTTAAACAGAACTGTGAAATCTTTCCGTTTCCAAAATGATATAAACTCTCCAAAATTTGGGTTGGAGGGAATGCTCACCAAGGGTGACCTATTGCCTCACTGACTCACACAACATGAAATCAGCTCCCGCCAGACAATTCTTGAATAAACCTTGTAAAAAAAAAAGAGAACTTTTGAACTGAATTATGTGCTGTCTAAGTGGTTCCCCGCAGACCACATTTTTTGTTTTCTTCTGTGGAGTGGCATATGAGCTAAATTGGAATTACTAGGTATCGTCAACAAAACATTACACTTACTAACTTATCCATTCTTTCCAGTCCCATTTTGGGTGAAGTGCAGGCAAAAAATGACTTAATTATAAAGTGATGGTCTGGTCCTCACTTGGAAGACCCAGTTAGCCCTGACTAAGTGTGATAATCTATAACACTGGTCTACAAAAAATATTTTTGTTTGCTGCTGGGAACCTCAGATCAGCTCTTTATTAAGTTTTTTACAGTGATTTAATCGGAAATCGGAATTAAGCTAGCAGGTCAGGTTTTTGAAATACACATCATTGACGTTTTGACACCTTTGAATATCAATATAATATATCAACACGATATCTGAAGTTTGGACTATGTCCCACCAAAATTGTTTTGATGTGTTTATTCTGAAAACTAACCAGAAGACGATACCAGAGACACGTTAAAGCATATTTACTGTATGTCAATTTACCTCAATATAAAAGTGAGGTCAGCGTGCCCAAAAATGTTGGGGGCACTTGCTTTTGCACTTGTACTGCACATCAGTCTCTCTTTGCAAGAACAAAAGGTAGTTTGTTAAATGATGCAACTCAAACCACCTACAACTGAACACCAGCAAAACCATGGAGCTGGTGGTGGATTTTAGGAGGACCAGACCCCTCATGGACCCCGTGATCATCAGAGGTGACTATGTGCAGAGGGTGCAGACCTATAAATACCTGGGAGTGCAGCTGGATGATAAATTAGACTGGACTGCCAATACTGATGCTCTGTGTAACAAAGGACAGAGCCGACTATACTTCCTTAGAAGGCTGGTGTCCTTCAACATCTGCAATAAGATGCTGCAGATGTTCTATCAGACGGTTGTGGTGAGCGCCCTCTTCTACGCGGTGGTGTGCTGGGAAGGCAGCATTAAGAAGAAAGACGCCTCACGCCTGGACAAACTGGTGAGGAAGGCAGGCTCTATTGTAGGCATGGAGCTGGACAGTTTGACATCTGTGGCAGAGCGACGGGCGCTGAGCAGACTCCTGTCAATCACAGAGAATCCACTGCATCCACTAAACAGTGTCATCTCCAGACAGAGGAGCAGCTTCAGCGACAGACTGCTGTCACTGTCCTGCTCCACTAACTGACTGAGGAGATTGTTCCTCCCCCAAACTATGCGACTCTTCAATTCCACCGGGGGGGTAAACGTTAACATTATACAAAGTTATTGTCTGTCTGTATACCTGCATTGTTATCACTCTTTAATAATTCTTTGCATTTATATAGCGCTTTTCTCACTACTCAAAGTGCTCAGCAATTGTAGGTTAAGGGCCTTGCTGAAGAGCCCAACAGAGCAGAGCAGAGTTTGAACCGGCAACCTTCCGATTACTAGTGCAGATCCCTAGCGTCAGAGCCACCACTCCACCTACATACCTTAAATTAATTTAGTTTTTTATCAATATGCTGCTGCTGGAGTATGTGAATTTATTTAATCTAAATTAAAGAATGTATGCAAATCTATCTATCTATCTATCTATCTATCTATCTATCTATCTATCTATCTATCTATCTATCTATCTATCTATCTATCTATCTATCTATCTATCTATCTATCTATCTATCTATCTATCTATCTATCTATCTATCTATCTATCTATCTATCTATCTATCTAGTCACCCATCATGCTCGGAGTGAAGTTTCCATCACCTTTATATCTTGATGAAATCTTTCCCTATACTCATCGCTGACATTGCTCAGATTTGGTGGAAAAAAGTCGAGATGAGAATGTAAAAAATGCATCTTCAGTGACATTCTGGCTCCCGTAAGCTAATATACTTTCAGCAGGTTCTCCACAAGCTCAGCGTTATTCTCTGCTCTGTGACTGTCAAGAAAATTCAGGACAACCTGCATGAATGCTTCCCATGCTGCTGATTCAGTGAGCTTCAGTTTCCTTTTGAACTCATCGTCAAGCATCAGTTCACGGATTTCAGAAACAACAAAAACACCTTCCTTAATTTTGGCTTCACTTCTCTCGAGACAAAACTAATTTCTTAAATGCTGAAAAGCATCGCCGTTTCTGTCCATTACCTTGACAAAATTTTCAAAGTAATGGTGAATCTAACAAACAAAATGTCCTGAAATGCAATGTTATGTTTAACAGTAAAACCTCTATCTACTGCACCGTCATGTCTGAGTTGTGTCATTATGCTTTAGAGTCATATAAGACCTGGTAATCAGTAACAATTATTTTTTCTGCTAATTAAAAATGAATAATCTTTAAATAAAATTAATAATGACAAGGTAAACAACTCACAGCTGTTAGTAACATGTGGCAAATTCTTTTATCTCAATGGCATCCCTAATGAAATTACCGGTATTTATCAAAATGGTTATCCGCCTTTACTGTCCAGTCACACTAGTTGTCCAAGACCTGGAACATCATAACTAAATTGCTGGACGAAAACGGTTTTCAGATTTAGAGTCAGCAAGTGAAACCTGTTAAAGTAAAGGTGAAAGATTCCCAGTAGCAAAATACTTTCTGACCAGTGTAATTATTAAAAAGAAAAAAAAAGAAAAGTTATCGCAGATGTCTGTCCTGGAGCCACAGAATAAACAGAGTGAGCTATCAGATATCTGACAAAGGAATTCCCAGGTAGTCCTAGGCCAACTTTGAGATGTACAGATGCAGTACCACTTAAGATGCAGAGATACTGTAGAAGGACTCTGTCTCAGCAAGATTACTAAAAAATGTATCACTTTGAGAAAGTTCCATAGTGTACCTCATAAATACAGCTTGATCAAAATATTCAGTGGAGAAGTGTAGCTGCCTGAGACCTCCAGAGACGGACTCCAGGGTAGTGGCTTCCTGTTTGGAGCTTGCGTGTTCTTCCCATGTCTATATGGGTTACCTCTGTGTGTTCTGATCTCTTCTTATATTTTACTAGCGGTGTAAGCCCATAGTGTAAAAAGCCCGGGGTCCTAGAAAATATTGAAATCATCAGAAAAAAAACTGAAATGTAGAGATGTCAGGTAATTGGAAGAAACTACTCTGGGCATCTCTCTCCTAGGAGGATTCGTTTTGCTGACGTGCTCACATAGCTTGTGTATTAGTGGCGGGAGTAAAAGTCAAAGGGATACCGTTTTGCCGATGTTAGCGGCTAAGCGACTTTGTCTTTCTTCTGAGGTTTCATTTTGCTGACGTGCTCACCTCGCTTGTGTTATTAGCGGCTAAGCGAGTTTTCTGTTCCCTTACTCCGACTCCACCTCTCACTTCCAGGCTGGACAGACACACAAACACTCTCACGTGTAGACGTTTATATATAAGAAGAGATACGGCAGATTTAAAAAAAAATAATAATTTCAGACCCCTTCACTTTGGGCAAACTTATTGTGCCATAGATTTAATTTTAAATGGATGTATTTGCCATGGGAGATCTGGGGACCTGGGTTCGATTCCCGGGTCCTCCCTGCGTGGAGTTTGCATGTTCTCCCCGTGTCTGCATGGGTTTTCTCCGGGCGCTCCGGTTTCCTCCCACAGTCCAAAGACATGCTGGTTAGGTGAATTGGCGATTCTAAATTGGCCCTAGTGTGTGGGTGTGTTTGTGTGTGTCCTGCGGTGGGTTGGCACCCTGCCCAGGATTGTTTCCTGCCTTGTGCCCTGTGTTGGCTGGGATTGGCTCCAGCAGACCCCCGTGACCCTGTGTTCGGATTCAGCGGGTTGGAAAATGGATGGATGGATGGATGTATTTGCCATTTTGCTCATTTATCTACTCTCGGTAACCCATAATGACCAAGTGAAAACTTGGTTCCAGAAAGGTTTGCAAATATATTAAAAAAAAAAATCCAAAACTGAAAGTATTCAGACCCTTAATTCAACATTTTGTGGCAGCAGTTCCATCTCTGAGAATCTTGGGTAAGTCTATCAAGCTTTGCACCCCTGGATTTGGGCAGTTTATCCCATTTTTCTTGGCAGATCCGCTCCATTAAATTGGATGGGAAGTGTCTGTAAACT
Organism: Erpetoichthys calabaricus; assembly: GCF_900747795.2. NCBI lineage: Eukaryota > Metazoa > Chordata > Cladistia > Polypteriformes > Polypteridae > Erpetoichthys > Erpetoichthys calabaricus. Next base: position 25,731,061 of record NC_041395.2, read on the forward strand.
ACCATCTTCAGATCTCTCCACAGATGTTCCATGGTGTTTAAGTCTTGGCTTTGGCTTGGCCACTCAAGGACATTCACTGACTTGTCCCAAAGCCACTCCAGTGTTGTCTTGGCTTTATGCCTTTTCCGTCATTGTCGTGCTGAAACGTGAACCGTCACCATAGTCTGAGGGTATGTGTACTGTGGAGAAGGTTTTCTTCAAGGACCTCTTTGGATTTGGATGCACTCACCCTCCCCTTAGTTTGGACCAATCGCCTTGTCCCTAATGCTTAGCCACATTTTCTTAAAGTGATGCTGCCACCACCGTGCTTCACTGTAGGGATGGCATTAGGCAGGTGATGAGCAATGCTTGATCTTTGCCAGACATAGTGCTTGGAGGTTTGTCAATAGAGTTTTGTCTCATTACACCAGAGAAACTGTTTCCTTGTGCTCTCGGAGTTCTCTCAATACTCTTGTCTGAACACCTGATTGATGGAGTGCTGTTAGAGTGATCATTGGGTTCGTGGCTGCGTTTGTCCCAAATTACCAAAGTTCTGCAGCTTTTAGTTTGCTTCACATTCAGACAATAGTGTGACGTGTGTTCAGATAATTTAAACGTTTTAGTACAATTCAAGGCAAAATAGTTCACATAAAAAATAGAGAAAAAACGAACATCAAAGAAAAGTTTTTGTTGAAGAAAATTTCTGTTTAAGGCTCATATATCTTGTTTCATTTCTCTAAGTTTGGTCATATAGTTGTACTTGAGGCATGTTAACCCTTAACTACTCACACCATTTTTCATCCCATACTAGCTGTCCCCCGCAGCTCCACCCATGCAGAAGTGAAACAGGACAAACTTTAAAAATCATTAAAAAAAAATAAATGTAATTCTGGGCAAGCAACGTCAAACATTGGTACTGTATCCAATCATGTCCAGCTCTGACGGGACAGCGTCCTCTGTCTGGGGAGAAAAGCAGGTGGCCGTGATATCTCTGCCAATCACCAGGGCGCTGCCCACTTCCCCCTCCCCTCAGCCTGCAGCCTCTCTCTCGGATTCGTGCAAATAAATCATTACTGCAAGTGAACTATAATACTTAGAGTGATGAGAGAAGTTGCAAAATCAACTGGAAATTATAGAAAAAAAACTCGATTTAATCTCTTGTGAAAAGCGTACAGTCATACAGACATTGGATTTTATGTATATATATATATACATATATATATATATATATATATATATATATATATATATATATATATATACAGTGCATCCGGAAAGTATTCACAGCACATCACTTTTTCCACATTTTGTTAAGTTACAGCCTTATTCCAAAATGGATTAAATTCATTTTTTTCCTCAGAATTCTACACACAACACCCCATAATGACAACGTGAAAAGAGTTTACTTGAGATTTTTGCAAATTTATTAAAAATATAAAAACTGAGAAATCACATGTACATAAGTATTCACAGCCTTTGCCATGAAGCTCAAAATTGATATCAGGTGCATCCTGTTTCTCCTGATCATCCTTGAGATGTTTCTGCAACTTAATTGGAGTCCACCTGTGGTAAATTCAGTTGGTTGGACATGATTTGGAAAGGCACACACCTGTCTATATAAGGTCCCACAGTTGACAGTTCATGTCAGAGCACAAACCAAGCATGAAGTCAAAGGAATTGTCTGTAGACCTCCGAGACAGGATTGTCTCAAGGCACAAATCTGGGGAAGGTTACAGAAAAATTTCTGCTGCTTTGAAGGTCCCAATGAGCACAGTGGCCTCCATCATCCGTAAATGGAAGAAGTTTGAAACCACCAGGACTCTTCCTAGAGCTGGCCGGCCATCTAAACTGAGCGATCGGGGGAGAAGGGCCTTAGTCAGGGAGGTGACCAAGAACCCGATGGTCACTCTGTTAGAGCTCCAGAGGTCCTCTGTGGAGAGAGGAGAACCTTCCAGAAGGACAACCATCTCTGCAGCAATCCACCAATCAGGCCTGTATGGTAGAATGGCCAGACGGAAGCCATGTCCTTAGTAAAAGGCACATGGCAGCCTGCCTGGAGTTTGCCAAAAGGCACCTGAAGGACTCTCAGACCATGAGAAAGAAAATTCTCTGGTCTGATGAAACAAAGATTGAACTCTTTGGTGTGAATGCCAGGCGTCACGTTTGGAGGAAACCAGGCACCGCTCATCACCAGGCCAATACCATCCCTATAGTGAAGCATGGAGGTGGCAGCATCATGCTGTGGGGATGTTTTTCAGCGGCAGGGACTGGGAGACTAGTCAGGATAAAGGAAAGATGACTGCAGCAATGTACAGAGACATCCTGGATGAAAATCTGCTCCAGAGCGCTCTTGACCTCAGACTGGGGCGACGGTTCATCTTTCAGCAGCACAACGACCCTAAGCACACAGCCAAGATATCAAAGGAGTGGCTTCAGGACAACTCTGTGAATGTCCTTGAGTGGCCCAGCCAGAGCCCAGACTTGAATCCGATTGAACATCTCTGGAGAGATCTTAAAATGGCTGTGCACCGACGCTTCCCATCCAACCTGATGGAGCTTGAGAGGTGCTGCAAAGAGGAATGGGTGAAACTGGCCAAGGATAGGTGTGCCAAGCTTGTGGCATCATATTCAACAAGACTTGAGGCTGTAATTGCTGCCAAAGGTGCATCGGCAAAGTATTGAGCAAAGGCTGTGAATACTTATGTACATGGGATTTCTCAATTTTTTTATTTTTAATAAATTTGCAAAAACCTCAAGTAAACTTTTTTCACGTTGTCATTATGGGGTGCTGTGTGTAGAATTCTGAGGAAAAAAATGAATTCAATCCATTTTGGAATAAGGCTGTGACATAACAAAATGTGGAAAAAGTGATGCGCTGTGAATACTTTCCGTATGCAGTCGGGAGGAGGAAGACTAAGCTTGTGGAGGAGTGGTGGTGGAAGAGAGAAAAGTGCGTTTGTGTGTTGTTACTGTGCTTGGGACTGTGTTGTGGCTGGAGGGTTCACGGGGAAGACGTGCCATCCAGCTAAAGAAAGAAATAAAAGTCTTTTTGTTGAGTTTTACACGTGCCTCCTGGGTCCAATCTGTGTAGGGTCGGGCGCTATATAGCACCTTTCTTACTATATATATATATATATATATATATATATATTACTAGCTGCTCCCTGCAGCTCTGCCCGCGTAGTAGTGAAACAGGACAAGCTTTAATAATCAATAAACAGTGATGAGTGAGCGAGGAGGACCTTGCCCGGCTCCCCACTCCTGACGTCACACTTCCACCTCCCCTCAGCCCGCAGCCTCTGTCTCGGGTTAGCGTGAATATATTGCTCCTGCAAGTGAACTATGATTCATAGCGCAATGAGAGAAGTCACAAAAATCACAGAATGTTCAAGCAAATTCTAGAAAAGAACCCGATCTAAATCCGTTACATAGTTCTCTCATGAAAAGCGGACAGACGTTGGATTTTATATACAGGGTGGCCCATATTTATGTATATGATTGAAAAGGCGTTACGGTCAGGAAACTACCGATGCTATTATCAAGTAACATAATGGAACATGAACATTAAGAACTTTAAATGTTTTTCATCCCCTCTTCTCCATGGTGTGGTCCACCAATGCGCCATCCAGATCGATACACGCCTCAAGAAGAACCCAACTTTGAAAGGCATTCGCCACAAGAGCTGTGTTGGTATTGGTACACACACTCCTCGACCTACCTGCTCCCTTTGTTTGCAAAACAGTACCACCGATGTCCAATTTTGTGTTTATCCTTGCGATGGTTAGCACATTAGGGCCACTGCCTCCAAACTCAACTGCCATCCTTCATTTCACCACGACATAGTTGTTTGTTGTGGAGTATAAACGCACACAACATTCAAGCAACAATCAATTTAGGGTGGAGTGGTGGCTCTGAGGCTAAGGATCTGCGCTGGTATCCCGAAGGTTGCCGGTTCGAATCCCCGTCACTGCCAAAAGAGATCCTACTCTGCTGGGCCCTTGAGCAAGACCCTTAACCTGTAATTGCTCCAGGAGTGCTGTACAATGGCTGACCCTGCGCTCTGACCCCAAGGGGTATGTGAAAACTAACAAATTCCTAATACAAGAAATTGTATAAGGCGAAATAAAGAACAAAAAAAAAAAAATTCGTCGCCATTCTGTAATTGAACACAGCAGGGGTTGCCCGGTCCAGCACATTGTTACTCCCATTCTCAGGCTACACAGTGATGCCATTCTCGATACTTTTTTACGTAGTAGTATAAATGCTACAGCCTGTGAAACATCATATACATAAATATGGGCCAACCCTGTATATAGAGATTGGGTGTCACAAGACCAGAGACACTCAATGACCCCAGGAAACATCAATGATGATGAGTCCCAGCGCATCCTTGTAGATATATTGTGTCTAACTAGACTTGGCAATCCCTGCAGACAACCAGATCTAAAAAAAAAAATAGAAAGAAATGTAAAAGATGGCCAAGTTTCAAGATCTGAATATCTAAATGAAGCAATTATGAGAGAAGGCAGCAGCTGAGTTACTGATAGTAATCGGAGCCCTGGGCACATTTCCCAGAGTCCTTAAGAAACACCTTTGGAAGGTGGAGCTGGAACAGATAACACCAAGACAGCAACGGAAGGCACGGCACATATCTTCCGACATTCCTAATTTGTTTGGACAGGAATTTTTGGTGCCCCTGTTGTTTATCGAGTGGACAGAGACAATTGGGAATAATAATAATAATAATAATAATGATAATAATAATACATTTTATTTATATAGCCTCACTTGGAGTGCTATGTGCAATCCAACATCACAGCAGGGAAGTGATTAGAAAAGATTCAAGCAAGACAATGATAGTGGAGTCTGATTGTCAGGTCACATTCCATTAACTGTTTGCTTATTCTGTCGATTGCAGGAAGTTTGCAAGCTCTTCCCAGCGTTTAGATTTTCAAGTCTTTCATCTTTTGTTTGGACTGTCTTTTATTGTATCTTACCTGTTGATCATCATAACGTATCTTATCATTTGCATTGTATTTCGTTTGCTGTGTGAAGTTACTTGTGGATGGTGTGCGTTGAGAAAGACCCCATAAAACTGGTAATCCACCGCACCGCCAGTAACTTGAGGCCTAGATTTACTAGTGTGTTTATGCATCCAGTATGAATGTCGCAACTGAAAAAGCAAATCAAGAGCCAAGTCTCACATCATTACCAGTAGTAACTTTCACCCAGCATCCCTTTTCCGCATTGCACGTCTTACACATCCTAGCCAGGGGGCTCGCCGGTGGGCAAAAATCTAAGAGCACATGCAAATCTGTTATTGTGTGCATGACTATTCTCCTTTCTTCTTCTTCTTCTTTTTTTTTTTTTTGCTTTTGCATTCCTTGTTCTTACTGAGGCATGTAAATTGGCAGAAGTTCTAACACAGAGAAGTATGTGCGTGCACATTTATTACACTGTTTTTGTTTTTTATTGAGATGCTCCGATAAAAAAGTCACAAGTTTACTGTACATCCAGCTGTCAGGATATGTTGTTTAGATTTTTTTTAGCCACATCCTTACCACAGGGGGAATGAGAGGGGGGGACGGGCAGTGGTGGGGGGAGGCCGTTTGTTTAGCATGCTAAATGATGATAAAATAACCTTAATATTACAATTATGATGGACCTAATATGTTTGTTTTCTGGTCGCCTAGAAGAGTGAATAGACTTTGTGGGCTTTCTTTTTCATGCTCATTAAATCACTGGAAAGCGTTACTCTTTACTGTAATTACAGATACATGTTTATATAGCAGCAAATTACAAGCAAGCTACCATTAAAATAAGCACTTAAGGCACCCATATAAATGTAATTACTTTACAGCCCTGCTCTACATTTTATTTAGACAACTGCTTTTTTTTGCCAAAACTGTCACTCTGTTGGGGGAGTAGAGAATTTCTAAAAGCCTTACCCACTTCTTGTGCCATGGTGCCTTCCTACCAAATCAACTGTGTAATGTCATGGCAGGACTGGCATGGGGGATACTGGAGTGGGGACGGGAATCCCTTCACAGACTTATTCAGGCAGGAAAAGCTTAAAGCAAAATGCCTCATTTCAGATAGATAGATAGATAGATAGATAGATAGATAGATAGATAGATAGATAGATAGATAGATAGATAGATAGATAGATAGATAGATAGATAGATAGATAGATAGATAGATAGATAGATAGATAGATAGATAGATAGATACTTTATTAATCCCAATGGGAAATTCACATTCTTTAGCAGCAGCATACTGATACAAAAAATAATATTAAATTAAAGAATGATTATAATGCAGGTGAAAAACAGACAATAACTATGTTTAATGTTAAATTTTAACGTTTACCACCCCCCCCAAGGATGGAATTAAAGAGTCGCATAGTTTGGGGGAGGAACGATCTCCTCAATCTGTTTCATCTTTCAGATGAAAAGTAAGGATTTCCAGTCATGTGCCTTGGAAAACGGAAAGAAGGTCCTTTCTTAGTGATAAATGGGAGCCGGGGATGAAGTTTAATGGAAAGCTTTGGGTTTTTTTTTTTGGGAACTGAAGAGCCAAATGACAGTCGAAAGAGGGAGCTCTTCTCTTCTACAGCTTTTTCGGACGCACTTGAATGTTTCTGTGTGTGTGTACTTTCAGATGGAATTGGGGAAGCCTCACACTCATTCTGCTGCATTTGACACCGTTAGTCATAGGAATGAAGGTCAGTAGGAACAAAACAGAATATCCATCCATCCATCCATTTTCCAACCCGCTGAGTCCGAACACAGGGTCACGGGGGTCTGCTGGAGCCAATCCCAGCCAACACAGGGCACAAGGCAGGAACCAATCCCAGGCAGGGTGCCAACCCACCGCAGCAAAACAGAATACATGTGTGTAAATGAGAGGGAGGTCAGAGGAATGGTGAGGATACAAGGAGTAGAGTTGGTGAAGGTGGAGGAGTTTAAATACTTGGGATCAACAGTACAGAAGTGCTGTGTATGGGCCAATGTGGAGGTATAAAAGCACACAGTAAGTTCATCACATTAAAAAGTACAACTCTGACGCATTGAAAAAGTATGTGATATGCAGTAGAGATCAATAAAAAGATCAGTCTGGTTAAGGAATGTGAAGGAACAAGTCTGAGAGCAGAGAGGATTAATATGTATATGATGGTAAATACTTGGTATCAACAGTACAGAGTAATGGGGATTGTGGAAGAGAGGTGAAAAAGAGAGTGCAGGCAGGGTGGAATGGGTGGAGAAGAGTGTCAGGGGTGATTTGTGACAGACGGGTATCACCAAGAGTTAAAGGGAAGGTCTACAGGATGGTAGTGAGACCAGCTATGCTATATGGGTTGGAGACGGTGGCACTGACAAGAAAGCAGGAGACAGAGCTGGAGGTGGCGGAGCTAAAGATGCTAAGATTTGCATTGGGTGTGACAAGGTTGGACAGGATTAGAAATGAGGACATTAGAGGGTCAGCTCAGGTTGGACATTTTGGAGACAAAGTCAGAGAGGAGAGATTGTGTTGGTTTGGACATGTGCAAGGGAGAGATGCTGAGTATATATGAGAGAAGGGTGCTAAGGATAGAGCTGCCAGGTAAGAGGAACAGAGGAAGACCTAAGCGAAGGTTTATGAATGTGGTGAGAGAGGACATGCAGGTGATGGGTGTAAAGGGAGTAAGATGCAGAGGACAGGAAGATATGGAAAAAGATGATCCGCTTTGGCGATCCCTAACAGGAGCATGCCGAAAAAAGAAGAAGAAGATTGTGTTGGATCGCTTGAAAAATCTAGCTAGTGTTAGTAATTCAGTGCTGCCCTGGTTCCTTTCTTACCTTTGTTCTTGGGAGCAGTTTGTTTCTATTGTCAATTTCAGGTCAGCCTCATCTCGTTTGTCACCTGGTGCTCTCCAAGGGTTCTGGGTTGGGTCCGCGGTTATTTATTAGGTGCGTTCGAATAGAATGCACAAAGCACCTGTTGCAAGAGCCATGTCTGTCTGTCTTTCTGTTCATCTGTCTGACCACATGAAACAATTCGGCCCCCGCCATGGACCAAGTTTGTTGAAATGTGGCGCACTTATTCTTCAAGGAAATTTGTTCGAGATACTTCAGTTGTCATTAAGATATCTTGAAACGATTGTGCTGTATACTGTTTCAAATTTCAATATCTCCCATTGAAAAACAGTGGCAAATTTGCAAGCTCAACTATCTTAAAATGTTTGCAACCACATTGTGCTCTTAACCCTTAAACCGCCACAACCGGCTATATTCAGTTCCCAATGCAATTTTCCAGCACGCCGGAGCCAAGTATCTTCGACAACATACATTAGTTGAATACCACAACTGGCTATAGTTGGTTCCCAATGCAATTTTCCAGCATGCCGGAGCTGATCAGTCCGTGCTGTACATTCATTGAGCAGCCAGCTCATAACCACTGCCACCCCCTAGCGAATCAGCATTACTGTCCCTGGGATTTAGCCGTTGCACTAGACTATCCTGCAAGCATCAGTGTTGGCCTCTTTGTGCTTACGTGCAGCCAGTTCAAGTGCAGTTAGCTTGGTGATTTACTAAATTTCATCTGATTTACTGAACTTGCATCTTAGTAGAAGAAGAAGGACGCCTCACGTCTGGACAAACTGGTGAGGAAGGCAGGCTCTATTGTAGGTACGGAGCTGGACAGTTTGACATCCGTGGCAGAGCGACGGGCGCTCAGCAGGCTCCTATCAATTATGGAGAATCCACTGCATCCACTAAACAGTGTCATCTCCAGACAGAGGAGCAGCTTCAGCGACAGACTGCTGTCACTGTCCTGCTCCACTGACAGACTGAGGAGATTGTTCCTCCCCCAAAATATGTGACTCTTCAATTCCACCCGGGGGAGGTAAACGTTAACATTTTTCAAAGTTATTGTCTGTTTTTACCTACATTTTTATTACTCTTTAATATTGTTTTTTTGTATCAGTATGCTGCTGCTGGAGTATGTGAATTTCCCATTGGGATTAATAAAGTATCTATCTATCTATCTATCTATCTATCTATCTATCTATCTATCTATCTATCTATCTATCTATCTATCTATCTATCTATCTATCTATCTATCTATCTATCTATCTATCTATCTATCTATCTATCTATCTATCTATCTAGTAGTTTTATATAGTTTTAACAGTTCATTGGCAGTGTGTAAAATGATTAGTAATATTGTGATGCTCTCTGCAAGAAAAAAAATATGTGTTTCATTAAAATTTCACTTTTTCTGGGTGAATTGTGACGTTTCCTTAAAAAGTGCAGCAAAGTAGTATTTGGCATCCGGCGGTGCATTAACCCCCCAACTATGTGGCAGTTTAAGAGTTAAGTAAGTTACATAAGGTGAACCTTTGTCTTCTTTCATTCTATCTTTTCTTTCTTTACATGAGTATTCTCTGCTAAACTCAGCACTCTGACCTTTTTTTCCTGCAATGGCTTTGGGCTCACGCTCTGCTGTCGGGCCACTTCAATTCGACAGTGTGCTCGGGAATCATTTAGTGGCTATGGATTTGTGCCTCGACGTTGTTCTGGTTCACACCTGGAGAAGTCCCATGACTTGTAGGCCTCCAAATCAGTGGAGTGACTCTCAAGGAGACACCAAACACAGGAGTGACTTTTCCCTGCATCCATGTTCTCCCTCACTGGACTGCTAAAATACTAGGTAAATAACTACCTCACTTATAACTATTTACTCAAACGTGATAAGCTATAAATAGCAATACAAAACTCTGCTTTTTAAATTATCCGAGGACTCATCACAGACCTTATCTACAAATGAATTTACTGTTTCAGTTTTACCTTGACAGCAGTTACATCGACTTGCATATTTTGTATAATTTCCTCTTTTTCACGACCTATAGCTACAGTACTACTGACAGCAAACGGATCCCCAATACAAGTTAATGAAACACCAGCAGAATGCACACGATACACTGGACAGGAAGTTGTTGTCACTGGCTGCTTACACAGGCGCAGGACAGAAATCCTCTGTCAGCAAGTCCAGGTAGGCGCAAATGGAAACTTCTGCATCAGCAAATTGATTCTACTTTATAAAGTCTTCCCAGTGGCTTGACCACAAGCAGAATAGAATCAGTCCATCGGCATCCTTCTCTTCATGATGCTTTAAGTCATGACAGGTAAGTCAAATGGTCTTCCTAACCATAAAAGTAAAATAGAAGCAAGGAAAACAAAAGGTGATCTAGCACCCTGTGGCGTGTAGGCTGATATGTACATTTACTCAGTATTAACCTTCCACTAAACCACTTTTCACGGTGACTATACTTTACTGGGTTACGGGATGTCCTGGTGACAGCAACAGCCCCCAATTCAGGCTATGCTTCTTGAGAAATAACTGAAGAAAATCAAAAATGTCCAGATTTTAACATGCTGCCCATCAGATAAAACATCATCACAATATAATTAGAACACTGCAGACAAAACTCAATACCCCCTTACCCCCCTTCTTCAATGTAATATAGATATAATAGTGCAGTCAAAACTCCAAGGGGTTAAGTTTGATTAAGAATTTGTGTTAAATTTGAACAACTTCATGAGGACGATCAAGAAGCAGACAAATACGGAAATACTACAATTATTTATTTCACCATGAGCCACTGTGTGCAATCCTATGTGTTTATTTGTTAGATTTTTTTTCATCCCGTGCCCTGAACCAAATCTGATGATGGTGAGATAAAATAAGCATTAAACAAATGAGGATGGGCTTTATGTGTGGTCACACATGCTAACCCAATGTCCCAATTTGGGACTTTATTAATCTGGTCACCCTATAATTTACCATCAGAGTGCCACATTCACCTGATATCCATAATGGTCACTGTAATAAAGTTTGCCTTTAACTTCCACATCAGTGGCAGGTAGGACTGGTCTTGGAACACAGAGGAACTTTATCAGAAAGGGCAGAGCGGGCTCTTCTTTTTTAAGAGTTTGCATTCCTTTAACGTGGGTAGTGATGTCCTTTACATCTTCTATTGCTCTGTGATGACCAGTGCAATTTTCTACGTCGTGGTGTGTTGGGCCGGAAACATCAGTTCAAAGAGAGGCCCACTGAATGAACAAGCTAATTAAAAGGGCAGGCTCAGTTAAGGGATGCACTCTGGACCCCCTGGAAGTCGTAAAGGGGGAGAAAATGAAAACAAAACTGAGTGCCATTATGAACAAAGCTGCACATCCTCTCACTGACACACTAACACTAACTTCCTATTTCATAGAATGTATAGTGGCTCTTGAGCAGTGCATTTATATATATATCTCTGTTATAATAAAAAAATCTTGGGAAGAGAGATGAGATGTGACTTTCTCAGAGAGACACTTTCACATCTTGTGAGATGAGACTTTGTGCCAAGAGATTTAACCAGACAAAGAGTAGATGACAAAGTAGAACATCATAAGGAATTCAAAAACTTTGGTCGCAGTACATATGCAGAGCAGGTTAGAGATAATGGAATTACAAAAATTTGAAAAGTCTCAAAAAAAATGATAGTAAATATCACATTAACGCAAACAAACGGAAATTATTATTCAGTGAAATAGTGGAATAACGGAAAGAGATCGAATATATTGTTCGGATTTAAACTTTAAGTCAGAGACTTGTAGATTGTCTAATTCGTGTTGCCATCAGGGAAAAGTAGTGTTTCTTCCCAATGAAGAGGCGTATCAGCGAGAATTAAAAGATTTGTTATTTGGTGAAAGTGAAATCCCACAAGAGAAAATTTCAAGCCCCGCAAGACAAGACTTTATGCAAAGAGATTTGGATAAGTGCTTACGTGCAGCCAGTTCAAGTGCAGTTATATATATATATATATATATATATATTGTGGGAAGCAGCCCGGACACAGACCAAGTCCAACACACGTTTATTATAATTATTATAATGCACAAACCCAGTGTCGCAGCACCAATCACCCCAACAGTCCAGGCCAACCCACAATGCCTTTTGCCTCTTCAGGCGGCCTCTTTCCTCTCCCACACCTTGTCCTCTTCCACCCGACTCCAGCCCCGAATGAAGGGTGGCGGCCCCTTTTATGTTCCCCCGGATGTGCTCCAGGTGTGCTCCGGCAATCTTCCACCGGCACTCCCCAGTGTGGCGGAAGTGCCGGCTGTATCCCCGGTCGCACTCTGGGTGTCCCTGCTCCTCTTCCCCCCAGCACTTCCTGGTGTGGCGGAAGTGCCGAGGTCCAGGGCTCTCCAGGCATTGGGGTGTCCCCTGGCGGTGACCACGGGCCCCTCCAGGGTTGAGCTTCAAAGCTCTGTACCCATGGCAACCACAGCAACCAGGGAGGTCGCCCCCTCATGGTTTGGAGAAGGCGTGAGCCCTCCTCCGGTCCTCCTGGGCGTCCCTGCTGGGTACCATCCCCAGCCGCGTGCCATAATATATATATATATATATATATATATATATATATATATATATATATATATATATATACACACAGGGTGAGTCAAAACATGTTAACACTAATGGATTATTTTTATTGCCATGGCCTCCACACTCCCCTGATTTGACACCCTGTGATTTCTGGTTGTGGGGTATGGTGAAGGAGTGCATGTATAGCAGGAAAGTTCATGATATCAATGACCTGAAGGACAGAATATGGACTGTGGTATCATCTATTCCCTGTGAAATGTGTGTCTGGACTTTCAATGGTACTGTTGCTCGTTGGTTTTTGCGTGTTGAACATAATGACGAACAGGTTGAGACATTCCTGTAAATCATCTTGCACATATGCAGTATGTTTTGTGAATAAATTGTTTCCGCCATTCAAATGTTAACATAATTTTGACTCAGCCTATTGTGACCACCAGGGGGCACACCAGCCACTAAAACCCAACACAGACAGACAATGGCACAAGTTCCAGCATAACTCACATTTATTTCAGAGTGGGAAACACTTTTTCTTCATTACCTACCTGCACAGCACAATATCAGCACACAGTACTTTATCTTCTCTCCTTTCCGCTTTCTCTTTCCGCCTCCACTCCTCCTCTGGCAATTACATGAGGTTCACCGCAGTGTCCCAATCTCTTTCTGCTTTTGTTACTAGACGTCAGACACCAGATAAAAGTCCAATAATAATATTTATTATTATAAATAAAGTGCACAAAGCACCACCACTCCACTATACTCAATAAACAACAACAAATAAACAATCCTCCAATCTCCCAGACGCTTAGCCACCCTGCCTCCCAACTCAGCTCGTCCATCTGGGATTTCCCACAGTCTTTTATAATCCTTGGCCCGGAAGTGCTTCTGAGCCCTCAGTTCATGTGATTATCCGGCACTTCCGGGTCAGGTAAAAACTTCTTTTTTCTTCAGCCCGGAAGTATATCATTTCTTCTGTTCCCGTGACTTGGAAATACTTCCGGGCTATAAGGAAAATATAAATCCCTGGGCCTCCCTGCAGCGACTCCTGGTGGCCCCCATGGTATCCAGCAGGGCTGTGCATTAAAACTCCACTGTCCATGAGGTCCTGCTGGAATTTGGGGCACCTTCATGTTGCAGGGAGTGCTCTATCTGGTGGCATGGGGGTATTGGCCGGGATGAACGGCCGGCCATATCCCACAACTGTATATACTCACGAATAAATTCTTCCAAAGATAAGTTGGGACTTGATTTTACTATATAATTTCCGGTATTTTATAATGTTGGTCGTATAAGTCGAATGTGGAAAACTCACGCTATTGGTTCATGAAATTATGATCTGCTAATGCCCGCCTGAGAGAGTAACCACGGATCACACAGCCTTTCTTTTCTATGTATTGTGACTACGTGACCACACGGTGATTCCCAAACTATTCCAAAGTGACGTTTGCACTCTTTTGTGTTTTTTGCATCTCACACCCTCGTACACCTTTAAGAGTGTAAGATAAGAGTGTCCCTTATCTACGATGGAGCGTTCAATCAGAAGAAAATATGAAGCTGGATTTAAATTAAAAGTCATTGAAGTGGCGAAAGAAATTGGTAACTGCGCTGCTGCAACAAAATTGGATGTGTCTGAGAAACTGATGCGAGATTGGAGGAGGCAAGAAGATGTAAAAAAAAAAATGCAAGTGTCGCAGTTTTGAATGGGCGTATAAGTCGGGGTATGATTTTATGATCGATTTTTCAGGTTTAAAGACCCGACTTATACGTGAGTATACTCGGTATATGTTATCAGGCACATTCACATAGGGGAAAGCAGCAAGGCTCTAATGACTGTAATTCTACTGTACTGCTGCTTCAGGGGTTGGCACTATGTGTCCTAATACCTCTCTCTCTTCCTCCCTCTGAAGACCGGATGATTGACAGCTATAACACCTCTGACATCACTTCTGGTGTCCATCCACCTGGACTCGCCTCTTCCTGTCTGGAGGACCCAAAACCAGAAGCTTCTCCATCTTGGGACAGTTCTGTTTTGAATTTACATCTGTAAAGTGATCTGCAGAATAATTACATGCATTTGTATTTGTTCTGCAAAACCATTTATGTGGGGTGACCAGGCTGGTACCCCAACTCTTTATCATTGTCTCTTTTCTCTCTCTATTTATGTGGTTATTTTTCTTGAAAAATCACTGCATACTTGGGAAAATTCTAAGGACTGGAAGCTAGCAAGTATTGTCCTATTGCGTAAAAAAGGTGATCAAGTTGATCCAAGCAACTACAGCCCAAGTAAATTAATGAAAGCAATTACAGTATGTATGATTACATTAGGTGGGCTGGCACCCTGCCCGGGATTTGTTTCCTGCCTTGCTCCCTGTGTTGGCTGGGATTGGCTCCAGCAGACCCTTGTGACCCTGTGTTAGGATATAGCAGGTTGGATAATTGATGGATGGATGATTACATTAATTATCAGTTTTTGTGCCTTGGAATTTCTTTTTTTTTAATTTTTTTTGAATCTTACATTACTTTCCTTTTTCAAAGAAGTTTCCACCAGGGATGATAAAATCTACCTAACTATTAAGGAAACATCTTAGCTGTTAGATAAACAAAAAAGGCTTGATGGACTGAAAGGTCTTCTCTTATTTCTCAAATTTCTTATGTTCTTATGTTCTTTTAAGTTCAAAGGAAAAAAGCAAGTGAGAAGCAAATAGTCCACATGGGTTCAGACAAGGGAGAAGATATTCCATCAATATGATAATAATAATAATAATAATAATTCATTACATTTATATAGCGCTTTTCTCAGTACTCAAAGCGCTATCCACACAGGGAGGAACAAGGAAGCGAACCCACAATCTTCCACAGTCTCCTTACTGCAAAGCAGCAGCACTACCACTGCGCCAATATGCTGGAATTCTAGGAGGAATCAACAAAAATATTCGATAACTGAGGTGCATATTATTATTTCTTGGACTTTCAGACAGTGTTTGCTAAAGCACAGCATAAAAGGTTATTGGTTAAACTGACAGAAGTGAGAATTCAGGGAGCGCTATTTAGATCTGGGCAAAATTGGTTAAAGCCCAGGAAGTAAAGGGTTATGGTGAGAGAAACTCTTACTGAATCAGGTGATGTTAAAAGTGGTGTCCCTCTGGGACCAGCACTTGCAGTTCTGCTCATTTTAATATACAGTATTTATGGTGGTATTCATGGACAGGTTATCAAGGCACAGTCAGGAAGGGGGTCCAGTTCAGTGACCTTAGAATCACATCACAAATTTTTGCAGGTGACATGGTCCTGCTGACTTAATTTGACTCCAGCATGCGTTGGATGGTTTGTGGCAAGTGTGAGGATCAGCACCTCCAAATCTGAGGCCATGGTCCTCAGTCAGAAAAAAAGTTGGACTGTCCTCTCTGAGTCGGGGGGTGACTTAATGCCTCAAGTAGAGGAGTTTAAATACCTCAGGGTCTTGTTCATGATTTATGGGAAAAAAAGGATGATGAGATCAGCAGATGGATTGGGGTGGTGAGCACAATTATGTTGTGGGGGAAAAGGAGCTGAGTCAGAAGGCGAAGCTCTCGATTTCCTAGTTGATCTTTATTCCTACCGTCACCTATGGTCATGAGCTCCGGGTATGACCCAAAAAATGAGATTGCAGGTATATGACATCATGGCTGGGCTCTCCCTTAGATATAGGGTGAGAATCATAGACATCCATAGAGGCCAGGAGCTGAGCCACTGACCTTCCGCATTGAGAGGAGCCAACTGACATGGTTTGGACATCTGATATGGGTGCCTCCTACACACCTCCCTGTGGAGGTTTTACAGGCATAATCAGCAGGGAGGAGAACCTGGGGAAGAACCACAGTATGAGTTGGAAAGGTGACTTTGGTTAAGAGGTGGAAAATGAATGAATGAATGAATGAATGAATGAATGAATGAATGAATGACTTTTTATTAGTTAGCAGATACTGGTAGATAACCACCCAAGTAATCAGACTGTGACTCAGACCTAAGAATGTAAAACTCTGATCTTCACCCTGTTAAATAAGGAAACCAGCCACCGTGGTGCAATATTAGAAGCTTTGCCTCACACGCTGATGTCTGAGGTTCTATCTCTGCAAGGGGATGGAAAAGTGTATGCAATAAGGGCAAGATATGTGTTGTCGTGAACTCTTTGCATTATTTGGCAGATACTATATATATATATATATATATATATATACAGTGCATCTGGAAAGTATTCACAGTGCATCACTTTTTCCACATTTTGTTATGTTACAGCCTTATTCCAAAATGGATTAAATTCATTTTTTTCCTCAGAATTCTACACACACACCCCATAATGACAACGTGAAAAAAGTTTACTTGAGGTTTTTGCAAATTTATTAAAAATAAAAAAACTGAGAAATCCCATGTACATAAGTATTCATAGCCTTTGCTCAATACTTTGTCGATGCACCTTTGGCAGCAATTACAGCCTCAAGTCTTTTTGAATATGATGCCACAAGCTTGGCACACCTATCCTTGGCCAGTTTCACCCATTCCTCTTTGCAGCACCTCTCAAGCTCCATCAGGTTGGATGGGAAGCGTCGGTGCACAGCCATTTTAAGATCTCTTCAGAGATGTTCAATCGGATTCAAATCTGGGCTCTGGCTGGGCCACTCGAGGACATTCACAGAGTTGTTCTGAAGCCACTCCTTTTGTATCTTGGCTGTGTGCTTAGGGTCGTTGTCCTGCTGAAAGATGAACTGTCGCCCCAGTCTGAGGTCAAGACCGCTGTGGAACAGGTTTTCATCCAGGATGTCTCTGTACATTGCTGCAGTCATCTTTGCCTTTATCCTGACTAGTCTCCCAGTCCCTGCCGCCGAAAAACATCCCCACGGCATGATGCTGCCACCACCATGCTTCACTCCAAATGTGACTCCTGGCATTCACGCCAAAGAGTTCAATCTTTGTCTCATCAGACCAGAGAATTTTCTTTTCTCATGGTCTGAGAGTCCTTCAGGTGCCTTTACAGGCCCCATTGGTGGATTGCTGCAGAGATGATTGTCCTTCTGGAAGGTTCTCCTCTCTCCACAGAGGACCTCTGGAGCTCTGACAGAATGACCATCGGGTTCTTGGTCACGTCCCTGACTAAGGCCCTTCTCCCCTGAATGCTCAGTTTAGATGGCCGGCCAGCTCTAGGAAGAGTCCTGGTGGTTTCGAACTTCTTCCACTTACGGATGATGGAGGCCACTGTGCTCACTGGGACCTTCAAAGCAGCAGAAATTTTTCTGTAACCTTCCCTTATAGGTTACTTTATATATATAAAATCAAATACAATACAATACAATACAGTTTATTTTTGTATAGCCCAAAATCACACAGGAAGTGCCGCAATGGGCTTTAACAGGCCCTGCCTCTTGACAGCCCCCCAGCCTTGACTCTCTAAGAAGACAAGGAAAAACTCCCAAAAAAACCTAGTAGGGAAAAATGGAAGAAACCTTGCGAAAGGCAGTTCAAAGAGAGACCCCTTTCCAGGTAGGTTGGGCGTGCAGTGGGTGTCAAAAGAAGGGGGTCAATACAATACAATACAGTACAGTACAGTACACAGAACAGAACAATTTCTCAATATAGTAAGAAATAATAAATATAAATTTTAGAAGTACAGAGCAGAATTTAACAGTAGATGATATATCCCATAATAAGATTTGTATTTGTATAGAGTCCTGGAGACCTCATCCTTCAAGCTGCCTCCCCCATTTGGCCATTCCACAGCTGAAACAGTGCTGGGCCAGCCAATCCGATGAAAGGAACCCTCTCTCCCACGATTCCTGCGATCCTCCATCTGGGATGACTTTTCCTTAGGCAGGCAAAACAACTTGGCAGGTGGGCCATGGCACCAAGTGCCACATTTGAGTACCGAGAAGAAAAACAGAATAAGTGAGGGTTAGTATACAATTATAACTGTCATGTTACTTATGTTTTAGTGCTAATGACTAACAACAGAGATGCAGTCTGTACAGTTAATCAGCAGCTCTAGTCAGGATATGCTAAACTGAAGTAGTGAGTCTTCAGCCGGGATTTAAAAGCTGAGACCGAAGGGGCATCTCTTATAGTAGCAGGCAGACCATTCCACAGTTTAGGGGCCCTGTAACTAAAAGCTCGACCCCCCACTGTTATTTTATTAATCCTTGGAATCATAAGCAGACCGGCATCTTGAGATCTTAATGTGCGCTCTGGTTTGTAAGCCATGATAAGTTCAGACAAGTAAGCCGGACCTCGACCATTTAATGATTTATATGTTAAAAGAAGGATTTTGAAATCTGCCCTGAACTTAACCGGGAGCCAGTGTAAGGATTTAAGAACTGGAGTTATGTGTTCGTATTTTCTTGTTCTTGTAATAATTCTCGCAGCCGCATTTTGGATTAACTGGAGGCTGTATAAAGAACCGTTTGAACATCCAGTGAACACCGCATTGCAGTAGTCAATCCTACTAGAGATAAATGCATGAATTAGTTTCTCAGAATCCTGTTTATTTAAAAAGCGCCTTAATTTCCTAACATTTTTAAGATGGAAGAAACATGTTTTGGACAACTTTGTAATATGCGCTTTAAATGACATGCTAGAGTCAAAGATAACTCCTAGATTGCGGGCTGATTCAGTAAAATTGACTGGGATTCCCATTGAGTTAAATGATGACAAAATATTATTGTGATCAGCATCATTCCCTCCAACAATTAACATCTCTGTTTTATCTGTATTTAAAGACAAGTAGTTCTTATTCATCCACTCCACAACTAATTAAAGACCACATTGGAGAAATTTCATTTGATTTAAATGAAAGGTATAACTGGGTGTCATCTGCATACGAGTGAAAATTAACATTATGTTTCCTAATGATAGATCCCAGTGGAAGCATGTACAGTGAAAACAGTAAAGGTCCCAGTACTGAGCCCTGCGGGACACCATATTGAACTTCTGTGTATAATGATGGAGTACTGTCAGCACATTTCTGTACATATTGGAATCGATTTGATAAGTAAGAACTAAACCAAGCGAGCACGGTGCCTGTAAGCCCAACATCATTTTCTAGCCTGTGCAGTAAAATAGAATGGTCGATGGTGTCAAATGCTGCACTTAAGTCCAACAACATAATTACAGTGGAGTTTCCTTCATCAGAGGATATCAGAATGTCATTTACAACCCGTGTTAGTGCCGTTTCTGTACTATGACCAGTGCGAAAACCAGACTGGAATTTCTCAAATAAATTGTAATGCGTAAGGTGTGTCTGAAGCTGACTGGCGACTACTTTTTCTAGTATTTTAGAGAGAAACGGTAAATTTGAAATAGGCCTATAATTATTTAGTATATGTGGGTCAAGGTCTGACTTTTTAAGTAATGGTTTAATGACTGACACTTTTAGTGCATCTGGTACTGTGCCATGCAATAATGAACTATTGATAATGTTTAGGATAGGCGCTGCAAGAACATCCATTGCACTTTTTACTAGTTTTGTTGGCACTGGATCTAGGGAACAAGTAGTGGGCTTCATTTTAGAAATTAAACTTAAGACTTCCTGCTCAGTTACAGGATTAAAATTACTAAAGTGCTGAGTGCAATGTGAGACAGGGTCTGCTAAGCTAGTATTTGGTTTGTACTGTGATGCAGAGATCTGGGATCTTATATTTTTAATTTTCTCATTGAAGAAGTTAATAAAGTCTGTACTGCTAATGTCTTTTGGTATTTTGCACTGTTGATCTGAATTTCCATTTGTTAATTTAGCCACTGTTCTAAACAGTGCCCGAGGATTTTTATTATTGCTATCTATTAATGTAGAATAATATTCTGACCGAGCTTTAAAGAGAGCTTTTTTATATTTATTAACACTCTCTGTCCATGCAATTTGAAAGACCTGTAGCTTTGTTGTTCTCCATCTGCGTTCCAGTTTTCGACACTCTAATTTAAGAGCTCGAGTGTTTTCATTAAACCAGGGAGAGTTTCTATGTGCTTTGATCACTTTTGTTTTAAGGGGAGCCACTGTGTCCAGAGCATCTCTCAAGGTCACATTATAATGTGATGTTAGCTCATCTAAATTGTTTTCTGTGTTTACATTTGATGTTAACTGATCTAAATGGTTTTCCACAATTACACTCGACTTACTCAAAGTATCTATAAATTTTGAAGCAGAATTGCAATCTAGATGCCGCACTGTCTTTGTTTTAATCTGGGAGTGTGTTCGCAAGGGCAGGACCAAATCAAATGTAATTAAGTAGTGATCAGAAATAACTTCATTTAATGGAGTAATAATTAAATTTTGAATTTCAACTTTGTAAGTTATAATTAAATCTAATGTGTGGTTATGATTATGAGTTGGACCTTTGACATTCTGACAAAATCCTACTGAATTTAACAAATAAGTAAAACATTTGCTAAAAGTGTCAGTTTCCACATCAATGTGTACATTAAAATCTCCCATCAGTACTACGTGATCATAATTTATAGCCAAGTCAGATAAAAGGTTGCTAAATTCAGACATGAACAATGAATATGGCCCTGGTGGTCTGTAGACTAGCACTATAATTGTGTTGGAATCTATTTTAATATTTAAAATGAATGCTTCAAAGGATGTAAAGTTGCCTAAATTTTTAGAAGTGATTTGCATTTTGTTACAATGAATTATTCCAAGGCCCCCTCCTCCAAATGTATGTCTGTCTGTCTGTCGTATGTCTGTTCGCTTTTCATGAGAGAACTACTTAATGGATTTAAATCGGGTTTTTTCTGTAATTTGCTTGAACATTCCGATTGATTTTTCATCTTCTTTCATCGCGCTTAGTATCATAGTTCACTTGTGGTACCAAATTATTTGCGCGAATCCAAGAGACACGCAGCGGACTGAGGGGAGAGGACCGGGGACCTCCTAACTCATGCGCCTCTCACCACCTTGCCTCCGCTTAGCTAGTGATACCTGTTTATTCAACGGACATTATCATCTACAGATTGTTAAGGAGTAACGTTGACGTTTTTGAGAGAGAGATCAGAGGTACTTGTGTTTTACAGGGTAGCTACTGATTGCCAGAGATATCATGGCCACAGGCTTTTCTCCCCACGCGGGGGACGCTCTCCCATCAGAGCTGAAAATGATCACATACATGATCACAACGTCTGACGTTGGAGTGTACCTACCATCTGCTTGACCAGAATTACATTTTTTTTTTTTGTTGTTGATTTTTAAAGTTTGTCCTGTTTCACTACTATGTGGGTGGAGCCACAGGGGACAGCTAATCTATATATATTGTGATAGACGGCTGGCAGCTCAACCCGGCCGGGACGCCTTGAGGATGGAAGCATGAGGAGAGGCAGCAGCTTTTGGACACTGCCTCCCCCAAAACGCTAGATGGCAGCTCCCCTGGGATTTAACGTGTGAGCTGGGGGGCTGATCGCGTCCTTAGAGAATACAGACGTTCCTGGGTAAACCCCTGAAAAACGTTGACAGACTACTTTCACATTGCTCCTTTTCTTACTGGCGGCTCTGTCGCATGATAAGCCTTTCGCACGGTACTCCGCTTACTTAAAAGCCTGTACGGGCACCTGTCAGATTTGGAATTGTTGTTTGCTTTTCTCTCTCTCTCTCTCTCTCTCTGACATTCTCTGCTCCTGGCAGAACTGTCATCTTTGACTTGTCATGGAGCAGGTTTAAACTTTTGAAAACAAGACAATGTTTACAGTGTTTGAATAAAGTTCCTGTTTTTTACAACCTCCTGTGTTTCTGTGCAAATCTGTGACCCAAGCGTGACAAACGGTGTCCCAGATTCGCGCAGGGCATCCTGGGACTTGGAGTGCAGTTTCTCAGCCCTGTTGGGTACCATGGGTACTAGGAGGAGCTGTGACAGGACCAGAGGAGCCATGCCTCATCCATAGCCCAGAAGTACTCCTAAGTCACGAGGACGGGAGCCCCGAAGTATTTCTGGGCTGAAGAAAAAGACAATTCTCCATCTGACCCGGAAGTGCTAGCAAGTCACGTGGGCGGAAGGACAAGGACTATTTAACCCCTTAACCACCCTCTGCCGGATATATCCGGCATCGTAGCTTTATTGCTGACACCTTACTGCCGGAATTATCCGGCACATTTGCCTGTGGTTATGTGAATGCCTGGCGCGTAGTATAACTGACAGTTTGGCGTGGGTATTATTACTACGTTGTATTTCGACAACTCTGCGCTTGTATTGGCCGATCACGTGATGTGATTCGAAAGTGAAAGCTGTGAATATGGCAAAACGTAAACTGACTTCAAGTGAGGTTTTGCAGGCGATTTTGGACAATAATTCTGATCATGATTGTAGCAGTTCTGAAGAAGATTTTAGCGACAATGATGATCAGCAACGTGCGCTGCATGATACTGTGAATGACGACGCATCGGATGATGGCGATGAGTGGGTGTATACCTAGCATCTCAACTGGACTGCTGCCCGTTATCTGAGCCAGATATGAAAGATCCAAACCGTGACCGCTTGTTCAAGCTACGTCCTTTGATTGACCATTTATTTGAAACATTTCAGCAGGTATTTCAGCAGGTAAATACTGCTTGAATAAATGTAAAGTAAAAAAAACGAAAATTGTTCAGATTTCTCCTGGCATGGGGAATATTTAGGGAGTTGGCGGTTAAAAGGTTAAAGGACTGTTGAAGATCCAGCAGGCAAGCCGGAATTGGGAGGTGTGGAGGAGAGAATTTATTATTGATTTACTGGTATTTATTGGTGGCTGTGGTGCTGAAGGAGCACTACTTAAAGAAGAAAAATATTAAATATCTTCATAGTGCTTTTACCCTGTGTCTGCATATTTGTCTGTTGGGTTTAACAGGGCGACCCCTAGCATTCTTACTGTATATATGCCCAGCTGGGACACCCTTCTACATATGTTCCGGGGGAGCAACCATGGGCGTCTCACTACCTCCCCCTGGCATGCTTGGTGGCAGCATCCCTGGCCGACGACGGTGCCTCAGTTTTCCGCAGGGTTCCATGGGAGAAGTGCAATTAGCCACAGGTGGTCAAGCACCTGGAGCACTTCCTGGTGGGCTATAAAAAGAGCCAGCATCCAGCACATGGGGACCAGAATCGGGAGGAAGAGGACGAGGTTGCCTGGGAGGACTGGTGGTGCCAGGGGAAGGACTGGTTTACTTGTTAAAGTGCTTTTGGGACTGTTTTGGGCCTGTGGGACACGGGGAAGGTGTGCCCCATGGCTGAAGAGAAAAATAAAAGCCTGTGTGATTTTACACGTGCCTCTGCATCAGTCTGTGCCGGGTCGGGAGCTATATAGCGCCTTATCACAATATATATACAGGAAGTGAGGTCATAAGGATTGGGCTCATATTTTTCAACCATTGGTTCGAGCCCGATCGTGACATCACAGGGGCCGGAGCTGGTAAGGTCTCCTTCCATTGGCTCAGTCCCGGAAGTGACGTCAAGAGAGCCAGGTGGAATCTCTCGTAAATGGTCTACAGGAAAGGGAGAAAAAGAGTCAGTGCACTCTGCCACATCCCGGCATTTCTCAGAACTGCCTTCACTCAAGCCCTTTAGCTGCCTCCCATGCGCATGTGTGTGACAATATATATATATATATATATATATATATATATATATATATATATATATATATATATATATATATATATATATATATAGTATATGTACAGTATAAATGAGTATAAAAAGTGATATGGGGTACACAATGGCATGTTTGGAGCTTTAAAGTACAACTTATGAGAAGGACTTTGAAGTCATAGTGAACTTCTCATTCTCATCATCCAGCGTATGGAAGCCATTAAAAAGGTTAACAGAATGTTAAGTTATATACAGTATATCACGATGTGCAAAATACAAGTCAAGGGAGGTTCTGCTTAAGCTTTATAAAACACTAGTGAGGCCTCATCTGGTGTTCAGTGTGCAGTTTTCGTCTCCATGTAACAAAAAAGTCATAGCAGCACTAGAAAAGAGTCACTATGATGATCCCAGGCCTGGCAAGGTTTAAGGTGTATTAGATATATTAAAGGAGCTGAAGCTTTTCAGTTTAGGCAAATGACAGGAAGAAATTGAGAAATGTCATGTTTGAAGTGTTTAAAATTATGAAAGATTAATACAGTAGATCTCAGGTGTTACTTTAAATTAGAGAACATGGACCTCAGCCATCAAGCTGCCTCCTCCCTATTGGCCATTCCACAGCTGAGTCAGCGCTGGGCCAGCCAATCCAATGAAAGGACCCCTCTACCTGATGATTCCTGTGATCCTCATTCAGAGATGACTTTACCTTAAGCAGTGAGAACAACATGGAAGGTAGACAGTGGCACCAAGTGCCACATTTCAGTACAGAATAGGTGAGGGTTAGTATCAAATTACAACTATCATATTACTTATGACTAACAATAGAGATGCAGTCTGCACAGTTAATCAGCAGCTCTAGTCAGGATATGCTAAACTACAGAAAGGACATTTGTCTGTAACTGGATCAATCAGTGATACAATTAGAATTAATGACAATGATGGG
Organism: Erpetoichthys calabaricus; assembly: GCF_900747795.2. Classification (NCBI taxonomy): domain Eukaryota; kingdom Metazoa; phylum Chordata; class Cladistia; order Polypteriformes; family Polypteridae; genus Erpetoichthys; species Erpetoichthys calabaricus. The sequence goes on from NC_041395.2 coordinate 25,755,964, forward strand.
GTGCAGCACATGCCATTGCCAATTGCCAGTTCATTTTTTCAATGGTGGTCTACATAAGTTCAACCAAGCTGACGTTGGTGTCTCTGCCCAACCCAATCTGTTCCTCCAAGGTGTCTCTGGTGTTGTGCTCAGTGGTTCCTGTTTTTTTTTTTGAGTTTCAAAATTAACTTAAATAATCAGATATCAATTAATTATATTCCAGTACGGGAGTGAGCAAGCTGAGGAGAGCAGGTTCGAGGGAGAGAAGGCAGGCAGCTGGGAAGTGAGCCCTGAAGAGGAGTGTGTGGCCGCCACTCAGGGGGGTCAGTTGGAATGGGTCACTCCGGCTGAGCTGCAATGAGGAGCAGGAGTGGCCCGGAGTTTAACCGGCTCACCTTAGAAGACCGGGAAGGCAGCGGAGGTTAGGGAGGCTGGGTAGGAGAGCCCCAGTGTGGCCTTTGGGGACCTAAGCTGAGGTCCGGAGAAAGAGCCTTTCCGTAGCCATGGGATGGCAGGGACCCAGACCTGAGGAATGTCAGCTGCGTCTGCTGTTAAGAGCGAGCAGTGAGAAAGAAGGCACCAAGATTTTTAGTTAAGACAGTTTCCTGCCAGCTGATTTTAATGGATTTATTAATTGTGATTTTAACCTCCACAGATACACCTTTTTATAGATTACTAGCTGTCCCCCGCGGCTCTGCCCACATAGTAGTTAAACAGGACAGCGTGGAGGGTCATGTCCAGCTCCGCACTCCTAACGTCACACTTCCCCCTCCCCTCGGCCCGTAACCTCTGTCTCGGATTAGCGCAAATATATCACTCCTGCAAGTGAACTATGATTCTTAGTGTGATGGGAGAAGTCATAAAATCAACCGGAATGTTCAGGCAAATTATAGAAAAAAAACGCAATCTAAATCCATTAAGTAGGTCTCTCATTCGCTAACTAAGCAGAGGTAAGGTATATGCCCCAAGGCAGACACGTGAGTGAGGAGGGCCCCTCTCCTCGGCCCGTTGTGTGTCTCTCGGATTTGCGCAAATAAATCGGAAACCACAAGCAAACTATGATACTTGGAGCAATGAGAGAAGTTGCAACATCAGCCGGACTGTTCAAGCAAATTATATAAAAAAATCTGATCTAAATCTGTTAAGTAGTTAAATCTCGTCAAAAGCGGACAGACAGACAGACAGACAGACAGATGCTGGAATTTATATATAGAGAGATTTATTTATTGAACTATTGAATTTTGACGCACTGCACTTTTTGAATACTTGTTTTTGCTTGATTGTTTTAATAAAAGCACCCAACACTATAGCACCTTTCCTTTGCTTCACGTGGTGTCCTCATTTGTGCAGCTTATCCCGGTCATGACTATCGACAGTGTCGGGTTCAAGAAGCTCCCAAATGAGAAGAGGGAGCATGGAGCCAGGCCTGCACTGTCACAGGGAGGCTCAAAAGCCATATCACTACACCCAGGTTCAACTTCTAAGACTCCTTTGGTTTCATTTTCATGAGGGGCACTATCCCAAGCTTGGACCCCTGGGCCTTGGCCCGACAGGCCTTTTTGGGAATCCATTTATGTTTAAACTGATACTTTCACCTCCACTGCCAGTCCCAAGTAGCTTAATGAAAACTCAATGTGCCATTCAAACATAGCAAGGGAGCAAATGTGTAGCATGACAACACGTTCCTTCCACAAACAAGCATTCTAGACACCCCAGTAGAGTGAATCCAGTGGCATTTGGCTTATTTGATTCATCAGCATGAATCAGCAGGAAATGAAATTCCTCAGACCAGACCATGTTTCTCAATCTTCCAGTAACCTGTATTTGTTTTTTTACTCATTGCCACCACAACTCTTTTTTCATTGAAATGTCACTGAATGACCTGCTCCACCCATAAGACTGTATTAAGAGTGCATTGTGATATATCAGGGCAGCTGATGGAATGGCCCTTACGGATGACACTGCAGTTGTGACCCGCTGGGCTGGCTACTTTGAGCAGCTGTTTAAAGCTGATCCTCCAGCTAGGATGTTGGATATCTCTGGGTCCACAGTTCTTCAGGCTGATCCTACAATTAGCTGTGAACCCCACAGTCTCAGTGAGATTGCACAGGTGGTGAACCAGCTGAGGGGAGGAAAGGCTGCAGGGATCTGAAATATCAGAGGTGAACTTCTTCAGGCTGGTGATAAGGCTGTCCTTCTGGCATTTCAAGTAATTTTTGTTTCCATTTTGGAGACTGGCATCATCCCAACTAACTGGAATACGGGACTTGTCCCGATCTGGAAAGGGAAGGGAGATCGCCTGGATTGCGACAACTACAGGGGGATAACACTGCTCTTGGTGCCGGATAAGGTCTTTGCTAGGGTCGTCCTCAATAGGATCCGTGAGTACTTGCTCACCTACCATTGAACGGAGCAGTCTGGTTTTACGCTTAAGAATAGAATAGAATAGAATAGAATAGAATAGAATAGAATGCCTTTTATTGTCACTATACACATGTACAATGAGATTAAAAGCAGTTCCTTTCAGTGCAAACATATATGTAGAACACAACAAGTAAATAAAATAAACAAATGGTGCAAAAAGTTGCAAAAAAAGTTCTGCGATGCTATATACAAATGGAAAGAATAATAACTAAATCGAGTTATTGCACATTATTTAAATATTGGAAAGAATAAATAACTATTGCACTATTGGGTTATTGCACATAATGTAAATATTACACAATAATGATGATCATGTGCAGTGAGTAGTAGATATTGGACCTGAGAGTAATGATACTGTACAGTATGCAGATATTACACAGTTATTATCAGTACCATTTAGATATTGGATATTGCACAGTTGATGGATAGAAGGAAGTCCAGGGGTTGGGGGGTTAGACTGTATAGTCAGTGCATGTGTGAGTTTAGAATGGTTATGGCTTTTGGGAAAAAACTGTTCTTGAGTCTGTTTGTCCTTGTTGTGATGCACCTATAGCGCCTCCCTGAGGGCAGCAGGTCAAACAGATCAGAGCCAGGGTGGGAGCTGTCCTTAATGATGTTTTTTGCTCTGCTGAGGCAGCGGAAGATGTAAATGTCCATCAAGGAGGGGAGAGGGCAGCTGATGATCTTCTGTTTTGCCTTTACTACTCGCTGAAGCCTCTCCCTGTCTGCCATGGTGCAGCTGCCGTACCATACTGTGATACAGTACGTCAGCAGGCTCTCGATGGACGAGCGGTAGAAGGTCAGTAGCAGGTCTGCCATTGGCCGCATCCTTGCACTGAGGGTTCTCATGGAGTGCAAAGGTGAATATCAGCAGAGTTTCTTTGCAGCCTTTGTCAATTTTCGTTAAGCATTGAACTCAGTTGATCGAGATGCCCTGTGGGACATCCTGAGACTTTGCGGCATCACCTCAAGGTTGCTGGGAATCATGGCCGGCCTGTACACTGTTACTGTGAGTGCTGTGCACAGCGGAGGCAGAACCTCTGTGTTTTTCCTAGTTGATTCTGGGGTTCGTCAGGGGTGTGTTCTGCTCCTACTCTGTTCAGTGCTTGTATGGACTGGGTGTTGGGCAAGGTCGTGGGGTCCAGCGGCTGCAGGGCATCTGTTGGGGAAGAAAGATTCACGGATCTTGACTTTGCTGACGATGCTGTGATCTTCGCGGAGTCAATGGAGGCTCTGATCAGGGTGCTCGAGAGACAGAGAGAGGAGTCTGAGTGTCCTGATAAAAACCAAAATCAGGGCCTTTAATGACCTCTTGGGCACAGCCATCAGCAGTGTGTCTGTTTGCGGAAAGAGTGTTGACTTCGTTGAGAGGTTTACTTACCCTGGTAGTGACATTCATGTCTCTGGTGACCCTTTCTATGAAGTCAGTAGACAGATTTGGAGAGCATCGAGGGGTTATGAGGTCGCTGGAACGGAGTGTGTGGCGCTCCCGATATCTATGCAAAAGGATGAAGGTCCAAGTCTTTAGAGTCCTGGTGCTTCCTGTTTTGATAGATGGTTGTGAGACATGGACACTATCCAGTGACCTGAGATGAAGACTGGACTCCTTTGGTACTGTATCTCTCCGGAGAATCCTTGGGTATTGCTGGTTTGACTTTGTGTTGCTCACGGAGTCCTGAACGATGCACATTACCTGCATTGTGAGGGAGCGTCAGTTATGGCACTAGGGCCATGTAACATGATTCCCCAGCTCACAGGATCCTTATTGTTGTGGACCCGAGTGGCTGGATCAGGCCAAGGGGACACCCACATAACACCTGGCTGTGATGTGTAGATGGTCATTTCTGGAGGGTGGGACTGGACTACGTGCCTGCCTTTGCCAACCAGGACCATGAGCTGTTTCATCATGTGGTGGCTCAGGCAAAGCGCTATACCAGTGCATGCTCCTTGACCTGATCTGACCTGTGATATATGAGTCTCTTTCAGCACCACCGATCAGTTCAGCTGTGAGCTAAGTGACTGTAGCCCACATGGCCCTCAGCAGTAATCACGTCAGCACCTTTAATTGTGCCTGCTTCTCACCACATCAATACCACTGTCTGAATGTTCATGAGGAGGCCAAGAACCGATATGCAGTAGATTCAGAAAGTATTCAGACCCTTTCACTTTCTGCATGCTTCAGCTATAGAACTCACAGGCCTGCTTGCCTGAAACTTCCAGATGTTCACTCCTAGGTGGTGGCATCCTGTGTGGAGTTTACATGTTTTTCCCAAGTCCATATGGGCTATCTCTGTGTATTCTGGTTTCAGATACAACAGATTTCAAAAGGTTTTCAGACCACTTCACTTTGGGTAAACTTTATTGTATTGTAGATTTAATTTTAAATGGATACATTTGCCATTCTTGCCCATCAATCTACACTCAATGACCCATAATGACAAAAGGAAAACATGTCTTCAGAAAGGTTTAGAACTTAATTCAAAATCAGAAACTGAAATCTTTCATAAGATATTCAGGCCCTTTTCTGTAGCACTTGAAATTGTGCTCATATGAATCCCGTTTGCTTTAATTCTCCTTAAAACGTGACTAGGACTTGTTTGGAGTCCACCTATGGCAAAATTGAATTGATGGCACACACTTGTGTATGTATATACAGTAAGGTCCAACAATTCACACTGCAGGCCATGAAGTCCAAAGAACTCATGTTAGACCTCCGGGATCAAATATAAAAGTGGCATAAATCGGGGCAAATGGACAAGATCATTTCTAAAGCTGAGAGTTCCCAAAAGCACAGTGGCCTCAGTAACTGTGAAATGAAAGAAGCGTGGAACCATCAGGATTGCTCTTAGATTTGGCCATCAAGCCAAAATGAGTTACCAGGAAAGAAAGGTTTTGATCAGGAGGGTAGCCAAGTGCCCAATTGTCACTCTAACAGACCTTTAGAAGTCATCTGCTAAGATGGGGGAACCTTTTGGAAGGACACCAATGTCAGCAGCTCCTCATCAATCAGGTGTTTATTGCAGAGTGACTAATTCCTGTTTGGAGTTTGCGTAACAACATTTAAAAGTCTCTGACAGGATGAAGATAAGAATCTCTGGTCTGATGAGACACAAATTGGACACTTTGGGCAGCCATGCCATTAAGTCCAAGAAACTCTCTATAGACTCCTATGAGAATGTTGTGGTGAGCACCGATCAGAGCTAAGGGGATAAAACCATTTCTAAAGCACTGAGCGTTCCCAGCGTTCACAATAATTGTGAAATAGAAGAAGTTTGTAAATGCCAGGACTCTTCCAAGACTTGGTCACCTGAGCAAAACCGAGTAACTGGGTGAAAAGGGCCTTGGTCAAGGATGTGACCAAGAACCCAATGGTCTCCCTCTAACAATTATTCCGAAGTCCTCTGCTGAAGTGGGAGAGTCTGTCAGTAGGATGACAATCTCAGCAGCACTCCATTAATCTGTCATTTATGGAAGAGTGGATAGTCAGAAGTCTCTCTTGAGTAAAAGATATGTGACAGTTTAAAGGACTCTGTGAGCATACGGGAAGAGATTCTTTGGTCTCATGTGACAAAAACAACTCTTTGGATGAAATCCAAGCACCAGGCATTGCTCATCTTTTGCTTAATACCATCCCTAAAGCGAAGCATGGTGGTGGCAGAATCATGCTATGCGGTGCTTCTCAGCATCAAGGACTGGGAAACTGCTCAGAAACTGCTCAGAACTGAGAAAAGGAGAAATTAAGCAAAATGCAAAGAGGTCCTTGACAAAAACATTCTCCAAAGTTCATGCAAACGTTAGAGTGGGTGACAGTTCATCTTTCAGTACGCCAGTGACCTGAAGTGAACAGCCAAGACAACACCCGGGTCGCTTCTAGACAAGTCACTGACTGCCCTTGAGTGGCGCAGGCAAAGCCCAGACTTAATTAAACTCCATAGAACATCTGTGGAGAGACCTGATGATGGCAGTTTACGGACATTTACCATACAATCTAACAAAGCTTGATAGGAAGAATGGGATAAACTGCTCAAATCCAGGTGAGCAAAACTTGTAGAGACTTACTAATGAAGGTTCACAACTAGAATTGCTGCCAAAGGTGCTTCTACAAAGTACTGAATTAAGGGCCTGAATACTTATATGCTGCGGTGGGCCGGCGCCCTGCCCGGGGTTTGTTTCCTGCCTTGCGCCCTGTGTTGACTGGGATTGGCTCCAGCAGACCCCTGTGACCCCTGTACTTATATGAATGAGAGATTTCAGTTTTTGATTTTTAATAAATTTGCAAACATTTCTGAGAACATGTTTTCACTTTGTCATTATGGGTTACTGAGTGTAGACTGATGGGCAAAAATTTCAACTGTATTCACTTTGAATTAAATACACAACTCAGTAAAGTTTGCAGAAGGGAAGGAATCTGAATAATTTCTGAATCCATTGTATATTTAGACAGAAAAACAGACTGCAGCAAGCTCTTAGGTAGCTGAAGAACAAGGAAGACGTGGATCAGGTGATGTACTTAACAGAGATTGTGTTGGTGTGCATTTCATGGACCTGAGATGAAGATAATGACAAATGTGTGGAAAAGATCAAAATTGAAATTGGGAATGGAACAAAGAACAAGAGCAAAATGTTAGAGAAAGAGTAGGAATAGAAAGGGAACCATGATCTTAGAACAAGGTCACCTTTGATATTTCATTGACATCCCTTTCTAAAGTACTGCAGATGGCATTTTTAAAATGTAGCAAAATGTTCAGACTTGCATGTCAGTCACATTATCATGTCCTTCATTTAGGTGTCTATTACTTATTATAAACAGTATATATATATTTATTTATATCTATTTATTATAATAAAAAAATCTCTGGTAGAGGCGTGATCTTCTTGGTAGACACTTTGAAGTCCCGCGAGACTACTTGCACATCACACTCTACTTACAAACAATTATTCAGAGACACTATAATGTCCCGCGAGACAAGGAAGTGAGACAAAAGGACAGCTGCTGTACAGGCTTTTAAATGATCGACGCGCAGCACGACATACAGATCATGCAGCATGGCACAAGCAGCCCCGGGGGTAGGAAATAACTCATTCACTACAGCTTTATTACTGGCAAATATCAAGAAATAAAAAATGAATGAAAATAACAATCTCTTTAAATTGTATATCTGGTTAACCAAACCCAGGGGTTGGTGAGCAAAAACGAGCATGTGGCAGAGCCCAATAGTGTATATATATATATATATATATATATATATATATATATATATATATATATATATATATATACACACACATACACGCGAGGGACGTTCAAAAAGTTTCTGCACTATTTTTTAACTCTATTTATTAAGAATTTCAAAAACAAATGACATCGCGTTTCTACATAGTCACCTTCCTTTGCAATGAAATTTTCCCAGCGTCGTACCAACTTTTTAATGCCATTAGCAAAAAATGTTTTTGCCTTCACCATTTCCAAAGAAAAAAGAAAACTGCACAAACTTTTTGAACATCCCTCGTATATATATATATATATACTGCGGTGGGTTGGCACCCTGCCCAGGATTGTTTCCTGCCTTGTGCCCTGTGTTGGCTGGGATTGGCTCCAGCAGACCCCCGTGACCCTGTGTTCGGATTCAGCGGGTTGGAAAATGGATGGATGGATATATATATATATAAATATATATATATATAAATATATATGGTTGAAAATAGTTTACTGTCAAATAATGCAAAGAGTACGCGACACGTGTTTCGCCCTAATTCTGGGCGTACACACTCATTGCACCCCCCTCTCGGGGAATTGAACCTCGGACGTCAGCGGCGAAGCCTCTAACGTTGCGCCACGGCGTGTGGTTCATTCATTTGACAGCATGTAGATCGGGGTAATTACATTCATTGCATTCGTAGTCTGTGTCACAATCTGATTGTATGGGTGGTTACCTACCAGGTAAAGCTTGTGGTTGGGGTGCAGTGAGTGTGTACGCCTGATGAGCCCAGAATTAGGGCGAAACACGTGTCGCGTACTCTTTGCATTATTTGACAGTAAACTATTTTCAACCATTCTATGATCTGCTTCTCGCAACTGAAATGAGGGCACCGTGGCAGATGTTAGCTGACTTGCTGACCAACCACAAGCTTTACCTGGTAGGTAACCACCCATACAATCAGATTGTGACACAGACTACGAATGCAATGAATATAAATATATATATATATATATATATATATCTATATATATATCTATATATATATATATATATATATATATATATATATATATATATATATATATATATATATATATACAGTGGAACCTCGGTTTGCGAGTAACTTGGTTTACGAGTGTTTTGCAAGATGAGCAAAAATTTTTAATAAATTTTGACTAAATTTTGATAAACAAGCGAGGTCTTTCAGTACGAGTAGTATGTATACGCTTTGTATGCTGAGTTTCATGTGATCACAACTGAGCTGATGGTTCTTCTCTCTCTCTTGCTGCGAGATTGTGGGCAATCGTCTCTTATTCTCCGTCTCAGTCGGCGTGCCTCACTCATATAGTCAACATCCGTATGAGCGTATACTGTTTACTACAGCATTAGCATTGTGACTGTGTGTGCACGCGCGCACTCGTGTGTATGTGTGTGTGCACGCGCGCACTCGTGTGTATGTGTGTGTGCTTTGACGTGCGAGTCCCCGTCTTGCACCCTAAAACACGAATCTGAGTCTCAGTACTTTAGCAACACCAGCTTTATTCAGCTTGAAACAGCAACAGCGTGGTTATTTATTGTAGCGGGATCTGCTGCTCTCCTATACACAGACACAGCAGCCAGGCATGGCCCTGCGCATTTATAATGTTCCTTGTATCACCCATCGACGGCAGGCACTTATAGCATGTCCGCAATCTTTTCAGATTCGGTTTTACAGTGAACTGCTACAGTGCTGGGAGACTGCAATTGCTTTGGGATGCTCTTCCATGTGTCGTCCCATATTTCTTATGGGGAAATTCACTTTGATATAGGAGTGCTTTGGACTACGAGCACGTTTACGGAACGAATTATGCTCGCAAACCGAGGTTCCACTGTATATATATATATATATATATATATATATATATATATATATATATATATATATATATATATATATATATATATTGTCACACACATGCGCTTAGGAGGCAGACAACAAGCCCGGAGGTGAATGAAATATCACAAGACAAAGGGTTGATTTGTGGTACTAACACCTCTCTCTCTCTTTCATTAGACAAAAAGAAGAAAAATAATGTCCTTACCTTACTTCCAGATTCCAAGATGGCTGCTGAAACGTCACTTCCGGCATCCACTGATGACGTCACTTCCGGCTCCGACCAATGACGATACTTCCGGTCTCCAGAAGATAATGTCACTTCCACCACTACATAACTTCCAGCCACTTTTGATGACGTCGTATCTGTCTGCCTGTTTCAAAGTCATTTCTTGCCAACTCATTTCCGTCCACCATTTTTTGTCATTGTATAAAAAGCCATCATTTGTAATACACATTGTGATCTGCTGTAATAAGTATTTGAAAATCATTTTGACTGGGTGTTTTTCTTTTGTCCTGTGGACATTATATGGGGACGGTCCTCAACTCTTTTTTCTTTTGTGGAGGTGTTTTTCATTCATTACAATATATATATGTATCATTGTGTTGTCCTTTTCAGTTCATGGTGTGAGATGGTCTTTTATCAGTTTAGTGAGAGAGAAAGGGGATGAGGTAAAGCAAGCAAATTTATAGATTTTCTGTCCAACCACTAAGCCAATAGGGTGTCATGGTACTTAAAGTCTTTTGATACAAGCCAATTCCAAATTGCCATATTTTGGACCAATGGGGAGACAGAACACCTTCACACCTGCCCTCCAAACCATGTGTTAAGGTAAATCTTGGCAGTTAGTCAGCCTGGCTTCCTTGTGCAGGTCAAGAGAGAGACTTTAGCAGAGAAACACTTGCCAAATTGGTTTGAAGCACTTCCCACAAACCTGTCATAAAATTACAAAGAGACTCAGTCCTAAAAGGGTGTGTAAGAGCCATTTTCCTTGTTCTATAAGATTCATGAATATTTCTTAGATGACAATGCATAAATAATGGGAGGTTCCTACGACCCCCGTAAATAGAATCGTATTGGTATATTCTTACCATTTCTAACAGCTTGAAGTAAACATTGTTCTCCAGTTAGCTAGTGACTAGGGTGCTTCGCCCCCTGCTCGCTTCGCTCGCCAACCCCTGGTGTTGTGAATTTACAAAGAGTGTGATGTATGAATGAGATATAGGGTAGTGTGAAGGTGTAGATGACGCATATAGGAAGCAAATAAAGTTGTCCATGTCCAAAAACGGGCTCAGAGAGTAAGATGCTAACTTTGTGTATGGTTTGTCCTTGTGATTTGTTGATGGTTATGGTCAAGGCAGGTGTAATGGGGAACTGTCGCCGTTTAAGTGTAAAAGGTAATTCCAGGTCAGAAGTTGTAAGGTAATTGTAGGAATTAGAACAGTATTGTTAGCATGTGATTCTGTAAGAAGTTTTGCTTTAATAACATTGTGTGGCATGGTGTTGACGACTAAACGTGTACCATTGCATAAACCCTGTTTAGTGTTAAGGTTTCTTAATAGCATGATTATTGTTACATTTTTAAGGCTAAGATTGTGTTGTGTAATCCGGCTGGGTTAATAGTGTTCAAATGTTCTAAGGGGAAATTAAGATGGTCATTGTCGTCATCAGAGTCAACTTTGTCAGAGCTTAGAAAGAGCTGTGCCACTCCAGGAAGTAATGAAATGACTTGGTTATTAATGTGATCAACATTAATATTTTTTGGACATAATATAGTTCGTTGTGTTAAAAGGGGCATTTGGTGTACAGTAATGAGATTGTTGTTCCAAATATCTCCGTAACTGTTTTGAAAGCAATGCTAATTGTCTGCGTATTTTAAGGTGGATTGAAGAATAGCCGAGCGCATGGCATGTGGAACAATAGCTAAGCACTGTGTAAAATCTCCTCCTAATAAAAGTACCTTTCTTGCAAAGGGAATATTATTATTCATCAACGTTTGTAGAAGTTTATGAATGGTGTTGAGTAAGTGACTGGATTGCATTAGATGCAAAAGCAAATGAACTATTGTAGGATCTAATGCAGTTCATAAAGTTTTTACTTTCAGGTACTGCGTTAGTTAGAAGCTTCTGTAGATATGCAGGATATGAATGTAAAGGAGGCAGTCAAATTTGACCCTTCTGACAATAACGTGTAAATTCATTACTTGTATTGCCAGTTGTTTCTTTAGGGAAGTTAAGTGAATGACAATGATTGCAAACGACATTCATTAATCCCAATGAATTTTCATGAATGTCGTCGCAGTGGTAGTGCTGCTGCTTTGCAGTAAGGAGACTGTGGAAGATTGTGGGTTCGCTTCCCGGTTCCTCCCTGTGTGGATAGCGCTTTGAGTACTGAGAAAAGCGCTATATAAATGTAATGAATTATTATTATGAATAGTGGACTCATTATTGAACGCGTTGTGAGCTAACTGGCGCAATCGTTTAGCAGGTGTCTGTTGTTGATGTCCTTGACGTGCATGTTTTGTCTGTGCCGTTTGAGAGGCGCGTCGTTGTATGCGCAGGATTTGGGACGTGCTATTCTGGAGCTGTAATGGATTTGCCTGTGCTGTGTGAGAAGCCCGTTGCAGTTTACGGCGTTAATTGTTTGTATTGAGCCTTGCCCGTTTTTGTATGTCGGTTAGTCGTCCGACATGTATTTTTTTTTTCATGCGGGTTCGTGTGTTTGTTCCCGTCACTCGAGCCGTATCGTTTTGTACCCGTGAGCGTGAATTCATGACATGTTTGTTCTTCAGCGTTAGAAATATGGATAAGTAATAAGGAGGATCGTACTCACTGTTATTATGGAGCCTTTTCTGTGGTTGAACGGTTAATAGTGCATCAGTGTAATGAGATCGACCTATGCTGCATAATATGAATGTGTTCAGATGATGTATATTTAATACGGACGGTTTGTTCAGTAATGGGGCTTTGTGTCTCATTTCTTATTTATGTTAGTGTGGTCGTGGCTCCGAGCTGTGCCACTCCAGGAAGTAATGAAATGACCTGGTTATTAATGTGATCAACATTAATATTTTTTGGACAGAATATAGTTCGTTGTGTTAAAAGGGGTATTTGGTGTAATGAGATTGTTGTTCCAAATATTTCCGTAACTCTTTTGAAAGCAATGCCAATTGTCTGCGTATTTTAAGGTGGACTGAAGAATAGCCGAGCGCATGACATGTGAAAGAATAGCTAAGCACTGTGTAAAATCTCCTCCTAATAAAAGTACCCTTCCTCCAAAGGGAATATTATTAATCATCCACGTTTGTAGAAGTTTATCAATGGTGTTGAGTAAGTGAGTGAATGCCATTAGATGCAAAAGCAAATGAACTATTGTAGGATGTAAAGCAGTTCATAAAGTTTTTATTTTCAGGTACTTCGTCAGTTAGAAGCTTCTGTAGATATGCAGGATATGAATGTAAAGGAGGCAGTCTAACTTGACCCTTTTGACAATAACGTGTAAATTCATTACTTGTATTGCCAATTGTTTCTTCAGAGAAGTTAAGTGAATGACATTGATTGCAAATGACATTCATTAAGCCCAATGAATTTTCATGAATAGTGGACTCATTATTGAACGCGTTGTCAGCTAAGTGGCGCAATCGTTTAGCAGGTGTCTAAATATGGATAAGTAATAAGGAGGATCGCACTCACTGTTAATATGGAGCCTTTTCTGTGGTTGAACGGTTAATAGTGCATCAGTGTAATGAGATCGACCTATGCTGCATAATTTGAATGTGTTCAGATGATGTATATTTAATACGGACGGTTCGTTTAGTAATGGTGCTCTGTGTCTCATTTCTTATTTATGTTAGTGTGGTCGTGGGTCCGAATCCTGCTTTTTGTGTATGTTTCGTGTGCTCTGTCCGTAGTCTGTCCCGTTTTGTGTCCAATCGGTTTGTGTGGCGCTCGCGTCTGAGTTCTTTTTTTTTTTTTTTGTGCTAGGGGGCGTTGCCTCATTTGTGTGTCGTGGGTCTCAATTCTCTTCTTTGTGTGTGTTCCGTTTCGCGTCTGACTCCTTTTTTCTGTGTGCTATGGGCGCCTCATTTCTTATTTTACGTTGCTTTGCATCCGGTTTCCGTTGCTTGGAAGGGGGGTTTTGTGGGGGAGCTTGCGCAGTACGTCTTTTGCGGCTACAGCCCATGGCCGGATGTCCCTGCGTCCATCCGGTTTACCATTCTCGGTTAGTAATATGGATAGCTTTGCCTTGTATAAGGTGTAGAGGCATACGGTTTTTAACCGTGATCGCACGTCACCGTGCCTGGGCACTTGCCTATGTGCCAACCGGCTTTCGAGCCTTTTGAGTGTGTGAAGCAAATATGCACTTAACAGCACTTAATTTATGTGTTGTGCCGTACGTAAAGCGTACAGAAGAAGAAGCTAAGAACCTTTAAGTAGAGAAAAAGAAATTAAGAACCTTTAAGTAAAGAAGAAGAAACGTGACCGCACGTAACAGTGCTCGATGGCCTACGGGCTCTTTAAATGTGAGAAATAACAAGTAAAGAAAACTTCTTTAATTAAGTATCACACTGTACGCTATGGCGTACAGAAGAAGAAATTAAGAACCTTTAAGCATAGAAATAACTAAAGTCTTTTAAGAAAAGCTAAGTTTAAAGAAGATACATTTTTCCTTTTTTTTTCCTTTTATTTTACGTGTGTAACTATTTTTTCTTTCATTCTTGTGTGGGTTATTTGCTTTTACCTTTCACTAAATACCTTTAAAACGAACTCTTGGACTCTGAGAATTCTTTTGACACGCGTCTTACCCGTGCCTGATGACACCTTATATATTTCAGCAGCTACAGGGGGAAAGGAGTTCTTAAACCTTCAAACCATTGCTGTTATTATCAATAATGTAACACTAATATTACATTTGCTTTGTCTAAGTTATAAATAAAGACATACAAAATATTTATCAACTTGTATGTACAATTTCACATCACAATAGAGGGTTGATTTTCCTCTTTAATAAATAATAGTCATAGTCACAACTCCATCCATCCATCCATTTTCCAACCCGCTGAATCCGAACACAGGGGTCTGCTGGAGCCAATCCCAGCCAACACAGGGCACAAGGCAGGAACCAATCCTGGGCAGGGTGTCAACCCACCGCAGGACACACACACACAAACACACCCATACACCAAGCACACACTAGGGCCAATTTAGAATCGCCAATCCACCTAACCTGCATGTCTTTGACTGTGGGAGGAAACCCACACAGACACGGGGAGAACATGCAAACTCCACGCAGGGAGGACCCGGGAAGCGAACCCGGGTCCCCAGGTCTCCCAACTGCGAGGCAGCAGCGCTACCCACTGCACCACCGTGCCGCCTAGTCACAACTCATCCTTTACATTTGCTGTACTGATGATAAATATTAAATCATTTTAAGAGCACATTCACTAAACAGTCAGAACAACAGGGCTTCTTTAAACCTTCTTTCTGGTGGCCAGACTTAATTCCCACAGTGAGTGTCCCATTAGCTTTTCAAGGTCAGATGAAGGCCCTCTTAACTTAAATTATTTTTCCAACCAATTTTCAGTTCAGTGCTCTTGTGACCAACAGTCATGTAGTTTGACATTCAGCCCTAACAGTCTGCAGCTCATCCCAACAGTTTTGATTGACTTTGTCTTAAGCTTGAAGTTGCAAGCCCTGTGTGTGTGACAGCTGACTACAAATGAACTCTCACCCAGAAATGCCATGCAAATAATGCAGCGTGTGAGAGTTTAGGAACTCACAAACAGAGGAGAAGCTTATCTATATCATGAAAAAATTAAGAAAGGCCATACCTTGAAGACTAAGAGGTTTGATTTTGGAACATTTATTTTAAGTACAATGCCCGGTGGGAGATGGGCTGACTGTTGGCCTTGGAGCCCCTGCAGATTTTGTTTTTTTCTCCAGCCTATCTGTATTTTGTTGTGTTTTTCTGGCCTCCTGATCATCTGATCTTGCCTTGTTTTTTTTGTTACTAATTCTATAATATTATTGACTAATCTTAATTGTTTTTCTTTTCTTGTAACGTTTGTAAGAGCCATTTCCTAGTTACATACTGTAAGATTCACAAATGTTATACTAAATGACAATGCATAATCTATGGGAGGTTCCTATAACCCCCATAAGTAGAATTGAATTGGTTTTATTTTAGCCTTTTCTAACAGCTCTGACTAAACATTATTTTCAGTGAGTGATCAGCCTTGCCATGTGTAAGGTGTAGAGGGCACATGGTTTTAAACCGCGCCCACGTGCCTTTTGTGTGTGTTAAGTAAAACGTAAGACAAATGCACTTAATTTAAAGCGTACAGAAGAAGAAGTTAAGAATCTTTAAGTATAGAAGAAAAAGTAAAGAACTTTTAAGTACAGAAGTAACTAAAGTTTCTCAAGAAAAGCTACGTTTAGAGAAGATACATTCTCTTTTATTCTATGTGTGTAACAAATTTCTTCTTTATTCTTGTGTGGAGACAGTATTTCCAGGACATTTCCTCCCCCAGACCGGCAGAGGGCAGTCCTCTTGGTTTCCAACGGGGCCATGGGTCATGAGCATGGAAGCTCAACCCTGCTGACCACCACCAGGGGGTGCCTGGATGCTTGTGGGGCCCTATTTAGCAGCATTTCGACCAAAACCAGAAATGCTGCTGGAAGAAGCTCATTGGGCACTTGGACTTCTTCCGGGTGCCCTATAAAAGCAGGCAGTCACCACCATTCAACGGCCTGAGTCGGGAGGAAGTGGACAAAGCTCTTGAGAAGGAGTTGAGGTGGAAAGACTGATGACAAGATGGACTGTGTTGTGCTCTGTGAGCATTGTGTGCTGTGTCCTGCTTGTCTGTGTTGGGGAAAGGGCAGCTGTACGCCCCTGGTATTCCACAATACATTCACATTATATTCTGTACACACACCAGAAAGGCTATAAAGCAAGAAGATTACAATGAGAGAAATGATATTCAACAATCAAGAGGAGACCATTCAATCCAAGAAGCTCATTTGTTTAGCTAATAGCTAAGCTGTCCCCATATCTCATCCAGATTTTTTGTAAAGGTTCTGATTGTTTCTGCTTCAAGTCCATGTCATGGTAGTTTAACCAGAGTCCTACAATTCTTTGTGTAAAGAAGTGCTTCCTGGCTTCAGTCTTAAATGCAATTTTCCTTAATCTTCAATGGTGTTTTCAAGTTTGTGATTCATCTTTAAGCTGAAAGAATTCTACTGCACTTAAAACAGAAGTGAGTAGAATGAAGTGAGTTCAAAAATGCACAGGACATAGATGAAGGCTTTTCCCAAAGGACAGATCCAGAGTATTCCTCGCCCTGCTTCAGCATGGACCACACAAGGCATGCTCCTTGTTATATATCCCGTTAGACAGCGTGATTACGTTAGGAGATGTGCTGCCACTTTTAACTGCTATTTCTTTTTTTTTTGCAAATTTTGCATTTTACATTAGTTAAGTCAATGTCCGATCATTGATATTCCAAACAATTCCAGAGAGCCAACTTAATGTTACAGCCTATCTTTTGGAACATGTTAATTTGTAAGACAATCACATCATATTTCTTTTCATTTACCAGTAAACCCCCAATTCTCGAAAGAATCGCAAATCCAAGAATGACAATTACTTTCTGTTCCCTCTGATCTTTGGAAGGATGAAAAATCATGGAGGGTAGGTGCGTCCTGGGAAAGTTTTCGTTTAATTAAATAATTATATTTGTACTAAAGCTGTTTCTTTTTGGAGCCGTGACTCCTTTGGTTCTGGTGTTTCAGAAGTGCATTGTAGGCGCCTTCTTTCATTGTTTTTGTCCATGCGGTCTCATTTTTGTTTTTCTATGGCTGTGTCATTAGCTAGAAGTCATTTGCTGACGGTGGTGGATTCGCGTGCTGAAGTGACCATGGTGGCGGATCCGGGCTTGGAAATCTACATTACTAAACGAAGGTTGTATATGCAGTGGTGAACGTGTTCGGGTGGCGGTTGTATTGTGCACGGCTTGCTTGTGGCCTCTGGCATCCGTGCATATATACAACCTGGCGTGCACGCTTTACCTCAATTTTTGTTTACAGGTTGTGTTGTGTTGTTTAGGCGCCACCTACTGACTCTAGGAAGCTGCTAGGTTTTACTCTGTGGCGCTGTGCGCGTGCGCTTTGGACATGGCTTGCTTCTGGCATCTGGCATCCGTGCATATATACAACCTTCGTTTAGTAATATAGATAAGTTTTGACTAATGTAACCACAAGGGGACACCACTGATCCCAAAACTACAGAAACAATGTCACCCAACACAATGGGTTCAAATAAACGGTTTTTATTTGTTAAAAGTCTGTTTTCCAATTAAGCACCAGTCAAAATACATAAGCATCGGGCTTCTTTGGGGCTTGTAGTGATGTCTTCATGGCTCTGGTCTTCTGGTTCCTTGTGGCTGCTTTGTCAGGGAGCTGAAACATACAAAGGATGGCCGTCTGCAGACCTGTCATTCATATGGCTAGTGCATGTGGGAGTTTGTCCCCATTAGCGCCACGTATCTCATTACAATCCTTGTTGTGGCGAGCTTCATTGAAGAGACCATACAGCATCCCTCCAAAGAGATAGTCCATCTGTCTGTGTGCTTCCCTACATGTGATACCCAATTCTTTTTCCCAGTTTCCAGCTTTCTTGGCTGTTCTTCTTCCCAGTGCCGACTCTGTGGATTTTAAAGGTCAGGGTTTGGTTACAATATTTTTTTTTTCCCTCAGGATCCTGCAAACTGACAACTAGGAAACCCTGCCAACTACGCTAATGAAACTACAAGTAGGCACCAATGATCCATAAACCTCAGGCACAATGTCACCCAGCACAAAAGGTTAATATTTATAACCAACACTTTTTCAATTAAGCACCAGCCAAAATAAACAAGTATAACCAAAGATTCTGTTCCTTCTTCCATCCTCCTGATGAATGTCGCCCACTGTCTCCCGACTCTGACTCTCTGAGGTTACTTCTGGATCAGGCAGAAATCTCACAAAGCTGTGATTGTAAACCCTTGAAGCACTCCCTGGGGGCACCTGTGAAACCTAACAGTGCCGTATTCTGCAACTTCAGTTCCCAGCATGCCCTGTGGGTATCCAAATGCATACCAAAACCCAGGAATGCTGCCATCTAGTGTGTTGGCTGAGGAAATATTCACCAGATATCATCTGCCCCGGTCCTACCATTCCACTGGATTACCCATCAGTAAAAGTCTCCCAGTTCAACCCTTGCCGGAAAAACCAGCCCATGTGTGCCATCCATTATACAACTGATCAAATGAAAGTGTTTGCTCTTAGTTTACATATTTGATCGTCAAACATTAATTTGAATTAAACAGTTTAATCGAAAAATCACCCAGACCTAGCGCTGCTATATCTTTTTAGAGCAGGGGTCCCCAACTCCTGTCCTGGAGGGCCGCAGCAGCTGCTGGTTTTCATTGTAACCCTTTTCTTAATTAGGGACCTGTTTTTGCTGCTAATTAACTTCTTTTGAATTCATTTTAATTGACTTGTTTTTTAAGATTTGTTCCCTGGAATTTCTTCATTTGTTCCTCTGAATTGCTTCATTACATTCCTTAAACAAAAATGAAATGTGAAGTGAGGGAGCCAACAGAAGACCAACTAAGTCAGGGCCTCAAACTCCAACCAATTTCATTCCAACCATTTGCTTAATTAGGTGCAGAGTCTTGTCGTTCATTAAACCCGTTCTTTAATTCCATGGTTTGTTGCTGCTCTCATTGTGCAATATCACACATTTTCGATTTTCTCTTTTCTAAGAGCACTGGTCAAATGTTTTGTGGACCTGAGCAGATCAACAATTCTGAGACCTTCACCGTTCTTCATTTTCAGATACTGTATGATGGTCACAGTTTGCTGGTCATTTTTTTGGTTAATTTTGTGTCTCATGATTGTTTGGCTGCTAATTAAGGAAAAAGAAAGAAATAAGGGGTCTGAGTCTTCAAGAGCAAGTCAAGTAAAATTTATTCAATTGAAGTTAATCAGCAACAAAAACAGGTCACTTATTAAGAAAATGTTTAGAATGAAAACCTGCAGCCACTGGGGCCTTCCAGGACCGGAGTTGGGGACCCCTGTTTTATAGTGTGGAGACCAGACCTATACACCGTACTCAGATGTAACCTCACTAGGTCGTTATTTAGTCTGAGCATAACATCCGTTGATTCATATTCAACCATTTTTACAGTACAACCTTACCTATTTATTATTTTGTTGCTCTGTCATATTGTTCAGTCTCCATAGAAGACTCATATCTTGATATGAAGGCTCCATTGGGTCCAATCTTATAATAAAGGATGCCCATTTCCTACTTTTTTTAATGGTGATGTTGGCTGTTATTTATGAACATTGTAACACAGCAAGGATGGCAAACTAGACGTTATAGAGAAAAGGTTGGGGTACGAGCCGGGTCACCCCATTTACTTCAAACAAAAAGACAACCATCTGGGACCAGAAATAAATGAAACATAAATGACTACAGTCAACTTTGTATCAAAACAATAGAGCTTTGTCGGAGCTCTGTCCTCCTCAGCAGTCAGGTCGGTAAGAGATGTCACCTCCCAGGAGCGCATCGGTTTTATGGTGTTGAGGTTGGAAGGGCTGGAGCCTTCTCGAAGTGCAGTAGTCTACTGATATCATAATGAAGGATGTCTGTTTTCTACTTTTTTAGTAATAGTGATCTCGACTTCTATTTAAGAAAATTGTAACAAAGTTCGGATGCAGACCAGATGGTACATGGAAAGGGTTGGGGTACTAGACAGGTCACCCCATTGTGGAAGAATAATTTTAGGATAACATAGCATTCATCTTAAAGAAATAGCATAAAGGGTTAATAAATGTCAGAAACTTGTTCAGGCACACCAGGAAACCACATAAAGGTCAAGTGAACAACAAAATGTGCACTGAAATAGAAGATTTGGATTAGGAAAAATACTGAGATGGTCAAGTAAATAAAGATTGTACCAGAAGAAAGGCTGATGTAATATACAAAATGTACTGAAGGATGACTAAGAAATCAGCAGATGTCCTATAAATGAGAATGGACAATTGTTATATGCACAGAAATCTCAAGGGTGGTGGCACAATTCAAGGGTATAAAAAGAACCAGAATATAATATAAAATACTTTTATTTTATATAAATCATTTGGGTATAAACCAATGAACCAAATAGAGTAAAATGTATACATTGATTGACACTGTATGTAAATTCAGTAGTTTATAAAATGAACCTCTATTTGTTGTTTCTCTGACCATTCTGATCATTCTGGCCATGCTGTAATGGACTGCTTATGAGAATACTCCAAGGCATTTTGCAGAGGAATAATTAAAAAAGCTTTTCTCCTACCCGATTACTGAATTATCCTGTTAGAGGATGTTTCTTTCTTCAATAAGATGTTACATTTCTACCACACCATTTAATTTAAACAAAAAGAAGCAAAACCAAAAGGTCCAGAAGCAAAACCAGCAAAAATGGCTGCAGTCAGCCATTTTTTTTGAAAGAATACAGCATTGCTGGAGTTCTGTCTTCTGCAGTGCTCAAGTAGATGAGAGACGTCACCTTCCAGGATCAGCCTGGTTTTTTGTTGTCTTGACCAGAAGGCCTTCTCGAGATGTGGTGTCCTAGGTGTTCTCCTTGAGTGTTTTGTTTGGCATTATGGGAAAAAGAGAAGATACTATTAGCATCAGTGCCCCCTCTCATCCCGGGTTGGAAATGCTTACCACTACAGAGCCTGGAAGTTGGTTCCCATGTGCACATGTGTGACAAATATGTTACGTGAATTCCCATGACACAAGCCCTGTCCCTTTCGTACTAATCTTGATTTGAAGGGGGTAACAGTTAACAACTAAAAAGGACATAAGTAAAAAGTGGAAATGGAATAAATAAAAAAGATGAAGAAAAGGTGGTGCTGTGATAGAAGGCAGATCATAACAGGAGGGTTTCGAATAAGTTGCTATAACAGCTCATCTAATAGGAATTGGATGTCAGGAGGTGGCTGCTGATGAAGGAAATGGGACACGTCACAATTTAAAGAAAACATGTTTTACTGAGATATCAACCAGTGTTCACCTCTGAATCAAGTCAAGTCAAGTCCAGTTGGGGAGCATGCACTGGTACAGTACCACTACACAACGAAACAACTCGGGATCCCAGTTTGCAACCCCCCAGGCAGACATGCAGTCCAATCCCACCCTCTGAGAAATGACCCTCTATCTGCCATAGCCAGGTGTTACGTGGGCAACCCCTTGGTCTGGTCCAGCCACTCGGGTCCCCAATAATGAGGATCTTACGAGCTGGATCACCCTTGGAGAAATGCGCCACATGACCGTAGTGCCGTAACTGACGCTCCCTCACAATTCAGGTAATGTGCCTCAGGTTATAGATATCACCTCTGAGGTCTTCTGAAATATCTTTGCTTTAAAGAAAATGAGAAAGGAGAAGAGGTTAGAGTTTTGAATTTAATTTTATTAATCAATAATCAACAAATAATTTACAATACTGTATGTAAAACAAACAAAGAAAACCCAACTCACCCCGAAAAGAAATCAAAATCAATTAATATTTCAAAAAGAAAATTCAATTCATTATCCTCAGCTTTACAAATTGCCCCACGAACACACCACCTTTCCCCAAATGCATTTACATTTGTGGTCATTTTGTACACAAGTCCCTGAAATGTTCTTATTATGTCACATTGCCTACTTGACTTGACTTTCTCTTTTCTCGACATATAAACAGCCAGCTTGCCCTGTCCAATGAGGGAAATTCCCTATTCAATATTCCTCCTGATTATTTTTTTACCAGTAACACATTAAATAAATACACAATCATTAAAAGGCAAGTTAAGAATACTAAAAACACAGATAAGAACATTTAAAAGAGGTCTAAGTCTACCACAAAAAAGAAAACAGTGGATGGCAGTCTCTCTCTCTCTACAATACAATGCAATACAATATATATTTGTGTAGCCCAAAATCACACAAGTAGAGCCGCAATGGGCTTTAACAGGCCCTGCCTCTTGGCAGCCCCCCAGCTTTGACTCTCTAAGAAGATAAGGAAAAACTCCCCCCAGAAAAATGGAAGAAACCTTGGGAAAGGCAGTTCAAAGAGAGACCCCTTTCCAGGTAGGTTGGGCTTGCAGTGGGTGTCAAAAAGAAGGGGGTCAATACAATACAATACACAGAACAGAACACAAGTAATCCTCAATACAATATAATAGAAATATTACAAGTACAGAGCAGAATTTAACAGTAGATGATATCACATAATAGGATTTGGATTTGTTTAGAGTCCTTGAGACCTCGACCAACAAGCTGCCTCCCCCTATTGGCCATTCCACAGCTGAGTCTGTGCTGGGCCAGCCAATCCAATGAAAGGATCCCTCTACCTGATGATTCCAGTGCTCTTCTCTCAGAGATGACTTTACCTCAGGCAGGCAGAACAACTTGGCAGGTGGGCAGTGGCACCCTGTGCCACATTTGAGTACCAAGAAGAGAAACAGAATAGGTGAGGGTTAGTAACAAATTATTGTTATATCAGTCAGTCAGTCATTGTCCAACCCACTATATCCTAACACAGGGTCACGAGGGTCTGCTGGTGCCAATCCCAACTAACACAGGACGCAAGGCAGGAACAAACCCCGGGCAGGGCTCCAGCCCACCACAGATTATTGTTTTATAATTACTATTACTTATGTTTTAGTGCTAATGACTAACAATAGAGATGCAGTCTGCACAGTTAATCAGCAGCTCTAGTCAGGATATACTAAACTACAGAAAGGACATTTATCTGTAACTGGATCAATCAGTGATACATTTAGAATTAACGGCAATGATGGGGTGCAGCAGAGTTCATTTTTTCAATGGTGGTCTACATAAATTCAACCAAGCTGACGCTGGTGTCTCTGTCCCACCAAATCTGGTCCACCAAAGTGACCCTGGTGTTGTGCTCATTGGTTCCTGGTGATGTGCCATCACCCATATTCTGTAGAGCTCATTCCTCACTGCACCATCTAAGGAAGTCATTCTGTGTTGTAAATGGCGTGCACACTTGGCTTTAGTATCCTCAGGATCCAAACCAGCTGGCACCACAGACAAAGAAAGAAAGAAAGAAAGAAAGAAAGAAAGAAAGAAAGAAAGAAAGAAAGAAAGAAAGAAAGAAAGAAAGAAAGAAAGAAAGGGTTTTTTTTTTTGAGTTTTAAATATACCTTTTATTAAACATTCAACAATCAATACAAAAATCAACAAACCAACAAAAAAAAGAACATCCTATGTAACCTAGTAATGAGTAATTTGTTGTAGATTCATAATAAGTAATTCACAAAACAAAAACACACTCCTCATTATCAAGTTTACAAATTGCATTCATTGCACACCACTTTTCTATAAATGTTTGCAAATTGTGGGTCATCCTATAAAACTTGAAATCTAATAAAATTCGTATTTTTAATTGTGCTTTAAAGAACCCCACCAAGTCAGACTCCCTGTCACTCTTAATTTTTTCCTTCCTGGTGATATAAATGACAAGCTTAGCTTGGCCCAATAAAAAATTCGCTAATCTACTAACATTCTTTTTTGCTCTCACATTAGCACAACCATATATAAAAACCTGATTGGTAAAATAAACACCCAAAACCTTAAAAACACTGCCAAGTACAGATAAAAGAGGTCGAATCCTAAAACAGTAAAGAAAACAGTGAAAAACAGTCTCTCTCTGTTGGCAAAAAGGACACATCTCTGAGATGCTGGAGTTAAGTAGAGACAAAAAAGAGTTAACTGCCACAATCCCATGAACAATTCTCCACTGCAGATCGCCAGTTCTCTTATTCAATGGTGGACTGTACAGACTTTCCCAAATGGGGCCGACAACCTCCACCCCTCCCAGTTTATCCCTCCAGGGTGTATCCGGGTATCTGCATAGTTGGGACTGGTATCGAGCCTGGACACACACTTTATAAAGCTCCTTCCCTTCCGCAGAGTCAAAAGGAAGATATTTAGTTCTTCTCCTGTTGTTTTCCTCCATCATGTTCTCATTGGGGCGGCACGGTGGCGCAGTCGGTAGCGCTGCTGCCTCGCAGTTGGGAGACCTGGGGACCTGGGTTCGCTTCCCGGGTCCTCCCTGCGTGGAGTTTGCATGTTCTCCCCGTGTCTGCGTGGGTTTCCTCCAGGCGCTCCGGTTTCCTCCCACAGTCCAAAGACATGCAGGTTAGGTGGATTGGCGATTCTAAATTGGCCCTAGTGTGTGCTTGGTGTGTGGGTGTGTTTGTGTGTGTCCTGCGGTGGGTTGGCACCCTGCCCAGGATTGGTTCCTGCCTTGTGCAGTGTGTTGGCTAGGATTGACTCCAGCAGACCCCTGTGACCCTGTGTTCGGATTCAGCGGGTTGGAAAATGGATGGATGGATGGATGGATGTTCTCATTGGCATTAATTAACAAATTTGGAAATGCAGGCAAAGGCTCTGGATAATCTGTTGCTTTGAAAAAGTCTTTCATGAAATCCTTAGCTGTTGAAGGTATATTCAAAAAGATCTGCTGCAAAAATCTTTCTGCTGTGCGCACAGAGCTCAGTCCTAAAGCTGCAGCCACCGTCTCTGGGCTCAGCCAACTGAATAGCTGTGGTTGAATCAAATTTTTAATTTGTAGAATACCAGCCCTGATCAGGCGTTGTTTCAGAGATGTTGACTCTACTGCCATGGTAGAGACAATTGGCAACTCTAAAGTCCAATATAAATTCAAGGATTTTTCCTCTAACCGACAGTCCAACTGTTGCCAGATTCTTAATAAACTCCGGTAAAAGTCTGACACATTACCAATGGGGAAGGAATCACTGTCCATTAAGAAAAGTGCTCGGTCTACTTTCAGGTTGCCAACTTGGCGCAGGAGAGCACATGCTAGTGGCTTCCAAGACACAGCCATATGACCATAGAGCAGTTTTTGCAGAGTTTGTAGTCTGAACGCATTTTTCCTGCTACAGATGTCCACCAGTCCTTGTCCTCCTGCACTCCTGGGCAAGTAAAAAATACCTTGATACAGCCAATGCTTCCCATTCCAAAAAAAACTAATCAACTCCCTTTGCACTTCAGTAATCAGTTCTGGTGGGGGTTCCAGGCATGCCAACCTGTGCCATAGAGCAGATGCAACAAGGTTGTTTATGATTAGCGTCCGTTCTCTATATGACAGTTGGGGAAGTAGCCATCTCCAGCATTGTAAACGGTTTCTGACCTTTTCTGCAACGCCTTCCCAATTCTTAATGTCACTGTTTATGCCTCCCAGATGTAATCCCAGGTATTTAATTCCATCTCTTGTCCATTTCAGTCCAGATGGCAATGAGGGAAAAGGACCCATCCAGTTACCCAATAGTACTGCAGAGCTCTTGGTCCAATTTACTTTAGCTGATGATACCTTTTGGAACTCATCCAGCACGGATACCAGCCCATCCACATCTTGTTGTTTTGCAACTAATACTACGAGATCATCTGCATATGCTGAGACCTTCAAAGGCACTGAACACTCAGGGACAGTCAGTCCACCCACCACTTTCATTAATTTGATCAGCAGGGGTTCTATAGCCAGGGCATACAACATGCCAGACAAGGAGCAACCCTGTCTAATCCCTCTATCTACTTTGAAAGGAGCGCTCAGTCCACCATTGATTTTCAGTACACCCTGAATGTCACTATAGAGCACCTGAACCATGGAAACAAAGCAGGGTGGGAAACCAAATCCCATTAGTACTCGGCAAAGGTATTGATGCTCCACCCGATCAAAAGCCTTCTCCTGGTCCAAGGAAATTAGACCGCCGCTTAATCCAAACAGTTTACAGATGTCAAATGTATCCCTGATAAAAAAGATGTTATCATATATGGACCTGTTTGGCACACAGTAAGTCTGATCAGGGTGAATGACATGCCCCAACACCTCCTTCATTCTTGTAGCCAACACTTTAGAAAATATTTTATAGTCAGTACAAAGCAAGGCTACTGGCCTCCAGTTTTTAATATTACAGAGATCACCTTTTTTTGGAATGAGGGCAACAACAGCTCTTCTACAGCTCAAGTGGAGGAGACCTTTATCTAAGCACTCTTGAAGAACCGCAAGTAGGTCTGGTCCAATGAACTCCCAAAACAACTTGTAGAATTCGACAGTAAGTCCATTAATACCTGGAGCTTTCCCAGTGTTTAAACTTGCCAATGCCCGTGAGAGTTCTTCAAGGGTAAGCCCTCTCTGTAAAGCTGGTAACTCCTCCTCTGGCACCTGCAGCAGCCCCTTAGTAAAACCCGAACAAGCAGTGTTCTGTTCCACCAGCTCAGATGAGAAAAGTTTAGAATAAAAGTCAACAGCAAATGCCCTAATTTGAGAAGAGCTTGTCATCTCACTTCCAGAGGGGTCACGCAAACAATGAATCAAATTAGATGTGGATGATGGAAATAAGAGAGTTTTTGTCATTATTCTGAAGGTGCCTAATGAGGGGAAATGTTAGGGATGCTGTTTGAATTAGATGAACATGTTGCTTTACCACTATGAGAGGATATGCAATCCAATTAAAAATGAAATAAGCAGGTCATAATTTCTGTTAAGTTACAAGCACAGAAAGATATAAAGTGATTGTTATTACTACTTGAGGTAAAATAAACACTGAAATTTTTGTTCCTGGAACAGATACTGGGAAAGGTGTAATTTCGGGAACTGGATACTTCGGTGCCAGAAACTGCAAACTCTCTTAAGCAGTTTAAAGTGAAAAACAGCAAAATTCTTTTCTAAAAGAAATCGAGTAGAAACCCTGCAATTTCTATTTTGCTGACATTTTTAAACAAGTTTGCTTTGGCTGTCAGAGTACACATTAATATTCAGACAGACAAATGCAAAGGGTTTAGTGACGCAATATTTGTTTGACAAGAGAAAGGTGAGGAATTGTCGGCCACAGAAGTGCTGTGTATGGGCCAATGTGGAGGCATAAAAGCACACAGTTCATCATATTAAAAAGTGCAACTCTGAAGCATCTAAAACATTACCTGCCTTCTCCCAGTATGTGAACTGTAACACCCGGGGAAATAAGACTATTGATTTACTGTATGCAAACGTTAAAGACGCATACAGTGCCACCCCGCTGCCTGAGCTTGGGAAAGCAGATCACAACCTGGTTCTGCTTCAGCCTCACTACAAACCAAAAGTGAGAGTCCTACCTGTAATCACACGATCATTCAGGAAGTGGACCCCGGAGGCTGAGAATGCTCTGAGAGAATGTTTTGGAACTACAGACTGGGATATCCTGCAGGGATCTCATAGTGAGAACATTGAGGAAGTTGTTGACTGCACTACTGACTACATCAACTTCTGTATGGACATTGTAGTTCCAGTAAGAACAGTACGCTGCTATGCTAACAACCAGCCATGGATTACAAGTGACATCAAGGGCCTTTTGAACCAGAAGAAAAGGGCTTTTAAAGACGGTGATCAGCATGAGCTCAAGCGCGTGCAGAAGGAACTCCGAGTCCAGCTCAGGGCAGCGAAGGAGCAGTACAGGAGAAAGCTGGAGCAGAAGTTGCAGAATAACAGCATGACGGAAGTATGGGATGGGATGAAGATCATCACTGGCTGCAGCTCGAAGCGGGGTACCACCATCGAGAGAGACGTGAAGAGAGCAAACCAAATGAACAACTTCTTTAACAGGTTTAACCACCCTAACCCACTCTCACTCTCACCTTGGAGTATTGCACCCTCCACACATCCTTCTGCTGATACCAGCATAGGAGAGACATCCCCACCCATAATTACAACAGCGCAAGTGAGCAGAGAGCTGAGGAGACTTCGTGCCAGCAAAGCAGCCGGTCCAGATGGAGTATCGCCACGACTGCTAAAGGTCTGTGCATCAGAGCTGGGGGGTCCTCTACAGCACATCTTCAACCTGAGCCTGGAACAGGGGAGAGTCCCGAAGCTTTGGAAAACATCTTGTATCACCACAGTCCCAAAGGTATCACATCCTAGTGAGCTGAATGACTATCGGCCTGTTGCTCTGACATCACATGTGATGAAGACCATGGAGAGGCTGCTGCTTCACCACCTTAGGCCACAGGTTCAACACACCCTTGACCCTCTGCAGTTTGCATATCAGGAGAAGGTGGGAGCGGAGGATGCCATCATCTATATGCTACATCATTCCCTCTCTCACTTGGACAGAGGCAGTGGTGCTGTAAGAATTATGTTTCTAGACTTCTCTAGTGCCTTCAACACAATCCAACCTCTGCTCCTTAGGGACAAGCTGACAGAGATGGGATTAGATTCATACCTAGTTGCTTGGATCGTGGACTATCTTACAGACAGACCTCAGTATGTGCATCTTGGGAACTGCACGTCTGACATTGTGGTCAGCAACACAGGAGCTCCACAGGGGACTGTACTTTCTCTGGTCCTGTTCAGCCTATATACATCGGACTTCCAATACAACTCGGAGTCCTGCCATGTGCAAAAGTTCGCTGATGACACTGCTATCGTGGGCTGCATCAGGAATGGGCTGGAGGATGAGTACAGGGACCTCATCAATGACTTTGTTAAATGGTGCGACTCAAACCACCTACACCTGAACACCAGCAAAACCAAGGAGCTGTTGGTGGATTTTAGGAGGACCAGGCCCCTCATGGACCCCGTGATCATCAAAGGTGACTGTGTGCAGATGGTGCAGACCTATAAATATCTGGGAGTGCAGCTGGATGATAAATTAGACTGGACTGCCAATACTGATGCGCTGTGCAAGAAAGGACAGAGCCGACTATACTTCCTTAGAAGGCTGGAGTCCTTCAACATCTGCAATAAGATGCTGCAGATGTTCTATCAGACAGTTGTGGTGAGCGCCCTCTTCTACGCGGTGGTGTGCTGGGGAGGCAGCATTAAGAGGAAAGACGTCTCACGCCTGGACAAACTGGTGAGGAAGTCAGGCTCTATTGTTGGCATGGAGCTGGACAGTTTAACATCTGTGGCAGAGCGAAGGGCGCTCAGCAGGCTCCTATCAATTATGGAGAATCCACTGCATCCACTAAATAGTATCATCTCCAGACAGAAGAGCAGCTTCAGTGACAGACTGCTGTCTCTGTCCTGCTCCACTGACAGATTGAGGAGATTGTTCCTCCCCCAAACTATGCGGCTCTTCAATTCCACCCGGGGGGGTAAACGTTAACATTTAACATTATACAAAGTCATTGTCTTTTTCTCACCCGCATTATTATCATTCTTTAATTTAATATTATTTATTGTATCAGTATGATGCTGCTGAAAAATGTGAATTTCCCATTGGGAATAATAAAGTATCTATCTATCTATCTATCTATCTATCTATCTATCTATCTATCTATCTATCTATCTATCTATCTATCTATCTATCTATCTATCTATCTATCTATCTATCTATCTATCTATCTATCTATCTATCTATCTATCTATCTATCTATCTATCTATCTATCTATCATTGAAAAAGTATGTAATGGAGATCAATAAAAAGATCAGTCGGGTTAAGGAATGTGAAGGAATAAGTCTGATAGCAGAGAGGATTAATATGTATATGATGGTAAATACTTGGTATCAACAGTACAGAGTAAAGGGGATTGTGGAAGAGAGGTGAAAAAGAGAGTGCAGGCAGGGTGGAGTGGGTGGAGAAGAGTGTCAGGAGTGATTTGTGGACAGACGGTATCAGCAAGAGTGAAAGGGAAGGTCTACAGGACGGTAGTGAGACCGGCTATGTTATATGGGTTGGAGACGGTGGCACTGACCAGAAAGCAGGAGACAGAGCTAGAGGTGGCAGAGTTAAAGATGCTAAAATTTGCATTGGGTGTGATGAGGATGGATAGAATTAGGAATGAGGACATTAGAGGTTCAGCTCAGGTTGGACGGTTGGGAGACAAAGTCAGAGAGGTGAGATTGCGTTGGTTTGATCATGTGCAGAGAAGAGAGGCTGAGTATATTGGGAGAAGGATGTTAAGTATAGAGCATCCAGGGAAGAGGAAAAGAGGAAGGCCTAAGAGAAGGTTTATGGATGTGGTGAGAGAAGACATGCAGGTGATGGCTGTGACAGAGCAAGATATAGAGGACAGAAAGATATGGAAGAAGATGATCCGCTGTGGAAACCCCTAACGGGAGTAGCTGAAAGAAGAAGAAGAAGAAGAAGAAGAAGAAGAAGAAGAAGAAGAAGAAGAAGAAGAAGAAGAAGAAGA
Organism: Erpetoichthys calabaricus; assembly: GCF_900747795.2. Classification (NCBI taxonomy): domain Eukaryota; kingdom Metazoa; phylum Chordata; class Cladistia; order Polypteriformes; family Polypteridae; genus Erpetoichthys; species Erpetoichthys calabaricus. The sequence continues at coordinate 25,786,680 of NC_041395.2, forward strand.
AGAAGAAGAAGAAGAAGAAGAAGAAGTTAAAGGAGGTGAAAATACAAGTGATTTTTTCTAAAGAGCTAATTGTGTTAATAGTTAAAGATTTGAGAATTTGCTCATAAATAAACTTTTTGTTTACTGTGACAGACTCACAGGCCTGGTCCACAATAGAAGTAAAAACCTGTAGTACTTCTTTATACTCCTTGCTCTGCTCTCCAATAAATGCAAGTTATCGCAAATATACTAATAACCCAATTGTGCTTTACTCACTCAGAATATGGAACCAACTTAGAAAGCATTTTAAGATGGAAAATCTTTTATCCGTGGCACCTCTGCAAGAGAACCACCTCTTTCAACCCTCGCAAACATATCCAGTTTTTAATACTTGGAAAAGTTTTGGGATTAATCTTTATATAGACAACATATTTGCATCTTTTGAACAATTACGTCAAAATTCAACCTCCCAGCTACACATTTCTTTCACTATCTTCAAATTAGAAATTTTGTTAAACAGAAATTGCCCGAATTTCCTCACCTCGTACATTCCACTATGCTGGAAAAAATACTGCTCAATGCCGAGGAATTAAACACCATTTCCACATTATATAAAATCCTATTAGAGTCCCTACCTTTCAAAGATCCAAGAGGACATTGGGAAGAAGATCTCTTAATCAATATATCAGAAAAGGAGTGGAAGGTAACAAGAAATGGAGAAGGACAAGCAAACGGTGATTGCATTCACTACACTTTTGGCACGCAGACTTATTCTGTTAAATTGGAAGAATCCTAACTCTCCTCTGATAAGTCAGTGGGAAACCGATGTTTTATATTATTTGAAATTGGAAAAAATCTAATTCTCAGTTAGAGGATCTGTACAAATTTTTTTCAAAACCTGGCAGGATCTAATCAATATTATTTTAGAATAAGAGAAATAACTATTACCGCATTTAATTCCCTTCTCCATTTCTTATTTACCTATATATTTATTTCTCCCTTTCTTTTGTTTATTGTTGCCTTATTAAAAAGCCCTAAGCAATTCTCCTTTGGCTAAGCTCTCCTTCTCAGAGGTGGGGTTTGATTTGTCTTCAATATTGTTTGGTTATAAATTGATCTATTTGTATGGAATGATTACAATAAAAATTAATAAACAAATACTGTGACAGACTCAAACCTGCTAATTTTTGATCAGAGGACCTCATCCAGGTCTTCAAAATTCTCAAAGGTTTCGATAAAGTAGATCCAGAAGAATTCTTTCAACTTAACGTTGAATCATGTACCCAAGGAAAATCAAAGGAAAAACATTTAGGACTGAAGCCAGGGAGCACTTCCTTACACAAAGAGTTGTGGGAATCTGGAACAAGCTACAAAGACATGGAGACTGAGGCAGAATCCTTGACAATCTTTAAGAAGAATCTGAATGAGATATTAGGACAGCTTAGCTATTAGCTAAAGAAAGGAGCATGATGGTCTGAATGCTCTCCTCTTGTTTGTCAAATTTCTTATATTCTAATGTCAAAAAACGTCAGTGAAAAAATCTCACGTTAGTCGTGTCACGTCATCCACATGTCAAGTAATTCCATTGTATGCTCACAACTTGCAAAAAATGTGTATGTTTGGCAAAAATTGTTAAATAAGAAAAGAAAGCAGTGAACAAACAGGAAACCCCATTCACAAAGGAAACTTAGGACCCACCTCTGCTCCTCATTCATTGGTCAAGATTTCTGTCTTCAGTTCAATTAGACAGAAAGGACTGTTAGTCATTTTTAGGTCATCTTGCTGGGCTAGTTCAGTGGGAACACAAAGAACATGTTTGTGCATAAAGGTGCTTAGTGCAGTTTATTCAAATCAATGTCCAATAAATGAATTCAGTGCAATATCTTTATTCAAATACATATTCCAAAAAAAATGAGTGCTCTATATGGGAGTTAAAATCAGTCAATAAATAAATCCAAATAAATAGGTTACAAATTAAGAATAAAACCAGAGAGGTCAAATCGGGTTTTCTTCTATTCTCCAGTGAGCCTCAGTGATTGGCTCACTCTCTTTCACTCTCTGTCTCTCTCGCTCTCTCTCACTCTCCTTGCTCTCCTCGCTCATCCATCAGGTCTCCACAGTGGGGCTGAGATGTCAGCAGCCGTGCTCCTCCACTCCTGGCTCTAATCCCAGCAACCTCGGTGTGTCATTAGTAGGACACCTCCTTCATCCTGTCTCCTACCTTAAGTTCAGCAGGACCCCCTGAACACTTGTGGGGTTATCTGACCACCTTGCCTCCTATCCATGACACTGGCTCACTGTCCTAATCCTACCCTTCTTTTTTGATAAATTCTCCTCTTTCATTTTTCTCTCAGCTCCCACTGTTGTCATTTCTAGATGATGACACTGAAATGTATGCAAATCCCCTTAAATGAAAGTCTGCGATGTGCGCTTTAATCACCACTGAATTGTTTGATTTGTAATTTTAACCTGTGGAGGGGGAAATCAAGGAAAAAAGGTGTCTTTGTCCCAAACATTATGGAGGGCACTGTAGATGAGGAGTGTTGTAGAGCTTAAATCTAACCTCCCTTGATTTACATTGAGGTCAGAATGAGCGCTACATAACACAACAGTCTCTTAGCCTTTGTCACACACATGCACTAGGTAGTCAACCAAAAGGACCAGAAAACGGCAATTCCACGTCAGGCCCGGGGGCGGCGGGGTGCGCTAAACCTTTCTCTTTTCTCTCTGCAGACCAAACATGAGGAATCCTTCCTGTCCCAGCCCTGAGGATGTCACTTCCTGTCTTGGCCCTGAGGATGTCACTTCCTGTGCCGGCACTGAGGACGTCACGTCCTGTGACCCACCTATATAAACCCCCTCATCCTCCATACTTAAACAGTTCTGTTTTGTACTCTAACCTGTACAGATTGTACGCAAATTTATGCCTTTTACAGAGAGGGAAACTATACAGGTGGCTGCCCCAAACCTTCGTTGTGTGTCCGGCTATTTCTTTCACACCTTCTTAGTCTCTTTTGTTGACTGCCTATCAGTTTACATCTTGTTTGCTGCCTTTACTTTATCAGCCATCCCCAACACCCCATGTTTCCTAAGCAGTGTACACATCTCAGCTCTTATTCTGCTTGTGCTCTGCTAAAGGGGCAGACCTTCGCTATTATCAGACTAACTGCATTTTATTGTAATTACAAATGGTTTAAGAACCATCAAAATAGAACTTCTTCTCTTGTGCAATATTCCAAAGTGGTCTTTTTGTATAATCATCAATAATTACGTTTTCTAATATGTGCTACGTCTTTAATTGTGTGTAGTAAAGAAAACAAAGTATTTAAATGAAAACACTAGCATCAATTAGTCAGCTTCAGTCACAACTTACACATTACAATTTATTTGAGAAACTCCAGTCTGGTTTTCACACTGGTCATAGTACAGAAACGGCACTAACGCGGGTTGTAAACGACTTTCTGATATCCTCTGATGAAGGAAACACCACTATAATTATGTTGTTAAACTTAAGCGCAGCATTTGACACCATTGACCATTCTATTTTACTGCACAGGCTAGAAAATGATGTTGGGCTTACAGGCCCCAAGCTCGCTTGGTTTAGTTCTTATTTATCAAATCGATTCCAATATGTACAGAAATGTGCTGACAGTACTCCATCATTATACACAGAAGTTCAATATGGTGTCCCGCAGGGCTCAGTACTGGGACCTTTACTGTTTTCACTTTACATGCTTCCACTGGGATCTCTCATTAGGAAACATAATGTTAATTTTCACTCGTATGCAGATGACACCCAGTTATACCTTTCATTTAAATCAAATAAAGTTTATCCAATGTTGTCTTTAATTAGTTGTGTTAGTGAATAAAAGGAGTGGATGAATGAGAACTACTTGTCTTTAAATACAGATAAAACAGAGATATTAATTGTTGGAGGGAATGATGCTGATCACAACAATATTTTGTCATCATTTAAATCAGTTGGAATCCCCATTAATTTTACTGAATCAGCCCGCAAACTAGGAGTTATCTTTGACTCTAGCATGTTATTTAAAGCGCACATTACAAAGTTGTCCAAATCATGTTTCTTCCATCTTAAAAATGTTAGGAAATTAAGGTGCTTTCTAAATAAACAGGATTCTGAGAAATTAATTCATGCATTTATGTCTAGTAGGATTGACTACTGCAATGCGGTTTTCACTGGATGTTCAAATTGTTCTTTATACAGCCTCCAGTTAATCCAAAATGCGGCTGCAGGAATTATTACAAGAACAAGAAAATACGAACACATCACTCCAGTACTTATATCCTTACACTGGCTCCTGTTAAGTTTAGGGCAGATTTCAAAATCCTCCTTTTAACATATCAAGCATTAAATAGCCAAGGTCCGGCTTACTTGTCTGAACTTATCATGACTTACAAACCAGAGCGCACATTAAGATCTCAAGATGCCGGTCTGCTTATGATTCCAAGGATTAATAAAATAACAATGGGAGGTCAAGTTACAGGGTCCCTAAACTGTGGAGTGGTCTGCCTGCTACTATAAGATATGCCACTTCGATCTCAGGTTTTAAATCCCAGCTGAAGACTCACTACTTCAGTTTAGCATATCCTGACTAGAGCTGCTGATTAACTGTACAGACTGCATCTCTGTTGTCAGTCATTAGCACAAAAACATAAGTAACATGATAGTTAGAATTTGTTACTAACCCTCACCTATTCTGTTTCTCTTCTCGGTAATCAAATGTGGCACTTGGTGCCATGGCCCACCTGCCAAGTTGTTTTGCCTGCCTAAGGTAAAGTCATCCCTGATGGAGGATCGCAGGAATCATGGGAAAGAGGGGACCTTTCATTAGATTGGCTGGCCCAGCGCTGTTTCAGCCATGGAATGGCCAAATGGGGGAGGCAGCCTGATGGTTGAGGTCTCCAGGACTCTAAACAAATCCAAATCACATTATGTGATATCATCTACTGTTAAATTCTACTTCGTACTTGTAAAATTTTTATTTTTATACTGAATGAAGGGTTTGTTCTGTTTTGTGTATTGTATGGTATTGACCCCCTTCTTTTTGACACCCACTGCACACCCAACCTACCTGGAAAGGGGTCTCTCTTTGAACTGCCTTTCCCAAGGTTTCTTCCATTTTTTCCCCTACAAGGGATTTTCTGGGAGTTTTTCCTTCCTTGTCTTCTTAGAGAGTCAAGACTGGAGGGCTTTCAAGAGGCAGGGCCTGTTAAAGCCCATTGCGGCACTTCTTGTGTGATTTTGGGCTATACAAAAATAAATTGTATTGTATTGTATTGTATCAAGGAAACTGGCCTTGAAAGCAAAGTCTGCCAAAATGATATTTATCCATAGATGCTCTAGCTGTTCCAAAGTTGGAATGAAAAGAAAAAGCAGATAAAGGTAAATAAATGAGGCAGGAGGGAGATATTTGGCAAAGTGTGACTTCCACCTCTCGACCTCTAGAGGTTGGCAGTCGCTGACCCAGACAGGAATACTTGAGAAGCCCCCCTGCTTTTCAAGGAATTAGTTCATCTACAACAGGGAACAAAAGGGGATGTACACAGACCTTAGCAGTTCTAAAGAAACCAAATTCCAGTGAATTTATAACATTTGCACTCATTGGGATCAGAATCTATGGAGGGTAAGGAACTGTCGGTACTACATCTCTGTTCCAGCCTGTCTACAGCCACATTGGGATATTGCTTTGTTTTCTATTGATTTGATCTATCTGATCAAAGTCGCCAAACTTTCAGCTGTCAGGTACAAAGAATAAGAAATAATAGGACTGGAGTGACTGGTACATGCATTGCACTGAAGTGGCCCAGGTGCATTGAAGATTGTGGAAAGGATCCTTCAACACTTTTTCAGATTTCTGCCATACTTTAAGACAGAAGACAATCAAGGTGATTGAAGGCCATTCAGTCCATTCAGGTTCACGCACTATTGCCCTGGATAAAACAAGAAAATGTCTACGTGAGTATGTCAACGTACAAATCCATGTTAAAGTGGAAGTAAGAATCTCTGAGAGCCAAAGATGAATATGTTACCTTCACAAAATGGAAATTATAAGCAGGGCTATATACAAACCATCAAAAGTACGGAGCAAAGAAGAAAACATGAAGATGTCTTCTGTTGATGGTGTTCAGTGTAAATACCAACTTTGCCAGAGTGAGACGTGGTGTACTATACTGCACTGACTAAATACTCTATCTATCTATCTATCTATCTATCTATCTATCTATCTATCTATCTATCTATCTATCTATCTATCTATCTATCTATCTATCTATCTATCTATCTATCTATCTATCTATCTATCTATCTATCTATCTATCTATCTATCTATCTATCTATCTATCTATCTATCTATCTATCTATCTATCTATTATATAGTGCCTTTCATATCTATATATCTATCTATCTATCTATTATATAGTGCCTTTCATATCTATCTATCTATCTATCTATCTATCTATCTATCTATCTATCTATCTATCTATCTATCTATCTATCTATCTAATCTATCTATCTATCTATCTATCTATCTATCTATCTATCTATCTATCTATTATATAGTGCCTTTCATATCTATCTATCTATCTATCTATCTATCTATCTATCTATCTATCTATCTATCTATCTATCTATCTATCTATCTATCTATCTATCTATCTATCTATCTAGCTAAGATTTTCCAATTAAGGGTAAGCTAAGCAAATTGATTTTTCGAACACTGAAAGAACGGCTGCTGAAAATGGGGCTTTGCACTCACATGTGAATAATAAATTAGAAATCAGCCATTCCAGGCAATAATAGCCATTAAGGCCACTACTAATGTGTGGCATGGTGAACCAGTGGTAGTACTGCTGCCTCACAATAAGGAGTCCTGCGTTTCTGTCTTGGGTCCTGTCTGCATGGAGTTTGCATGCTCTCCCCATGTGTGGGTTAAGGGAGTTTAAAAATGCAATAATACTAATAAGGACTTGACTATATTTTTAAGATGTCTTTATTAGAAAAGGTATCAAGATCTATCTGTTGATCTCTCTACCTATCTATTATATAGTGCCTTTCAGGTCACCTCACTTTTTCCTAGGTCTAGATTAAATGACCTAAAAAGTGACATGACACTAACAATGGAATGACTATAGTTTCAAATCAATGGTATCTTGATTAGAAAAGGTATTGAGATCTATCAAAAATATGAAGATTTCTGGGTGTTTCCAGACTTTTGACTGCTAGTGTATTTTCAATTTGTTTCCTTAGCAGATGCGTTTACTCAAAGCGATTTTACAAATAAGGTCAACATGCTCGAATGGACTTCAGTTGGGGACTGTTTGGGAACAAGTGTTACAGGACAGGGTTACAGAATTGACACTTACAAGTGAAGATCTCAGAACAACACACCAGCTAGTTGCACTCTCTGTACAAAAAAAGCCATTATCAATTAGACTGAAATTCACAGAAAAAGAGTTTTCTTGTGGGAGTCAGAAGTCTGGACAGAGGTGGGCAGCTTGTCCACCAGCTGGGAGCTGCACGTGAGAAGGAGCCAGATTGAGAATTGACACAATGCTGAAGTGGCATCACTAGATGCCATTCATTACAGATCTAAGTGGCCGAGAAGGAGCACAGGACCCCAAAAGTGTCTCCATATATAGCTGTGGACCCATTGACTACTCTGTAGGCAAGCATCAAAGATTTCAAATTAATATATGCTGCAGCTGAAGAGAGCTGATGTAGTGATCTGAAAAGAGGAGTGACATGTTTCATGACACAGATGGTTGAACACTAGATGTGCCGTTGTATTTAGAAACATCAGCAGTGGCCTGGTGACACATGCTGGTACTCCTGCCAGAAGACGGTTGCGGCAGTCCAGATGTGACAAGACCAAAGCCTTGAGAAGGGGTTATGCTGCGTATGTCAGATTTTGTAGTTTGATGTTTTATAAAGTGAGTCTGCAATTTTGAGAGACAATAGCAACATGGTCCCTGAAGGACAAGGTCATCAGTCACCACCCTGATATTGCGTACAGACTTGGTGGGTATCAGTGATAATGAGTCAAGCTGAACAGAGATGGGGTGCTGAAAAGTTGGGCGAACTTGAAAAACAAGAAAGTTTCCATGTTTGCTAGATTGAGCTGGAAATGTTGCTTCTTCATTGAGGTTAAGATCAGTGACACATGCTGAGATTCTAGCTGATACTATGTGGTCCTCTGGAGGGGACAATAGGGATGGCTCCATATTGTTGGCATAGCGCTGATAAGAAAAATCATGGGGCTGGATAACAGGGCCTAGTGAGGAGGTGTATAGACAGAAGAGTAGAGGGCTCAGCACCAATCCTTGGGAAACTCCTGTGCTTGCCTGGTACACTCTTGACATTTTTTCTTACCAGGACACATTAGAACACTGTAGACGAGAACAGGCCATTCAGCCCAACAATGCTCGCCAGCCCTTTCCACTTATTTCTTTGAAACAACTTCAAGTCGAGTTTTGAAAGTCCCTAAAGTCTCACTGTCTACCACGCTACTTGGTAGCTTATTCCAAGTGTCTATCGTTCTTTGTGTAAAGAAAGACTTCCTAATGTTCGTGCGAAATTTCCCCTTAACAAGTTTCCAACTGTGTCCCCGTGTTCTTGATGAACCCATTTTAAAGTCACAGTCTCGATCCACTGGACTAATTCCCTTCATCATTTTAAACACTTCAATCATGTCACCTCTTAATCTTCTTTTGCTTAAACTGTGAAGGCTCAGCTCTTTTAATCTTTCCTCATAACTCATCCCCTGTAGCCCAGGTGTCAGTCTCGTTGCTCTTCTCTGGACCTTTTCTAGTGCTGCTATGTCCTTTTTGTAGCCTGGAGGCCCAAACTATGCCCAGTACTGCAGATGAGGGCTCAACGGTGTGTTATAAAGCTTGAGCAGAAACTCCTGTGACTTGTACTCCACACATCAGGGCGCTATATAACCTGACGTTCTGTTAGCCTTCATAATGACTTCTGAACACTGTCTGGCAGTCAATAGCTTAGAGTCCACTACGACTCCGAAATCCTTCTCATAAGGTGTACTCTCGATTTTCAGACCACCCATTGTGTATTCAAACCTAACATTTTTACTTATGTGTAATACTTTACATTTACTGACATTAAATTTCATCTGCCACAAATCTGCCCAAGCCTGTATGCTGTCCAAGTCCATCTGTAATGATATAATGGATTCCAAATTATCTGCTAATCCACCTATCTTGGTATCATCTGCAAACTTAACCAGCTTGTTGCTTATATTTCTATCTAAATCATTTATATTTATTAAAACCAGCAGCAGCCCCAGCAGATACTCCATTATCCAGCACACCACAGACTCATCCACCCGCATATCTCTGAGCTTACCCCTTAACTTAGGGACATGTCCTACTCTGATAGACACAGAAAATTGCACCTATTTAGTCCTGAGTAGAGGAGACTGCATGTGGACTTAATCCAGGTCTTCAAAATCTTCAAAGGCATCAATAAAGAAGGTCCAGCAACATTCTTTCAGTTTAATGGTGAATCGCATACTGAGCTTGCACTTTTAATTAGCTTGTTGATTTGGTGGGCTTCTCTTGAAGTGATGTTATCAGCCCAGTACACCACAGCATAGAAAATTGCACTGACCATCACAGAGTTGTAGAAGATGTGAAGGATGTCACTTTCCACACTTCTTAAGAGAAAGAGCCTGCTCTTGTCCTTTCTTAATGTATTTAGTTTCCCCTGCCCTTTCTGACTTTAGAGCCACTGAAAATAGGGGAAGCATATTTAAAAATGTTTTTTTTCTAAATAGCTCATGCAATATTTCTGTTAAACCCTTTGAATTAAAGCTGAAAATCTACACTTCAATCACATAACGACTGCTTTATGTCAAATCTATTGTGGTGGCGTATTGAGCCAAAATTATGAAAATCATGTCACTCTTCAAATACTTATGGACTTGACTGTAGTTCCTCTGAGTTCCAAAACCAGACCAACCTGTCATGATTGTGGACCCCCAAGTACTTGTAAGAGAGGACTACCTCCACATCTACTCCTTGAATAGTGAGCAGAACACAGAGGCTAACCCTAACCCTAACCCTACCCCTAACCCAAAGTCAATAACCACTTCCTTGGTTTTGCTGATGTTACTATAAGTTGCAGACAGTTCTGTTTCTACACTAAGAAACAAAGCTCTCTGCCTGATTCATCTACTCTGTCTTGTCCTCTTTATGAATACACCCCAGAAGTTCAAAATCATCTGAGAATTTCTGCTGGTGACATGACCTAGTGTTGCATTTATAGACAGAGGTGTACAGAGTAAAGAGAAGAACAGACAGGTCTGTTCCTTGTTGTGCTCCAGTGTTGCTCATACAGTCCTTGAGTCTCACAAACTGAGATCTGCCTGACTGATACTCCATTATCCAGTACACCACAGACTCATCCACTGTGAAATGTGAATTTCCCCTTGGGATTAATAAAGTATCTATCTATCTATCTATCTATCTATCTATCTATCTATCTATCTATCTATCTATCTATCTATCTATCTATCTATCTATCTATCTATCTATCTATCTATCTATCTATCTATCTATCTATCTATCTATCTATCTATCTATCTATCTATCTATCTATCTATCTATCTATCTATCTATCTATCTCTGAGATGACCCCTTAACTTAAGGACGCCCTACTCTGACAGACACAAAAAATTGTACTTATTTAGTCTCAAGCAGAGGAGACTGCATGTGGACTTAATCCAGGTATTTAAAATCCTCAAAAGCTTTGATAAAGTAGATCTAGCAACATTCTTGGAGCTTAATGGTGATTTGTGTACTTGAGGACGTCAGAAGAAATTAAGGGAAAGTGCATTGTGGTATAGTGGGTCCACGGCTCTAAATGAATGGCCAGTTTTTAAATAATTACCACACTCGCGGCTTAAGGAGGGGGTGTGGTAGTGTGGCCGGAGTGGTTCCCGGGCACGATACGGGCGTGGGCGTTTCTGCACTGAAGTGTGCAGGTGTGGGATCGCTTCTGTACATAATTAATACCGGAAGCTGCCGATCGCCACACCTGTGCCACATCACTATTGTAAGTAGGAGGAGTGGAGAGAAGATGGAAAGAACGCAGGTTAGTGGAGAGAAGAGGGAAGCTGGATATGTGGAGAGCCAGTGTGAAAGAGAGAGCAGGCTCACTGATAAATGCAGGCAGCTGGCAAGACAGCCCCTCAGGAGGAGTGTTAGGCTGACACTCAGAAGGGGCAGAATGAAGCGGTCACTCCAGCTCAGCGATCTCAGGTGGTGGAGTGTCCCAGAAGGTGGTTGACTCTGGAAGATTGATGGAAGGAAGTGGGAGTCAGTGAGGCTTGGAAGAGTGAGCACCCTGGTCGCTGGGGAACCTGAATCTCGGTCCAGCAAGAGAAGGTCAGCTGCAGCTGCAGGTGGGGTGACTCCCCTGTTGCAAAGCCCTGTTGGAAAAGCAGGGGAGCCGCCAAGTAAAAGGATGAAGGCACCGGATTTTTAAAAAGGGACTGCTTCCACCCTGTTGATTTTAACCTCATTTTAATTGGATTTATTTGGATTATTTTAACCTCCACTTTTATTCACCCTGTTTGTATGGATGATTTATTTATTGAACTTTGAATCACTGCACTTACTGTGGACACTGTTTGAGTATTTTTAATAAGAGCACTTGCACCTTTTGCACCATCCCCTTGCTCAGTTTGATTTGTCCCCATCAGACCAGCTCGTCCGGTTACATGACCGACGGTGTTGGGTTCGAGGGCTCACAAATCTAGACGAGGAAGAATGGAGCAGGACCCGCATCGTCACATGCATATAAAACTGAAGACACAAAGCACTTCTTCACACAAAGAGTTATGGAACTCTGGAACAAACTACCGGAACATGAAACCTTAACAACCTTTAAGAAGGATCTGGATGAGATATTGGGAACAGTTTGGCTACTAGCTATAAAAACAGGCTTAATGGATTGAATGGTCTCCTCTCGTTTGTCAAATTCTGTACGTCTCTTCTGTGTTGGCACCCTGTCTAGTGCTGTTTTATGACTTCCATCCAGTGCTGCCAGGATAAGTGCCAGCCCCTTAATCACCATGAACCGGTCAGAGCAGGTCTGACGTGTCATGTTATGTAAATAAACTCAATTTTCGACCTGGCAAACAGCATCCCCTCGACTATAATTATGTGCCATACATTTGAACTTATTGAATGCTCCATATGTCAGTTTTGGTGAAAATTCCACATAACTTCAAATTCCCATTTAACTTGCATTTGAGTTTTGGTCCTGCCACTGGGCTGAGTTACCCGGTGGGTGTCACTGGATGAACAGGAAGCTGATAAGATGTTATGCTTTGAGAAAGCTGGGCATCACGGGTCCAGAAAGAACTCAACATGCTCATTTCATTTATTTTTTCTGCCCTCAAGCATTGTTATGTAAGAAATGACCTTTACCATTGTTAAAAAAAAAAAAAAACTAATAATTTTAATTTTACCGGTCCTAAACATTTGAACTGGGGTGTGTAATATAAAACACATTCACTGGATTCAATGCTTGCCAAGTTAAATTAGGCAGAAAAAACGAAGACCAAATATTGTGAGCAAACACTTTCTCTCATAGAGCAAGAAAATAAAGGGAAAGAGTGAACACTTAAATACACAATGCGTGTTTACTTAAGAAGGAACAATTCAAGTAACCCGTGAATGGAGCAGAAGGAATGAGGTGGCCTGCTATTATTTAACCAGGCTGCATGGGCCAACCGAAAAACGTTTTGCAACACTTGGCATGTTTTCCAATATATTGTTGACTTTATTTTTGCTTAATTGATAATGAATCCCAAAAACACTATGGAAAACTTTAACTAGCTCTACCACAGTAATACCCATGAGAGAAATTTTCTTAATAACTGAATAAGGCTTTCTTTATAGAATTTTCCAGTTTGAAAAAATCAGCAAATCACTGAGAAATGAGATTAAAGGTATAAAGTTCATTGCAGTGGACGGTTATACAGAAAAGGTTAAACATTATACGGACTGTTTCCTTTGGAAATTATTGAATTGTTTATTCTGTGAAGCCAAATATTAGTTTCCACAACTGCAACCTTTCCAAAAAAAATGAAATAAATAAATAAAAAAAGACTGGCCATATCAGAAAAATTAATTTCTTTAGAAAAGTAACAGATACTCCAAAAGGCCGTGAACACTTCCTTCTGTTTAGATTTTAAATGGATGCTTTCAATTCTTCGATTTTCTGTACCTGATTTTTTCAACGGTCATAGGTGAAAGCTGGGATCCAGCTGCACATGAGGGCAAAAGGTTCATCCCGGGCATTTTAAGGACACCAGTCATCCTCCATCCATTCACCTACTGAACAATATGGGGTTATGGGGAGCAAAAATTGAACCCTGGTAATGATGCACACGATGGTGGAACCACCCAGTTAACTGCAGGGCACCACCACACATGTGCTGACAACCACTCATGCAAGGGCAATTTAAATTCATCATTTGGATTATGATGGTATTATGGTTGGTTTGACTTTGTGTTGCTCATGGAGTCCCGAATGAGGCACATTGCCTGCATTGTGAGGAAGCGTCAGTTACGGCACTACGACCATGTGACACGTTTACCCGAGGGTGATCCGGCTCGTAGGATCCTCATTCTTGGGGACCCAAGTGGCTAGACCAGGCCAAGGGGTCACTCACGTAATACATTTCTGGAGGGTGGGACTGGACTGCGTGTCTGCGTGGGGGTTGCCACGGATCCCGAGTTGTTTCGTCATGTGGTGGGTGCGGCAACTTTACCAGTCCATGCTCCCCAACTTGACTTGACTTGACTTGATTTGGATTGTGATAGCCACCACACTAGGATTTAACATCAGTGCTCATTTTTATCAAGCTTCTCAGAATCACTTCTAGGAATTGCACTAAAAGTCTGAACTGGATAAGAATTTATTCTGCCTCGAAGGAGGACACAAGAAGCAGTTAGGAAGCATCCTACTGCCAGTCCCAGGGAGGAGTAGGAGGCCGCATCTAACAATGAGTAAAAGCACGATTTTATGGCACCACCTGCCACAAACTGACACTCATGATGTCATTTTCTGATGCTAACTCTAATAATAATAATAATAATAATAATAATAATCAAACAAGAAGAAGGGGGGAAATATATAGTAATAAGGTATGATATTGCATTAATAAGGTAGAACAATAAACTATAAATATAACAGCAGGTCATGTCACTTGCAGAAATTCATGAGTCTGCACTTACGGGCTGTATTGATAAAGGGGATGAGACAGAGGAGAGGAGTCAGATGGAAAACTTTGAGAATTGTCTGCACCCTAACATCAGCAATACTAAGGAACTGATCATAGACTATTGACATACCAATTGTGAATTTCCCCTTGGGATTAATAAAGTATCTATCTATCTATCTATCTATCTATCTATCTATCTATCTATCTATCTATCTATCTATCTATCTATCTATCTATCTATCTATCTATCTATCTATCTATCTATCTATCTATCTATCTATCTATCTATCTATCTATCTATCTATCTATCTATCTATCTATCTATCTATCTATCTATCTATCTATCTATCTATCTAGGCACACACCTGTCTATATAAGGTCCCACAGTTGACAGTTCATGTCAGAGCACAAACCAAGCATGAAGTCAAAGGAATTGTCTGTAGACCTCCGAGACAGGATTGTCTCGAGGCACAAATCTAGGGAAGGTTACAGAAAAATTTCTGCTGCTTTGAAGGTCCCAATGAGCACAGTGGCCTCCATCATCCGTAAGTGGAAGAAGTTCGAAACCACCAGGACTCTTCCTAGAGCTGGCCGGCCATCTAAACTGAGCGATCGTGGGAGAAGGGCCTTAGTCAGGGAGGTGACCAAGAACCCGATGATCATTCTGTCAGAGCTCCAGAGGTCCTCTGTGGAGAGAGGAGAACCTTCCAGAAGGACAACCATCTCTGCAGCAATCCACCAATCAGGCTTGTATGGTAGAGTGGCCAGATGGAAGCCACTCCTTAGTAAAAGGCACATGGCAGCCCGCCTGGAGTTTGCCAAAAGGCACCTGAAGGACTCTCAGAGCATGAGAAAGAAAATTCTCTGGTCTGATGAGACAAAGATTGAACTCTTTGGCATGAATGCCAGGAGTCACGTTTGGAGGAAACCTGGCACCATCCCTACAGTGAAGCATGGTGGTGGCAGCATCATGCTGTGGGGATGTTTTTCAGCGGCAGAGACTGGGAGACTAGTCAGGATAAAGGGAAAGATGACTGCAGCAATGTACAGAGACATCCTGGATGAAAACCTGCTGCAGAGCGTTCTTGACCTCAGACTGGGGCGACGGTTTATCTTGCAGCAGGACAACGACCCTAAGCACACAGGCAAGGTATCAAAGGAGTGGATTCATGACAACTCTGTGAATGTCCTTGAGTGGCCCAGCCAGAGCCCAGACTTGAATCCAATTGAACATCTCTGGAGAGATCTTAAAATGGCTGTGCACCGACACTTCCCATCCAACCTGATGGAGCTTGAGAGGTGCTGCAAAGAGGAATGGGCGAAACTGGCCAAGGATAGGTGTGCCAAGCTTGTGGCATCATATTCAAAAAGACTTGAGGCTGTAATTGCTGTCAAAGGTGCATCGACAAAGTATTGAGCAAAGGCTGTGAATACTTATGTACATGTGCTTTCTCAAATTTTTTTATTTTTAATAAATTTGCAAAAATCTCAAATAAACTTTTTTCACGTTGTCATAATGGGGTGTTGTGTGTAGAATTCTGAGGAAAAAAATGAATTTAATTCATTTTGGAATAAGGCTGTAACATAACAAAATGTGGAAAAAGTGATGCGCTGTGAATCCTTTCCGGATGCACTGTAGATGTGGTGAAATCCTACAAGTCCCTGAGAGTCCAAATCAATGCCAGTTTGGACTGGTCTTAGAACACAGAGGAACTATAGAAGAAAGGGCAGAGCAGACTCTTTTTCCTTAGAAGACTGTGTTCATTCTGAACACTGCTGCACATCCTCTCTCTGACACATTGACAGTGATGACTTTCAGCTAACAAATTATTCAAAAGAAGTGTGTTAGGAAATGTTACGGGGACTCCTTTATACCAACAACAATATATTTGTATAGAGCTTCACTGGTACTGGGACTGCCAAGTTAGAAGCGTGTGTGTGTGTATATTTATTTATTTATTCATTTATTTCCTTCCTTCCGTACGTACTTACTTATCTATTGTCACACACATGCGTATGGGATGCAGCTAAAGGGCTTGAATGAGCGTAATTCCATGCCGGACCAGGAGAAGGTGGAGTGCATTAACCCTTTCTCTTTTTCTCCTGCAGATCAGTCACTTGAAATCCCGCCTGGCCCTGATGACGTCACTTCCGGTTCCAGGTTTGACGACGTCACTTCCGGTTCCAGCCCTAACAACCTCATATCCTCTGCCAAACTTTAAAACTGCCATTTTGTCATCTATACATCAGTGAATTCAGTAAAAAAAATTGTTTCTTTACCTTTCCAGCAACAACCTTCAATATATGGGGTGGCTACTCTAAACGTTTTTGTGACTCTCTTCCTTTTTGTTTTAACAGTGGTGTAGTTGGGGCCAGTGCTGCAGGAGTGAAGGCAGGCAGTCAGAAGTGGGCCCAAAAGTAGCATTTTGGCCAGTGCTTGAGGGGTAGAGGTTGCTCTGGTTTAGCATGTCTGGAGAGCACTTGTGAAGGCTTCTGTGGAGTTAGACTGAATGGCAGCAGGAGTAGGAACAAGGCTCAGCTTGGCACATTGCAGGCTGCTAAGGGACTTGTGGTAGGGAACCCAAGCCAGTATTAAATGGATGACTGTGCCTGTCAGTAAGATGTCTCTTCATGCTGCAGGGTCAATCCAGGATAAGCAGAGGAAACATCAGTTTTAGAGAAGGACCACCGTGTCTTTGGACTGTTTTTTATAGGATATTTTTTCTGCCCTTGATGTTAACCTCAATTTCAATGGAATATTTTTGCTTAATTTTGGAATTTTTAACCTCCACAATTTTTACTTTTTACTTATTTTTGTTCTGGATCATTTATTTCTTAAGAGACAATGCACACTTTTTGTCACATTGGGATTTTGAACCCTTGTTTGTATGGAAATAAAAGCACCTGCTCACTTACACAACATCTCAAGTGTCTCAAGGAGCATGGAGCTGATCTGGACCATCACATGATTAAGTTAAATGAATTCTGCTGGATCTACTTTATCAATGCCTTTGAGCACATTTGAAGACCAGGATTAGTTTTCCATGCAGTCTGCTTTGCTCAAGACTCCATCCATCCATCCATTTTCCAACCCGCTGAATCCGAACAGGGTCACGGGGGTCCGCTGGAGCCAATCCCAGCCAACACAGGGCACAAGGCAGGGAACCAATCCCGGGCAGGGTGCCAACCCACCACAGGACACACACAAACACACCCACGGGCCAATTTAGAATCGCCAATCCACCTAACCTGCATGTCTTTGGATTGTGGGAGGAAACCGGAGCGCTGGAAACCCACGCAGACACGGGGAGAACATGCAAACTCCACGCAGGGAGGACCCGGGAATCGAACCCAGGTCCCCAGGTCTCCCAACTGCGAGGCAGCAGCGCTACCCACTGCGCCACCGTGCCGCCCTTGCTCAAGACTAAACAGGTTTAATTTTTTGAGTCTGTCACAGTAGGGCATGTCCTTAAGTCCCATGATGCACTTGGTTGCTCTCTTTTGCACAGCTTCAAGTGCTGATATGTCTTTCTTGTAGCATGGTGACCAGAACTGCAGTAGAACCAGTAGTCCTATGAGGAGTAATCATGACACATCCAGAAGTCCTGCCTCTTCTGATGCTGGATCCTGTCACACACGTGCGCTTAGGAGGTGAGCGATATATTGTTCGACAAAGAGATGAATGGTACTGATATCTCTCTCTCTAAATTTACAGAACCAAAGAGGAAAAATAATAATAATCCACACTCACCAACAACATTTCTGCTATTTGAAAATGGCTCCACAACAACCACTTCTTTCGAGATGACATCACTTCCGACTCCCACGGATGACGTCACTTTCCATTCCCTCGATGATGATGTCACTTCTGGCCAGTCCATATGACGCAACTTCCGGTCCCTCTGTGATGATGTCACTTCCGGCCAGTCCAGATGAGGTCACTTCTGGTCCCTCGATGATGACATCACTTTCGTCACTCTAACTTCCTGCCAACTCATTTCCTGTAGCACTGTTCATTTCAGCACTGTTTTTGGTCGAATGTTTGAGTTATTTCAATTCGTTTTGACCAAGATCTATCAAGATAATATACGGGGCAATTCCCCAACACTTTTTGACATGTTGTCAACTTTAATTATATCACAATCCATATAAGCAATGCAATGGTTGGAAGTCAGCATTCTGTTTCAGACATATGACTGTTATAGTCACATCAGCCCACAGATGTGCTGTAAAACTTAACTTAA
The DNA here is from genome assembly GCF_900747795.2 of Erpetoichthys calabaricus. NCBI lineage: Eukaryota > Metazoa > Chordata > Cladistia > Polypteriformes > Polypteridae > Erpetoichthys > Erpetoichthys calabaricus. Next base: position 25,805,179 of record NC_041395.2, read on the forward strand.
ATGCAGCCACAGCAAATAAAGAGGGATGTCATGGAGACAAAAACACTTCACCCTTTAATGCAACAGTATTACTTAAGGTATGCATATCTTAAATAAAAGAGTGGTATCACATACAGATACGCAATTTCCAAACAAAATCCCCTCCACCTTGTGCTTGTGACAAGCATCACACAAAACAGCCACTTTTTAGGATGCAAACACACTGTTTGAAGTTGGCTGGTACTCAGTGGCACACAGTATACACACTTCTATGTTTTGCTTCTTGCAGGGGAGATAAACCCAGCTAAGGCAGAATGCACAAACTAGTGTGTTTCTTCGTGCCAGTCCCAAGCCCGGATAAATGGGGAGGGTTGCATCAGGAAGGGCATCCAGTGTAAAATTCAATCAAAACATCAATATGCAGACAACAATACAGATTTCCATACCAGATTAGCTGAGGCCCAGGTTAACAACCGCTGCCACCAGTACTGTTAGCCAATAGGGTGCTGGGGGAAATTATGCCACTGTTGGCCAAAGGAGAAGAAGAGGAGTGGGAAGATGTATTCAGAGGCAGGAGGAGAGGAGGAAGGGTGGAAGAGTGGAAGTGAGGGCAGGAACTTTGAATATTGGCAGAGAGTTAGCTGATATGATGAAAAGAAGGCAGGTTGGTATACTGTACATGCAAGAGACCAGATGGAATGGGAGTAAGGCCAGGCATATCAGAGGTGGGTTCAAATTGTTCTACAATGGATAAGAAAAGATTTTGGGAGTGAGTTGGTGGAAGTTGTGGAGAGTGCACCCAAGGAAGAAAGAGTGGTAATCAGAGCGGATTTCAATGGAAATGTAGGTGAAGGGAATAGAGATGATAGGTAGGTATGGTGCCAAGGATAGAAATGCAGATTGTCAGATGACAGTAGATTTTGTGAAAAGCATGGCTGTGGTGAATATATATTATGATACGTGATGTACAAGTGTGAAGGAAGATGCACACAGGTGTATTATATCCTATGCTGGAGACTCAGTCTGAAATAAGTTGGAGACTACAAAGTGGTGGCAGGGAATGCAGAGTTAGGCAACATGGGATGGTGGTCTGTAGGATTATGTTGGAGATCAAAAAGAGGAGGAGAGTGAGGGCAGAGCCAAGGATCAAATGGTGGAAGCTGAGAAAGGAAGACTGTAAGGTAGAATTCAGGGAAGAGGTAAGACAGGCTCTGTGTAGCAGTGAAGAGTTACTGATTAGCTGGTAGTGATAATGGTAAAAGTGGTAAGCTTAGAAGGATGCTTGCTTGGTGTGACATCTACACAAAGGAAGATGGTCAAAGAAACCTGATGGTGGAATGGGGAAGCACAGGAGAGTATACAGAGGAAGAGGTTAGTGAAGAAGAAGTTGGATAATCTGAGAGATGAAGAAAGTTGACAGGAGTACAAGGAGATAAAACACAGTGAAGAAAGAGGTGGTGAAGGCTAAAGAAAAAGCTTATGATGAGCTGTATGAGAGGTTGGACACTAAGGAGGGAGAAAAGGAGTGGTGGGAGAGACAGAGGGACTGTGCTAGGAAAGATGTGCAGCAGGTTAGGGTGATAAAGAATAAATATGGAAACTTACTCACAAGCAAGGATGGTTTGTTGAGCAGATGGAATGAGTATTGATGAATGAAGAGACTGAGAGACAGAGAGAAGGTTGGATGATGTGGAGATTTTAAACCAGGAAGTTCAACAGATTAGCAAGGAGAAAATAAGGACAGCTATAAAGAGGATGAAAAATGGGAAGGCTGTTGGTCCAGATAACATACCTGTGGAAGCATGGAGATGTTTAGGGAGATGGAAGTGGAGTTAATAATTAGATTGATTAATGCAATCTTGGAAAATGATGCCTGAGGAGTGGAGAAGTGTACTGGTACCAATTTTTAAGAATTTAAAAAGGGGGATGCGCAGATCTGTAGTAACTACAGTGGGATAAAACTGATGAGCCACAGGATGAAATTATGGGAAAGAGTAGTGGAAGCTGATTAAGAAGGGAGGTGATGATTAGAGAGCAGTGTTATGGTTTCATGCCAGAAAAGAGCAATGTTTGCCCTTAGAGTGTTGATGGAGAAGTACAGATAAGGCCAGAAGGCGCTATTATAGTGTCTTTGTGGACTTGGAGAAAGCAAATGATAGGGTGCCTAGAGAGGAGTTGTGGTACAGGAGTGTCAGAGAAGTATGTGAGAGGGGGTACAGGATATGTATGAGGGAAGAGAGACAGTCATGACTTCTGCGGTAGAAGTCATGGATGCATTCAAAATGGAGGTGGGATTACATCAGAGACTGTCTCTAAGCCCTTTCATATTTGCAATGGTGATGGACAGGTTGACAGAGGAGATTAGACTGGAATCCACGTGGACTATGATGTTTGCGGATGACATTGTGATCTGTAATGAGAGTAGAGAGCAGGCTGAGGAGACCCTGGAGAGGTGGAGATATGCTCTAGAGAGGAGAGGAATGAAGATCAATAGGACCAAGACAAGTGACAGAAGACAATGTGTAAATGAGAGGGAGGTTAGATGAATGGTGAGGAAGCAGGTAGTAGAGTTGGTGAAAGTAGATGAGTTTAAATACTTGGGATTTACAGTACACAGTGATGGGGAGTATGGAAGAGGGGTGAAGAAGAGAGTGCAGGCAGGGTGGCATGGGTGGGGAAGAGAGTCAGGAGTGATTTGTGACAGACAAGTATGAGCAAGAGTGAAAGGGAAGGTGTACAAGACCAGCTGTGCGATATGGAGGTGGCAGAATTAGAGATGTTAAGATTTGCAATGGGTGTGACAAGGATGGACAGGATTAGGAACAAGTACATTAAAGGGTCAGCTCATGTTGGATGGTTTGGAGACAAAGCCAGAGAGGCAAGATTGCATTGGTTTGGACATATGCAGATGAGAGATGCTGGGTATATTGGGAGAAGGATGTTAAGGATAAAGCTGCCAGGCAAGAGCAAAAGAGGAAAGCCTAAGAGGAGGTTTATGGAAGTGGTTAGAAAGGACATGCAGGTGGTGGGTGTGACACAGCAAGAAGCAGAGGACAGGAAAATATGGAAACAGATTAATCGCTGTGGCGACCCCTAATGGAAGCAGCTGAAAGATGAAGAAGAAGAAGAAGAAGAAGAAGAAGAAGAAGAAGAAGAAGAAGAAGAAGTACTTTTCCTCGACTAATGGCTCACAAGTGTCTAGTACTGGTCTGGACTAGCTCAACAAGATAGACAGACCCTCACTCTCTGTTGCAAGACACTGTAGGCTGTTATGTTTTAGCCAGACCAAGCAACTGGCTCCTCACTGACTGTAAGTTTGACTTTTTTTGTCTAACTGAGACATGGCAACAACCCCATGACTTTTCCCAACTTAACGAATCCACTCCCAAGGGTTTGTTTACATCTCTCAACCCCATGGCTATGGCAGAGGTGGAGGTCTCGCATTAATGTATCGTGAGAAATGGAAAGTCCTGCCGTTGTCTGTTCCTGTCTTCAGTTCTTTTGAATCTCTTGTATGTCAATTAAATGGACCTATTCCTACTATTATTGCAACTGTTTACCGGCCCCCTAAACCAAACAATGATTTTCTGAATGACTTTCCTGTTTTCCTTACACACTTATCTACTGTTTCATCAAACATAATACTTCTGGGGGATTTCAATATACATTTGGATAATATCAATGTCCCTATTACTAGAGATTTTACATCCTGCCTTGAGAATTTTGGATTCCAGCGGCATACTGATGTTCTCACTCATTCCAAAGGACATATCTTGGACTTGATTTGCTGTTCTGGAGTTACCCCGCTTGATTGTATTGCAGATGAACTCCCCATAACTGATCACTTTCTTATTTCATTTAATGTTAAACTTGCACTTTCCAACTCTAAGCTTTCCCGTCTGATGTCTTTCCGTAATATTAAGAATATTAACTTAGACTCTCTTTCCTCTAGTATTGACTCCCTTATGGACATTCATAATTTATCCACTCCTGAAGAACTGGTCTCACACTATAGCACTGGACTTAATGGTATTCTTAACTCTGTCACTCCATTAAAAACTAGATCTGTTTCTTTCTCCTTTTCTGCTCCCTGGTTCACGCCTGAACTTCGGCTTTTGAAAGCCAAAGGCCGGCAACTTGAATGGTTATATCAAAAAATTGGAGACTCTGTTCACAAAGAGATGTACAAAAACCATATACTTTGTTACAAGGACTGTATCGCTCAAACTAAATCTAACTATTATACTCTCATTATTTCTTCCAATGAAGGAAACACCAAGTCATTGTTTTCACTACTTAACAATATCACACAACCCCCGGATTCTTTACCTTCTCACCTTTACTCAACTGAAATTTGCAATTCCCTTATGGCCTTTTTTAATGAAAAATCCAGAAGGTTTACCAGACTCTCTGTACGGATTCCTCCAGTACTTCATTTGAATTTCACCCACCAACTCACTCATTTTCCTTTTTTCAGCTTCCTACTTTCTCAGAAATCTCAGATCATCCACCTGTCAACTGGACCACTCCCTACAGTTCTGGTCAAAGCCTGCCTCCCCTCTCTGGTCCCCCTTATCTCTGCTATAATCCACTCTTCTCTCACTACTGGTACTGTTACTTTATCTTTTAAAACTGCTGCAATAACCCCAATACTGAAAAAACCTGGTGCCGATCCGACTAATTTCAGTAATTTTCATCCTATTTCTAATCTACCCTTCATTTCCAAAATTCTTGAAAAAATAGAGGCTATCCAACTTCATTCTCATTTATCTCAAAATAATCTGTATGAACAGTTCCAGTCTAGTTTTCATTCCCTCCACAGTACAGAAACGGCACTTCTAAAAATGATTAATGACCTCCTTATGGCAGCTGATTCTGGTTTAATTCCTATCCTCATCCTCCTTGATTTGAGTGCAGCCTTTGACACTATTTGTCACACTACTCTTCTCAATAGATTATATTCGATTGGCATTACCCACACTCCACTAGATTGGTTCAGATCCTACCTCTCAGGCCGCACTCAGTTTGTTCAGCTTAAAACGTTCATATTCCAACCCACCGCTGTTACTTCAGGTGGGCTGTGTTGTGGGGACCCTCCTTTTCATTATTTACCTCCTTCCCCTTGGTAATATCTTTCGTTAATATAACATTAGCTTCCACTGTTATGCTGAGGACACCCAGCTCTATCTCACTAGCAAACCTATTGTTTTCTTTCCACCCTCCTCACTTACTGATTGCATAGCAGAAATCAAATCCTGGTTTTCTTCAAATTTTCTTAAATTAAATAACGAGTGACAAAACTGAGGTTCTCCTCATTAGTACAAAATCAACATTATCCAAAACTGGTCACTTTTCATTTTGTTATTGATAATTCCTCTGTCTCTCCTTCCCTACAGGTTAAGTCTGGGTGTCATCCTTGACAGTACTTTATCCTTTCAGTTCCACATCAATAACATCTCCCGGTCTCCATATTTTCACTTGCGTAACATTAATCGTATTCACCCCTCCATCACTCCCCACACCACTGCTATCCTTGTTCATAGCCTTGTCACTTCTCGTCTTGATTATTGCAGTTCCCTTTTCTTTGGTCTTTCTTACAAATCTCTCTACAAGCTTCAACTGGTCCACAATTCAGCTGCCCGCCCGCATCATTACTAGAACCCCCTCTATTCACCATATCACTCCCGTTTTGCAGCAGCTTCATTGGCTTCCAGTTCAGTTCCGAATTCAATTCAAAATTCTCCTGTTAACTTTTAAGGCTCTCCACAACCTCGCCCCTCCATATCTGTCTGACCTCCTCCATGTTGCCATTCCCTCCCATACCCTTTGTCGTACATGGCTGGGGGTCAGACCCGGCTGGGACGCCTGGAAGGACCAAGACGGGGCACATTTGTCCTCCGGGCCATGAGGGGGCAACCGCCCTGGAGTAGAAGAGGCCCACGGAAGGGGAGCAGGAAGGCTCAGGACCGTTTGGGCCTCTGTTCACTGCCAGGGGGCGCCCCAAGCCTCATGGAGTCCAGGACTTATGTACTTCCGCCACACAGATGGAGGACGTTCCTTCCAGGGTCACCCGGAGTGCTTCCGGGTGATCTCCTGACGCTTCCGCCACACCAGGACGTGACGTCAGGTAGAGCACCTGGAGCTCATCCGGGTGAGGATAAATGGGGCCGCCTCCCTCCTGTCATAGAGCTGGAGTCGGGAGCAGGACAAAGCTCCTGGAGAGAGAGGACAGGTGGCCCAGGGACGAGGAGAGAGAAAGCCCAGGAGAGAGGTGACTGGGGCTGAAGGCACTGTGAGTTGTGCGGGACTGTGAATGGAGTAGTGTTGTTGTGTGGAGAAGACAAATAAAAGAAGTCTTTTTGGATAAAGATGTGGTCTCAGACTGGTGATATCCGGGCAACTATCACACCTTAGATCCTCTTCCTCCATCCACTTGACTGTCCCCTTTGTCCGTATTACCACTATGGTACTGAATGCTCTGCTCCCCAGCTTTGGAACTCACTACCACCTGAGCTTAGAAATATTGAATCATTTTCACTTTTCAAATCTAAACTTAAAACTCATTTGTTTAAGACTGCTTTTTCTCTTTGATTACAATTGCTCTGTCCGATTTTAACTTTTGTATTTTACTTATTGTTTATAATCTGTGTTTCGTCTATTGTTCGGTGTCCTTGAGTGTTTAGAAAGTCGTCTAAAAATAAATAAAATGTATTATTAAGATTGGCGGCCAGTCGTCATCCCATTTAATGTAAAAGGAAAACTGGTGAGAAAGAAAAGTTCCGACAGTATATTATTAAGGACATTTTTGAGTGCCTCCTCTCTGGCTAAGCAGTTTGCTTCGTCGTCGTACAGCTCTGTACTCCTTGGTCTCAGATTCAGTCTGAACAGTGACTTCCAGCAATCCTGTTCTTTAAATATCCCGCAAGACAGAAGAGACAGGACCAGAAGTGACATCACTGCATTGTTTCTGCTGGGCTGCAGGAGATAAAAGAGAGTCCATTAGCCAATTGCATGTACCCAGATGTCGGTGTCTGTGGCCTTACCTCAACAATTCTGTGGGGTTTTCCCAATTTGCTTGCATGTGACAAATGATCTGAGTCCATCCAGGGATTGTTCCTGATGTGTTCCCTTGCTCAGGATAAGCAAGTTTGGAAGATGGATGGATGGATATAATGATGAAAAGCTTGAGTTGAAATGCCATAAGCTGCAGGAGTGATTTCTGCAATGTGTTTCCTTTATAACAGTATCACACTATTCAATTATTACCTTTCCCAGTGTATTGTATTATTTATTTTTGTAAACTGATTCACTGTTAATGGTACCTTGTAACATCAAAAATTCATTGATTGAGTAAGTCAGCATATCCTGCTAGTAGTGTATTTCATGAATCTCTTTAAGTTTTCTCTTTCAAGCTCAATTCTAACTCCCCATAAACAAAAAAGAAGCCTGCCTCAGAAGAGAAAATGTTAAATATGGTGACCTGCAGCAAGTAAGGAATGGCTTTAGTCAGCACTATCCACCCAGGGGCTTCAGGAGCCAAAGTCCAGTCTCCTAAGTCTGCAGTTTTTTTCTTGACCTTCGAGAGAAACCTCGATTACACCTCAAACCTTCCCTCCCCTCCCTTCCCCTCTCATTCTCTGCTATGGCCTCCCCCATTGCTACACATTCCACCTGCCTGTAGACAGATTTCTATGGCATGGGGGTCTAAGGTTAGTTTTTTTTGTTCACACCTTGAAATGATATACAGCCTTGAGAATACACAAGAGTGTCACAGCCCACGGATGAGCAGGATAATGTTCTGTCTTGTAGTCCGCACCTGTGGGAAACATTCTCCCCATCATGTTTGCTGTGAGATTAGGTTTCAAAGACCTTAAAAAGAGAATCAAAAAAGAGACAAAAACAAAAAAGGGTGGGGGCATTAAAGAGAATTGATTGTTTGATGAGGATCATCTGTAGATTTTCCAGTTTACTTTAAAGGTAAACAGTAATTGAAATAAAAACTGAAATGACCCCTCGATGAATAATGGAGTTCAACTCCCTCAGTAATAAAGAGTTCTGATAGTGATAGCTTGATGGATCAGCTGTTCCAGTGAAACCTACAATGATTTTCTTTTTCTGACGCTAACATCATCTATTTTCTTTCAGCTTGTCCAGTAACACAGGAAGTCTAAGGTGGTGCATTGGTTAATGCAAACTGCCTCATAGCTCCAGAGTCCCTCGGCTCAAATCTCATCCTGGAAACTCCTTTTAAAGGAAGTTGCTTGTACCCTGTGTTGCCTCCCTGCAATGTTACTCCAGCACGGCCTATACAGCGGGCATCTTGTAGTTCATAGCCGACTGGACCGCTGTGTGAGAGAGCAAGAGAGAGACACAGATACAAATCCACCTGTAATGAAAGGATGAGTGTCTGTGTGTGTGTCTGTTTATCTGTGTGTCCATCTAGTTGCTAGGATTAGGAAGAAAAATGAAAAAAATAGGCAAAACATTTAGAACAAGGGTAGAAAATTCAACAATAATTACAAAAATATCAAATAAGGGTAAAAATAAGAGAATTAGTCTTGTCGGGTTGTTCTGATGTCTGACATTATACACCAGCAATAGCAATGCCATATGTGGTTTCATGTGTCATAAACTAGGATACATCCACGTATCCAAAGGCCAACCCTACAAAGACCTAAGGTGGAAGGCGGCATGGCTCTACATAACTTTCAATTTTATTACTAGGCGGCAAATATACAAAACTATATTAAAACCTGGACATGGACACAAATAGATTAACATACACAGACTTGGTCCGCAATAGAAATAAAATCCTGCAGTGCCTCTTTATATTCCCTGCTTTCTACCCCAATAAGTACAAGTTATTGCCAATATACTAACAACCCAATTGTGCTTCATTCTCTCAGTATATGGTACCAATGTAGGAAGTATTTTAAGATAGAGAAGCTTTTATCTGTGGCATCTCTACATGAGAACCACCTTTTTCCACCCTCTCAAACATACGCAGTTTTTAATGTCTGGAAAACATTTAGGATTAAATCACTTAGAGATCTGTACATAGACAACGTCTTTGCATCCTACGAACAATTAAGCTCCAAATTTAACTTTCCAGCAACACATTTCTTTCACTACCTTGAAATTAGAAACTTTATTAAACAGAACCTGCCCAATTTCCGTCACCTCCCACCAACCTCTATGCCGGAAAAAATACTGATCAGTCTTGAGGACTCAGACAGCATTTCTGTAATATATAAAACCATTTTACAGTCCCTCCCTTTCAAAGATCCAAGAGTACAGTGATTAGATTAGAGTAGATTAGATAGATTAGACAGATACTTTATTAATCCCAAGGGGAAATTCATATACTCCAGCAGCAGCATACTGATAAAGAACAATATTAAATTAAAGAGTGATAACAATGCAGGTATACAGACAGACAATAACTTTGTATTATGTTAATGTTTACCCCCAGGTGGAATTGAAGAGTTGCATATTGTGGGGGAGGAACGATCTCCTCAGTCTGTCAGTGGAGCAGGACGGTGACAGCAGTCTGTCGCTGAAGCTGCTCCTCTGTCTGGAGATGATCCTGTTCAGTGGATGCAGTGGATTCTCCATGATTGACAGGAGTCTGCTCAGCGCCCGTCGCTCTGCCACAGATGTCAAACTATCCAGCTCCGTGCCTACAATAGAGCCTGCCTTCCTCACCAGTTTGTCCAGGCGTGAGGTATCCCTCTTCTTTATGCTGCCTCCCCAGCACAACACTGCGTCTGATAGAACATCTGCAGCATCTTATTGCAGATATTGAAGGATGCCAGTCTTCTAAGGAAGTATAGTCGGCTCTGACCTTTCTTACACAGAGCATCAGTATTGGCAGTCCAGTCCAATTTATCATCCAGCTGCACTCCCAGGTATTTATAGGTCTGCACCCTCTGCACACAGTCACCTCTGATGATCACTGGGTCCATGAGGGGCCTGGTCCTCCTAAAATCCACCACCAGCTCCTTGGTTTTGCTGGTGTTCAGGTGTAGGTGGTTTGAGTTGCACCATTTAACAAAGTCCTTGATGAGGTTCCTATACTCCTCTTCCTGCCCATTCCTGATGCAGCCCACGATAGCAGTGTCGTCAGCGAACTTTTGCATGTGGCAGGACTCCGAGTTGTATTGGAAGTCCGATGTATATAGGCTGAACAGGACCGGAGAAAGTATAGTCCCCTGCGGTGCTCCTGTGTTGCTGACCACAATGTCAGACCTGCAGTTCCCGAGACGTACATACTGAGGTCTGTCTGTAAGATAGTCCACGACCCATGCCACCAGGTATGAATCTACTCCCATCTCTGTCAGGTTGTCCCTAAGGAGCAGAGGTTGGATGGTGTTGAAGGCGCTAGAGAAGTCTAGAAACATAATTCTTACAGCACCACTGCCTCTGTCCAAGTGGGAGAGGGATCGGTGTAGCATGTAGATGATGGCATCCTCCGCTCCCACCTTCTCCTGGTATGCGAACTGCAGAGGGTTGAGGGCATGGCGGACCTGTGGCCTTAGGTGGTGAAGCAGCAGCCACTCCATGGTCTTCATCACACGTGACGTCAGAGCAACAGGCCGGAAGTCGTTCAGCTCACTAGGACGTGATATCTTTGGGACGAGGGTGATGCAAGATGTTTGCTTCGGGACTCTCCCCTGTTCCAGGCTCAGGTTGAAGATGCGCTATAGAGGACTCCCCAGCTCCAACACACATGCCTTCAGCAGTTGTGGTGATACTCCATCTGGACCCACTGCTTTGCTGGCACAAAGTCTCCTCAGCTCTCTGCTCACCTGCGCTGCTGTAATTGTGGGCTGGGGGAAACTCTCTCCTATGCTGTGGGAAAAGGATCTCTCACTCAACATCTCAGAAAAGGAGTGGAAGGGAGCAATGCACAGAATTCACTCGAGCTCCGTATGCGCAAAGCATACAGTTATTCAAATTAACCCTTAAACTGCCACATACTTGGGGGTTAATGCATCCCTGGACACCAAATACTTTTTTGCATTTTAAGTAAACGTTACAATTGACAAAGAAAATGTGAAATTTGAATGGAGCACATCACATCATTTTACACAATGCCAATGAACTGTAAAAACTATTTAAAAAAACTACGGCAACAATCAATTACTATATGTTGTAAAAAGAATACAACACAATCGTAAAGGTTTAGGGTTTCCAGCCCCGTATACTGTAAAGAGTGAATGGTCAGTGTTTTCTCCAAAATGTTACAACAGACAAAGATGGTAGCAAAGGGGAACAATTTATGGGGTGGGATCAGAAGCAGGCAGATGGAATGCTGGGAAGGAACCATGGTGGTGGATGGGAATCATGACGTCATCAGAAGGGGACCAGTATACAATTTGCAACGGACGCCATTGATGAAATTCAGTAAATCACTGAGCCAACTGCGCATGAACTGGCTGCACGCACGCACACAGAGGTAAGCACTGATGCTTGCAGGCTAGTCTACTGCAGCGGCTGAATCCCAGGGACAAAGTCTACTGCTGGGGTAGGCAATGGTCATGAGCTGGTTACTCAACCAATATACGGCACTGACCGATTAGCTCCGGCATGCTGGCAAATTGAACTAAGACACAACTATAGCCGTTTGCAGAATTCAATGAATTTACATAGCCAAATATACTCGGCTCAGGTGTGCTGGCTAATTGCACTGGGAAACAACTTTAGCCGGTTGTGGAGTTCAATGAATGTACATCGGCGAATGTACAGTGCATCCGGAAAGTATTCACAGCACATCACTTTTTCCACATTTTGTTATGTTACAGCCTTATTCCAAAATGGATTAAATTCATTTTTTTCCTCTACACACAACACCCCATAATGACAACATGAAAAAAGTTTTCTTGAGATTTTTGTAAATTTATTACAAATACAAAAATTGAGAAAGCACATGTACATAAGTATTCACAGCCTTTGCCATGAAGCTCAAAATTCAGCTCAGGTGCATCCTGTTTCCCCTGATCATCCTTGAGATGTTTCTGCAGCTTCATTGGAGTTCACCTGTGGTAAATTCAGTTGACTGGACATGATTTGGAAAGGCACACACCTGTCTATATAAGGTCCCACAGTTGACAGTTCATGTCAGAGCACAAACCAAGCATGAAGTCAAAGGAATTGTCTGTAGACCTCCGAGACAGGATTGTCTCGAGGCACAAATCTGGGGAAGGTTACAGAAAAATTTCTGCTGCTTTGAAGGTCCCAATGAGCACAGTGGCCATCATCCATAAGTGGAAGAAGTTCGAAACCACCAGGACTCTTCCTAGAGCTGGCCGGCCATCTAAACTGAGCGATCGGGGGAGAAGGGCCTTAGTGTGGGAGGTGACCAAAAACCCGATGGTCACTCTGTCAGAGCTCCAGAGGTCTTCTGTGGAGAGAGGAGAACCTTCCAGAAGGACAACCATCTCTGCAGCAATCCACCAATCAGGCCTGTATGGTAGAGTGGCCAGACGGAAGCCACTCCTTAGTAAAAGGCACATGGCAGCCCGCCTGGAGTTTGCCAAAAGGCACTTGAAGGACTCTCAGACCATGAGAAACAAAATTCTCTGGTCTGATGAGACAAAGATTGAACTCTTTGGCGTGAATGCCAGGCGTCACGTTTGGAGGAAACCTGGCACCATCCCTACAGTGAAGCATGGTGGTGGCAGCATCATGCTGTGGGGATGTTTTTCAGCGGTAGGGACTGGGAGACTAGTCAGGATAAAGGGAAAGATGACTGCAGCAATGTACAAAGACATCCTGGATGAAAACCTTTCTCCAGAGCGCTCTTGACCTCAGACTGGGGCGACGGTTCATCTTTCAGCAGGACAACGACCCTAAGCACACAGCCAAGATATCAAAGGAGTGGCTTCAGGACAACTCTGTGAATGTCCTTGAGTGGCCCAGCCAGAGCCCAGACTTGAATCTGATTGAACATCTCTGGAGAGATCTTAAAATGGCTGTGCACCGACGCTTCCCATCCAACCTGATGGAGCTTGAGAGGTGCTGGATGGGGGATGAGGAGTGGGTGAAACTGGCCAAGGATAGGTGTGCCAAGCTTGTGGCATCATATTCAAAAAGACTTGAGGCTGTAATTGCTGCCAAAGGTGCGTCGACAAAGTATTGAGCAAAGGCTGTGAATACTTATGTACATGTGCTTTCTCAGTTTTTTTATTTTTTTAAAAATTTGTAAAAACCTCAAGTAAACTTTTTTTACGTTGTCATTATGGGGTGTTGTGTGTAGAATTCTGAGGAAAAAAATGAATTTAATCCATTTAGGAATAAGGCTGTAACATAACAAAATGTGGAAAAAGTGATGCGCTGTGAATACTTTCTGGATGCACTGTATGTCACCGAATATACTCGGCTCCGGCACGCTTCCAAATTGCACTGGAGACCGACTTTAGCCGATTACGGTGTTCAACGAATGTACTTTGCCAAATATACTCAGCTCCGGCATGCTGGCAAATTGAATTGGGAACCGACTATAGCTGGTTCCGGCGGTTTAAGATGCATGTGGTCAGGCCTTCAATCCATCAATGTAAGAACATCATGGTGCCCTGATCAGGTGGTGGTGGTGGTGCAGATAACCACCAGAAAAAAAAACGGAAAAAGTATTCAAAAAGAAGAAAAAGTCAAACAAAGATTTCATGTTAACAAAATTATAGACATAATTCTGAAAAATGGAGGCTTTTAATGCTGAACTAAGGGTCACAGCCAACATGGCATCCCCTAAAATATATCCATCCATCCATCCATCCATTATCCAACCCGCTGAATCCGAACACTGGGTCATGGGGGTCTGCTGGAGCCAATCCCAGCCAACACAGGGCACAAGGCAGGAACCAATCCTGGGCAGGGTGCCAACCTACCACAGTACACACACAAACACACCCACACACCAAGCACACACTAGGGCCAATTTAGGATCACCAATCCACCTAACCTGCATGTCTTTGGACTGTGGGAGGAAACCGGAGCGCCCAGAGGAAACCCACGCAGTCCTACATTTCATAAACATATAAAAGAAAATGGACAGATCTGATCATATTGTTTCCACCTGACCATCTGTTAAGCTCAGCTCCATCTTTGGGATGAATCCTGAAATTTTCAGCAGACAAAATTAAGAGTTTTGCAAAGAAAAAATAAATGAGTTGTTTTAAAATACAGAAAACCTTGGTGAACCTCAACATGCTCAATACAGGGAATTTTAATAATTTGAAAACTGGTTAATCTTTGTAGAATAATTACTCAGCTAAAATTGTCCACTGTACCTGTGTCCCTGACCCGGACCTGACAGGTTTTTTCGAGGAATTTTCTGATGTGCTGATCGACAGTGTTCTAAAAATAGTTAAGCGTTCAATAAAAATTGGCATTTTTCCAGATTGTGAAAACACTGCAGCAGTTAAATCCCTACTTAAGTAAAAGAACGCTTTAAAGCATAACTATAGCAGTTAAATGTTCAGGTCATAGTACAGAAACTGCTTTGGCTAAACGGCTCAATGCTGGCTCAAACAATGGCATAATGCAATGGCTCAAACAACTGAGCTGTTGTCTTAGATTTGATTGCAGCATTTGACACCACAGACCACTGGATTCTTATTAACTGAGGTGGTTTCAATCTTATATAACAGGTAGAGTATTCTTCATAAATTGTGGTTATTGTACATCAGAGATCTATGATCTTGTACACGATTTACCACATGCATTCATTCCGTCATTCTTCCTTTTTATATTTCCATTATCTAAGATCACAAGGTGAACTGCCGCAGATGACACACAGCTTTACTTATCTATAGCACCAGATAAGCCTGAGGCCCTAAGTTCACTCATCCAGTGTCTTAATCTCATTAAAGAAAGGATGAGAATTAATTTCTTCAAACTTATGTTAGGATAACACACTGATACAGCACATTGCCGCACCCACCACATGACAAACCAACTCAGGATCCCAGATTAGGACCCGAGTGCAGCCATGCAACAAGTGACACCTCAGCACCACACTAGTTCAGATGGAATGGAACCAGTGTAAGGTTTTTTTATGGTGTCTGTAGTGCCAATTCTGCCACCAACCCCCAGGTTCTTCTCTGTAGGTTGGAGGGCCTACATGCAGGGCTGGATAAAGATTAACGTCATACCCAGGACGGAGCAATTGCAGGTTAAGGGCCTTGCTCAGAGTAGAGCCTCTGCTCCTCCGCATCGAGAGGAGTCAGATGAGGTGGCTCAGGCATCTGATCAGGATGCCTCCTGGACGCCTCCCTGGTGAAGTGTTCCGGGCACGTCCAACCGGGAGCAGGCCCCGGGGAAGACCCAGGACATGCTGGAGGGACTATGTCTCCCGGCTGGCCTGGGAATGCCTCGGGATTCTCCCGGAAGAGCTAGAAGAAGTGGCCGGAGAGAGGGAAGTCTGGGTATCTCTGCTCAAGCTGCTGCCCCCGCGACCCGACCTCGGATAAGCGGAAGAGGATGGATGGATGGATGGGCCTTGCTCAAGGTCCCAATGAAGTAGAGTCATTTTTGGTGTTTACAGGATTTGAACCTGCAACCTTTCCGATTGCCAGTACAGATCCCTACCTCAGAGCCACCACTCCACCCAAATTTCAAACTAAACAAGGAAAAAATTAAAATTTTAGGAATTAAAAAAGTGATGGTCTTAGAAATAAACTCGATCATCTAGCCTTACAAATCAAGATAGAAGAAGAGAATATTAGCATTTTCACGGACTCAGACCTAAACTTGAAATCATATATCTTTCATATTGGTAACACTGCATTCTTCCACTTAAAAAAAAGCATTTCATCCCAAAGGTGTTCAGTTGGTGTTGAGGTCAAGGCTCTGTGCACTTCCTCCATGTGTTTATGGACCTGACTTTGTGCACAGGAGCACAGGCATCCTGGAACAGAAAAGAGTCTTCCCCAAACTGTTGCCAGAA
Source organism: Erpetoichthys calabaricus (assembly GCF_900747795.2). Taxonomy (NCBI): domain Eukaryota; kingdom Metazoa; phylum Chordata; class Cladistia; order Polypteriformes; family Polypteridae; genus Erpetoichthys; species Erpetoichthys calabaricus. The sequence continues at coordinate 25,821,104 of NC_041395.2, forward strand.
AGTGGGACAAGCACAATTGTCTAAAATGTCACTGAATGCCGTAGCATCAACAGTACCCTTCACTGGAACCAATGGGTCGAGCCTAAAGCGTGAAAAAGAACCCCAGACCATTAGCACCAAACTTTACAACAGGCATTGTGCACTCTAGAAGGTAGCATTCGCCTGGAATTTGCGAAACCCACATTTGTAAAATCACACTTCCAGATAGCGAAGCGTGATTCACCACATACAGTGAACACATTTTCACTGCTCTTTTGTTTCACTTTACACCAGCATAGCCAACACTTGGCATTATGCATGGAGATCTTAGGCTTGTGTGAAGCTTTTTGGCTTCATTTCATGAAGCTCTTAGTGCACAGTCCTTGAGGTGTTGTTGCTTCTCATTGCTTCCACTTTACAATACTAGCCCTTGCAGTTTACTGGGGGCAGACTTGTATCATCACGTGCTGACTTGTGGCAAAGGTGTCATCCTATCACAATGTCATGTTTAAAGTCACTGAGCTCTTCAGTATGACCCATTCCACTGCTAATGTTTGTCATTAGAGATTTCATGGCTATGTTCTTGATTTCATGTACCTGTTAAAAATAAAACATCCGAACTGAGTCATTTGGAGGGATGTCCACATACTGTTGGCCAAATAGTGTAAATCCACTGCTAGCATGAGAAAAGAGGAAGACAGCAAAAAAGATGATTTGACGATATCTGGGAAGTAACTATAATGGATATCCAAAGTGCAGCCAACTTGTCTCTAGAGAGACAGAAGACTCCTGCCATTGACCCTGTTGCTCCATAGGATTGTGGGGTGCATAGAAGAAGGTGTATTATGAACAAAAGTGGACAAGATCAAAACAAGAAACTGGGGTCCCATAGAGGTACCTGTTTAATAAAGATGTCCAGAGGACAAAAGGAAGTAAGTAATGAGAACAATCAATAAAATGGCTAATAGCAATGTGGAAAAAGGTGCTTCAACATGAGGAGCTCCATCGTAGTCTGGCGTGGGTGCAAAAGTGAATGCCAGTTTAATGGTGGACAATGAAGTAAATACCTTGGTGGGAAGAGGTGGGGGGCATCAAGTGATGTGATGGAAATGATGTCAGAGGGACAAATGGAACAAATGTTAGGAATAGAGTCACATTCTTATCCATCCCAATGTTTTCCCTTTTTCCAAAGCCTGTGAAATGTTGCACATGCTCTTGTGTCTGGCAATATATATTTAACTATCCATCCATCCATCCATTTTCCAACCCGCTGAATCCGAACACAGGGTCACGGGGGTATGCTGGAGCCAATCCCAGCCAACACAGGGCACAAGGCAGGAACCAATCCTGGGCAGGGTGCCAACCCACCGCAGGACACATATATTTAACTATTTATTTATTTATTTATTGTGTAATTCTTTACTTGCATTTTCTTTTCAATTGTAATTCTTTCTTTTATTTCCTATAAAACACTTTTAGGTACAGTTTTTACATGGATAAATCTTGTTTTTTTAAATTTTGTTATAACATATTGATTTGATTTTAAGAGTACATTACTATTTTTTGTACACTACTTATGTATTCTTATTCTTATCTCATTGAAATGTGTTTTTCGTCACATATAGCTATTATTTGACATCTTGTAAAACAGTGAGCTACATTGTTTGTGTGAAAATGTGCTATAGAAATAAAATATTGTTCTTGATATTTATACATGTGATTGGCAGGGCAGCTTATACTTTTACTAATTTGGAAATCCCTGTAATTAGCTCAAGTATTTTATGGTGTTTCACTTTGTGTAGAGCAATTAGTTAAAATTATGCTAATGTACCACTCTGCCCTTACAAGCTACTGTTCATTTCTTGAATCAATTATGAGTTAATTGTCAGTGGTTTGGAGAAATTACATGAGAAATCCCCAATTTATGGGTTAAGTCACTATAATTAGTAACATCAACAAAATCATTCATTTTTCCTGGCACATGTGGGGATTCTCCTTCACATTTATTTCTTTATCCGCTGGCATCAAGCCGATTCTGGAGCCTCTCATCTTCCCTCTGGATATATTGCAAGGACTTGCCCTGCCACGAATGACATGCTTTTGGTCAATTCCCATCCTGTCATTGCCAAATAGTAGGCTAAAGATGATCAAATCATTGTCCTTTGGGTGCACTTTGCATTTTTCACAGAAGTAGCCACCTAAAAAAAATGCTTCTATTTTTTAAACTGATGGTTTTCCAATTTTCCACTCTCTTTGCTGGTAAATTATATAGCACATTTCTAGTAAAGATTTAGTTTAGTTACAAGAAACAAAAAATGTCAATTACTTTTAAAGCAAAGGCTTCTTTTATTTTATTTGAGCAACTACGTCATAGACAGACAGACAGACAGACAGACAGACAGACAGACAGACAGACAGACAGACAGACAGACAGACAGACAGATAGATAGATAGATAGATAGATAGATAGATAGATAGATAGATAGATAGATAGATAGATAGATAGATAGATAGATAGATAGATACTTTATTAATCCTTAAGGGGAAAGTCACATACTCCAGCAACATAATACTGATAAAAACAATATTAATTAAAGAGCAATAAAAGCACAGTGCAAGTTAAAAAGTTCAAGGTGGAGAGTGCAAGGCAGGTATAACAGACAATAACTTTGTATAATGTTAACGTTTACACCCCGGGTGGAACTGAAGAGTCGCATAATGTGGGGGAGGAATGATCTCCTCAGTCTGTCAGTGGAGCAGGACGGTGACAGCAGTCTGTCGCTGAAGCTGCTCCTCTGTCTGGAGATGATCCTGTTCAGTGAATGCAGTGGATTCTCTATGATTGACAGGAGCCTGCTCAGTGCCCGTCACTCTGCTACAGATGTCAAACTGTCCAGCTCCGTGCTTACAATAGAGCCTGCCTTCCTCACCAGTTTGTGCAGGCGTGAAGTGTCCCTCTTCTTTATGCTGCCTCCCCAGCACACCACCACGTAGAAGAGGACGCACGCCACAACCGTCTGATAGAACATCTGCAGCATCTTATTGCAGATGTTGAAGGATGCCAGCCTTCTAAGGAAGTACAGTCGGCTCTGTCCTCTCTTGCACAGAGCATCAGTATTGGCAGTCCAGTCCAGTCTAGTCCAGATAGATAGATAGATAGATAGATAGATAGATAGATAGATAGATAGATAGATAGATAGATAGATAGATAGATAGATAGATAGATAGATAGATAGATAGATAGATAGATAGATAGATAGATAGATAGATAGATAATATATTTTATTTACATATTTTCTTTCTCCTGCTCAAAGTATTTCACAGGAATTCAGAATGAACAACAGGGCAAATAACAACAGCAACATTTAGTTCTATAGCACATTTTCATACGAATGATGTAGCTCAAAGTGCTTTACAAGATGAAGAAGGAAAAAAGAAACAATATAAAAATAAAATTAGGCAATACTAAGTAGCAAAGAATAAAGTGGACCCCTGAGTACTTATAGGAGTGGACCACCACTACAGTACATCCACTACCAGAATAGTGACCTGACATTGAGTTTCTTTGGTGTGGTGAAAGTCAGTAAGCAGTTCCTTGGTTTTGCTGCTGTTAAGTTGCAGACAATTCTCTTTGCACCAAGAAGTTAAGTTCTCCACCCGACTCCTCTCCTCTGTTTCATCCCCCTTATCAATAAACCTCATAAGTGCAGAAACATCTGAGAATGAATGGCATGACCAGGTTTTATATTTATATTCTGAGGTATACAGAGTGAAGAGAGAAGAAGGCAAGCCTGTTCCTTGTGGTGCTCCAGTGTTACTCACACAGTCCCTGAGTCTCACAAACTGTGGTCTGCCCCACAGGCTTATCCACCTTCATATCTCTGAGATTACCCTTTAACATAATCTTCACAATGTTGCCAGCTTTGTCCTGATAGGTATAAGCCATGTGAATGAGACAGATAATTACATCTTCCACCCAAGTCTTTGTCCAATAGACGAACTGCAGCAGGTCCAAGTGGTCTTTCATTGGCCTGTAGTCATTAGGTGAAGAGACTCCTGCTTTCTTTGGATTTGGAACACCAAATGATGTTTTCACAGCAGCCTCACTTTTTGCAGCTTTAGTGACAGACTGAACAGGTGAGAGTGGATACGACAGTTAGTAGAAGAACTCAAGGTTTAACTCCATAAGGTCCAGTGGCTTTTCCAGTGTGTAGCCTCCTCAGTTGTCTCCCACTTGGTTATCAGTTATGGATAGCCCATACTGACAGTCAGAGGTGGACTCACCACTGGACATACCAGTAAAAGTGATAAGGTATGGATGCTATAGGTATAGTGCAGGACCAGTGGTCATTGGAAGAAAGTGGTGGCGGAAGAAAGGGGAAATCTATAAAAAAATGGTTCACATTGTCAGCTTTTTCAACATCCTTTTCTATCACCTGAGCCCTGGATTCCTGAAGTCAGGCCAGTCCATTCCAAATATCCTTCACGTTATCCTGAGTAAGTTTATTTTCTATTTCAGTACTCTAACTTACTTCTCTTCACTCAGCTGTTTCTTTAGCACTTGCCTCTTTGTCTCCAGATTTGATTGCTTTCTTATCATTCTTGAGACCTTTTAGTTCCTTAGTGATCTAGAGCTTGTTGTGTGGAGAGCTGCTTACTGTTTTTAAAGCTAAAATAGTGCTGATAAAGAAGATAATATCATCTTTGAAGCAGTGACTGAGTCCTTCAATATCATGCCCATGTGACTTGTGCATCATTTCCCAATCTGTCTTTTGGAAGTAGTCGTTAACCCTTTAAACCCCCGGGACTGGCTGTAGTCAGTTCCCAATGGAATTTGCCAGCACGCTGGAGCCAAGTATATTCGGCAAAGTATATTCGTTGAATGCTGCAACCAGCTAAAAACAGTTTCCAGTGCAATTTGGAAGCACACCGGAGCCGAGTATATTCAGCGACATACATTCGGCGATGTACATTCATTGAACTCCGAAACCGGCTAAAGTTGTTTTTCTATTGCAATTTGCCAGCACGCCGGAGCCAAGTATAATCGGCGACATACATTTCATTGAACTCCGCAACCGGCTATAGTGGCTTCACAGAGCAATTTGCCGGCACGCTGGAGGTGATCAGTCAGTGCCGTATATTCGTTGAGCAGCCAGCTCATGATCATTGCCGGCCCCAGCAGAGCTGCAGCATTACTGTCCCTGGGATTCAGCCGCTGCACTAAACTAGCCTGCAAGAATCAGCGTTGGCCTCTGTGTGTTTGTGTGCAGCCAGTTCAAGCACAGTTGGCTCGGTGATTTACTGAATCTGATCAATGGCGTCAATTTCCCCTTGTACATATAATAATTTACTGTAGCAGTAGTTTTTTTAATAGTTTTTACAGTTCATTGGCAGTGTGTAAAATGATCAGTGTTGCAGTAATTGTGGTGGATTAAGGGTTAAGAGCCATTTCAGCCTTCGGGGTGCACTTCCTAATTATCCTTATGGTATCATGATCTACTATATAATAAAAGACTAAGGTTTATGTGCTCTGTCCTTCTCAGTAATGTGACTGGCCAGTTCAGGTTTGGTGGTGCAATGAAAGAAGAAGTGCAAGTATGACTTACACAAGGAGAAATGGCATAGAAGTTATGCGGAGAGTCAGCTTTAAAGACGGCAAGTATAAAGGTGGACAGGATGCAAGAAAGCTACCTCGAGAAGTTAAGAAGCTAAGTAAGCTAGAGTGAGGGGGACATTCATAGACATACGTCCACACACACTCACACACACAGAGATACAGAGAAAAGTAGCTGAATGTGCATGTAGGGAGAGAGACAACAAATATTTTTTAATTATTCTATTCTATACAGGTGGTGTGGCTAGTAAATAATAATCCTCTTTAATAAAATCCCTGTGTGTATCCAGGTGTCCGTGTGTGTGTGTCTTCTGATGCAGTGCGCATGTGCGGGCGCAGTGCGATGCGCGATATTACTGTCAGAGAAAGTTAGAAGCGTTTTACGGAAATGCAAACCAGTATTACTGAGGGAGAAAATTAAAGGTATACAATACAGTGACACATATTACAGCCACATACAAGCCAGTATTACTATCAGAGGAGATTAAAGGCATATTACCGACGCGCACGCCTGTATTACCCCCAGAGAAAATTAAAGGTATATTACGGACGTACAAGCCAACGGACGTACAAGATAGTATTACTGTCACAGAAAATTAAAGACACACAATACACGGCGGCAGCCCACGAAGAACGGTCAGCTCAGCAAGTAAACATCAACAAAAGAAAGGATGAAAGAAAGAAAAATACGACCAACAAAAAGAATGAGGTCAAAGTCCCTTGCCATTTCATATAGACTGTTCCTACTAATGTTTATGCACTACTGTTCTAGTGCCCGTTATTGTAACGGGCTAAATGACTAGTAGGCTAATAATAAGCTTGTAGGTAGAAGTAAGACTGACTAGATTGTGGCCAGATCTGCCCAAGGGTGTCACAGTTTAGCATTTAAAGACGTCGTAAACATTTCAATAGGGCATGTCCAGCTTGTTTTTTTTCTGAAGTGGATCATGACACAGACTGATAGAAGTTTCCTTTGAAAGTCACCACAAATTATAACTGTAGGGTAAGAATGATTCATCATTATAGCGTTGGTAACAGACTGAATCATTTTTGTTGCTGAGCTCCCATATGCAGAAATATAAATATAATATTGCAATATTATGCAAAAATACAAGTAATTCACTAATTAAATAGAATTAGAAAAAAGGGAAACATTATATTCAAACTAGAAAATATTAGTTATGTTTGTAAACTGCACTTATAAGGTTTTGTTATTCCCACAGAGAGAGCTATAATGCCGCTGCCCTCCTTGATAATGATATGTTGCAGGTCTGGCAGGAGGTGACAAGGACCAAAGGGACATGAGGTGTAAGGGTAACAGGATACATACCCAGTACCATTTAGAGATTATTAGAGGAGCCCACCATGAGAGTAATGTGAGTAGGTGTTGTTGGTCCTTGCTTTCCCACTATGTGCTTGAGACTCAGCCTTTACTCTGCGCTCTGGTAAAATGAAAACTGAATGACCATACTGGAGTCGCATTGCTATTCAAAAAGTTTGAATTCGTTGATGTAGCAAATATGCTTGAATAGGATGATAACAAAATAGTACAATTAAAAGCAGTTAGCCTCTCATTACTCGTAAGCACTCTCCTTAGCCAGACTTGGTGCGATTCACTAATACATTCATTTATTAATTTCCAATAAATTAAAACACACTATGCTCATTATATTTAACTCATATACAAATCACAATATATAAAAACATTGTCATATCACAGAAAAAAGGTTTAAATTCACTTGTGATCAGTTAGATCATGCCCACCTACAGAATTGGTGAGAAACTAATGCTCTTTGTTATTAAAGTCCATAATCTACACCCCAAGACCATTGCACCCAGGTGGGTGCACTCTATACCATCTCACATTGGCATCATGAACTAGGAGTCCCAAAGCACCTAATTCCCAAATGCAGTTCCAAAAATGCCCACTAGATGGAAAAAATCCCATCAAAAATCCCAGCTAGAAATGAAAAGGGCCACACAGAATCTTTCTAAAATAAAAACGTTTACTTCTTCAAACTTCCCTGAGGCACAGAAGAAAGCTCTGTGGAGCACAAAAGGCAAAGTGGAATTGTCAGTAACACAAAAGCAATCCAAAGCAAACAAATCCCAAAACCGATTTCAGAGCAGAAGGTCGAAAAGTCCATTATTTTACAAAATGCACAAAACACAGCCAAAGACACAAAAACTCACCAACGTCAGAGCGTATTCATAATGGACCACCAGGAATTGTGGGAGACCCTCCAGATTTATAGGTGGAGGGCAGTTTGTGGCCATTGTCATGTTTTAGCCAAAATGTGGCTGGGGTTCAAAGTTGCATTTCTTGTCAGTTTTGTCCATTTTTGCACTATTTATGTTAAATTTTCTTTAATTATGTAATGTATTCTTTGTTTTTGGCTATGACTATAGATAGATAGATAGATAGATAGATAGATAGATAGATAGATAGATAGATAGATAGATAGATAGATAGATAGATAGATAGTATAAGCTGCCTTGGTTAAATTTCATTTGCTTTGTGGATGCTTTCCCAAGAGTCGGGACCACCTGCCAATCACTGCAAGGCACTGCCCTCCACACTATAAATATTGAGGGTCTCCCTTAGTTCCTGGCATTTCCATTTCAAATGGGCTAGGAAGTTTTTGGTGAGTTCTGTATTTTTTTTTTTTGTGAATTTCTAGAATATTTTGACCTTCAGCTCTGTTTTTGACTTCACCATGGGATTCTGCATTGGGACTGTGTTTGCTCTGGATTGCCTTGCCATTTCAGACCAACTCCATTTTGTGGTCAATGAGTTTCTTGTTCTACAGAGCATTTTTGTTAAAAATACATCTTTTATTTCACAGGCATTCTTCAAGGCCGTTTTTTGTTTCTAGTCGAGGTTTTGATGGTAAAACCCCCTTAGTGGGCAAATGTGCTATTGGGACTCCCAGTTCATGACAGCAGTGATTGGCAGGTGGTCCGGCCTCTTGGTGGACAACCCACAACATACATGTAACATCACCAAGACACTGAAATATAAACGCAACCAACAGTAAATAATCATAAAATAAAATATAAAATAATAAACAATCAAAAATGAAAAATGATGACAGAAAACATAAATCTGAACCCCAGATAGGGGAAGAAACATGAGGTGATATAGACACTGGAGACGCATTAACTTTGACTGTAAGTAGTATGTGTTAATCAAACAATTCAAAGTGAACTTTATTAACAAATATTTGCAAGCCCAAAGACAGAAGACATGTGATTTGAGATAAATAGATGTGATGTTCATATAGTAGGTGTGGACACTAGGAGTCGCTGTTGCCCCTTCAAACCCAACAGACAGACACTCAGGACACAGGGTAAAAGCACTAAGAAGTATTTTAATTCTTTTTCTTTTATAAATAGTGCACCTAAGCACTACAGCCACTCAACACAATTCCCTCTCTTGTCTTTTCTCCTCCACACCTCCCAACAAGCTTTGTACACCTCTACCTGACTCTGTCTCGCTTGCTGGGTTCATTTATATAGCGTCCGGCCCAGAAGTGCTTCTGTTCTTCCATCCATGTGACTTGCCAGCACTTCTGGGTCAGATGGAGAACTAGCATTTTTCTTAAGCCCGGAAGTACTTTTGGATTTCCGTCCTCATGCCTCACTAGTCTAGGACTATGAGGGACACAGGACTCCAAAGGTCAACCTGCTGCGTCTCCCAGTGGCAACCAGCAGGTCTGTGAAGCCAAACTCCAAATCCCATAGTGCCCTAGCGTCTAGGGGGAGGAAGTGTCTAAATATAGTTGCCTTCCCCCATCCTTCCCTTCTCGGGGCGTCCCGGCCGGGTTGAGCAGAGATAACCCACAGAGTGCAGTGTAGATGGAACAATTAGAAGAAGGTATCAGGAGTATTGTGTGGTTAAAGAATTGAGGTGGAGGTTGAAGGTCAGGTTTTTAAGACAGTGGTAAGACCAGTAACGGTGTATGGAGCAGAGACATGGGCAACACAGGAGAAGAAGTTAGATGTGGCAGAAGTGAAAATGTTGAGATGGATTTATGAAGTTACAGACAATCAGAGGCACAACAAAGTGGGTGAATTATGTAAAAAAGTTCAGGAAAGTAGGTTGAAGTGGTATGGACATTTGATGAGAAGAGACAATGAGTGTGTGGGCAAAACAGGGATGGGAATGGAAGTATAGGGGAAGAGAAAGTGAGGGAGGCCAAAACAGGTGGATAGATAAAGTAAAAGAAGAGCTGATGGAACAGAGCTTGACTGGTGAGGAGGTGTAGGACCAAACTGTTTGGAGAAGGTTGATCAAGCACATTGACCCCACATAGAAGTGGGAAAAGAAGAAGAAGATCAAGCATTCAACGGCAGGATTACTTCAAATCTGATTTCTGGTCATCTAAGCCCACCTCTTCCTCCTCACCTCATAACCAGTTTCAACACCATTATTGAGCAGTTGGACTTTGGACTCACATCTGGAACGACGTTCTCTGTTATATTGCATTTTTAATTTTTTTTGCCAACAATTATATGAGAATCACCTGCTGGTGTCCCAACTGTTTATGATTTTTTGTGCTTTTCTTACAGGAGTAAATTCACAACATCTTATAGTGAAATGACATGAACCAGATATGTCCACTGTCTGAATGAAGCTGAAGTACATCACTACATGCCCTCATCAGTGCTTGCCCTCTTCTGTAGTGTCGCCCTGATGAAGGATGACCTTTCTATGGCATGTGATGTAATGCATCATTTTCATGTACTCTTATCAGATAAAGGTATTCTTCTCACAAGGCTGTGTTTGGTAAACAACCCACATAGTTACTAAAAAAGTAGTGGTGCCCAAGCGTATCTCTTGTCGACACTTAATGGTGATTTTTCCTGGAAAATAATTGTTTCCACTCAATGAAAGAAGTCAACGACACGCCCATGGAGTATTTATTGTTACTTCTGATTTGTCTAAAAGCTTTCTTGGTGAAACACAACTGAGCTAACTAGAGAGTGAACCAAAATAACTAATTGTCTACTGATTTGGCACAAAGCAAAGAAACAACATGTGTGAAAACAACTTAAGTCTATAAATTACCTGGAATAAAAGTAATGAATGAATGAAAAGTAGTATTGGAGTCACAATTGCCATCGATGAAGATATATTGTCAATATACACTCTCTACAGGTCCAAATGCCAAGGATATTGTGTACTTTAGGGTAGTCAAACTATAGCAATGTCCTGTAAGCATGTGAGTTACCAAGTCGTGTGGTATTTCGTAGTACTTTGGAGACTTTCAGCACTTTATATAAAGAGATTTGATTGAGCTTTGTTGGGTTAGAATGAGCCATTCCATTCATTATTTTTAATGATTGTATTATTTCATTGAGGACTCAACTCGGGGCTCAAACTTTCTGTTCCTTTTTTCATTTCCCCTTTAAATTGTTAATTGCTTTCAGTTTAGTTTGGAGCCAGTTGGGGCAGAGCCTTCAATTGCTCTGTGGTCCTTAGATGTTCAAGGTAATACAGCTTCAGTCAATTGAGGGAGATAAAAATGTCATATATTTGCTGGTGGTCCATCCCGGGTTTGTTGTTAACTGTTTAATTTATTAGTTTTTGTAAATCAATTTTGTCAGTATAATATTTTTTAAATTGCTGCCTTCAATTGTTAATCATCTCTATGTACAAACTTGTAAGAGCTGTGTGTTTGTCACACAAAAACTTGCACATCTATAGCTTTTGAAGGATCATCTTGGTATCAATGGACAGCTTATGCTGTGACACATGGGTTGGGGGAGAGAAATTCAGCTTCAAGACCCTCCCACGGTTGGCTCAGACCCAGCAGTGCACCTAACGTGACAGGATGTACACAGTTGTGTGTCTCGCTGTCCGTCTTGACACATAGCTGACACTACAAGTACTGGTCTGACACAAATGAGATCGCCAAATTACACTTGCGGCCCACATCGTCTGCGATTTAAGCCTTCAGTTTGCCACCATGCTATATCGCTGAAACGTCAAGTATGGCCGAGCAAACATGCTGCAGATCTGACACTAAACCATTTTCACTAACTGAAGATTGTCACACACGTGCACATGGGAAATGGTTTGTAATAATCACCCGATCCGGGACGCGATTATTACACTTCACCACCCGAGAGGGAAGTGAACAATGTTTGAAGGGTATAATAGCATTAATATATTCAATCCTCTGCCCCTCTTCTCCCCTATAGGTGCCCCCCCCCCCCCAATACTTGAAAGAAATCAGATGGAAGTTGGACTGGTTAAGTATATTGTAATCCAACGTTGATACATTTACATGCCTGGTGACTGAGTGCTCATTAGTGATCCCTTTTCCCCAGACACCGTCCCCAACCCAAATCTTAATCCCTGATTTGAAACACACAAAAAGAAAAAAGATATCAAAAAGAGGAAGATTAAACATAGTCCATGAAATAGTGAAGAATCCTGTAGTACAGTTCTCAGGCAAAAATGGCTTCCTGGCTGGCTATCCTGAAAAACTTAGACACGAGTCCAACTCACCAACGGGAGCACCCGGAGAAGCTAAGGTCCATATACTACCACCCCTGGACTCCACTTGGGGATTTGCCTCACCATTTCAACTTTGGGGTGGCCACCAACAAATAGCAGACATCCCTGGGTGAGGTCTGATCATGAAATATTCTTTTAAGCATAGATAGTTGTGCTCCTTGCCTTCTGCTTTTTTTTCCTCCTCCTCGATCCGCCATTCCCCTTAAAAAGAAAAGTTTCCCGCTGAAACATCCTTTCCCTGCTTAGATGTCATAGCAACTGGCAGCTGGAATCGTTAACGGGCGGGGTTCTCCCAGAATTTGGTTGTCCACAATCGTGCCTGAAGAGATCTTTCTTAGACACCCTCCCAGCCATATAATACAGTGACGGCCAGTCCAGAAATCCAACCCGCTTGTCGTGTTATGTAGCCTTCCTACATGTTGACAGGCTCAAATAGTGTCATTTTTCAGCCAGACCAGGGGTTGGCGCTCTCATCTGATCCTCTCTCCTCTTTTCCCTCTGCAGACTAGCCAAAGACCATGCCTCTCAGTAACATTACCACCGGTCCACTGATGACATCACTTCCGCCACCTTTTGTTTTTTTTATTTTATTAATTTTAAATAACATTTGTAGCAGATCGAGTATTCATCCACCTCTTGAACCTTCAGGTACCACTCTGATGACCAGGTGAAAATATAAATATTCTTTATTTTATAAGAATACCGTGCACAAAGCACTCTCCACACCCCACTCATAAACACTACAATTCTCTTCAACAGTAAACCAATACCTCCTCGCCCAGACACTTCGCCCTCCTACCTCCCAGCTCAGCTCAGTGTACTGGGCTTCCCACAGTCCTTTTATATCCCCTGACCCGGAAGTGGTTCCTGGCCAAACCCACAAGTCCATTTCCTTCCGGGTCAGGGTAAACAGTCCTTTTCTTCACCCCGGGAGCACGTCGTTCCTTCCGGTCACGTGATGATGACGCACTCCCAGGTTATAGGGCACACAAGAGCCCACTAGCCCCCCTACAGCGACTCCCGGTGGCCCCCAAGGTATCCAACAGGGCTGTGTGTATAAACTACAAAATCCATGAGGCCCTGCTGGAACTCGGGGCACCATCATGCTGTCTGGAGGGCTCCTCCTAGCGGCCTGGGGGTGGCGACCGGAGTCTGTAGCCGGTCGTCCATCACACATTCCATACAAATAAATCAAGTTTTACAAAACTAGGTTCAAATCAAATCAATGCCCACTCCTTTGAGAAAGAGAGCTAGGCCAGCAGAGTAAAACTTTAAGGTAGCAAAAATAAGTATACAGGTAAATTAATAAATGAATAAAGATAAATGGAGTAAAAGAAGGGAGAGAACCTGCCTCCTCAATTAAAATGCTTATTCTAAAATGTCATTGATTAGATCCTGCCAAGTTTTGAAAAAGTTTTGTACAAATCCTCTAAGTGAGAATTTGATTTTTTCCAGTTTCAAATATTGTATAACATCAGTTACCCACTGACTTAGAATAGGAGAGTTAGGATTCTTCCAGTTGAGCAAGATAAGTCTATGTGCCAACATTGGAGTAAAGACAATTACAGTTTGTTTGTCCTTCTCCACTTTAAGCCCCTCTGTGAGCCCACCAAACACAGCTGTTAGTGGGTTAGTGACACCAAGGGTTTCTGAGAGGCATTTAAAGAATGATGTTAATTTGGTGCAGGTCCAAAACATGTGACCCAGTGAGGCCAGAGCTCGATTGCAGCATTCGCAGTTTGGATCTTGTCCTGGAAACATTTTGGACAATTTTAAATGAGAGAGATGCACTTGATAAACAGTTTTGAGTTGAATAATTGTATGCTTTGCGCATATGGAGCTCAAGTGGATTCTCTGCATTGCTACCTTCCACTTCTTTTCTGAGATGTTGAGTGAGAGATCCATTTCTCACTGTACTCTGGGATCTTTAAAAGGGAGGTACTGTAAAATGGTTTTATATATTATGATAATACTCTCTGAGTCCTCAAGACTGAGAAATATTTTTTCAAACATAGAGGAAGGTGGGAGATGGGGAAAACTGGGCAGGTTCTGTTTAGCAAAGTTTCTAATTTAGATAGATAGATAGATAGATAGATAGATAGATAGATAGATAGATAGATAGATAGATAGATAGATAGATAGATAGATAGATAGATAGATAGATAGATAGATAGATAGATAGATAGATAGATAGATAGATACTTTATTAATCCCAAGGGGAAATTCACATACTCCAGCAGCATACTGATACAAAAAAACAATATTAAATTAAAGAATATTTTGTAACACAAGACCCTTACAATAATCTCCAGAGTCACTGGGAATGCTTCCTTTCATTTCAGGTGCATGCACCACTTGCTCCGACATGTGTTTAGATCACATAATGGACACTATGCCATCATGTCTTGACAACGATCTGCATCACACATACAGGCTGATCCTCTTTATCGCTCACTGTGAGTCAGGTGTTTCTAAAGCCTAACAAAGTCTTTGCTGGCTTCCGCTCATGAGCAAGGTGACAGCACCCTCCACCGTGTGACCCGGACTTGTGTATGTCCTGATGGTCGCAATCACAAGTGCTCCTTGAAACTTAGCACACAGGCCAAACACACTAATGACTGGAGGGCAACCAGTGCCATCTACTGACTGTCAAGTACACTCTTCATCACAAAGGAAGAGTGCAAACAAAGAGATGCCACAAAGAAAAATAACAACTGCTAACACTGCACGCCTCAAACCAAATGCAAGAAATGGTTCACTGCCAGCCAACAACAGACCATAAGATGAAAAGACACCGCTGAACATGCCGAAGCAAGATGTAGGCCTGAATACAAAGCCACTGAGCTATATGCTCCAACTCTGGCCCATCGACATGCCAGGCTCAACCCCAAATTCACATTATGACCCTGCCAAACACTCTTTCATGTCTTTCTTGATTTAAATAGACATTCCACCAGTCACCGCTCAAGCAAACATTGCTTTTACTGCTCCACATTAACGTTTCTTAGATGAATACTACTTGGGCATGTTGGATCAGCTCTGTCTTCACTGTGTGGGGCTCTATTTTACTGGGAAAAAACAGAAAAGACTATGTTACCACAACAGAAATGTATTGTTTATTCTATATGAACCACCACATATACTGAAAGATATTTTCACTTCCACATAAAGTACACGAAAAAACATTTTGAACTTTAGCTTTTTCATCTATTGGGGCCTCTATTGATAATCCACCAGGAAATGGCTCCTGTGTCTTCAGAATTCATAATCAGGCTTATCATTATATTGCTGGACTACACCCCTGTAAAGGCCAACCTTCAGGTTACACCAGTAATTACTTTATGAAGCACCATATGAAGTACCCCTTTATGAAGCACCAGATAGATAGATAGATAGATAGATAGATAGATAGATAGATAGATAGATAGATAGATAGATAGATAGATAGATAGATAGATAGATAGATAGATAGATAGATAGATAGATAGATAGATAGATAGATACTTTATTAATCCCCAAGGGGAAATTCACATACTCCAGCAGCAGCATACTGATAAAAAACAATATTAATGAAAAAGTGATAAAAGAACAGTGCAAGTTAAAAAGTGCAAAGTGGAGAGTGCGAGACAGGTATAACAGGCAATAACTTTATATAATGTTACTGTTTACCCCCCACACACACACACACCCCCACCCCGGTGGAATTGAAGAGTCGCATAGTGTGGGGGAGGAACGATCTCCTCAGTCTGTCAGTGGAGCAGGACGGTGACAGCAGTCTGTCGCTGAAGCTGCTCCTCTGTCTGGAGATGATACTGTTTAGTGGATGCAGTGGATTCTCCATGATTGACAGGAGCCTGCTCAGCGCCCGTCACTCCGCCACAGATGTCAAACTGTCCAGCTCTGTGCCTACAATAGAGCCTGCCTTCCTCACCAGTTTGTCCAGGCGTGAGGCGACACAGGTGAGGTGAAGGATTTATATCGGCCGAGTGTGACAAATTTTTGCCTATTAGAGAGATATGATGTGAGCTATTCAAGGGCTAAGCCAGAGATCCTAACTGCAGAGAGACGTGACAGGAGGCGTTCATGATTAACGGTGTCAAATTCTGCACTGAAGTCAAGAAGAAGGAGAATATTAAGTGAACCGCAATCTGCAGACCAAAGATCACTAACTACACAGAGAAGAGCTGTCTCAGTGCTGTGCTGTGTGCGAAAGCCAGACTGAAAAGGCTCATAGATTGTATTGTGTAGAAGAAAAGCATGGAATGGTGTAGCAACCACACGTTGTAAACTTTTTTCAATGTTTTTTCTTTTATATTGCTGCGTATATTGACCTCAGAGAAGTGGAACCTCCCAGATATTCAGGAATGTAACTAATATGGCTGCCTCCTTAGCCCCTAATTCATAGTTTTGCAGACTCCATGTATAGCTAGGAAATTGAGTTGGTTCATTTTGTCATTGGCTTTGTTTTTATCACTTCTGTAAAATCTGTTTGCATTAGCTAAGTGTTATGAGCTCAGAGTTCCAAAGCATAGAATGTCACAATTCTCCAAAATGGGTAGGGAGGATATTTACTATTAAATCTGGGGAAACACATGATCTTTATAAAATAAAAGATTTATTTTCACAAAACTTTTGTGATACATGACAGAAAGCTCCATGGAACACAAAAGGCAAGAGGAATCGCATAAAAAGGCAAAGGCAATCCAAGGCCAACAAAGTACCAATACAGAATGAAAAATCCAAAAGTACAGCAATAAATGCCAGTAAATTCATTGAATCCCTGATGCATTCGAATGAACTGCAAGGAACTGTGGGAAACCCTCACCTTTATAGGTGAATCATTTCTGAGTAATGCCAACATCTGTACACTGAGCAAATCCTTACAGGTGTCACCATGAACTGGCCTTCAAGAAAGGACCTTCACAATTTGGAAATGCAGAAGTAATCAAAGCAGAACTGGTTTCATTATTAGACATGAACTCAAAACCAAGAAGCTGGAGTAAGCAGATATGTAATTTTATAAGCAATGGGTTGGTGCATGGAACAGTAACTATGATAAATTTTTTCTCCAGTCGGGTCAAATTAAAGGGTATTGTGACATCTGGCAACAGCTGTGAGGGATGAGGACCGCATTTGGGTGTGTCCTTCTTCCAAGGCAATATTCTACTGTGGTGTCAGTATGCAAGTCAAGGGGCTAATTTCCTGCACAGCGGGTTATCCTGAGTGAGATGTTTATGAGGGGAACAAGTGACTCTTGGGATAGTAGAACTAAAGAGTGTGGAAACAATAACACAGTAAGTAGTACTGAATTGAAAGAGAACTACTAAGAGAGTGCAAGGTTCAATAAGGAGTGAGATAGGGATGATGGGCAGGTTGAAGGCTTTATTGTGGACTGCTTTGTCAGCATCACTGAGGACAGCAGAGTGATGGCGGTGATTGCAGAAAAAAGACAATGGCGAAAACTCTTTGAAGGCGCAGGCCAGACACAGTGTTACTTCTGCAGAGTAGATATAGTATGTTTTCTTGATATATTTCAGTTCGAGAACTCAACGCTAAATTAAATTATCTAAAAAAATAAAAATGAAAATATCAAAATATCTGTGTGCAAAAGCAATTTGAAATTGAGTTTGCTCATTTTATTGTGATGTTTGTATGGAGTTTTATGTAGAGTTGAAGTTTTGCATAGAGTTTGCACATTTTCCCAGTGTATGAGTTTTCTTTGGGATCTTTATTTTCTTCCTGTTGTCCAAAGACGCTTGGTTACTACTGACTCTAAAATGGCTTGGACCAAGCACAATCATGCATTTGAGTGGTCCCTCAGGCTGGTATACCCAGAACGGGGTCTCGTTCTCCACAATCATGTATTGAAATAAAGTTAGACAGTGTTATTCATTTTTTGTATACCTAAGAAATTTTTCCCATTACCAAGAGTGTGTGTTTTGTAAGTTATTTTCATCAGGGAACATTATGTTAATGTTTTTAAATGTTTATCCTGTTGAGCAATGTAGAAATTTGATTACCATATTATAATTTTGTTTTCTGAATAGGCGTAGCCAGGACAAGGGTGTTTGTTGCTCAGGACGTGGTTCATGGAAGTCACATATACCAGTGTTATTGGTATGAGCCTTTAAAAAGCAACCACATATATTTTACAGACCTCAAGATTGCTTTTGCTTTCAAAATACTGTTTGCAGTATTAAATAATTTCTGCATTCAAATTTTGACAACATTTTTTGAATTAACATTTTGGTTTCAACAGAAGTATAGCAGAATTACTGGTAACAAACCTGTGTAGTTTTTTAGGTTAGATAGATATCTTCTGAAGGCGTAACAGTTTGAAAAAAGTTGTGGGTAATAGGTGGATAATTGCCAAGTTTTATATGACATCATTTTGTTTTATTGTGTTATTAGATCACCTAACATAAAAGGTACCAATGTAATCTCTTAGGTGTTTTTCTTAATGGGGGATAAGAAGAAATGTTGAAACTAGCTACAGTATTTAATTGTTTTCTGTAACCACCTACTTGTCGAAATTGTACCCCTTGTATACAACCCTAGGCTTTAATTTTCACTCCTTTACTACCAACAGAGGACTTGAAAAAGCATCCTTCATTCCCTTAAGGGACTGTAGCTAAACAAAGAATGAAGAATCATAGCACTGAACAATGCTAGTAATCAATAATCAGACAGAGACACTGAGTTTAAGCTTTTCCTTAAAAATATTTACAGTATTTACATAATAACCAATAGCAGAAAATGTAAACAATATAACAAATTATCCAACCTGTATGGCTTCATTTAGTCATCATGCAGTCCTAGATGACAATTCCCAGATGGCCCAGTCCCTTAGTTACACATTATACAGTATATCCTTAATTGAAGAGTGAAAAAGAAAGATTTCTTGCTAGAGACAGAGCTTCTTGGAAAGTGTCCAGCAGCTAAGCAGATAGCAAACCTCATTTAAATGTCCATGGCTCCTCAGAAAGAGTCAGAAAGGCAGCAACCAAACACTTCGTTTTTACAACAAAGTGCCCATTAAACTAAACATGGAAAATTTAAATTGAAATTGAAAAAAAATTCTAATAAAAGGCACTCAACTCTCTGCCCCTTTCTCGCCCTAATTAAGCTTAATATCCTCTAGCAAAGAGGCTAACGCTCTTGCAGCTTCTCAAAATACAGGAAAGTTATCACACAAGCTGAAGTTGTCAGTTCCATGGGAATCAAACACTCACTAAGCTGCCAAGAGACTGCAAACAGACTGGCTAAAGACTGGTAAGGGCCTGCTTCACCTTTCAGTTTGCCCAGAATATGCTTCCATTCAGTCCAGCTTGACAAGCCTTTCAGACCTCAATTGTTTACCTGAAGTATGCCAAGAAACACACTTCTACTGTCCTGGGGGGTATTTTCCGTACGTCGCTTAAATCATCCGAGATCAGATACCTCATCTTGGATGAGTTAATGCTGGCGAAACTCATCCGGGATAAGTCGGTTTTTCAAACGCAGCGGTGTAGTAGATTAGCCTAGCTGGATCTAATCATTCGACGTGAATGCGCGCCCACGCTGATTGAAAAGCCCATATATATTGAGTCTAGAAAACATGATCAGCAAGTCTTTGATAGGCTGTAACAAAATGACGAAAGAACGGGTGCATTTTTTTTTCACACAAGCGGAGCAAGACCTTTCATTCGAGGGTCATGAAGAATTTCAAGATTTAATATGCACAAGGGGTAACACTGCAAAAGCAGCCCAAACCAGAAAAGACGGCTGGCAAAAAGTGGGCGATAAATTAAATGCGTGTGCATTGCACTTACTGAAAGCAGCGTTTCATTTCCTATGTGTCAGATTAATTATTATTTAATATGTCATAATTCCAGATCAAACGTGAGCACAAGGAGAACATGGGAACAGGTTAAAGTGAAGTACAAGAATATACTTCAAACTGGTAAATATTGGTATATAACTATTTAAAGAATTGTTGACATAAAGAATCATATATAATGTAAAGAACATTAATTTTAAAGCTAATAAGAAGGCAGACAAGCAAAAAACAGAAGAGTTGGCTATCCAGCAAAATGCCCATCTCCCTGTTTCTGAGGGCATTCCAGGGGGAAGCTCCTCCTCAGAACCAGTGGCAGGATGCAGTGGTCACTTCATTTCAGGTAAAGGATGGTCATTGCATATATATGTCCTCAATGTGTGTCATAGGTATGTTCCATATAGCCCTCTTTTTTTGTTGGGTCAGTTGCAGGGAATGTCATATCCCTAGAACCTGTGTCTGACCAATGAGATATTGACAAAGGTCAAATATCTGATGAAGACACTGTGTCTGATTATTCATCAGGAGGAGAGGTACATTTTCCAAATACAGTAATGTTTGATCAAACTCCACTGTGATCAGTCCCATGTGCCCCAATCACATTTGGAAACCCTGGGTAATGAGAATGTTAGGCTGATTGTGAGATTCTTTATGGAACTGTGGGTGTTTTAGCCTGTGTATTACCTACCTGCAATGGCATGAAACGCCTCTTTTATTGTCTACACACGCAGGTGTCCAGGAAACACTATGAAAACCCAAAGGAAATATTTCAGAACCAAACAGACTGTACGAATTGCCTGGCAAACTGCACTTTTAGATAGATTTTCTGCATCGCCTACAATATATAAAAAAAGTGCCGCTTGCAAAAAACCTCAAAGCAATGCATACTGTCTGTGTGGTTGTGAGAGCCCGACTTCGCCGAGTTTGACTTCGAATATAAGGTACTAATTAATTTTTGAGGTGCAATATTCCCCCTCAGCTAAAGCGGTATCTTTCGAAAATAATTTCGTCCGGGAGCAATAAAGGATCTTGCCGATCGCGCAAACCCCTCTCTATATGAAATTCTCTTCTTATAATTTGCGCACCAATATCAATTGGTCGCTCATTCATGAACGGCGAAGTCATGACTGAATGAATTCCACGCATGGACACTGATTAAGTGTGTGAGCTAATCCTTGGCCACATCGAACGAACCTGCTCCGAGCAGGTTTCAGGATTAGGATGTGTTGCTATGACAACACTTCCGCAAGAGTTTCGAAAAACCAACAGATCCAGGATCAGGCCAAATCGTCAACAATTACATCCGGCTAAATGAGTAATCCACGTACGAAAAATACCCCCCTGATTGCGACTGTGTGTTTGTGACTGTTTCAAAACATATTAAATAAAGAACAGAATAATTATTCTGAATCAGTACAGCAGGTGTTAATTGGGTTTGGTGACTTCAAGATTCACTTTACAATTAGTATTTTTCTTGTGTTTACTTGATTTTTTAAATTTTTATTTTTAATCAAAAATGTGGAGCCATTTTATGCTAGTGTTTTTAATTGCAGGTACTGCCATTTTGGGACTCAATTGTCATGGTTACAGCCATAATGTTAGCAACAATGATAATGTTGTATTACAGCCTAATATCATTTTCATTTCTTTATTTATTGATGTCGTTCTTAATTATTATTCATATGTGTATGTTATTTCTATTAAAATATGTTGTTTATCGGTTAATTGTTTACAGTCCCTTTCAGTTTTCCTATATTTCTTGCTCTTTGTCAGTGTTATACCTAAAAGCCGGGGCCACCCTGATGTCACCACTCCCATCTATTTAAGCAAAATAAAACAGGAGCCTGAGCAGTTGTTCATTGACATTTTCTGAAGAAGTAAAGTTACTGGTTCTGTTTTTTTTTTAAATATCTTTTTGCTCTCTTTATTTGGGGCTTGTTTGCTTTAGGATGCCTTCTTTGCGAACTCATTTTTGCTCTAATAAGCTTTGCTTGTTGTTGATTTCCATAAATGGAAATATTTTTCCATTAATTAAGTGATGAACTTTGGCCAGTTGACATCAGTGGAGATTAAAATTGTTAAAGAGAACCTCAACCAACTGCCGCCTACCCTGTCCTGGGTATGTCTTCAATGATCCCAAAGCTCCTTTATCTAAGATGACTATTCCATGTGCAGGAGAGCTGGCTGGTATTAGAGCAGTGACATCAAGTGCAGCATTGAAAGTAGTAGTACACTTAGAGGTATTCTGTATATGCTTTCCAGTTTTTAGCAGGTTCATCATGGCTCATAAAAGTAACACACAACTAAGAGTCGCAAACAGTAATTGACTTTGCTAAAAAAAAAAACTGCTGCACTTAGTGCTTAAAGTAATACTCCACCCAAAAATTAAATTTTTTATATGATACTTACCCCATGAAGTTTGTAGTGATGGCTGAATTTTTGTTTTTGATTTCATATTTTCATGAAGAGTAGAGACTAAAAAAAATATGATCTAATAGAAGGCAATGCTGTAAAGTACAGCAGCAAATGATTGGAAAAATGAAAAAATGGAAAAAAGAAAAAATATCACATTAATCATGTCATATTATGTACATGTCATTTATCCAGTTGAATGCTCAAAATGAGCAAAATGCATGCTATTTTGCTAAAATAGTGTTAAATGGAAGTAATCAGTGCACATCATAAACAGGAAAGTAAAGCCTCATGGAAGTCACTTTTTGAATTGAAGTGATGACTCTTGACCAACGAATAAGGGAGGCAGGTTAGTAAACAAGTGTAACTAATCTACAGCTAGTCTTGTTTAGGCCTCATGTTTCTCCTCAGTTTGCTTAGCTGGCCATCTGATTGCCTGTTAATAGTGGCATGGCAGCAATTAATGTCTCACCCTCTCTCTACATATTTTTTGTTGATTTAAAGGGACAGGGCACAGGGGAATGTATATCCTGATATAAACATAGAAATGATTGCAATTGTTAAGCAATGAAATGAGTGTCATTGTCATTATTGTAAATGTTATTCATTATGAGCTTATGAAAAGGTCCAGAAATCCCTAACCAAATAGCAATGAGGATGGTAGGTACACATTAGTAGAATTGTATCAGAATCATAATTGTCTCTCTGTAAGTCATTCTCCAATTACGTAGATAATACAGAAGAGTTGATACTTGACATTCATTGCCTGCCCAGCTTTTTCTAATAACCAACTTAATCAAACAGCACCAAAGCTTATACAATACCTTGTTATAGTGTGGGATAATATTCAAAAAGAATGTCTCATTACAGCACAAACTTCACAGTATATCACAAGCTGTATATAATACATATTGTGACAGATTTCATATCAGATTGGTAGGACACTTACAAAAATATCCCGACGACACTCCAAAGTAATGCAGTATGGAAGAAATGGGAGGCATCTTTTAACGAGCACTTTCCAAACCAGTGGACAAGAGATTTCTCAATTAGGGACACCCACTTTGCATATTTTTTACAATGGATAAATGTATGTTAATCCAAGTTTTTCTACTTATTTTTCACAGTATATTGTAAATATTTGTCTTTTTCTATGACTTTGACTTAAATATATTCGATTCATATTTTAGTTTATATTATTTGATTTATATTATTCGAAATTGGAAAAAATCAAATTCTCAGTTAGAGGATCTGTACAAAATTTTTTCAAAACCTGGCAGGATCTAATCAATATTATTTTAGAATAAGAGAAATAACTGTTACCGCATTTAATTCCCTTCTCCATCTCTTATTTACATATATATTTATTTCTCCCTTTCTTTTGTTTATTGTTGCCTTATTAAAAATCCCTAAGCAATTCTCCTTTGGCTAAGCTCTCCTTCTCAGGGGTGGGGTTTGATTTGTCTTCAATTTTGTTTGGTTTTAAATTGATCTATTTGTATGGAATGATTACAATAAAAATTAATAATAAAAATATATATATATATATTCGAATCAGTATCACGCTGTACTTTGTCTCAAAATAAAAATTCAAAAACAAGCATAAAGTGTTGGGGAATTCCTTGTATAATCTCCTGGATGAAGAGCAATCAAATGTGACTGGGTTTCTGGTCATATGCAAGATATCAGTTGACAATCTTGCACATTTGGTAGCGTTCTTTTATATCAGGAGAGAGGAAGTTAAAACAAAGTAGAGGAACAGGAAATGACATGAAAAGCGGAACAGGAAGTGATGTCTTCAAGAGTTGATAGATTGACGTCATCGGATGAGAGCGGAAGTGACGTTATTGTTTGCGTCCACAAGTGATGTCATTAGATGGGTAGTGGAATTGCCTTTGTCTGGTTGAGTTGAAAAAGAGTCATTATTCTTCCGTAGGTCTGTTGAAAAAGGGACAAAGGTGTCAGTACTTGTTTCCAACCCTCTATCTGTTGTACTTTCACTCCCATTTGTGACAATTTATAATCTGAATAAAAATATGAAGTATGATTTCCATATATTTCTAATAGCATATATTTGTTTTTTTCCATATAGGTAAGTCTGTCTGATGCATGTGGAATTCTTTTTGTAACATAACACACTAAGTCTGTTAAACTTGCTCACAAGGTGATCTAAGTTAGTACACAACTTTGTTCCCCTTCTCCAACTCCCAGAAACACACTGCCAGAGTCTTAGTCTTAGTCTGCTGCAACCATGAGCCATACTGTGCTAAAACCCAAAGTTAGTCTTGAGCTGTAAATACGTACTAAAACCAGATCATCATGGGAACATCCTCAGCTGATGGTTCACTGCAACTAATCTATTGTGTTTGTTAGTTTCCCAAACCACAGAAATAGTGCCTTGGTCATTTTTAAAGCTCAAGGAACAATTGTTAAAAATGGAAGTACAACTCCGATCATAACAACAGGCACCAGCTTCTCTAAACTCTGACCATTGACCAGTGACTTTTCTGATATAGCTGACTACTTCAAAACATGAGGAACTCCCCAGGCTAAGGACAGGAAAATGCTAAGGGCATAATAATTTGGGATTTGGGCTTACCTCCACTAAAAGTGGTGACAGACAGATGAAAGCCTATAACACCACACCTGTTGTTGAAACAGTATGGTGCATATCAGGGGGTCCTGGAGTAGGCCTTGGAGTTTAGCATTGGGATTTTCTCCGAGATTTGCGCAGGGCAGTGAGCAGCCTTTCCCGGTTGAATTGTTTTGAGGTGTCTCGACCTGCCTCTGTTGCTCTCCTCTGATTATGATTGCGTGATTCAACTTAATTTTGTACACATCGGTGGATGTTATGAAGGTCAGCCCCTGGCGTATCTGTTTACCTGAATCTGATGCTGTTCAGGGTCGATGCAGTAGTGTATATGCTTAAAATATAATTTCCCAAAGTTTGAGCAAAGAACAAACACCTTATTACATTAGCTACATGCTTTACTAAATTATAATTAAAAAGTAGATTTACATTCTTACAGCTATATTTAAATGTCTTTTAATTACAATAATTAGCAGACATGTGTTTTTGCCAGCTTTACATCTGTATTTCTGCCATTTTAAAGAGAAACACAAATATCACATTTCCACTCTCGACCTAAGAGCCAAACAGCAGACTGTTTCAGAGTCGGAAGCTGGGGATGTTCTCGGTAATTTGGCGGTATGTGAATGGCTTTAAGTTTAATTTGAAAAGTGAATATTTCTTGTAAATGCTCTTTGTGTTCTCATTTGCTAAACCATAGCTTTTATTAGATTTTATTGAACACGCATAATGATTACAGCAATAAAACACGTTCTCATTGCGGTGTCTTATTTACAAATTGCTTGTAATTCCTGTCATTATTGCATTATTACCTGTCGTGAATGAGTCTGTCCTGACTGATTTATACTCTAGGGGACACACTCAAGCCATCTTTGAACCAAAATGAACACCAAGCAAGTCAAAAATATACACAACTAGGGAATTTATTGCAAAGGGAAGGTTAAGGCACAACAAAAACAGAAATGTACAAATGAAATGATAAATAATAAAGATCATTGTACTGATGTGCCTACCTACCAGTTCCTGGTCCACGTTTCCACACATTCAAAAAAGCTCTCCCAACGCAGCTCCCATCAAGCACTAAAACTTCTTCTCCATACTCTGACCTTTCTCAGTGCTATCATTTGAGCATTTAGTCTGATTCAGACAGGATTCATTTTATAGCAGGAGGTGTGGTAAAGTAATTATTACCAGAGGACCTCTGATTTTTTTGGTCCCATTTGGACGGGATGTTCATTTAACTCAACGTGTCACAGATGGACTCCAATCAAGTTTTAGACATTTCTCAAGGAGAATTAAACCAAAAAAGGATGCACCTGAGCACAATTTGGAGTGCCACAGGAGAGTGTCTGAATACTTGAATGAATGAGAGGCTTCAGTTTTTGATTTTTAATACATTTGCAAAGTTTCTGAAAACATGTTTTCACTTTGATGTTATGGGTTATTGAGTACAGATTTGTGGCCAAAAATGGCAAATTATACATTTAAATTGTAATGTGCAAAACAATATAAGTCCTAGGAGGTTCTGGTCAAGCTTTATAACACACTGGTGAGGCCTCATCTGGAGTATTGTGTGCAGTTTCGGTCTCCAGGCTACAAAAAGGACATAGCAGCACAAGAGAAGGTCCAGAGAAGAACGACTAGGCTGATTCTAGGGCTACAGAGGATGAGTTATGAGGAAAGATTAAAAGAGCTGAGCCTTTACAGTTTAAGAAAAAGAAGATTAAGAGGAGATGTGATTAAAATGTTGTGGTGTGACCCTGTTTTAAAAAGGTTGAGTTAGATCCTGGAATTTCCCAATTGACATTGCTGATTTCCCAATTGCCGTTCTTGGCTAAAATATCAGAAAGAATTATTTGTAATCAATTTTTTGATCATCTTAACTCCAATAATTTATTTGAGATCTACCAATCTGGCTTTAGATGTTATCATGGTGTTGAGATGGCCTTCCTGAAAGTATCTATCTTGTTTCTAACTGTGGTAGGGCAGCAGTCCTTGTCCTTCTTGACCTTTCTGCAGCTTTTGACACTACTGTTCATGAGATGTTGCTGTTGTGGCTTGAACATATGGTGGGGTTCAAAGGGGCTGCCCTTAACTGGTTACTGGTAGACACTTTGCAGTGACTTTCAATTCCTCGTTTTCGTCTACTGATCCTACTAAATGTGGTCTTAGGGTCCTATTTTATTTTCTATATATCTTCATCCTATAGGAGGTATTTTGAGGAAGTTTAATATTTGTTTGGACTGTTATCCTGAAGACACAGAGGTTTATATCCCTGCGTGCAACTCTGCCAAGTATCAGCTGCACAATTGTCTTGTAGAACTAAGATCCTGGATTGCTGTGCTGACAGCTGGTCCTACAGCCAAAGCTCAGAAACTCCTTGGAACTTTTATGGATTTTTGCAAACCTTAAGTTCATAATCTTGGGGTTATTATTAACAGTAACCTTTCTTTTGAGACGCAGATTAATTCTGTGCGCAAGAGTTGTTTTTTCCAGCTTTGTCTTTTAGCCAAGGTTAAGCCATTTTTTTATCTCCTAGGGATCTTGAGAAAGTTACTCCTATTTTTATCTTTTCTCAGCTTAATTACCGCTACTTGGTGTATTCTGGAATCAGCAAATCCCTGATATGCAGGTTGCAGTCGGTTCAGAATGCTGCTGCCCATTTTTTGGTTGGGGCAAGAAAAGTCTGATTCTGTGTCTCCAGTTTTAGCCTTTTTACACTGGCTGCCTGTTAGTTTCAGAATTGATTTTAAAATTGTGTTGCTGCTGGTTTTGAATTCAATACATGGGTATGCTTCCACTTATTTATCTCAATTAGGCCAGATGTCCACGTGATCATCATCATCATCTAATTCTCCCACGTGAAGCCTGAAAACCATCAGGACTGGTTGAGATCATTTATGTTAGGTAGAATGCCCAGTGGGGGGCTGGGTGGTCTCCTAGCTTCGGAACCCCTGCAGATTTTTTTTTCTCCAACCATTTGGAGTGTTTTTTTTTTGTTCGTTTTTTCTGTCCTCCTGGCCATTGGACCTTACTTTATTCTTTGTTACTTAGTACTGCCTAATCTTATTTTCATATTTTTCTATTTTCTTTCTATGCACTTTGAGCTACATAATTTGTATGAAAATGTGCTATAGAAATAAATGTTGCTGTCATACACCAGCCATCCAGAGATCTTAGATCTAACGGTTAGTTGTCTCTTGTTGACCCTTGTACTAAGTGCAGAACTAGGGGGAACAGGGCTTTTGCAGCTGCTGCATCTCATCTGTGGAATTCATGGCCCAAATACTTTAAGGAGTCACCTTTAACTGAACTGTTTAAAATGAGACTGAAGACGTATTTCTATTCTCTAGCTTTCCATGTCCTTCAGTGCATACTGATGGTTCCCTCCTCATTTATTTGTTTCAGTTTACTGCTGGTTGTATTGTGTTTTATTGTATTTTTTTCTATTTATGTTCATTGTATGTTTTATTGTACAGTAATCCCTCGCTACATCGCGCTTCGACTTTCGCGGCTTCACTCTATCGCGGATTTTATATGTAAGCATATCTAAATATATAACGCGGATTTTTCACTGCTTTGCGGGTTTCTGCGGACAATGGGTCTTTTTACTTCTGGTACATGCTTGCTCAGTTGGTCTGCCCAGTTGATTTCATACAAGAGACGCTATTGGCGGATGACTGAGAAGCTACCTAATCAGAGCACACAGTTAAAGTTCCTCCTGTGCTGATTGGCTCAGCGATGGAGTGCTGCATTAACCAGGAAGTCTCATCTCACTGATTCAGAATTAACGTGCTCCTGCTACTGCTTCAGGGGCCGTGTCCAAGCGCCAACAGAAGATGCAAATGATTGCAGAAAAGGTAAAAGTTTTGGATATGTTGAAGGAAGGGAACAGCTACACAGCTGCAGGACACCATTACGGCATCAATGAGTCCACGATTCTTTTTATTTAAAAAGGAGGAAAAGCATATAAGATCTACAGCCGCAGTGTCCTTTAACCAGGGTGCAAAACGAGTTGCAAGTGGACGTGATAAGGCAGTAGTCTGGATGGAATATGCTTTAGGGATTTGGATTGAAGACTGATGGAAGAAGAATGACGGCAGTGCTACACAGTTGCCTGAAGAGGCTCCTTTAGAAGAGCTGTAAAACTCTCCTTTGTTATGCAGTAAAATTAAACTCATCGTTATCAGACAAGTCATCGTGTCATTGTTGGTGAGTAACCATAATTAATTATCTATGTACAGTACTTATTACATGTACAAAGTTTTGTGTCACTGTACACACATTTTACTGTATACAATTTTTCTTGCATTGTACGTATTTATTGCTGGTGGCCTGTCTGTCGTAATGGCTGTAACATATGTGATATCGGAGACGCTTGATATCTTTAAAATAATATTTAGGTTTTACTGTATATAAACTGTGTTTACATACATAATTTCAATGAATCTTACCTAATATCTAAGAGAATACAAAGGGTTTATGCTGTTTAATTGTCCGGGAAATGTTTATAATAGTGTGGGAGAGTTTATAAGGGCTTAAAATATATTAAAAGAACCATATGAACATATGGTTTCTACTTCGCGGATTTTCACCTTTCGCTGGGGGTTCTGGAACGCAACCCCCGCGATGGAGGAGGGATTACTGATGTTGTTTTAAATGTGCTCTATAACTAGATTGACATTGACATTGAAGTGTTTAAAATTATGAAGGGAATTAGTCCAGTGGATCAAGACTATGACTTTAAAATGAGTTCATCAAGAGCATGGGGACACAGCTGGAAACTTGTTACGGGGAAATTTCACACAAACATTAGGATGTTTTTCTTCACTCAGAGAACCACAGACACCTGGAATAAGCTACCAAGTAGTGTGGTAGATAGGGTTTATGTTATTTTAGAAGAATTGAGTGGATGGGACTGGCAAGCTTTGTTGGGCTGAATGGCCTGTTCTCATCTAGATTGTTCTAATTTGTTTTCATTTTGATATTAATGAGTATTTTCCTTGTGATCACTGTCAAAAAAGCCAAATTAAATCCACTGTGATTCAATGTTGTATAACAACAAAAACAAAAAAATGTAAGAACTGCCAAGGGGATGAATACTTTTTATAGGCACTGTAGGTTAGTTTAGTTGGCAACACCAAACTGACCCCCTTGTTAGTCCAGAAGTGTGCCTCAGTGGGCCTTGTGATGGACTGGCACTGTTTCTCCAGGTCAGTTTCCTGCCTTGCATTCAGTGCTGCTGGGAAAGGTTTTGGGACTCCACAGCTATAAATTGCAGTAAGAGTGATATGAGCTGAGTAAATGCAATGCAAACAATAGAGAAGAAGATGAATAAGAAGAATTTTGAGATTCTTAGTTTAAGACTGCTTAAGAATGTCAACAGTGGTAAGTGTGGCTATCCAGTTTGTATCATCTGTTTAAATTGTCTCATATTTGCACAACAATTTCATGCAAGCGTGCATCACATCCCATTTTAATGGGAATTGAGATGAAGTGACGTTAACATATATGCTTTTACGTTATGTAGTGCGTGAGATCCATACACATACAGGCATGCGAGGTTGCAGAGATGACCATGATACTAAATCAGAGGTGAACGCCAATGTCCACTTGTAACACAATAACAAATATTTATAGTTTAGTGTAGTATAGTATGTATTTATTGACAGCAAGCCACAACATATATAGATTAGCATGGGGCCCCTATGCTCGTTGGGCCCCCAGGCAACTGCCCAGCATGTTCATACGTTAAGATGTGCACCACATCCCATTTTAATATTAAACGTCATCTTTTCAACCTCGTAAAATTCCAAAGTGCTTATCTTTTAAAGTAAACCTTGAAACATTTTCTTTGATAATAAAGACAAATGTGCACTACAGATCACCTGGCAGTCCTCTTATTTTATTGTTATACAACACTGAATTCCAGTGGATTTTATTTGGCTTTTTTAACAATGATCAAAAGAAAAAGACCCTTTAATGTCAGTGACAGGAGATCTCTGCAAAGTTGTTGAAATTAATTATTAATATAAAATACAATCTAATCGATCATGTAAGTAGTTACCCCTTTTAATATGACCCACATAAATCATCACTGGTGCAGCCAACTGGCTTGTAATGGCCTCAGTAACTTCACAGCTTCCAGGGGAATGGCTTGGGAGTCAACCATGTAACTCCATTTAATTTGTGAGCTCAAGTAAACAAGAAAGTGTTCACAAAGTGAAGTAGTATGAGTACTTTCTGAACCTGTTGTCCATAAATAAACAGAATCCAAATGAATTTATATGTTATCATCTGTAGTACTAGGGTGTTGTACCATGTTAGTCATTATGGATGTAGTGAGAAGTCAAGCAAAATGACCCCTTTTATTGGCTAACTGAACAAATTACAATATGCAAGCTTTCGAGGCAACTCAGGTAGGGCCGTCTTAACAGCATTATAGGCCCACGGGCAAAGCAGTGCACTGGGGTCCCTACCTGCACAACCACTCACAGGAATAAAAATGTAAATGGTCGATTAAGTTAAACATATATTTATTGTATTGGCTCTTCCAACAAAATCAGTGTTTAAATGTTAAAAAACATACAAAGATTAATCAATGCAAGCATTTGAACGATATAACATAAGCCTTGAAAAACACAAAAATTTCAACATATAGTAAATGATACTCAATTGGTAAACCATACAGAGGGAGATAACACAATTTGAAATCACTGTGAATTATTTATTATTAATCAAGTGTTCAACTCAAACATTTGCGAAATTTATTTGCAGAGAATCAAGTTGAAGTGATGTTAACATATACGCTTTTACATTAGATAGATAGATAGATAGATAGATAGATAGATAGATAGATAGATAGATAGATAGATAGATAGATAGATAGATAGATAGATAGATAGATGTGAAAGGCACTCGATAGATAGATAGAAAAAACTGAGCTGCAAGAGTCCTTACTCGAACCAGCAGCAGCGAGCACATCACACCCATCCTGCTCCGTCTTCACTGGCAACCCTGTGTCTAACAGAATCGAATATAAAATCCTACTAATAACTTACAAAGCCTTAAATAACCTCGCGCCAAACTACATCAGTGACCTTCTCCATCACTATGTGCCTGTCCGCCCACTAAGGTCCTCTGATTCTGGCAGTCTTGTTGTGCCCCTCACTAATCTACACTCCATGGGTGACAGGGCCTTCAGCTGTATAGCGCCCAGACTCTGGAATGACCTACCGAAATTAATCAGGTCAGCTGACTCTGTGAATTCTTTTAAAAAACAACTCAAAACTCATCTGTTCAGGAAGGCGTTTAGCTCTACTTGACTTTATTACCCTTCTCTCAGTTTACCTCTCTGTCAAGATGCTAATGTAACCTGTGTGTGTGTGCTAGACCATCAATTATGTTGTCTGTTTCTTTTTTTTTCAGAATTCACTGTCTTAATCTTCTTTATTTATTTATCTGGTTTGTACATGCTATATACTGTATTCGCTGCTGTTCTTTATTATATTCTGTAAGTGCCTTGAGCATGGGAAAGGCGCTATATAAATACAATGTATTATTATTATTATGTGAAAGGCACTATATAGATAGATAGATAGATGTGAAAGGCACTATATAGATAGATAGATAGATAGATAGATAGATAGATAGATAGATAGATAGATAGATAGATAGATAGATAGATAGATAGATAGATAGATAGATAGATAGATAGATAGATAGATAGATAGATAGATAGTGTGGAACTTGACCCGGACACAGACAGGCAGACACGTTGTAAGTACCCCACACACGTTTATTTTGGTCTTCCATAGTACAAAATCACTCAACAACCCCAATACCCCAAAGTTCTGGCCAAATCACAATGCCTTCAGGCCGCCTCCTTCTCTCCTCCAGAGACCTCGGCCCCTTTATATAGGCACCCGGATGTGCTCCAGGTGTGTCCCCGGCAATCTCCCACCGACACGCCCCAGTGTGGCACTCCGGGTGTCCCTGTTTTTCTTCCCCCCAGCACTTCTGGGTGTGGTGGAAATGCTGAGGTCCAGGGTCCTTCCCAGCTCTGTACCTGTGGGCCCCAGGGTGGTCACCCCCTCGAGGTCGGGAGGATGCACAAGCCCTCCTCTGATCTTCTTGGCCATCCCGGCTGGATACCACCCCCATCCGGGTACCACAATAGATAGATAGATAGATAGATAGATAGATAGATAGATAGATAGATAGATAGATAGATAGATAGATAGATAGATAGATAGATAGATAGATAGATAGATAGATAGATAGATAGATAGATAGATAGATAGATAGATAGATAGATAGATAGATACTTTATTAATCCCAAGGGGAAATTCAGTGCGTGAGATCTGTACATATACAGGGACTTGAGTTTGAAGTGGTGACCGTGATACTAAATCAGAGGTGATTTCCAATGTCTAGTTGTCACACAATAACAAATATTTATAGTTTAGTATAGTATAGTATTTATTTATTGACAGCAAGTCACAACATACATAGATTAGCATGGGGCCCCTGTGCTCATGGGGACCTCGGGCATCTGCCCAGCATGCCCTGAACTCAGGCCCCTCAAAAGCCTGCATATTGTAATCTTTTTAGTTCCCCAATAAAAGGTGTCATTTTTGCTTGACTTCTCATTATGTTATCATCTGAATAACAAGCATGACCCTAATGTTGGATTACGTTGTTCTCAATGATTGAGTCAGTAAACTGTTAAAAAAGGCCAATACTTCAGTTGAAGACCTTGTGCTCTGTAAACACTAAGGATAACAATCCCAGTCCCACTGCCTTGGTCACAGGCTAAGGTGTCCGTGCCAATTTTCCGTGGCGTCACCCTTAACATGGGTCATCCTGGGGCATTTGTTCTTCTGTTTCACCCGGACTTTGCTCCACTGAGATTGTCCATGTCAAAGGAATCTTCTTCATTCTTTTCTGATCCGTCATTTTTGGCTCCTTTGTTGCATTCCTTAGAGTCTAAATGGGAATTGTGAAAGAGTCTCTTTGCTGCTTGACATTCCCTACAGGATTATGACCTCTGCTTGCTTAGAGTAACCTTGGCTTGGTGAGGAAAATTGTTTTGCATTTGAAAACAAAATTATCTTGAAGTTTTTTTTTTTATGTACTTGCTTTGAAAAGATGTCTTAAAGGGAATCCTTGTCAACTCCAATGCAGATTTTTATGTGATTGTTACTTTAAAAATGGTTTAAGAATAATTTACTTAATCTTCATACTTTAACAATAAAATGACCACCTCAAATGTATATAATTTCTTTTTTTACTTAAGCACTAAAATACAATAACAAACATCTATATATATAATTCACTAAGCCGCCGACAAGTAGCCACACATGGAAAGCACGCAAGACAGCCACGGCCACCAACTCTAAGACCATTGGATACGATGACAACTCGCAGAGCCACGCCCACCAACTCAGACGCGACGCCTCGGAAAACACGCCATATATATAATTCACTAAGCCGCCGACAAGTAGTCACCCATGGAAAGCACGCAAGACAGCCACGCCCACCAACTCTAAGACCATTGGATACAACGACAACTCGCAGAACCACGTCCACCAACTCGGACGCGACGCCTCAGAAAACACGCTGTCATTTATGTTCGTTTGAGCTACAGTCCACATGCACCTCTGAGCCACGTTGACTTTTCGGTTACGACGTACGACCGCGTGCACCATCGCAAACTGTTTTACACGCTACATACAGCAATTCGCATCCGCGACAAACATGCATCTTCTTAGATGGTCCTGCAGGAGCACGGAAAACGTTTCCCCGCCCACCAACACTCCTTATTCCCCGGCCCGCGTCCACCACATCTGCGACAAACATGCGTCTTCTTAGATGGTCCTGCAGGAACACGGAAACATTTCCCCACCCACCAACACTCCTTATTCCCCAGCCCGCGTCCACCCTCGCTCTCTAGGCATTCACACTGCCTGCTCATGTGCCCGGATGCTACAACTCACCGACCACACCGTAAGTTGCTTTCATCTGTGCTAGAAGTCCACATGCACCTCTGAGCCACGTTGACTTTTCATTATTCTTTTCGGTTATGACACCTGACCGCGTCCACCATTGAAAACCATGGGAAAGAAACAACGAAGCCCCACCCAGAAACCGCTTCAAATGTATTTCATGGAAACAACACTTCTTTCAATGTTATACAGATTCCTGCATCAGGTAACTGCACGCGCGCTACACTGAATGGATCAACGTTTGTCTACCCGGCGCAGAGAGGCATGGGTAAGCCGTTGAACCCCATTCGTGCTGGAAACCGGGGCTTGCAATTGTTCCCCACGAACGAGGAATTCCCAGTAAGTGCGGGTCATACGCTTGCACTGATTACGTCCCTGCCCTTTGTACACGCTACTACCATGGTCGGGTGACTTGGTGGATTATATATAGAAAAGCAGCCAGAACCGCAAAGAACAATGGAAAGTCTACGTGGCACAGAGGTGCATTTGGACTGTACCAGAGACAAAAGCGAATGAGGTGCTGTTTGGAAAATGAACAGTCAACGTGACTCACAGGTGCATATAGACTGTGCAAAGACGAAAACGACTCAGGTGACGAGTTGGGGGTGGGCACATGAGCAGGCAGTTCATACTGAACTAGCATGATGGAGAAGGCGGAATGGGTGTCCTTCCCCTTTCCTCCCGTTCCGCCCTCCGCGCCCGAGTGGAGGAGAAGGCGCAACGGCGGTCCTCCAGTTTTCAGTCTCGGACAATTGTATGTTGGTTCGTACCGTGCATTGTTACAATGTTACTTTTCTTGGTGGTTTATTAAATTACGGATTGTTCAATTGTTAATTTTTTCCCTGTGCTTAAAAATCATTAAAAAAGCAGCCTGATGATGCGGCGTAGCGCCGCAGGTTGGCTAGTAATTTAATAAAGTGATAAAAAAACAGAACTTACAGTAACATGAATTATATTAGATATAAAAGCACTGTTGGGGTAACAGACGAGACCCCAGTTCAAGGAGGTCTGCACCAGGGACATTCTTCATGTCCTGACCTCTTTGATCTGGCTGTGGATGTGTTGATTGGTGGGATAAAAGACCAATCCTCCTGGTGCAGGCTTTTTGGAGAATCTGCTGTGTTCAGTAATGTATGTATAATTGAGCTGCTATGGATAGGGGGCACTATTCTGTGTTGTGATTTATTTCTCAAGTGGTGAAAGTGGTGTGAGGACTTCGAAACCCCCCAGAGAATCAGGTCAGAATCCCAATAACCTGCCTAATGCAGGTGCCCCAAAATACAACCTAGCTTCCACTTGAGTGGCTGGCTTCAGTCCACACCAAGCAAGAATGTGCTTCTTTTTAAAAGTTACAAAATATGTTCTGTAATGTCCAAAAACACGTTTAAAATGCCCCACAAGAGAGAGGACAACCGTTAAACCCTGGCTTGTACAAAGTTACAAGAAATCTACAGAAATAAGGATTTATTGAATGAAACAGAAAAAATGCAACAAATGGTTTAAATGAGCTGAAAAGCAGTTGCCTAAGGCAATCCTAGGAAAACAAAATCAAAAACACAAACAATGAGAATATCCAAGTACCACCGCAGAAAGGGTTTGAAAAACACATCAGGAATCACAAAGAGAACAATACTTACAAAACCACCAACACTAGAGCACATTCAAATGATCTGCATTGGAACTCTTTGTCTTCTTCTTCTTACTCTTCTAATATTTTATGGCGGTTGGAAGACGATGTACTGTACATTACTGCTCCCTACTGAGGTGGGATGTAGAGCATGATGCAGGGAAAAAAAAATCATGTGATATTGTAAAGCCCAATCTGTTTAAAAAATTCATATAGATGTGCATGTATTCTGTGATGACAAATCATTTTTAAAACGCTCTTCAAGGCACCTGTCTAACTTCCAACTCCTTCACCTTAGCAATAAAGTATCTTCATTGGACCTCATTTAACCTACAGTCAAATAAAACATTAGAATTTCTGCAATAACCTGTCTTATGTTTTTAATGTTAAGTAAACTGTTATTTATTCCATAGTGTCCAATTCTAAGCCTTGTCTTTATTATGAACTGTTATTTCCTCCCATCCAATGACTTCCTACCTGATAAACATGCGTCTTCCTCGTTTCCCTTCTTTCCAATAATTCTTCCAGACTTTCCTAATGGATTTGCTTAATCACAGATGTTGACCTCCCCTTTTTGTAAAGGTTCCGCTACATCATTGACCTTTCTCCTCAGTTTTGCGAGAAGATCGGCCATCTCATTTCCCTCCACCCACACATGAGCTGGAACCCATAAGAAATGCACACATACACCAAGACCTTGTAGTCCCCACAATCGCTGTCCAATGTCCAATAAAATATATGTCTGTCCTTCTGATCTACAAAATTTTAAACTGCTCAGTACTGAAAATGAATCAGAACATATAGAAACTAAATCTGGACGCACATTGTCAACTCAACTTAAACTAAAACAACAATTCGTTCTGACATAACAATTGATATATTAGCAGACAACCTTTTCTTAATGTTAATCTGAAATAGTGGTACATTTACTGAAGCTTGAGAATCAGGATTTTTGAAGACACACGTAATATTTTACTTGCATACACTTAATGAGTACTGCATCCACAGACATTTGCTCGACTCCTTAAATTTTGTTTGCATACTAAGATCTACTGAAGGCACAAGTAAAAACCTAGGAAGGATAACAGAAAGGGCTACACTAGGACCATACTCTAGATGTGCTATGTCAGTTTCCCGAGCCCATATTTTACTCAGCCACCCAAAGCAAGCCGTCATATAACTGTGGTGCTCCACACCATCTTTCAATATTAAGTTAGCTGGATGATTGTCTTTATATCCACTCAATTTAGCCTTGCCAACTAGAGCTAAGTACATACTGTAATTCACATCAGACTTCAATTCCCATCTTGCCTTTATACAGCCGGTGGTGTTCCCTTATTGATAATGGACAGGTGGCCCTGCATCTTGGGGAATCCACCTTCAAAATACAAGGAACATTACAGAATTGGATAACATACATAGAAACTAAATAGAACATGGGTGTCGAACTCCAGTTCTGGTGGGCCGCAGTGGCTGCAGGTTTTCATTCTAACCATCTTCTTCATTGGTGACCAGTTTTTGCTGCTAATTAACTTCTTTTGCCTTAGTTATAATTAACTTGTCTCAGACCCCTTAGTTGTTTCTTTTTCTTTAATTAGCAGCCAAACAATAATGAGACACAAAACAAGCCACCACATGGCCAGCTCACCTGTGCCCATCACGCAATATCTGAAAATAAAGACAGGTGAAAGTCTCGGTAAGGTCGGTCTCTCAGCTCACTAAAATGCCTTGATAGTGATCCTAGAAAAAACAGAAAATCAACAGTTTTGTAAATGTCTGCTGTGGCAGAATGAGAGCAGCAACAAGCTGTGGAATTAAATAATGGGTTTAATTAACACAGAGAATTAGCTTCTCATTAAGAAACTGGTTGGAGTGAAGTTGGTTGGAGTTTGAAATCCCAGTTTAGCTGGTCATCTGTTGGCTCGTTTCACACCACATTTCTGTTTGGCTGCCATTTAATGAAGAAACGAATCAATTCAGAGAACTGAATCCTTAAAAACAGGGCTATTTAAATGAAGGAAAAAGGAATTAATTAGCAGTGAAAACTGGTTACTGATTAGGAAAAGGGTTTGAATGAAAACCTGCAGCCACTGCGGCCCACCAGTCCCAGAGTTCAACACCCCTATCTACAGCTACTTCAATCTCACTTTAGACCACATATCTAAAGCTCTTTATATGTCAGCTGTCTATTTGGTTTTACTTAGAGCTGCGTACTGAGATCAATGTGCCCTGTAATAAAAAATATGTAATTACCTCTCTGCATTTTTATGTTTTTACGTTAACTTGATAATGTTGCATTTACAGCATGGACAGAGAGACTAGGATCATGCACAAGTGTTTCTAAAATAAAAACCAAATAAGACATCAGAATTTGTAACCAAAGTCAATAATATAAATAATAATTTTTTATATGTTTGTTTGCGAGTGCAGATCCATTTTCATGAAATTTTTCATAAGTGTTGAGGTTGGTCTAACTTAAAATATACTCTATATGGTATATGGTGGAGAGGGACCCCAAAAACAAGTGCTGACACAGGTACTACAGCTGCTGATCTACTGGGATTTTCATGCACAACCATCTCTAGGCTTTACAGAGAATGGTCCGAGAAAGTGAAAATATCCTTTGAGTGGCAAATCTCTGGGTGAAAATGTCTTGTTGATGCCAGAGGTCAGAGGACAATGGCCAGACTGGTTTGAATATGGTAGGGCCAGAATTTGTCTTCAACAACACGAAAACATGGATCCATCCTGACTTGTATCAACAGTTCAGACTGCCGGTGGTGGTGTAATGCTGTGGGGGATTTTTTCCTGGCACGCTTTAGGCCCCTTAGTACAAAATGAGCATTGTTTAAATGGCACAGCCTACCTGAGTATTGTTGCTGACCATGTCCATTCCTTTATGACCT
This sequence comes from Erpetoichthys calabaricus, assembly GCF_900747795.2. NCBI lineage: Eukaryota > Metazoa > Chordata > Cladistia > Polypteriformes > Polypteridae > Erpetoichthys > Erpetoichthys calabaricus. The sequence continues at coordinate 25,860,581 of NC_041395.2, forward strand.
CAGTGTACCCATCTTCTGATGGCTCCTTCCATCAGGATAACGAGCCCTGTCACAAAGTTCAAATCATCTCAAACTGGCTTCTTGAACATGACGATGAGTTCACTGGATTCAAATGGCCTCCACAGTCACCAGATCTCAATCCATGAATAGAGCACCTTTGGAATGTGGTGGAATGGGAGATTTGCATCATGGAGGTGCAGCCGACAAATTTGCCACAACTACATGATGCTAACATGTCAATATGACCATAATCCTTGAGGAATGTTTCCAGCACCTTGTTGAATCGATGCCATGAAGAATTAAGGCAGTTGTGAAGGCAAAAATGGGGTCCAACCCAGTATTACCAAGGTGTACCTAATAAAGTGGCTGGTGAGTGTCTATTACATATCCATGTCTCTTCTGCCTTTTCAGCTATGTCCTTCAAACCCATCCATTCATTGGTGTCCGTGGTCTACTATTAAAATTGCAAAAACAATTTTGAAGACAGAAACAGTAAGCTTTCTGTGAGCAATAGATGTTACTATTTTTAGTAACATTAGTGTAAGTCTAGGCACACACACTGTATGATTTTGCTAGGGAGGTATAATTTGCAAAAAATATCAGTTAAGTTGTTATGATGAGTGGCCTGCTGAACAAGGGAAGTACAAACAGTATAAACAACTTTTTGAGGAAAATTTCATGAACATCATCTCCTCATGCATGTGGCAAAGTATGAAGCTTCTCACAGACTGCTAAGGACACAGCCCCTCAAACTGTCTTTCAAGCTTAATGACTTCTTTGCCCATTTTGACAAAGATGACAGTTAGATTACATCACCTGAGAGCAAACAGATGCTCATCTTTCATCTGAATCACATCCGGAGCTCTCTGCACACGCTCAATGGCAACAAAGCCCCCTGGCCTGATAGGGTTTCAGATTACATTCCTAAGGCCTATGCTAATGGTAGGCAAATGTTTTTACCCAGGTAATAGCAGCAACCTGCTCAGACGCTGACACCTTTCTTCTTTCTCTGACTCCCAGAATGCAGAGGAGAGGTGCTGAAATACCACATACCATCTCATGTGGTCAGTTACGGAGTGCAGCTGGATACTCTTGAATGCAGTTGGTGGGGTCTCGATGCATCAGGAGGTTGGCTTCTTTACTAGCCAATGAAGTTCTGCAGCATTGTAATTGCATATGCATGAGACTGATTAGCATATTCTATGCATGACTGTTTCATGATAGCAACCAGTTTGGGTTCTAGGCACGTTTACACACATTTACAAGATAATAGTGATTTATAAAGGTAAAGTGTTTAGAAATGTGCATATGTCAAATTTTATAAATTATATTTTTTAGCATACACATTTTTTTGTTTTTTGCCATTTGTACGTATTCATGTTCAAAAGTCCCCTGGTCCCTAACCACCAAAATAAAACAGAGAGCACCTTAACTTGTTCTAGTACAATATGGCATGCTGGCTGTAGTGGAAAGAGGGGTATAGGTGGCACAATGCATCACCAGTAGCAAACTTCCAGATATGTAGCAGTTGATGCTAAAAGGAGGCCCTTGATATCATTGAGATTCATTCCACCCAGGACACTGTATGTTTGATCTCTTTCCCTCTGACAAATGCTACACGATCATCCATGCACACACTGTCAGACTTAAAAACAGCTTCTTTCCTATAGCAGCTAAAATATCCTGCAGCCTTGCCCTACTGGGTGGACATATGAAACAACATGTCCCAACCACCACATGTATGTATTAATATGCTCACTAGCTCCCTTGATTGCAATCTTACTCATTTATGCTCTCTTTCCAGTTGCATCCCTGCCTCTCTCTCTCTCTCTCTCTCAATATATATATATATATATATATATATATATATATATATATATATATATATATATATATATATATATATAGTGAAAGGTGCTATATAGTGCCCGACCCAGCACAGACTGACGCAGAGGCATGTACTTAAACAAGCAGACTTTAATTTCTCTTCAGCCGTGAGGCACGCCTTCCCCGTGTTCCACAGGCCCAACACAGTCCCAAAACACTCACAGTAATCACAACAACCCTTCTTCTGGCACCACCACTCCTCCTCAGGCTTAGTCCTCCTCATCCCGACTCTGGCTCCCGAGTGGTGGTGGCTGGCCCTTTTTATAACCCACCTAGAAGCGTTCCAGGTGCTTGACCACCTGGTCCTAATTGCACTTCCGGGTGGGGCTGTAGATTCGTCCAGCTGGGCTGTTGGAAGGAGACAGCCCCCCCTAGGGCTAACCCGGGCCCCAACCAAGCTGTGGAGGACTCCATCTCCCATGGAGCCCTGCGGGAGGTTGGGTAATCAGCGTCGGCCAGGGAGGCTGCCACCAAGCGCCCCGGGAGAGGTATTGAGCTGTCCATGACTGCTCCCCTGGAACATACACAGCAGGGGTGTCCCGGCCGGGCATGGGACCCAGCCGTTCGTCACAATATATATATATATATATATATATATATATCATCCCAACCCTTCACCAGCTACAGTATATGCTGTATGTCTAATTATTTTCCTCTGGTGATGACACCTGGGAGGTTGTCGAACTATTTCAAGATTTGTGACTCATTTTCTCCCTTTGTGGATTTCAAACTAGCTACGAGTATGCAAACCGCATCACAGTCCTTCACTTCCATTCATATATATATATACTACTACTACTTGTCTTAGTAGTAAATGTGGGCACTAGTTATACATTTAGTTAAAGCAAAATCCTGTAGCCACTGCTGACCTCCAGGACCAGAGTTGAGTACCCTGATATAAATAAATACAACTAGAGGGCTTTGTCCCCTGCTCACTTTGCTCACCAATCCCCCAGCCTGCGCTATGTGCCAGCCACTTCACGCCTCTGCCGCTCACGTATGTGGATTTCACTTTCACCAATCAACAAATCTTTTAATTCTCACAGATACACCTTTTCATTAGAAACACTACTTCTCCCTGATGGCAACAGGAATTAGACTTAAAGTTTAAATCCAATCTCTTTTTGCTGTTCCGTTATTTCACCAAGTAATAATTTGTTTGCGCTAATGCAATCTTTACTTTACTGAGACTTTTAGTACTTTCATTATCTCTAACCGGCTCTGCATGTGTATTGCGCCAATGTTTTTGAATTCTTTACAATGTTCTACTTTGTCATCTACTCTTTGTCTTTTATTTCCAGCCCCGAGTGTGGTTAAATCTCTTGGCACAAAGTCTAGTCTCGCGGGACTTGAAAGTATAACTCTGAAAAAGTCATGTCTCGTCCCATGCTAAAAAGTCTCATCTTGTCCCAGGATTTTTTTTATGTAATAGAGAGATTACATATCGTGTCCCAGGCACCTCCCTAACTGCGCTGTGCGCTGAAACCCAGTTAAAACAGGCAGGAGTCGGTTGTCCGCTGCAGGTTCAATGGCAAGCTCACCACGTAACGTATCTGTTGCCCAATGGTTGATGAGGGGAACGTGTAAAAACGGCCGCTGACCTGACCTTGCGTTCACATTCTGCCTTCTCTCCTCCAGAATGTGCCTGTGCCAGCTGCTGACTTGTAGCCAACTGAAGTTACTTGAGGAGTAAAGCTATCTGTTCTTTTAATCTGCAGAAGTGAGCTAGATCTATCTATCTATCTATCTATCTATCTATCTATCTATCTATCTATCTATCTATCTATCTATCTATCTATCTATCTATCTATCTATCTATCTATCTATCTATCTATCTATCTATCTATCTATCTATCTATCTATCTATCTATCTAATGTGGTCTTCTGAAGTAATGACAGTCTTAACAAAGTAAATGTTAAGGTGCCAACTCAGCTGTCCCCGTTTACATCGTATTTCAGTGTCATCAGAAACAGAACAAAATAACAGTCTCCTGTTAACTAATTCTCGACATATCTTCAAATTATAGAGGAGCTCTGTCTCTCTAGTTGCTTGGTCGTGAAATTACGCCTTCTTCCAGGTTATCATGTTTTTATGGCCCAGGGACAGAAAGAGGCGGATTCAGTTGCCCTCATTGGGCAATTTCTGAGTACTTTGGAAGAAAATGAACAAACACAGTTAGCGGCAGCACCCCTCTCAATTCGGGGTAGAACTATGTAGCTGGGAGGAACCCGGAGGATGACCCTCTGACGTGGATGCATGGTACTATTTATATTCCACAAATAGCAATGAAAAGATAATAATAGATTTGTGAAATCTCAGTGATTTCATAATTTTAACAAAGCCTAAATTCAGGTTTTCTTGATCTGTCAATATTCTCCAAGATAGTCTACTATACGTTTAAAGTATATACTGTACTTCTATTTGTGCACATACTAGGAACCTTTTCCTAATAATAATCCTTTTCTTAATCCCAACAACCCAATGTTATATTGAAAGAAGCCTTCCCAGAAGGAAATGGTTCTTTGTCAGACAATGGTCATATGATGAACCACACAGCCCGGTATGGTGCCATTGTAGAACCTTTATTTATAAGAGTGTGCCTGTCGCTTTGCACAGCAGTGAGAAATACTTTTTGAAAACAAAACCATTCTCTGCACTTGACATAACTGAGCAGAATGGTACTGTTGAGAAATCACATGACTTTGGAAGGTCGTTTGACAAAAAAGTGACAGAAGTGGTACCCCATACAAGAACTCTTCTAAAAAAACAGGTAACGATTCTGCAAAAAGGTGAAAAATGAAACCTTTTTTTATTTTATTTTTTTTAATGTATTTTTAGCTTTTTTAAATTTTGTTTTCAAAGCTCCTAACATTACAGGCATGTTTTTCCATGTTTCCCTCAGATCACCCACACAATGACCCAAGCCCCTGTCTTCTGTGTCCACCCCTGAACGTCATGGTGGCTTCACTTAGATGTGATATGAACAGAGGAAACCCATGGAGACAAACTTTTATTTGTTTTTAATTGGTAGATTTGTAGAAGTATCTAGATAAAAATAACACGGAATGTCCACCAGATAATATAAATGAGCTAAGATGAAGAAAAATAATATGCTAAAAACTCAGTTTAAAAAAATGTTTAATTAAGGAATGTTCTGTCTGTTTTGTTCTGTGCTTGGTCTATTCTTTATCAGAGGCTGCCTGATATAAATTTGAAAAATACTCATATAGTATCATAAACACATTCCTGGAATAGTTCAAATATAAACTTCTATTTAATAATAACAATGTTCTGTTGAACAGTAATAGACCATCATGAACACCAGTGCAACATTTAAAAAAGAAAGTAGCAGCAATAAAACCCGGCCAAGAAAGCAGAATGACCTTACTGGGGAAATTCGGTTCAACAGATTAGTTCAAACAACGTAAGAGCTGTGACCAAAGATACGCTCTGGGGACTCTTTGACCTTATGGTCTGATATGGCAGGTTTGAAAGTAGATAGATGGACGGATGGGGTGGAGTGAGGACACAAAGCTTACTGTTGTTGCCACACAGCTTTAGGTTCCTGAGTTCAAATCCCAACTTAATAATAATAATACATTTTATTTATATAGTGTCTTTCCCATGCTCAAGGCGCTTCACAGAGACTTAGAAAAAAACAGCAGGGTATATGTAACATTGGATACAGATGTTTTCCTGAATAGAACAACGAAACAGATAACAAAGCATTAAATAGAATAAAGGACAATACTAAATTCAATACTAAAAGAAAAACCTAACAAATAATCTAATTTGTGATATCACAGACACACAAATTATTCTGAGCACCTGGACAGAGAGGTAAACTGAAAGAAATGGCAGAATGTTAAGTTAAATTAAAAGCCTTCCTGAACAGATGAGTTTTATGTTGTTTTTTAAAAGAATGAATGGAGTCAGCCGATCTCATTAATTTCGGGATGTCATTCCAAAGTCTGGGTGCTATGGAGCTGAAGGCCCTGCTGTCACCCATAGAGTGCAGGTTAGTGGGAGGCACAACAAGATTACCAGAATCAGAGGACCTTAGTAGGCAAACAGGAGCAGAGTGATTTAGAAGGTCACTGATGTAGTCCGGTGCAAGGCCATTTAAAGCTTTGTAGGTTATTAATAGAATTTGATATTCAATCCTGTAAGACACAGGGAGCCAGTGAAGGTGAAGCAGGATGGGTGTGATGTGCTCACTGCTGCTGGTCTGTGTAAGGACTCTTGCAGCAGAGTTTTGAATCAACTGGAGTTGTGAAATAAGATTAGAAGGGGCACCTGCCAGCAGCGAGTTACAATAATCAATGAGGGATGTGATAAAAGCAGGGACAAGTTTATTAACATTAGAAAAGGAGAGGATGGAGCGAACACGGGATATGTTATGGAGGTGAAAGTAAGAAAGTTTCTTAATTTGGTTTATGTGGGCGGAATAAGAAAGGGAGGAATCAAAAATGACACCAAGATTCCTTGCATCAGAAGAAGGTCTGACGAGATCACCGTCAAGAGTGACTGAAAAGGAGCTCATTTTCTTAAGTAGCGCTTTAGTGCCAATTTGCAGGAGTTCAGTTTTGTTGCAATTTAATTTTAAAGAGTTCTGCTCCATCCAGGTTTTAATTTCACTGAGGCAAGTTGTGAGCTGAGAAAACTCTGATGAAGTTGCACTTTTGACATTGAAATAGAGTTGAGTGTCATCTGCATAAAAATGATAACCCAGTCCAAAGCTACGAATAATATGGCCAAGGGGAAGCATATAAATACAGAAGAGAAGAGGGCCGAGGACAGAGCCCTGTGGAACCCCTTATATGACTGGCGCTGTGCTGGATCTACTGTTGCCAGGACTAACAAACTCTTGCCTATCAGTCAGATAGGACTTGAAGCACTGGAGGGCAGTGCCAGAGATACTCAGCATGTTCTCCATTCTGGACAGTAGAATGTCATGTCTGACCTGAGTGTCAAATGCTCCACTGAGGTCTAACAGAATTAATATGCTGGTTTGTCCGGAGTCTGCTGCCATAAGCAAATCATTAGTTACCCAAAGAAGAGCAGTTTCACAGCTGTGCTGCACCCTGAAACCAGACTGAAAGGGTTCCATCAAATTATTAGAGGTTAAGTAATTGGTGAACTGGGAGGCTACAACACGCTCAAGAACTTTTGACAGAAAAGGTAAGTGGGAAATAGGCTGGAAATTGTTAAGATCGTCACCATCAAGACTATACTTTTTTAACATGGGGGTTACAGAAGTGATTTTAAAAGTGGCTGGCACAAACCCCAGTGTCGAGGGATGTGTTGATTATTGTAGTAATAATCGGGGTTATGGCATGAAGGCAGGATTTAAGAAGTGTTGTGGGGATGGGGTCCAGTATACAGTAGTCGGCCTCATCTTACAAAACAGGTCATTAACAAATGCCGATGCGACTGGTGAAAATTTAGAAAAGGAGCTGGATGGTTAGGGTTAGGGTTAGATGACAGGGAAGGAAATAAATGGATGATGGATTTATGTTAGTTGAATTATTTAGATCTTTAATTTTATTGCGGAAAAAGTGGAGGAATTTTTCATAGACTTCAGTAGAGGAGGTAATTGGGCCAGATGCAGGTTGAAGTAATTTATTAACTACAGAGAACAAAACCCTCGGGTTTTCATGGCCACTTTCTCTTATTCTGCCATAATGGGTGTTCTTGGCAGCAGTTTATCCTTCTCTGTAAGCTCTTTGGTGGTCAGAGAAAGCCTGGATGTGCACGGTGAGGCCAGTCTTACGTGACATTCTCTCAAGGCGTCGGCCAGCTGCTTTCATAGATTGCAATTCTGAATTATACCAAGAAGCTGAACGCTTAAAGGAAACCTCCTTATGTTTTAAAGGAGCTGTTTTATCTTGGACTTAGACACTAATGTGTGGCTTTGGCATATTTTTCTCACTTAAAGCTAAATATATGTGGCTGAGAGTGAGAGTTGGCATCAGTGTGACCATTGTCAAACAAACGAGTCACAGACATCATGAAGATTTGGAGCAGCCACCCATATATTGTTTTCCCGGCTGCAAATGTTGGTCCCTCATTGGTCCATCCTCAGGCTGTGTCAGGTAGATACAGGGATGGGATTGGAGGAAAAAGGGAGGACTGGAGATACACAGAAGTGAAGAGAGGAGAGGGAGGACATGTGGAATAAAGCTGAATGCTGCAAGAGCAGAAAAGATCATTTTAGCAGAACGCTGAAGTAAAACAGACATATACAAGAAGACAGCTTTAGCAAAACGCTAAGCTGACAGAGAAGAAGAACTTGCCCAATTTTCCTCACCTCCCACCTACCTCTATACTGGAAGAAATTTTGATCAGTCTTGAGGACTCAGACAGCATTTCTGTAATATATAAAGACATTTTAAAGTCCCTCCCTTTCAAAGATCCCAGAGTGCAGTGGGAACAGGATCTCTCACTCAACATCTCAGAAAAGTAGTGGAAGGTAGCAATGCACAGAATTCACTCGCGCTCCATATGTGCAAAGCATACAATTATTCAGTTTAAAATTATATATTGAGTGCATCTGTCTTGTTTTAAATTGTCCAAAATTTTTCCCGGGCAAGATCCAACCTGTGAACATTGCAATCGAGCTCCAGACTTACTAGGCCACGTGTTTTGGGCCTGCACCAAATTAATATCATTCTGAACCAAAATCTTTAAGTGCCTTTCAGACAGCCTTGGTGTCACAATCCCTCCTAAACCATTAACAGCTGTGTTTAGTGGGCTCCCAGAGGGGCTTAAACTGGAGAAAGACAAACAAACTGTAAATGTCTTTACTTCACTATTGGCACTGTAATGAATTTTCTTATAAAAATAAGAGGCTTCCACAAGGAACAAGGTTTGGGGACCGTCCCCATATAATGTCCGTAGGACAAAGAAGAAACACACACTTCTTGCAGTGATCAAAAACATATATCGTGTTTTGACATCGTTATCATACAAAATGGTGCTTTTATACAGAAAACAAAATGGAGACGGGAAGTGAGTTGGCAGGAGATGGTGTTGAAGCTGTGGGACAGATGCGACATCATCGAATGCGGACCGGAAATGATGTGGTAATGGTAGCGATGATAATTTTCATCATATGAAAGGGCTGGAAGTGATGTCATCTGAAGGTGACGGACATGACATTTTCGGTGGCCATCTTTGGAATCCGGAAGTACGTACTTATTTTTCTTCTTTTTGTCTGATGGAAAGAAAGAGAGAGAGAGGTACCGTTACCACATATCAAACAGTTTTCTCACGATATTTCACTCACCATTGAGCTTGTTGACTGCCTCCTAAGCACACGTGTGTGACAACACGTAGACTTGTCTTGCTCAACTGGAAGAATCCTAACTCTCCTCTTTTAAGTCAGTGGGTAACTGATGTTATATACTATCTAAAACTGGAAAAAATCAAATTCTCACTTAGAGGATCTGTACAAAACTTTTTCAAAACCTGTCAGGATCTAATCAATAACATTTTGGAATACACATTTAAATTGAGGAAGTGGATTCTCTCCCCTCTTTTTCTATTCTATTTTTATGTATTTGCATATTTTTAGTATTATTAAAGTGCTATTCTGCTGACCTAGCTCTCTTTCTCATGGGTGGGGGTTGATTTGTTTCAGACTAGTTCTGTTAAACTGGACTTGCATGTATGAAATGTTTTTAGATTTTAATAAAATAAAATATAAAAAAAAAAAAAAAAAGAAAAGAAGTGGCAGCATAATGCTGACGAGGGCAAGAAAGCTATAATATATTGAAACGTAAAGAAAAAAAGTTGAAAAAAGGAAACATACGGCAAAACGCTGGCACAGAGAGAGAGAAAGAGAGAGAGAGGGAGAAAACCAAAGTTGATAAAGCTTTAGGGAAAGTAAACGCAAACCCCAACCGAAAGACACCATCGGATAGAAAGTGTCCAGGAGGCAAAGAGCAGGAGAAGTGGAGCAGGGGTGGACGGAGCGTGCGGGGAATAAATGAAGAGAAAGACAGTAGGAAGTGAGTGCAACCAGATGGTGAGTGTTTTTTTTCCCTGATCCAAGACAGTGAGACGAAAGGCCAAAGAAGGCACACAAGGAGGAAGAGATCATTCAACCAAGGTCTGTGTGTGTGTGAGTGTTTCCATTTGTTTGATTAATTTGTTATTTGGCTTGAGGTGAAACTCAAGTGAAGGGGCTAGTGCTGTTTAATTTGTTGGCCACTACGCACTCAAGCTACGTTTAGGGCTCCCAACGGAATGACTAATTACTCTGAATGGTATAGGTGCTAAGGGTGAGCTCACCAGTAGTCTCGGGAGGATGATATATGTTTTTCTTTTTAATTTCATGCTGTACATAGTTATAATATGCAAACGTTTGGTTGTCTGTTGTTGATTTCAAGTAAAGAGAAAGTTTTCTTGTCTTTAAATTAGGTGTAAGTTGTGATTTGTTATGAGCTAAATGGTTCAAGGTGACCGATATTGAAAATTCAACTATTGGGTGGCGACACCATACTAAAGAACTCGGGGCCTAGCATACTGCTTAGGAAGGAAGGCCGGTGCAAGGGGGTTATACAAATATAAAAAACTAGCTGTGGAAGCCCGTGCTGTAAAAAGCCCGGGCTCCTAGAAACCATGGATTCTGGCACTTCAATCAATAGCGGTTAATCAAGGTTGTCTTTCCTCGGTGGTTTCGTTTTGCCAACCTGCTCACCTCCATTGTCTATCAGTGGCTAAGTGAGTTTCTCTCTCCTCTGAGTTTTCATTTTAAGCGAGGTTGTCTTTACCCAGCTTCTTTGTTTTGCCGACGTGCTTGCCTCTGTTGTCTATCAGCGGCTAAGCGAGTTTCTCTCTCCTCAGAGGTTTCGTTTTAAGTGAGGTTGTCTTTCCTCTGCAGTTTCGTTTTGCTGACCTGATCGCCTCTGTTGTCTTTCAGAGGCTAAGTGAGTTTCTCTCTCCTCTGATGTTTCATTTTAAGCGAGGTTGTCTTTCCTCAGCTTCTTTGTTTTGCCGACGTGCTTGCCTCTGTTGTCTATCAGTGGCTAAGCGAGTTTCTCTCTCCTCTGAGGTTTCATTTTAAGGGAGGTTGTCTTTCCTCGGCAGTTTCGTTTTGCCGACCTGCTCACCTCTGTTGTCTTTCAGCGGCTAAGTGAGTTTCTCTCTCCTCTGATGTTTCATTTTAAGCGAGGTTGTCTTTCCTCAGCTTCTTTGTTTTGCCGACATGCTTGCCTCTGTTGTCTATTAGTGGCTAAATGAGTTTCTCTCTCGTTGGAGGTTTCATTTTGCCGATGTGCTCGCCTCACTTGTATATTAGCAGCTAAGTGAGTTTCTGTCTTTTCTCAGCAGTTTCACTTTGCCGACATGTTTCAGCTTCATGCTGTAGCCTCGCACTTCCGGGCCAGACAGATAGACACACACACTTCCACACGTAGATGTTTATATATAAGATAAAGAAATTTATGGCACAAAATATTCTGGAAAGCTCTGACTATAACACTTATGTAGAGCAAATGCCAAAAACACACAATATAGAATACTTATGTAATAAATTATTTTGTGTTTTATATTTGTAATTAATTAAGACCACTTGGTGGAGATCTGTTTTCACTTTGACATTAAAGTGTTCTTCTGTTGATCAGTGTCAAAAAAGCCAAATGAATCAACTGTGATTCAATGTTGGATAACAATAAATTATGAAAACATCCAAGGTGGTGAATACCGCAGTCCTCATTGAAACCAAGGAGACAAGACTCTATTTGGTTATGTTTACTAGCAAGTAAAATTAAACAATCCAGGGGCTTTAACAAAACTGACGACTCCTTACACTACTGCCGACTGCCTCTCTACACACACACCAGCTCTATACATAGCATATGTGCTGCGGTATCACTACTCACTAAACAGTCCATCACATTACAAATACTGGTTAAAGATATTGGACGTGTCTTTCGGGATGTGGGTTGAAAACTGCAAGGGAGGAGAAAAAAAAATGTGCTTGAAACAGCCTGCCTGCTAAGCTGGGCCATCCTGACTTCATTTGTGGATTAGAAAATGAGATCATATATAATAAAATTTAACTTTGTGCTTTGTTCTGTGATAACAGTTTACACATGAGAAGTCTTATTTCTTATGCCTAGGACTTTCAATATGAAAACTGTTCAAAAAATTAAAGGAACACTTTGAAAATACATCAGATCTCAATGGGAAAAAAAATTCTGCTGGCTATCTCTACTGATATGAACTGATATGGTAATGTGTTAGGAATGAAAGGATGGCACATCATTTGATGGAAATGACAATTATCAACCTACAGAGGGTGGAATTCAAAGACACCCCGAAAATCAAAGTGAAAAAATGATGAGGCAGGCAGGCTCATCCATTTAGCTGAAACTTCATTGCAGCAACTCTAAGTTGTACTCAGTAGTCTGTATGGCCCCCACGTGATTGTATGCATGCCTGACAATGTCCTAATGAGACGACGGATGGTGTCCTGGAGGATCTCCTCCCAGAACTGAACCAGGGCATCACTGAGCTTCTGGACAGTCTGAGGTACAACCTGGCAGCATTGAATGAACCAAAACATAATGTTACACCCAGAGGTGTTGTATTGGATTGAGTTCAGGTGAACAAGTGTGTGGGCCAGTCAATGGTATCAATTCCTTCATCCTCCAGGAACTGCCTGCATACTCTCGCCACATGAGGCCAGGCATTGTTGTGCACTAGGAGGAAACCAGGACCCACTGCACCAGCATAGGGCCTGACAATGGGTCCAAGGATTTCATCCCGCTATCTAATGGCAGTCATGGTGCCGTTGTCTAGCCTGTAGAGGTCTGTGCATCCCTCCATGGATATGCCTCCCCAGACCATCACTGACCCACCACCAAACCGTGCTGAACGATGTTACAGGCAGCATAACATTCTCCACGGCTTCTCCAGACCCTTTCACGTCTGTCATATGTGCTCAGGGTGAACCTGCTCTCATCTGTGAAAAGGCACAGGGAGCCAGTGGTGGACCTGCCAATTCTGGTATTCTATGGCAAATGCCAACTGAGCTCCACGGTGCCGGGCAGTGAGCACAGGGTCCACTAGAGGACGTCGAGCCCTCAGGCCACCCTCATGAAGTCTGTTTCTGATTGTTTGGTCAGAGACATTCACACCAGTGGCCTGCTGGAGGTCATTTTGTAGGCTCTGGCAGTGCTCATCTTGTTCCTCCTTGCTCAAAGGAGTAGATACCGGTGGGTCCTGCTGATGGGTTAACGACCTTCTACAAGGAGCCCTGTTCAGCTCTCCTAGAGTAACTGCCTGTCTCCTGGAATCTCCTCCATGCCCTTGAGACTGTGCTGGGAGACGCAGCAAACCTTCTGGCAATGGCACGTATTGATGTGCCATCCTGGAGAAGTTGGACTACGTGTGCCAGCTCTGTAGGGTCCAGGTATGTCCTCATGCTACCAATAGTGACACTGACTGTAGCCAAATGAAAAACGAGTGAAAAAACAGATGAGGTGGGAAAATGTCAGTGGCTTCCCTCCACCTGTTAAACCATTCATTCCTGTTTTGGGGGTCATCTCATTGTTGCCCCCCTAGTGTACCAAAGCAGCTGAAACTGATTAACAGCCCGCTCTGCTACTTAGCTGACCAGATCAATAGCCCAGAAGGTTTAAATGACTTGATGCTATACTTTCATTAAAAAATGTCCCTTTAATTTTTTTGAGCAGTATATTTAACTACAACCCCAAATCACAAAAAAATTGAGACAGTATGGAAAATGCAAATAAAAAAAAAAAACAGTGATTCTTAAATTGACTTCAACTATTATTTCATTGCAGACAGTTTGCAGCCAGGATCTATATATATAATTCACTAAGCCGGAAGACAAGTAGCCACCCATGAAAAGCACGCCGGAAGGGGCATGGATTCACTAAGATGCTGACAAGTAAGACATCCATGGCGCATGCAGGAAGGAGCCACGCCCACCAACTCTAAGACCATTGGATACGACGACAACTCGCAGAGCCACGCCCACCAACTCGGACGCGACACCTCGGAAATTTCTGTTTGTCTGTGCCACAGTCCACATGCAGCTCTGAGCCACGTTGACTTTTCATTAGTCAACCTCAGTGGAACCTTGGTTCACACAGAGGCAGTGCCAGAGAGAGACAGAGGCACACACAGGCAGCCCGAGAGAGAGAGTCGTGCACACACAGGCATTGCAACAGAGAGAGCCGTGCAATCCTTTAAAACTGAGGTTAAAACACAATGAAGGAAGCAGTCTTTATTTTTTTTTTTTTATATTTTTATTTTATTAATTTTCATTGTAATCATTCCATACAAACAGATCCATTTATAACCCAACAAATTTGAAAACAAATCAAACCCCACCCCTGAGAAGGAGAGCTTAGCTAAAGGAAAATTTCTTTAAGCTTTTTAATAAGGCAACATTAGACAAAAGAAGGGGAGAAGTAAATATCTATATAAATAAGAGATGGAGAAGGGAGTTAAATACAATAATAGTTAATTCTCTTATTCTAAAATAATATTGATTAAATCCTGCCAAGTTTTGAAAAAATTTTGTACAGATCCTCTAACTGAAAATTTGATTTTTTCCAATTTCAAATAATATAAAACATCAGTTTCCCACTGACTTATAAGAGGAGAATTAGGATTCTTCCAATTTAACAAAATAAGTCTGCGTGCCAAGAGTGTAGTGAATGCAATCACCGTTTGTTTGTCCTTCTCCAATTCAAGTCCATCTGGAAGGACACCAAACACAGCTGTTAGTGGGTTAGGAGGGATTGTGATACTAAGGCTGTCTGAGAGGCACAGGAAGCAGTCTTTAAAAACCAATAAGCCCTGTGCCTCTTTTTCATTAGTGTCTCACCTGCTTCACCGCCCTGCAACAGTCGAGACGCTTTCTCAGCAGCTGACCTTCTCTGTGCCTGACTCCACTACTGTCAGTCGCCTGATTAAAAATGGTGAACTCCTGCAATGTTACTATCTTGGTTGGCTTTGAAATAAATTTCGGATTTGTTCAAATGTTCCTTTTTTCCCCCTGTGCTTAAAACTCATTTAAAAAAAAAGTTTTTATACAACTGCTGCAATGTTACGGAGAGAGAGAGAGGGCTCCCGTGCTTCTGAGAGACAGAGGGGGAGGGGGCTCGCGTGCTGCTGAGAGAGAGAGGTTGGGGGGGGGGGGGGTGCTGGGAAGGCTCCTGTGCTGCTGAGAGAGAGCCTGCGTGTGCATCTGAGCAAAGACAATTTCCTGTTAGATTTGCCTTTTCAATGACAATTAATAAGGCACAGGGCCAAACTTTCAAAAAGATGTGCATGTATCTGCCAAAACCAGTTTTCAGTCACAGACAGTTGTATGATGCTCTCTCCAGAGTTCCATCTTTTCATTCACTTACTGGTATGCCTGCAGGAACACGTGCAGCGAGCGAGAGAGAGCGAGCAACACACACACGTAAACATGTGCGCGAGAGAGAGAGCGCTGGACGCATAAGAATAATAATACTTCATTACATTGATATACCGGTGTTTTCAGTATTCAAAGCTCTATCCACACAGGGAGAAACCGAGAAGCGAACCCAAAATCTTCCACAGTCTCCTTACTGCAAAACAGCAGCACTACCATTGCCCTACAAGGCAGTTAAAGAATGCACCGGCCTCAATTTTGTTTTCACTTCTGTTTACAGCGATCGGATCGTAGCGTGCATTGTTGCAATGTTACTTTTCTTGGTGGCTTATTACATTACGGATGTTTCACATGTTAATTTTTTTCCCTGTGCTTAAAAGACATTAAAAAAGTGTTTCTCAACTGTGACTCCGGAACAACTCAGTACGTAAGCTATATTAAGCGTCAACAACGAAGACTCTCTACACCTTAATGAACAAGTGCTGAAACTTATCCCTACTGACGAAGTAACTTTCACCAGCGTGGCCTCCATCGTCACAGACGATCCCGCTTTCAGTCACGGACAATTGTATGTTGGTCTCTCCAGAGGTCCATCTTTTCATTCACTCACAGTGGTATCTACAAACCCACTCCATTTGGACAACTGTGTCGTTCAGCAAGTGTTCACCCATCAATACATAATTATGCAACGTATGTTACGCCGCGGGTTGGCTAGTACTTCATGTTTAGTCTTGTCAACTTCATTTCATTTGTTAATAGACATCCGCTACTGCATTTCAGGCCTGCAACACATAACAAAATTAAAATCGGGAGTGGTCTCCTGTAGACTTTCTCGTATACTCAGCTATGGGGGTGGATATTTGAGGAGTAAACCGCAAGACATACATTATGTACATTGAAGAACCATCAACAACAAATCAAATCAAATCAATAATATATTGAACAATTATTATAAAAGTAAAGTTGAATAAATCGGACTCTGTAGCTGTGTAGTATGTAGTATGTGTTCAGGTAAAGTACAACTTCTGATTGATGGATTTGGCCCAAAAGTTAATACAAATCTACACTTTTGGTGTAACAACCACCTGCCAAATTTCAGCCATCTATCTCGTTGCGTTTTTGAGTAATGTGTTTACACACCCACACACACACAGACAGACAGAATTCTGAAAATTAGGTCTAAAATGTCAAGGTTCATCAAAATCTCAATCTCAAATTTTTTCATGATTACTATATTTTCTCTATACTTTGTATACAAGAAAGTAAAAACTTTGGACAGGTGCAGATTAGGGCCAGTAACAATGTAAAATAATTTAATAGTGGTGTGATTTGAAACAGGTAATGTCAGTATGGGATTGCAATCATGATTTGGTACAAAAGCGGTGTCCATACAAGGCTAAGACGGGCAGAGGACCTCCAGTTTGTCAGGAAATGTGTGAGAAAATGATTGAAATGCTTAAAAACAATGTTTTTCAAAGAAAGATTGGAAGGGGTTTTCTGATTTCTCACTCTAGAGTGCAAAACATTGTTAAATGATTCAAGAAATCTGAAGGAATTTCAGTGCATAAAGGGCAAGGGCACAAACCTAAGCTGAACACCCGTGATCTTCAATCCTTCAGATGGCACGGCTGATATAACCACTCAGTTTGTTCAACTTAAAACTTTCACATCCCAACCTACCGCTGTTACTTCAGGTGTGCCTCTGTCCTGGAGTCCCTCCTTTTCATTATTTACCTCCTTCCCCTTGGTAATATCTTTCATTAATATAACATTAGCTTCCACTGTTATGCTGATGACACCCAGCTTTATCTCACTAGAAAACCTACTGCTTCCTTTCCACCCTCCTCACTTACTGATTGCATAGCAGAAATCAAATCCTGGTTTTCTTCAAATTTTCTTAAATTAAATAACGAGTGACAAAACTGAGGTTCTCCTCATTGGTACAAAATCAACATTACCCAAAACTGATCATTTTTCCTTTGTTATTGATAATTCCTCTGTCTCCCCTTCCCCACAGGTGTCATCCTTGACAATACTTTATCTTTTCAGTCCGACAGCAATAACATCTCCCGGTCTCCATATTTCCACCTGCGTAACTTTAATCGTATTCGCCCCTCCATCACTCCCCACACCACTGCTATCCTTGTTCATAGCCTTGTCACTTCTCGTCTGGATAATTGCAATTCCCTTTTCTTTGATCTTTCTCGCAAATCTCTTTATAAGCTTCAACTGGTCCAGAATTCAGCTGCCCGCATCATTACTAGAACCCCCTCTATTCACCATATCACTCCCATCTTGCAGCAGTTTCACTGGCTTCCGGTTAAGTTCTGCATTCAATTCAAAATTCTCCTACTAACTTTTAAGGCTATCCACAACCTCGCCCCTCTATATCTGTCTGATCTCCTCCATGTAGCCATTCCCTCCCACACCCTTAGATCCTCTTCATCCATTATATACAGTTTATTTTTGTATAGCCCAAAATCACACAGGAAGTGCCGCAGTGGGCTTTAACAGGCCCTTTCTCTTGACAGCCCCCCAGCCTTGACTCTCTAAGAAGACAAGGAAAAACTCCCAAAAAAACCTTGTAGGGAAAAATGGAAGAAACCTTGGGAAAGGCATTTCAAAGAGAGACCCCTTTCCAGGTAGGTTGGGCGTGCAGTGTGTTTCAAAAGAAGGGGGTCAATACAATACAATACAATAGAATATACATCCATCCATCCATCCATTTTCCAACCCGTTGAATCCGAACACAGGGTCACGGGGGTCTGCTGGAGCCAATCCCAGCCAACACAGGGCACAAGGCAGGAACCAATCCCGGGCAGGGTGCCAACCCACCGCAGGACACACACAAACACACCCACACACCAAGCACACACTAAGGCCAATTTAGAATCGCCAATCCACCTAACCTGCATGTCTTTGGACTGTGGGAGGAAACCGGAGCGCCCGGAGGAAACCCACGCAGACACGGGGAGAACATGCAAACTCCACGCAGGGAGGACCCGGGAAGTGAACCCAGGTCCCCAGATCACCCAACTGCGAGGCAGCAGCGCTACCCACTGCGCCACCGTGCCGCCCCATAGAATATACAGAACAGAACAAATCCTCATTAAAAAATTAAAAAAATTTTTAGAAGTACAGAGCAGAATTTAACAGTAGATGATATCACATAATAAGATTTGGATAATTTTAGACTCCTGGAGACCTCATCCATCAAGCTGCCTCTCCCATTTGGCCATTCCACGGCTGAAACAGTGTTGGGACAGCCAATCCAATGAAAGGACCCCTCTTTCTCACAATTCCTGTGATCCTCCATCAGAGATGACTTTACCTTAGGCAGGCAAAACAACTTGGCAAGTGGGCCGTGGTACCAAGTGCCACATTTGAGTACCGAGAAGAGAAACAGAATAGGTGAGGGTTAGTATCCAATTCTAACTATCATGTTACTTATGTTTTAGTGTTAATGACTAACAACAGAGATGCAGTCTGTACTGTTAATCAGCAGCTCTAGTCAGGGTGTGCTAAACTGAAGTAGTGAGTCTTCAGCCGGGATTTAAAAGCTGAGACCAAAGGGGCATCTCTTATAGTAGCAGGCAGACCACTCCACAGTTTAGGGGCCCTGTAACTAAAAGCTCGACCTCCCACTGTTATTTTATTAATCCTTGGAACCATAAGCAGACCGGCATCTTGAGATCTTAATGTGCGCTCTGGTTTGTAAGTCATGATAAGTTCAGACAAGTAAGCTGGACCTTGGCCATTTAATGCTTTATATGTTAAAAGAAGGATTTTGAAATCTGCCCTAAACTTAACCGGGAGCCAGTGTAAGGATTTAAGAACTGGAGTTATGTGTTCGTACTTTCTTGTTATTGTAATAATTCTTGCAGCCGCATTTTGTATTAACTGGAGGCTGTATAAAGAACAGTTTGAACATCCAGTGAACACCGCATTGCAGTAGTCAATCCTACTAGAGATAAATGCAAGAATTAATTTCTCAGAATCCTGTTTATTTAGAAAGCGCCTTAATTTTCTAACATTTTTAAGATGGAAGAAACATGATTTGGACAACTTTGTAATATGCGCTTTAAATGACATGCTAGAGTCAAAGAGAACTCCTAGATTGCGAGCTGATTCAGTAAAATTTAATTGGGTTTCAAACTGAGTTAAATGACGACAAAATATTGTTATGATCAGCATCATTCCCTCCAACAATTAACATTTCTGTTTTATCTGTATTTAAAGACAAGTAGTTCTCATTCATCCACTCCTTTAATTCACTAACACAACTAATTAAAGACAACATCAGAGAAACTTCATTTGATTTAAATGAAAGGTATAACTGGGTGTCATCTGCATACGAGTGAAAATTAACATTATGTTTCTTATTGATAGATCCCAGTGGAAGCATGTAAAGTGAAAACAGTAAAAGTCCCAGTACTGAGCCATGCGGGACACCATATTGAACTTCTGTGTATAATGATGGAGTTCTGCCAGCACATTTCTGTACATATTGGAATCGATTTGATAAATAAGAATTAAACCAAGCGAGCACGGTGCCTGTAAGCCCAACATCATTTTCTAGCCTGTGTAGTAAAATAGAATTGTCGATGGTGTCAAATACTGCACTTAAGTCCAACAACATAATTACAGTGGAGTTTCCTTCATCGGAGGATATCAGAATGTCGTTTACAACCCACGTTAGTGCCATTTCTGTACTATGACCAGTGCGAAAACCAGACTGGAATTTCTTAAATAAATTGTAATGCGTAAGGTGTGACTGAAGCTGATTGGCGACTACTTTTTCTAGTATTTCAGAGAGAAACGGTAGATTTGAAATAGGCCTATAATTATTTAGTATGTGTGGGTCTAGGTCTGACTTTTTAAGTGATGGTTTAATGACTGACACTTTTAGTGTATCAGGTACTGATCAATCTACTTCACTCCCCTTCATCCGTCTTACCACCATATGGAGCCCAGCATTCAGTTGTTCTACTCCCCAGCTCTGGAACTCACTACCATCTGAGCTTAGAAATATTGAATCATTCTCACTTTTCTATTCTAAACTTAAAACTCATTTGTTTAAAACTGCCTTTTCTCTTTGATTACAATTGCTCTGTCTGATTTTATATTTTGTATTTTATTTTTGTTTATAATGTGTGTTTCATCTATTGTTTGGTGTCCTTGAGTGTTTAGAAAGGCGCCTATGAATAAATAGAATGTATTATTACATGAGCCAGGCCTGATTACTTTGGCAAACCTTTGTCAAGCACTACAATGTGGAGTTCCATTCACAAATTCCACTTAAAACTTTACCATGCAGCAAAAAGAAGCCTGATGTTAGCCATGTCCAGAAGCGGCGTCGCCTTCTCTGGGCTCGGAGGAATCTGGAACGAACCATCACACGGTGGAAGCAAATGTGTATTGTGGTCAGACGAATCAGTATTCCAGATCTTTTTTGGAAGAAATGGACGGAGTGTGCACAACACCAAAGATGAAAAGGAGCATCATGACCAGTCCAAAAGCCTGCAGGGTCTGTCATGGTATAGGGTTGTGTCAGAGCCCTTGGCAAAGGTCAGTTATACTTCTGCAATGGCAGCACTAATGCAGAAAAATGAATTGAGATTTTAGAGCAACGTCAAGACCACCTTTTTTCCAGGGATGTCCGTGCATTTTTCAAAAAGACAAAGCAAAAACACATTCTGCACACATTACAAAAGCATGGCTGTGGAAGAAGAGGGTCCGGGTACTGGATTGGCCTGACTGTAGTCCTCACCAGTCCCCAGAAGAGATGGTGTGGAGAATTCGTAAACCAAAAACGTGGCGACGACCCTGCACACCTTAAGATGTGTTTGCAGGAAGAATGGGACAAAATTACACCTGAAACGCTTCATTGCATGGTCTCAGGCCTGAAATGCACAAATGGATGTATATTAACAAATGAAATAAAGTTGATCACTCAAAACATGAACTATCTTGGGTTCATACAGTCTGCAATAAAATAAAAGTCAAAGTAAATTTAAGAATGTTTTTTTCTTTTTTTTCATACCGTCCCATCTATTTATGATTTGGGGTTGTTGGAGTGCTGCACCTTACATAGTACTTAATTCAGAGGTGAGTTTCTGGACTATTCAATTTATCATAAGCTGACTGGTAAAAATTAAAATATATTGAAATGTGTTCTATAAATGAGCCTTACTGTTAGAAAGAAGCCTTCTGCTGTGATGCTTTGAATAAGCGCATGAGGTGATATTAAATTTCACATATACATTAACGATGGCTCAAGGCTCTTCTTTATTTAGTAATTTCCACAACAAAAAACAAAACCCACAAAGCCTCAGGGAGCACATGCAAATTCCACAGAAACAAAGACTGGGTATTTCTTCTTATTATTATTATGGCATGTGTGGACCACCAGGGGGTGCACCAGTCCCCCCCCCAACCCTTACACAGACAGACACTGGACACAAGTTCAGCACAAATGCTTTTAGTTTCCTCTTTTCCATGTGGGAAACGCTTTCTCCCATTTTCCACATTCACACCACAGTCATAAACACAGGAAATGCACAGTACAATTCTCTTCTTTCTTTCTCTTTTCTCTCCGTCCGGCTCCACTCCTCCTGGTGAGCTTCGTCTCCCTTCCACCCGAATTTTATATGGCACCCGGAAGTGCTCCAGGTGCTTAATGTCCTTCTTCTGGCAGCACTTCTGGGTGTGGTGGAAGTGCTGCAACAAAGGGCTCAACAGTTCCTGCTGCTTCCCCTGGAGTTCCCATGGGCTCCTCCAATTCCCAAGGAGCCCTGTGGGAGACTGAGGCACCACTGCAACCCAAGGGTGACTGTCATCTAGCACTCTGGGGGTGGAGTTTTCTCCCCCCGGTCCTTCCACTGTCGAGGCATCCACCACATATGTCATTTTTCTGACCCAGTTCACTTAGACCAGGATCATGCTATCCCAGTTAGCATAGAGTGTAAGGCAGGAACATGGTGCCAGTCCATCACTGGGTGATCAAACACACACACACATACACACAAGGGCCAATTCCCCTAACCTGCATGTCTTTGGACAGTTGGGGGAATCCATGCAGACACAGAGAGAACATGCAAACTCCACACAGGTCAGACCCAGAGGGTCAACTCGGGCCTCCTTACTGTGAGGCAGCAGCACCACTGTGCTGCCCTATTATTATTATTATTATTATTATTATTATTATTATTATTATTAGTATGACACACTTAAAATTGCTTTTGTAGAGTATCCTGAACTTGCATATTCACATTAGTTCAAGTTCAAGCACTTTATTGTCATTGTGTAACACAACGAAATTACTTTTTGTGACAGCCCCAAGGTGCATTTAAAGAAAAGTCAAATAATTCCAAATATGTCGTATGCAGTGTTAAGTGATCGAGTAACCAGAGCAAATTATTATTGCTCAATGTACAGCAGCATAAATTGTTATTGCACCTATTAATGAATAGTACATTACATGTTCTATATTACCATACCATACCATTTTTATTTGTTAAGCGCTTAAAAACACAGCATTACAACTGACCGAAGCGCTGTACAGTTAAAACAAGCAAGACTAAAAGCAAAAAATTAAAAAAACAAACATTAAGAGAGAATTAAAACAGAGACACTAAAAAAAACAGGTCAGGGGACCCAATAAAACAGAGAAATAGCAAAAAGCAAGTGGGAATAAGACAGGTTAAGAATTAAAAGCCAATGTGAAGAAGTGAGTTTTTAGGTGTGATTTGAATGTGGCGACTGGAGCGGCTTGCCTAACCACTAAAGGTAAGGAGTTCCAGAGCCTGGGTGCACAGACAGAAAAAGCCCTTTCACCACGAGCTTTAAAATGTGCCTTGGGAACGGTTAGGAGCAGCTGATCTGCGGATCTAAGAACACGAGGGGGATTGTGACGATGGAGCAAGACACTCAAGTAGGCAGGGGCTAGACCATTTAGTGCCTTATAGGTTAAGAGGAGTATCTTAAAATCAATTCTGAAACTAATCGGCAGCCAGTGTAGGGTTTTTAAAATCGGTGTAATGTGTTTGCTTCTGCTGCTTCCAGTTAAAAGTCTTGCAGCCGCATTTTGAACCAATTGGAGTCTCGAAAGAGTGGCTTTACTAATACCATATAGGCAGGAATTAGAATAGTCGAGCCGGGACGTAATGAATGCATGGATTACTGATTCCAGGAGGTGGTAAGGCAGAATTGGTTTGAGTTTGGCAATTCGCCTGAGATGGAA
Source organism: Erpetoichthys calabaricus (assembly GCF_900747795.2). Taxonomy (NCBI): domain Eukaryota; kingdom Metazoa; phylum Chordata; class Cladistia; order Polypteriformes; family Polypteridae; genus Erpetoichthys; species Erpetoichthys calabaricus. The sequence continues at coordinate 25,884,113 of NC_041395.2, forward strand.
AAAGCAGGATTTTACTGTGCTGTTGACTTGAGCATCCATTTTCAGGACCATATCCATTTTGATTCCAAGATTGGAAACAGACGAAGTTACTGGAATGGGAAGAAAGTCGAGGTCAAGGGGTAGGGTCTGTTTGCGGTCGGGACTAAAAACAATGACCTCGGTTTTTGAATCGTTCAGGTGAAGGAAGTTTACAGCCAGCCAGTCCTTAATGTCAGATAAGCAGTTGAGAAGAGGTTTAGTGGAGTCAGTTGACTTGAGGGAGAAATAAATTTGGCAGTCATCAGCATATAGGTGATACGAGATTGCATGTTTTCTAAAAATTGCACCTAAAGGCAGGATGTAAATTGAAAAAAGTAGTGGCCCCAAAATGGAACCCTGGGGGACACCACATGGGAGTGGTACTGATTCAGATGAAAAATCATCTAGCATGACTCTAAGAGTCCTGTTGCAGAAATATGACCTGAACCAGTCGAGGGCTAAGCCAGATACACCAACCCAGGATTCGAGTCGGGAGATCATGATGTCGTGGTCGATTGTGTCGAAGGCAGCAGATAAATCGAGAAGAACCATAATCACGTAGAGTCCTGAGTCCAATGCCAAAAGGACATCATTTAGGACACGTAAATGCGCGGTTTCTGTTCTGTGTTGGGGCCTAAAGCCTGACTGAAAAAGGTCCATTACCTGATGGTCCTGTAGGTGGTGAATTAATTGCTCATAAACTACTTTTTCGAGTAATTTTGACAGGAAAGGTAGTTTGGAAATTGGACGAAGATTGGAGAAGACGGCAGGGTCAAGATCAGGTTTTTTCACGATTGGATGTACAACTGCGTGTTTGAAAGCACAAGGAACTGTAGCCGAAGATAGACTACTAGTTATGATCTTTAAGACATCATATCGAATCACAGGAAAGACATCTTTCAGCAGTCTGGACGGCACCACATCGTCCGGAGAGCCTGAAGGCTTCATTGAGGCGACGATTTTTTCCAGATGGGGGAGCGAAATGGGTTCAAAGCTGGTGAGAGAGCCGTGTACAGGAACAGCTAAATCAATAGAGCCAGAAGAAGAAATGGAGATCTGGGATCTAATGTTCATGACCTTATCCAGAAAAAACGTAAGGATCTGATTACAAAGAGCATTGGAGGGAGAAGAGAAAACAGTTCCAGCTGGAGAGAGGACAGCATTCAGTGTTTTGTATAAGACACGTTGATTGCCAGAATTTTTATATTGTATTACATTAGTATATTGCACATTACCAATATAGCTTATTGCACATGTTCCGTTAAAAATGATTTCAGACTGAGGAGATTCAGAGTACAGAAAGTTTATGGCAGATGGGAAAAATCTATTTTTTAGTCTGTTTGTGCATACACAGATTGACCTAAAGCGTCTTCCTGATGAGAGGACCTCAAACAAAGAATTTCCAGGATGAGTTTTGTCCTTGAGAATGTTTTTGGCCCTTCTCACACAGCGAGTCTTATACAAGAGTTCGAGTGATGGCAGTTCAGTCTCAGTAATGGTTTCTGCTGTTTTTACGACCCGCTGCAGGGCTTCTTTAGCAGCTTTGGTGCAGCTGTTGTACCTGCAGGCCATCATGCAGTTAGTTAAGATACTCTCTATAGTGCATCTATAGAAATGAACCAGCAGTTTCTGGGGGAGGTCAGCTCTCCTTAGCTTTCTGAGAAAATAGAGGCGTTGTTGTGCTTTGCCTATTATAGCCAAGTTCTTGTCAGCCCAGGACAAGTCCTCTGAGATGGTGACTCCTAGAAACTTAAAGCTGGGAACTCTCTCCATAGCATCTGCATTGATTGTTATCAGACTGTAATTGGTTTTTTAGTGGTCCTAAAGCCCAGAATAACTTCTTTGGTCTTTTTGGTATTTAAGACCAGGTCGTTGGTGTTGCACCATGCTGTCAGATTCTGAACCTCTTCCCTATATGCAACTTCATTGTTGTCTGTTACAAGCCCAATGACAGTTGTATCATCCGCAAATTTACCAATAATGTTTGATTTGTGGATGGGTTAACAGTCATGGGTGAAGAGTGCATAGAGAAGGGGACTTAGTACACATCCTTGCGGCACATCAGTGCTCAGGGTAAGGGTGGAAGATGTGTGTTTGCCCATCCTGACAGACTGGGGACGGTTGGTGAGAAAATCCAGTAACTAGTTGCATATGGACGGAGCAAGTCCTAGTGCATAGAGTTTTTGGAACAGCTGGTTAGGTATGACGGTATTAAATGCAGAGCTGTAGTCAATGAAGAGCATCCTAACATAGGTGTTGGGCTTTTCCAGGTGCGAGAGGGCAGCATGTAGAGCCACATTATCGTGTTACTGTGGCATTAATAGAAAGCAGTCAACTAAATCATCGTATACAGTGCACAGGGTAATTATATTTTGTGAATTTCCCATTGGGATTAATAAAGTATCTATCTATCTATCTATCTATCTATCTATCTATCTATCTATCTATCTATCTATCTATCTATCTATCTATCTATCTATCTATCTATCTATCTATCTATCTATCTATCTATCTATCTATCTATCTATCTATTTTGCTTCCAACTTAGCACGGCCAAATGATTTTTTTAAGCATTTTATTGATTTTATTATTAGGGTGTTGTACCGTGTTAGCCATTATGAATGTAGTCACAAGTCAAGTAAAATGACACCTTTGATTGGCTAACTAAAAAGTTTACAATATGCAAACTTTCGAGGGTTAGGGGTAAAGTAGGGGATATGACCATGATTGGCGAACTCTGGCACACTTAATTCCAAAAATAACATCTTATTTAAAAAGATATACACCCTCTCCTTCCAAGTGAATAAAAACACTTTAAAACCCCACTAAATTATCCTAACTATGTTCACTCCTCAATATTTAAATATTCCTATAAAATCCCATCATTTTGGCAGTAAAAATACTGACTAAAATAAAGGGTTCAAGTAAGACGCCCTATACTAGTCAAATTTAAAACTGCTTTAAGATTGAAATAAATAATGAATAAAATACTATTACATGTGAACTTTAAAAGGACATCAAATTTGCGTCATCAAGTGTTCAAAAATAATTTCAATCAGGCACTAAAACATATTTAAAAAATAAATAAATAATAGTTTTAAAAAAAGCGCCCTGAGTCCAATTTTTTAACATCAGGGCAGTATCTATTTATTAAGATAAGGGCTTTTCTATCAGATTAGGATTGGGGGCAAGGCAAAAACCTATGAAATCTAAACACAAGGGTTCAAATCTTATTTTAACATCGGGACCCTGAGGTGAAATTACAGCTTAACTTCAGGGCACAGTTCCATGAACATTAAGATTAGGGTTTGAAATGGGGTCAAGGCCTATAAAATTAAAAAATAAGAGGGTTTCAAATCTTAACATCAGGGCCCCGAGGTGAGATTACAGTTTAACTTCAGGGCCCAGTTCTACAAATATTAAGATTAAGGGTAGGGGTTGAGGGCAGGACCTATTAAATTCTAAAAAAGGGAGATCAAATTTTAACATGGGAATTGATTAAGTGTATCAAGCTGAATTTTTTTGACTAACTGGTGAATCGCCAAGCAGAAGATACCAGTGGAAATTTTAGGACTGAAGCCAGGAAGCACTTCTTTACTCAAAGAGTTGTGGGAATCTGGAACAAACTACTGAGACACGTACTGGAAGCAGAAATCATGACAATGTTTATAACGTTATCTGGAAGAGATATTGGGACAGCTTAGCTATTAGCTAAACAACTGAGTCTGGAGGAATGAATGGTCTTCTCACATTTTCTGAATTTCTTATGCTCTTATATTCTTATCTATAGTTCCACCTTACAGCTAGTTGACTCCTACTTTAGGCCAGGTATCTAAAGCTATTTATACGTCAGCTGTCTATTTGCAGGGTGGCACGGCGGTGCTGTGTTCTTAGCGCTGCTGCCACGCAGTAAGGAGACCTGAGTTCGCTTCTCGGGTCCTCCCTGTGTGGAGTTTGCATGTTCTCCCCGTGTCTGCGTGGGTTTCCTCCCACAGTCCAAAAACATGCAGTTTAGGTGCATTGATGACCCTAAATTGTCCCTAGTGTGTGCTTGGTGTGTGTGTGCCCTGCCCGGGGATTTGTTCCTGCCTTATGCCCTGTGTTGGCTGGGATTGGCTCCCGTGACCCTGTGTTAGGATATAGCGAGTTGGATAACGACTGACTGAAATTTTAACATCAGGGCCCTGAGGTGAGATTACAGCTTAACCTCAGGGTTAGGGTTACCCTAATTTTATTAAAAAACAAATAACATTCCATACAAGCAAGTTTAACAAAACTAGGCTCGAAACAAATCAATCACAAATGTAACCACTGTGAAAATACTATCATTTCATATTGTTATATTTTCTCCATTCTACCTCTACCACAAATCATTTTTTCTTGTCTACACAATGCTTAAAAGTCTTTTTCCTCTTCTTCTGTCGACTACTCCCATCTAGGGGTTGCCACAGCGGATCATCCGTCTCCATCTATCCCTGTCTTTTAAAAGCTTAAAGTCACCATTTTTAAATGTTTAAGTCTTCACAGCACTCCCCGTGACAAATAAAGATACCTTTCAGTACTGAAGGCAGAGCTCAGAAGTCACCCTCATCTTAACATGCCGCCTATTGACCCTGAAGGAATTCTTGAAGGCAGTTGCAAGTGGCCTGTTGTTTTTGGGTATTTGTTGTCACTAAAAGAACTCGAGCTCCTTTACAAGGTCAAACTGTTTGAAAAGGCCTGGCTTTCTGAATACACTGGCACAGCCTGCAGCTCCTTTGTTTTCCAGAGTCTCCAACTGATAACCTTTGTTTACAAGATCTTCAGTGTAGGTCCTAATCGTTAGTTTTAATCCTTTAAAATCTGATTGACCCTCACCACCACCCCCCTAGTCTATTGTGCTTTATCCTGCTTTGTAAGAAATCAAACATGGGAAAGTAGGCCAGTACTTGTTCTTCCATGGTGTTCTACACCAAACAAATTAAGGATGATTGGGAGAGGGGAGTGAAGGCCACGGCTTATCTAGTGAGGGTTCAGCAGTCAGAAACTCTAAGAAAATGTTGATAACAAGGCACTGGCCAAATAATCACCAATGGATTATTTGAGCACAAGTGTGTGTAAACTTTAAAAATAGCATGTGTGTTAGCCATGCTGATACCGTGAGGGATTCTGTACTCTTTATGAGAATAAATGGAATTAAAAATGAAAAAACACCTTATGCAGGTGCCTACTGTATAACCTCCTTGGAAGTTTTCACATTTTATAATAATAATTCATTACATTTATATAGCGCTTTTCTCAGTACTCAAAGCGCTATCCACACAGGGAGGAACCAGGAAGCGAACCCACAATCTTCCACAGTCTCCTTATTGTTAAACGACAATGAATCAAGGTGGGCTTAATATTTATTTATTGATTTTTTTATACTGATCCAAAGGGAAAAAAACTCTTTAATGGAAAAGTGATTAAACAAATATCTAAAATATTTATAAATTTTAAAATACAAAATAAATCAAGTCAATATTTAGTAGACGGCAGCCATGACTGCCTTGAGTCTGTGTGCTCAGGTCTCCCTCAATATCAGCTTTGTACATCTCCATGCTTCCATTCAACCTCTTAATCATAGCAGAGGAGTGTAACGTTATGTTCAAAATACAATAAAGTATATCTCAAACTCTACAGCCAGTAATATAAACAGTATTACAACAATCAAAACTCCACAATAAAGAGAAAGAAATGCTATAATCGATATCAATATCATCAAAACATATAACCAGACACTAATATCAGAACTGCACCTCAACAAAATCCAGGGCCCTCCATAATGTTGGGGACAGAGAGACATGTAACCTTGATGTACCCCTCTGCTACACAGTTTCAAATTACAAATCAAACAATTCAGACATTGTGATTACAGTGCACATGGCAGGCTTTCATTTAAGGGCATTCGTTGACTTAACCAGCAAGCAAAAACATGATTGTAAATTGCATAAAGAGGAGAGAACACATATATTTTTTTTCTTTAATATGTATCATCCCAATGCAATTTGTCTTGTCAGCCTTCATTTTAGATACTACTTTAGAGTATGTATACTCTAGTAAGCAGAAAGAGAAATGATGAATGGGGTTATATAATAGACAGATATGAAAAGCACTATATAACAGATAGATAGATAGATAGATAGATAGATAGATAGATAGATAGATAGATAGATAGATAGATAGATAGATAGATAGATAGATAGATAGATAGATAGATAGATAGATAGATAGATAGATAGATGTGTAGGCACTATATAATAGATAGATAGATAGATAGATAGATAGATAGATAGATAGATAGATAGATAGATAGATAGATAGATAGATAGATAGATAGATAGATAGATAATTTTTTAATTTTTAAAATGACCTTTATTTTAAACAGTAACAAAAACATTAACAAAACAATATACACATTCAATTAACATAAAAAACCAAGCGTCATAATAAACAAGAGAGCCATACATCCGACCCCAACTACTCCCCCTTTACACTCCTCCTACTCTGCACATTAATAATAACTTTAACAGTTAATAATTCATTATAACACAAAGGCCACCTTTACTCCCCCTTTACACTCCTCCTACTCCGCACATTAATAATAACTTCAACAGTTAATAATTCATTATGACACAAAGACCACCTGTACTCCCCTTTACACTCCTCCTACTCCGCACAATAATAACTACATGATGTTGATGCCCACCATTACTGTCTTGTTATTCCCAGTTGAACACCAGTTCACCCCCCTCCACAGCACACAGTACCTGTCGTGTCCCCCACATGTCGCTAAACATTTCTAAATTGTTTGTTAGTTTATGATACATGAAATCAAGTTTCAGTCTACTTTTAATTAAAATTTTAAAGAGCAGCAGAGCGTCAGTCCCCATGAGGTTCTTCTCTTTGTTTCTCCTTGTTTTTAAAATTGCTAACTTGACTTGTCCTAAGAGGAAATTTCCAATAACACATTTATTCTTATTGTTTTGGTAATAATTAATACCAAAGACAAAGCAAATAGTAGAGAACTTAAAACCAAATCCACCAAGAAGAGAGTCCAAGAACCTGAACAACGGCTTCAGCCGTTCACAGTGAATAAACAGATGAAAAATGGTTTCTCTCACAGTACAGAACGGACACTGGTCAGTCTCTGAAACATTAATTGTAAACAGAAACGAGTTTGTGGCTAAGGCCGAGTGTGTTATCCTCCACTGCAGATCTCCAAGTCTTTTCTGCAATGGCAGTTTATAATAAGCTCTCCATGAAGGTGAGATGTTCTCAGAGACCTGCAGTTCCTTCCTCCATAGTGTGTCTGGTAACTCCTTCATTAGATTATAAAATGTCACTTTGACACACAGTTTATATAGTTCTTTTTTGGTAAACAGTTCAAAGTCTTTCTCAACTAGAGTACCAAAACGGAGAAGGTGCCCAGGCCTGTCAGTGTGATCAGAAACATTTGGCCTTACGATAATGGCAGGCGATGCCATCTCTATCTCTAGTGTGTCTTCACCTTTGAAATATTCGGCACACACAGAACTCGCTCCTGACCTCCTCAGTGCTGTTTTTACCTGGCTGAGAAAAAGTTCAACCAGGCGTATTGATCTGATGCCCAGGACTGTCGCTAGGTGGGCTGGGGTGTGCCAGCACCTCATATCTGTGTTAATCAGGTCAATTATTTTTAAAAGTCTATTGTTCAACAGAATAGATACAAAAAATTCTGAAAGCAATAATGGGCATTCTATCAGAGGATTCCACACTAAAGGTTCTTCCATGAACCAATAAGTACTCTCCAGATTTAGCTTGGTCCTCCTGAGTTTTCCGTGCCAGATTTGAAGTGCGGAATGATAAAATTTTTGCAACTCAGACCGAACAAAAACTGCATTGTTTAAGAAGAAAAAATGTTCAGCAAAATTGAAGCCTCTTACTCTATGAAATAAAGCAAAGGCCAGCTGTCTCCACGGCAGGTGCTCGGGTCCGTATAAGAGCCGATGTAACATTTGGAGTCGAAATGCCTCCATCTTGCTTAACAAGTCAATAAGTCCCTGACCGCCTTCTTCCACAGGTAGATACAGGACACTACGCTTCACCCAATGTATACCATCCCAAAAGAACTCTAAAATAATGCTCTGGATGGTCTTGATGATAGATAATGGGGGGTCAACACACTGCAACTTATGCCAGAACATGGAGGCTATTAAATTATTAATAATGAGGACCCTGCCACGACAGGAGATCTCCTTATGAAGGTATTTCCATTTGTTCAGCCTGGCTTGAACTTTTTCTACCCAGTCTGCCCAGTTTTCTTCAGCGAAACCTCCCTTTCCCAAAAACACCCCCAGGTATCTGAAGACTCTTCTATTCCACTGAAGACCACCAGGCAGGTCTGGCGGGTCCCCATTCCTCCAGTTGCCAATCGAAAAAGCATTGCTTTTGTCTCAATTAATCTTTGCAGACGACAGTTGCTCAAATTTATCCAGGCAATATTTCAGTGCCGTGATGTCTCCAGGATGACAGATAAACACTGACAAATCATCTGCATACGCGACCACCTTAAGGTTTAAGTTCGGGCACTGAGGGATGTTCAGACCTTGAAGGTGGATGCGAAGCTGCTGCAGTAGTGGCTCGATGGACAGCGAGAAGAGCATACCGGACAGAGAGCAGCCCTGACGTATCCCTCTGGTTACTTGGAGAGGGGCTGTTAATGCTCCATTCAATTTCACGACACTAAAGACGTTATGATATAAAAGTCCAATGTGTCTAATGAACGAAGGTCCAAAGCCAAAAGCCTTCAGAACTGCTAAGAGATACTTGTGGTCCACCCTGTCAAATGCTTTCTCTTGATCCAGCGATAAAAGTCCAGCGTCAAAACCAAAGAGTCTGGCCGCATCAATCACGTCTCGAACCAAGAAGATGTTGTCCAGAATACACCTGTTGGGTACATAGTATGTCTGCTCTGGGTTCACGATACTCGCCATGACTCTTCTTAACCGATTAGCCAGGGCTTTGGAGAAGATTTTATAATCCGCACATAGCAGGCTGACTGGACGCCAGTTCTTTAACTCTGTGAGGTCTCCTTTTTTTGGGAGTAGTGTGATCACCGCTCTGCGACAGGTGAGGGGCATTTCACCCACTCGCAGACTTTCACTGAAAACCTCTGCCAGATCAGCGCCAAGGTGAGAACAAAAGGCTTTAAAAAATTCAACAGGCAACCCATCGATACCTGGGGATTTACCAATGTTCAGTTCATTCAAGGCTGTAGTCAAGTCCTCCAGAGAAATCGTAGTTTCCAAGAAGTCCTTCTCTCTATCTGGAACCTGAGGCAAGTCTTGGAGAAAAATAGACGTCTCTAAAGGAACCTCTGCAATGTCCGCAGAAAACAGTCGCTGATAAAACTGATGCGCCCAGGCTCGAAGGGCTTCAGGCTCCAGCAGTTCCTGACCTTTGTCATTCTTTAAACAGTTAATAATCCTACTTTGGCCAATGGTTTTTTCCAAACTAAAAAAGAATTGTGTGGAAGCGTCCATCTGGGTGAGCGACTGCATTCTCGAGCGGACGAGTGCGCCGTTGACTTTCTTGTCCATGAGGTCTAACAATAATTTTTCTTAGTTTTCAGGGACTCAAAGGTGTGGCCGTCAAAGTTAGAACATAAACCTGAATGAAGGTCTTCAATTTCCTTCTCCAGCTCCAAAATGGCCGCATTCACATCTCTGGTGGTCTGCTCTGTGTATTGTTGGCACAATACGCGTATCTCAGTTTTAGTACAATCCCACCATTGCCTCAGTGAGCTGAAATTCTTCTTTTTGCATCTCCATTGAGTCCAGAAATACACGAAACAGTTGATAAAGTGGGGGTCTTTCAGTAGATTACTATTAAAGTGCCAGTAGGACTTGACAGAATGTTTAGAGAGAAAAGAAATTTGAAGGAAAACTAGAGAGTGGTCAGATAAGGCAGTTGGAAGAATGGAGCAGTTAGTAATAAGATTCCTATGATTTTTTTGGATGTAAAATCTGTCAAGTCTGGCCATAGAAAGCAGCCCTGCTGAGCACTTCACCCACGTATATTGTCGGACCCCCGGATGAAAATCTCTACAAATATCAATGAGATTATTTTTGGTGACCACAGAACCCAGTGCTATGACGGACCCCGGATGAGGTTCTAGCCCATTCCTGTCCAACTGTGCATTATCTGTGCAATTAAAATCACCCCACACAAACACCAGCTCATCATCCTCACACGTCTTCAGCACATCATTTAATACAGAGAAGCAGTGAGTTCTCTCAGTCCCTGAGTTTGGGGCGTACACATTAATAAACACCCACTTCTTGTCCCCCATAAGTGCTTCTACCTTCAGCAGCCTCCCCTGGATTAACTCCGAACAAACCGCCCTGTCTGGTACAAAACTTTTTGAAAACAGGATTGCGACACCTGCACTGATATTGGAGCCATGACTTAAATGTGCCACCCCCTGCCACTCTCTGTGCCAGTCAGATTGATTTGCCACGTCAGTGTGTGTTTCCTGAAGGAAGGTCACGTTCATCTTCTTTTGCGCTAAGTGCTCAAATAGCGCCGTTCGTTTCACCAAATCTCTGCAGCCGTTTATATTTAAAGAGAACAGGGAATAGACAGGCATTATACAGGAGAGTAAAGTAGCAGTCAACAACACTGAGTTAACCCAAAAAACGGGGAATTGCATTAAAACTGCCATCATGATTGCTCTTCAAGGGAACGTTTCACTTTACTGATAATATTTTTTAAGCGGACTCTCTCTTTGGAGGTCAGTCCTAGTTCAGCAGCCCGACGACGCACTTGTTTCGCTGAGCTCAGAAATTGGTGAAGATCAGGAAAGTGTTCAACAATTCTGACCCCTCGCTTCCCTTCTAAAAATTCTAAAAACTGCAAAATATTTTCTGTGCTGTAGGCCTCGCTTAAGCTCGAGTGAGATGACAGATCCACCCTGATTGACGGGTCTGATTCATTGCCGTCCTCCCCTCCATCTCCTGTCACTGTGCTGTCAGTCTGCTGCAGAGCACTAGCGGCGGCCTCTACACCTTCATTTTTCGTGCTCTTCTTAGCACGTCCACCACTGGTTGTTTGCTCTTTTCTCTTTATGGTTACCGGCTTAACCACACTGTGTTCACCGTCACCGTCTTCACAGAGCATTTCTCCATCGGCCCCCGTCACTTGTGTTTCTTCAGCAGGCAATGATTGCACAGTCAGCTCGCTCTTCTCCGCCCCCCCTTGAGAAGGCGCAGCGCTTGGGTCCGTCTCTGCAGTGGCAACACTCTCAGTGGGTGTCTTCTGTAAAAGCGCTGCAGAGTCATCTGTATAACATTCGACCTCTGGTACAACCGTAGACACCACCTCCTCCTCTTCATGGCCGACTTCAGCATTCTTATTCCCACTACTTTCACTAATTTGCCCGTCATCGGCCGCTGCGCCCGTAACTATTTCAGTCCTCGGGTAGTTTTCCATCGCAGGCTCTCTGCTTGACACTTCCGGCTCCCTTGCTTCATGTCCCGGGCCTACAGTGATACTTTGTATGGTAGTTATCTCACCCTGATCTTCAGCCACTTCATCAGAATCGTAACTTTGATCTTCCATTTCTGAATCACTAAACACCGACTCATTCTCTTCATTGTCCGAAGTGTTATTACGTGGCTCTCTGTGCTCGCCAGACGGCCCCGGCTTATCCGGGTTGACGGTTATCTCTCCTCGCTTGCACAGACTCGCTTTGTGCCCAGTCTGACCACACTTAAAACATTTCATTAGTTCTGTAGTGATAAAAACTATATACTCATAACCCTCTACTTTAAATTTCAAGGCCACATCAAGCTCCTCACGCGAATTATTTAGCAGCATGTACACCTGTCTCCTAAAAGACACGACGTGCTTCAAATCAGGAGAACGGCAGCCAAGCGGAATCATAACTAAGTCAGATAGGACTTCACCATATCGACGAAGTTCATTTAATAAAGCTTCATTTTTCAAAAATGGTGGAACATTTGAAATAATAACCCTTTTAGCAGGAGTCGATAAAGGCAGCACTGGGACTAGTGAGCCGTTTATTACCAGGCCCTCCTGCACCAGAGTATGCACCATTGCTTCATCGTTTAAAAAGATCACAACCGTTTTATTCATGCGAGAGGCAGACTTTACATTTTTACTACCCACTCTTTTCGCCACCTCAACAACACACGCCTCAACAGAGACCATTGGGTCCACAACCACCTTAATTCCGTGTTTTCGGGAAAGGTGTTCAAAATGTCGCGGGTTAAGCCCTGGAGGCTTTGCTCGGGACGCGGCCATGGCGGCAAGCCGCAGCCGCGTCCGACTAGTACAACACTCACTAACAATAAACAATAGACTTTTAAATAAATGGCAAATCAGTAAAAAAATCTGTATATATTAAATTGATAGTAAAAAAAAGATAGAAAAAGAAAAACGAGAAAATACTCACAGAGACCCGCCAAGAAAGAAACCGCCAACAACCACGCCCACCCCAGACCAGAGTAATCGACAGACAGAGGTTCAACAGATAGATAGATAGATAGATAGATAGATATGAAATATGAAAGACGCTATATAATAGATAGATAGATTTTGCTGAGCAGAACTCGGCCTTCTGTCGAGATGACGCCATCTTTCCACATTATGATTGTTTTTGACCAGTTTCCTTTCCTCTGGTCTGGCTTTGAGGTTGTATGGTTTCCTGTTGTTTTGTTATTTTATTCTAAAGATTTGGTGGTCTACCACTGTGCACTGACTGTCTTTCTGTCGACCGCAGATGTGAATTCCCTCTTTCTCCATAGATGTTGATTTCTTGCTTTAACCAACGAAGACTCAGCAGACAAAGCTTTATATTTCCAACTTTCTTTTTTCATTTTTCAGCCTGATTATTGCCTTCTATTTTTCTTTCTGCAGATGTTTGTTGCTACGGCCCTCCCCTGTCTTATACATAATATAGAAGAGTATGCACTTCAGCATAATGTATTATTTAACTGTTGCTGGTCAGCACGTTAAACAGGACATGCTGCTCAAATGATTTCATTTTTGGCAAGCACTGAATGAGTCTGCCATTACTGTCAAATGTTCCTGTAATATGAGTAATATGGTCAGTTTCCAGAACACTCTAAGTGCCCTTTTAAGAAGTATCTCCATTGGAATGTTTTCCTTTTACATTACTGAAATAAAATTTATATTTTATTAGATAAACTCTTGAGTATGAAGGAAGATCTTTGTTCCCAGCTACGGTAACTTTGGCTTCCTTATATTTTGAACTTCAATAACTTATTTTGCCTAAATTTAATATTTCAAACAAATGTCCTATTTTTCATTGCCTGGCCTTACAGTCAGATGTCAATTCATATATGTCATTAAATGCTATGTACAGTATATAATGTATATGTTTGGTGACATTTGGTGCTCATATTAGAAAAATTCCTAGCAGTGCTAGAGAAAGTGCAGATGAGAGTGCTTAGGCTGAGAGGTATGAGCCATGAGGAGCGATTGGGCCTTATCACTTTAAGGAAATGGAAATTAAGAGGAGTACATGACTCAAGATTTTTTTAAATTATGAATGGAATTAGTACAGTAGGACAAGACTGTCACTTCAAACTCATCAAGAACACGGGGTGGAGTTGTCAAGGGAAGATTTTACACAAAGGTTACCTTTTATTGGCTAACTAAAAAGATTACAATATCTTTCGAGGCAACTCAGGCCCCTTCTTCAGAAAAGACATTCATAATGACTAACACGGTACAACATACAACACTCTAGTACTACACACAAATGTTAGAAAGTTTCTCTTCAAGTAAAGAACCAAAGACACATGGAGTAAATTACTAAGTAGTGTGGTGGGCACTGGGACTTTAGGAAACTTCAGAACTCAACCTCATGTTAGTGAGGGCAAAACTTACCAAAAAGAGATGGCAACTGAAGCTCCAAGAAGTCTTAATAGAAAAGGGACCCGAGCTATCCAGTCAAGTGATGCCTGGAGTATATAAACATCCATCCATTTCCCAACCCGCTGAATCTGAACACAGGGTCACGGGGGTCTGCTGGAGCCAATCCCAGCCAACACAGGGCACAATCCCAGGCAGGGTGCCAACCCACCGCAGGATATACACAAACACACCCACACACCAAACATACACTAGGGCCAATTTAGAATCGCCAATCCACCTAACCAGCATGTCTTTGGACTGTGGGAGGAAATCAGAGCACCCGAAGGAAACCCACACAGACACGGGGAGAACATGCAAACTCCACGCAGGGAGGGCCCGGGAAGCAAACCCAGGTCCCCAAACTGCGAGGCACCAGCACTACCTACTGCGACACCGTGCCCCCCGAGTTTATAAACAAGTTAGACAAATGTACGCTTCGTGTAACATTCAAGTGTGTTCGGAGACTAACTTAATGGAGATAAAAGTTGCAGCATTTCGTGTTTTTTATTTAATTCATCCAAGATTCAGTTCAGTATTTTTGCTTATTAGTTTTGTAGCAATGAGTTCTATTCAAAAGTAACAGTGATGATAGAATGCAATTCCATGTGTTAGAAGACACGATTAGATATACGCTTTTTAACAGTACTTTACAAAGGAGTTAAAAACGAAGCACAAAGAGGCTTGTGGTGGCTCAGTGGCTTTCATACACAGCAGACAGCAATTCAAGTGACGTGAAAATGACATCGGCTGATGTGTGTTAGTGGAGGAGGATCAGGGACTAACTGTTGTTCAATTTTCTTCAACATAACATTTTTGAAAGTGTACCCAATAGAGTCGGATCCAATAAATAGCAAATAAAAAATGTCCATTAAAGAAAATGACCAGTGCTAGTATAAAATCGATGTCACTATTACCCTATGAAAGGAGAACAGGAGTGTCACTAAGTTCGCCATCTAGCTAGTAATATTAATAAAAACATGGTAATTCATTACAATTTTATGCATTAAATAAGTAGGAGTTTTCGAAATGAATAGATTTATTGTATAACAGGAATACGAAAGGTGACAGTAATCTAAAGTTTTCAATTCTTTGGGTCTGGATAAACCGTAGGGCATGTTCAGTCTGTTGTGTGTTACGCCGCTCAGTAATCAGCACCTATTAAATGGTTAGCCTGCCTTGTTCTTGTTGCAAGTATTAGCAGGCAGCATGGTCTTCTGCCCACGGATCAACTACAGTTCCATTTCTAGGCGCTACTGTAGGATTTGAAGGAATTGGGGTCTTACATACAGTGCATCCGGAAAGTATTCACAGCGCATCATTTTTTCCACGAAGAAGGCACACAAGGAGGAGGAGATCATTCAACCAAGGTCTGTGTGTGTGGGGTTTTTTTTTTTGTTTGATTAATTTGTTATTTGGCTTGAGGTGAAACTCAAATGAAGGGGCTAGTGCTGTTTTATTTGTTGGCCACTACACATTCGAGATACGTTTAGGGCTCCCAACGGAATGACTAATTACTCTGAATGGTATAGGTGCTAAGGGTGAGCTCACCAGTAGTCTCGGGAGGATGATACAGTGCATCCGGAAAGTATTCACAGCACATCACTTTTTCCACATTTTGTTATGTTACAGCCTTATTTCAAAATAGATTAAATTCATTTTTTTCCTCAGAATTCCACACACAACACCCCATAATGACAGCGTGAAAAAAGTTTACTTGAGATTTTTGCAAATTTATTAAAAATAAAAAAATTGAGAAAGCACATGTACATAAGTATTCACAGCCTTTGCCATGAAGCTCAAAATTGAGCTCAGGTGTATCCTGATTCCCCTGATCATCCTTGAGATGTTTCTGCAGCTTCATTGGAGTCCACCTGTGGTAAATTCAGTTGATTGGACATGATTTGGAAAGGCACATACCTGTCTATATAAGGTCCCACAGTTGACAGTTTATGTCAGAGCACAAACCAAGCATGAAGTTAAAGGAATTGTCTGTAGACCTCCGAGACAGGATTGTCTCGAGGCACAAATCTGGGGAAGGTTACAGAAAAATTTCTGCTGCTTTGAAGGTCCCAATGAGCACAGTGGCCTCCATCATCCGTAAGTGGAAGAAGTTCGAAACCACCAGGACTCTTCCTAGAGCTGGCCGGCCATCTAAACTGAGTGATCGGGAGAGAAGGGCCTTAGTCAGAGAGGTGACCAAGAACCTGATGGTCACTCTGTCAGAGCTCCAGAGGTCCTCTATGGAGAGAGGAGAACCTTCCAGAAGGACAATCATCTCTGTAGCAATCCACCAATCAGGCCTGTATGGTAGAGTGGCCAGACGGAAGCCACTCCTTAGTAAAAGGCACATGGTAGCCCGCCTGGAGTTTGCCAAAAGGCACCTGAAGGACTCTCAGACCATGAGAAAGAAAATTATCTGGTCTGATGAGACAAAGATTGAACTCTTTGGTGTGAATGTCTGGCGTCACGTTTGGAGTAAACCTGGCACCATCCCTACAGTGAAGCATGGTGGTGGCAGCATCATGCTGTGGGGATTTTCTTCAGCGGCAGGAACTGGGAGACTAGTCAGGATAAAGGGAAAGATGACTGCAGCAATGTACAGAGACATCCTGGATGAAAACCTGCTCCAGAGCACTCTTGACCTCAGACTGGGGCGACGGTTCATCTTTCAGCAGGACAACGACCCTAAGCACACAGCCAAGATATCAAAGGAGTGGCTTCAGGACAACTCTGTGAATGTCCTTGAGTGGTCCAGCCAGAGCCCAGACTTGAATCCGATTGAACATATCTGGAGAGATCTTAAAATGGCTGTGCACCGACGCTTCCCATCCAACCTGATGGAGCTTGAGAGGTGCTGCAAAGAGAAATGGGCAAAACTGGCCAAGGATAGGTGTGCCAAGCTTGTGGCATCATATTCAACAAGACTTGAGGCTGGAATTGCTGCCAAAGGTGCATCGACAAAGTACTGAGCAAAGGCTGTGAATACTTATGTACATGGGATTTCTCAGTTTTTTTATTTTTAATAAATTTGCAAAAACCTCAAGTAAACTTTTTTCACGTTGTCATTATGGGGTGTTGCGTGTAGAATTCTGAGGAAAAAATTAATTTAATCCATTTTGGAATAAGGCTGTAACATAACAAAATGTGGAAAAAGTGATACGCTGTGAATACTTTCCGGATGCACTGTATGTCATTGATTATTGCTCTCTGTTACACTGAAGGGATCAAAAAGGGATAATTCCATGCTGGACCAGGGGGTGGCAGAGTGCACTGATCTGCAGACCAACCATGGGAAATTTTGCCTGGACTCGATGACGTCACTTTCCGGCCCTGATGACATCACTTCAGCTTCCACAGCCCAGGAGACATTACTTCCGGTTCCTGCCAGAATGACGTCATTTCCCCTGCCCGACTTTAAAACCACCATGTTTGTCTGACTGAACTCTTCTGTTTTTGGACCTTTTCATTGTGAACCAAAGCGCCTGTTTCAAATATGTGGGCGGCTGCCCTCAAACATTTTCCCATGTTGCTTGAATCATTTCACAACATGAAAAAACTATGAAGAGTGGGGTTTCACGCAACTCGTACTTTTTGTTAAAGGGAAGAGCTGAGCTCCGTCCTCCGTAGAATTTTACGCGACTGCTATGTGTATCTTAAATAAAACATTTAATGTACCATTGATCATTGGCTATGTTGCATGTGATGGGCGAGAAGATCAGGGGCTTGCTGTTAATTTTTTATGCATGTCTGGGACTGAAAGGTCAGCGGCTGGGTACCAGAGATCAGAGGCTTACCCCCCCACCTCCAGACCCCCCTGTCCATTTTTAAACCTGTCCTTTGTTTATATCAGTTAGGGCAGCTTCACCTTTTTGTGTTATTACTTAGTTCAAACTCCGCTTAGTTGCAGGTTGATAACATTTGTTCTTTACAATAATAATATTAATTCAATCAATTCAGTCGAATATACGCTTACATAAATGCTTTCCTCTTCCTTTTATTCCTAGAGAAGTGACTCTTTGTTTGTACTCTGTAAGTTAACTTACAGAGCCAGCAGGAGAAGGTGCCGCCATGTGAGCTGTTTGCCCGTCTGCTCTGCCCACCATTTGACTCACTTGCACTGAGCATCTGAGCAGCTGCCCGACGAGTAAAAGAGGGAAATCTACAAAGAAACCATTCTCAAGGGAAAACTGAAGCAGTAAACTCATTCCTAGTTGAAGTCGCGCCGAACGTTTCTCCATTTTAATATGGACATGGACTTTCTAGAATTCATGCTTCACACATTATATGCAAGCGCACTTTTAAAGGGAAAGGCCAGTTTGCATACAGCTTCCATAAAAAAAGTAAGGAATTCCGACTGGGAAAGACCCCAATTGTTCCTTATAATTAATTACATTTACATACCGCTTTTCTAACATGTGCGAGTAGGAGGAAGCTGAGTGGACCAAGTGGAGGTAATTACCCGCCAGGCCAGTGGGTGGCAGGGTGCACTTAACCTTACTTCTGTTATCTCTGCAGGCCAGATACGGGAAAACCTACCAGACGCACCATCAATGACGTCACTTCCAGTTCCTGCGCCAAGGAACAGCGTCACTTCTGGTTCCGGCACCATGGACGACGTCACTTCCAGTTTTGGCCTTTAAAGCCCCCATCATTTCACTATCCAGACAGTTCAGTTCAGAAGTCAAACAATGCACATGGGTGCTTCAAAAAAAACCCCATTGCAGCCCAGGGACAATATATAGGTGGCTGCCCCAAACCTTTTTTGTGTGTGTCGAGGCTGTTCATTTCACAATAGACAGTGGGGAACCACTTCAACCACCACCAATGTGCACAGTCCATCTGGATGATGCGGCGGCAGACATTCTTGCACCAATCCGCTCAGCACATATTTGCTATTAGGTGGTGAAGGGTGAAAGAGATAGCCAGCCAACTAGGGACAGGGGATGATTAGGGGGCGAGAATGGACAAGGCTACAGTGGGTAGTTTAGCCATGGCATTGGGAAACCCCCTACTAATTTTGAGAGATGCCCAGGGATCTTTTGTGACCATGGAGAGTCAGGATCTCGATTTTATATCTCATCTGAAAGACGAGCACAGCACAGTGGGGCATTTAGATGATCTCCCAATCAAGTACTGGCCTGGCCCAAGCTGGCTTAGCTTCAGGTGCAGGTGGCATGGCTGCAGTCTACAAAAGAGGGACTTTACACTGCTACAGGGATGGCAACTTCAAAAACCCAGTATGAAGGAAGTATTGGAACAGATAGAGAGACAGAGGTTAGGAGTACGCTGATACACCACATGACAAACCAACTCAGGATCCCAGATCAGGACCCGAGTGCAGCCATGCAATGGGTGACCCCTCAGCACCACAATAGTTCAGTGCCAATTCTACCACCAAACCCCAAGTTTTTCCCTGCAGGTTGGAGGCCCTACATGCAGGGATGGATACAGATTAACGTTATACCCAGGACGGACCAATTGCAGCTTGAGGGTCTTGCTCAAGGGCCCAACAGAGCAGAGTCCCTTTTAGCATTTATGGGATTTGAACTGGCAACCTTCCAATTGCCAGTGCAGATCTCTAGTCTATGAACCACCACACCGCCCGCAATACTTGGATAACTATTTGTATTTTTGTTTTACTCCATTATAAAGAACCTTGGGTAAAATATTGTCTTATGGCTGGAGTTCGCAGCATTATTATAGTGTCTTGGATTTGCTAAGAAGCTAAAACTGGTTCAGTTGACAAAATCCCCTGTAGCCCGACTTCAGCTCTTAGCAGATCTGCAATTTTCCCAATAACATAAACACAACCCACTTGTTTTCTCACGTTTGCCATACGGTGGAACACATCCATTTAAACTCTTAGCAAGTGTCCTAATGTAAAGGGTTGCCAACTCTGAAAGGGAGACAGTTCATGGAAGACAAGAGAATGAGGAAGAGGAGGAGAAAGGGGTGACAGACCTTTTATAATCAGATTAGCTATGCTATCCAGATCTATATACAGTAATTAATGTAGACCTCTGTGTCCAATGCACATGTCTCTGTTATATGCTGTTTGGTATGGGATTTGTAATAGCAGTCTTAATGTTTGTGATGTGCCATCTATTGGAATGAAAAATGCAATGCATTTTATTGCTTAAGATGTTTGTGATGCATCATCTTTTGGAGTGACAGAGACACAACAACCAGACGAACATACAGACAGACACAGAGACAGACACGCAGACACTTATCCTTTTATTACAGTTTTTCTCCATTGCTAACACATGTTGAGTGAAAGAATTAACCGAGTAAGCTGTTGCTCCTGCTAACATTTCAGAACCATATACAGTGCCCTCCATGATGTCTGGGACAAAGACACATTTTTCCTGAATTTACTCCTCTGCGCCACAGTTTAAAATAACAAATCAAACCATTCAGATGTGACTAAAGTGCAAATTGAAGACTTTTATTTAAGGCAGGAGTGTCCAACTGCGGTCCTGGTGGGCTGCAGTGGCTGCAGGTTTTCATTCTAATCCTTTTCCTAATCAGTGACCAGTTTTCAACTGCTAATTAACTCCTTTTCCCTTCATTTTGATAGCCCTGTTTTTAAGGATCCAGTCCTCTGAATTGATTCGTTTCTTCATTAAATGGCAGCCAAACAGAAATGAGGCGTAAAACGAGCCAACAGATGACCAGCTAAATTGGAGCGTCAAACTCCAGCCAATTTCATTCCAACCAGTTTCTTAATGAGAAGCCGATTGTTGCTGCTCTCATTCTGCCACAGCAGACTGTTGATTTTCTGTTTTTTTCTAAGACCACCATCAGATGGTCTGGTGACCTGAGCAGAACGACATGACTGAGACCTTCACCTTTCTTTATTTTCAGGGTAGCTGGTCATGTGGTGGCTTGTTTTGTGTCTCATTATTGTTTGGCTACTCATTAAGGTAAAAGAAACAACTAAGGGGTCTGAGTCACGTCAGTTAGAACTAAGGCAAAACAAATTAATCAGCAGCAAAAATGGCTCACTAATTAAGAAGTTGGTTAGAATGAAAACTTGCAGCCACTGCGGCCCACCAGGACCGGAGTTGGACACCCCTGATTTAAGGGGATTTGCATACATTTCCGTCACACTGTGTACAATTGACAACACTTTTTCTGCTATGGATAGAATGTCCCCAACCATATACTTAGTGGCAGTATCCTGTCTGGCAAGCCCCAGTGTAGACATCTGCAGGGCAGCATGAGAGTTGTGGTCCCAAGGGCCTGCTCTGTCGGGTACTGTGAGGGCCGCCAGGGGGAGCTCTTACAAGGACCATGGTGGTCCTACCTGACCTGGAACTGTTTTCCTGGGGCAATAAATTAAGTATCAGAAGTACTCCCTGGTCTGGAGTGAGAAGAGAGCCCTCCACTCAACTCAGGATGTGAAGGAGAACATGCAGGTGGAGGAAAAGAAAAGAACGAGAAAGGAGAGAGAGACTTGTGCTGTATTGCTGAAGGTACTGTTTAAATTGAAAGCACTTTAACTGGGACCTTTGTGGTGCAATTGTGTCTGGGGGTTTGGGGTGCTGGTATGACCCCTAGAGGCCACAGTATGCATGATTTGTCTTTGTTTTGTTTTTTTTTTTACATAGTGTGAGAAAATGTATTTTTCTTCCACTAAAAGTTTATTTATGGTGACCCTTTGCAAAACAAAACTCCTTTGTACATAAATGGCATGACGTATCTTTTCTTGTGGCTCTCATTATTTTCTGTAACAAATTTGTATCTGATACTAAAGTTTTCTTTTTTGGTACAGAATGTGTTTTATGTGCTCATTGTGGCTTACATTTTTGCTGTGTGAATGTGTGATTTTGACTGGAATGTTTCCTTTTGGCTGCAGTGTGTTTTCAATGTAAGGAGGGATTTCCTCGTGATTTTGGAAACATGTCTTTTTTCTTTTTGGGCTTTGGGTAATTTTGTTTTGTTTGTAAATTGTAAAGTATTGCAGAAAATGTGTGTTAGGAATTGGGAAAAACTGTAATGTGGATAAAATACACATTCTAGATAGTACACACTATTCTGATCAATTGGATGACCATCACAGAGGCTGGAAGGCATGTCCGGCCAAATGAGAACCGCTACACGGTGACAGCTATCGTCTGCACTTTCAGACAGGAAAACAGGCCAATTGCTGTACAGTTGATTCCGCTTAATTGGGCCACCGGTTAATTGGGGCAGCCACTTATTTGGGCCAAATCTCAAGGAATGAAAACCAAAAGAATAAACTAATACATAATTTAAACGCTGGGACAACATTCCGCTTAATTGTGGACGGTTGTGGCGAGCGCCCTCTTCTACGCGGTGGTGTGCTGGGGAGGCAGCATTAAGAAGAAAGACGCCTCACGCCTGGACAAACTGGTGAGGAAGGCAGGCTCTATTGTTGGCATGGAGCTGGACAGTTTGACATCTGTGGCAGAGCGAAGGGCACTCAGCAGGCTCCTGTCAATCATGGAGAATCCACTGCATCTACTAAATAGTATCATCTCCAGACAGAGGAGCAGCTTCAGCGACAGACTGAGGAGATCGTTCCTCCCACAAACTATGAGACTCTTGAATTCCACCCGGGGGGGTAAACATATCTATCTATCTATCTATCTATCTATCTATCTATCTATCTATCTATCTATCTATCTATCTATCTATCTATCTATCTATCTATCTATCTATCTATCTATCTATCTATCTATCTATCTATCTATCTATCTATCTATCTATCTATCTATCTATCATGTAGTACCTTTCACTCTATTATATAGTGTCTTTCACATCTATCTATCTATCTATCTATCTATCTATCTATCTATCTATCTATCTATCTATCTATCTATCTATCTATCTATCTATCTATCTATCTATCTATCTATCTATCTATCTATCTATCTATCTATCTATCTATCATGTAGTACCTTTCACTCTATTATATAGTGTCTTTCACATCTATCTATCTATCTATCTATCTATCTATCTATCTATCTATCTATCTATCTATCTATCTATCTATCTATCTATCTATCTATCTATCTATCTATCTATCTATCTATCTATCTATCTATCTATCTATCTATCATGTAGTACCTTTCACTCTATTATATAGTGCCTTTCACATCTATCTATCTATCTATCTATCTATCTATCTATCTATCTATCTATCTATCTATCTATCTATCTATCTATCTATCTATCTATCTATCTATCTATCTATCTATCTATCTATCTATCATATAGTACCTTTCACTCTATTATATAGTGCCTTTCACATCTATCTATCTATCTATCTATCTATCTATCTATCTATCTATCTATCTATCTATCTATCTATCTATCTATCTATCTATCTATCTATCTATCTATCTATCTATCTTAATTGGGACAGTAGCAGACGCGTGCTGCAAGTCAGTCATCTATCGTCGCCCGTCAAAGAAGCACTAGTACGTTTAGATAGTACAATCTTAGAGTGAAGTAGCACATGTCTGCTTAATAGTCTACCGTCACCACTACCAAACCGTATTCAGTTACCCCTACACCACCTCGCGTGTACATATAACGTATAAGTAAACTTTTTTTTTGTCAATTTTATTTATAAAATTATAAACCTTGTCAAGATGCCAAGAAAGTATTTTACACTTACGAGTAAAATTGCTTTGCTGGATAAAATTAAAAGCCAGCCATTTAATACAAGCCATCGTAAGCTCGCTGAGATAACTGGTGTACTAAAATATTCCATAGTACGTCACTTACAACTAGAAAATCAACTGTGTGAGGAATGGGCATTACAGAAAAGACGAACTGCAAAGGACAAAGAACAAACTTACAAAAACAAAAGACAGACTACACTTGATGCATTTTTGCAGCATTAAATTGTATGCACATACCTAATTATTTTACTTTAGAATTTATTATTATTTTTTCTTCACAGCTTATATTATTTTCTTATAATTTATATTTGGGTTCAATAATTTTATTAAAATATTGAAAGAAAATTATTTATTGTTTAATTTTATGTGGAATTCGCTTAATTGGGGCAGCTGCTTAATTGGGACAAGATGTCCTAGTTCTAATGTGTCCCAATTAAGAGGAATCGACTGTACTTGTGTATTTTGCATCTCTAGTGCTGATTTTCAGATGACTTTTCCATCATAGGCTGCATTAATAATGGAGATGAGTCAGAGAACAGGAATGCTGTGGAGAACTTTGTCTTGTGGAGCAGGGAGAACCACCTGCAGCTCAACATCAGCAACACAAAAGAGGAGGTGGTGCACTTCTAGGGTACCAAGGAGCCCCTCTGAGACCAGTCATCATTCAGAGGAGGATGTGAATGTGGTGCAAGTACCTGAGGATCCACATAAACAACAAAATGGACTGGTCTGACAACACAGTGGCACTGAACGAGAAGGGCCATAGCAGACTGGACTTGCTAAGCAGACTCAGGTATTTGGATGTGTGCAGCAAGCTGCTGGAAATGTTCTACCAGTCCATAGTAGGCAGTGTGGTGTTCTACACTGCAGTCTCTTGGGAAAGCAACCTGAGCTCAAAAGAAACACAAACTTATCAAGGAAGTCTGCACCATCACTGGGCCAACCCTGGACCATCAGGAAGCTGTTGTGAAAAAGAGGATGGTGGCAAAATTGGATACCATTATGAAGAAAATCCCCTCCATCCCCTCCAGTAAGTGCTCTCTTTGGAGTACTTTAAGCCATTCCACCATATTGTGCAAAGAAGCAACTCTGGGAGTTTTTTCTGTGTGCTGCTATCAGGTACTTCAATGCTTTCACGTGATGAAATCGTTGAGCACGGATTGTCCATAACGAACACCATGTTCAAGCATAGGGGTGTTCATATGTGCACTTGGCACCAGGACACCCTAGGCCTCAGTTCGATGATCGACTTTGTGGTCGTGTCGTCGGACTTGCGGCCACATGTCTTGGACACTCGGGTGAAGAGAGGGGCGGAGCTGTCAACTGATCACCACCTGGTGGTGAGTTGGCTTCGATGGTGGGGGAGGATGCCGGTCAGGCGTGGTAGGCCCAAACGTGTTGTGAGGGTCTGCTGGGAACGTCTGGCAGAGCCCCCTGTCAGAAGTAGCTTCAACTCCCACCTCCGGCAGAACTTCGACCACATCCCGAGGGAGGTGGAGGACATTGAGTCCGAATGGGCCATGTTCCGTGCCTCTATTGTTGAGGCAGCTGACCGGAGCTGTGGCCATAAGGTGGTCGGTGCCTGTCGTGGCGGCAATCCCCGAACCCGCTGGTGGACACCGGCGGTGAAGGATGCCGTCAAGCTGAAGAAGGAGTCCTACAGGACCCTTTTGTCCTGTGGGACCCCGGAGGCAGCTGATAGGTACCGGCAAGCCAAGCGGAATGCGGCTTTGGTGGTTGCTGAGGCAAAAACTCGGGCGTGGGAGGAGTTTGGGGAGGCCATGGAGAACGACTTTCGGACGGCTTCGAGGAGATTCTGGTCCACCATCCGGCGTCTCAGGAAGGGGTTGCAGTGCAGTGTCAACACTGTATATGGTGGGGATGGTGCGCTGCTGACCTCGACTCGGGACGTTGTGGGTCGGTGGGGGGAATACTTCGAAGACCTCCTCAATCCCATTAACATGCCTTCCAATGAGGAAGCAGAGCCTGGGGACTCAGAGGTGGGCTCCCCCATCTCTGGGACTGAGGTCACCAAGGTGGTCAAAAAACTCCTTGGTGGCAGGGCCCCGGGGGTGGATGAGATACGACCGGAGTTCCTCAAGGCTCTGGATGTTGTAGGACTGTCTTGGCTGACACGCCTCTGCAACATCGCATGGACATCAGGGACAGTGCCTCTGGATTGGCAGACCGGGGTGGTGGTCCCCCTCTTTAAGAAGGGGGATCGGAGGGTGTGTTCCAACTACAGAGGGATCACACTCCTCAGCCTCCCTGGAAAAGTCTATTCAGGGGTCCTGGAGAGGAGGGTCTGTCGGAAAGTCGAGCCTCGGATTCAGAAGGAACAGTGTGGTTTTCGTCCTGGTCGCGGAACAGTGGACCAGCTCTATACCCTTAGCAGGGTCTTGGAGGGTGCATGGGAGTTTGCCCAACCAGTCTACATGTGTTTTGTGGACTTGGAAAAGGCATTCGACCGTGTCCCTCGGGGAATCCTGTGAGGGGTACTCCAAGAGTATGGGGTACCGGCCCCCCTGATAAGGGCTGTTCGGTCCCTGTACGATCGGTGCCAGAGCTTGGTCCGCATTGCCGGCAGTAAGTCGAACCCGTTTCCAGTGAGAGTTGGACTCCGCCGGGGCTGCCCTTTGTCACCGATTCTGTTCATAACTTTTATGGACAGAATTTCTAGGCGCAGCCAGGGCGTTGAGGGGGTCCGGTTTGGTGGGCTCAGGATTGGGTCACTGCTTTTTGCAGATAATGTTGTCCTGTTTGCTTCATCAGGCAGTGATCTTCAGCTCTCTCTGGATCGGTTCGCAGCCGAGTGTGAAGCGGCTGGGATGAGAATCAGCACCTCCAAATCTGAGACCATGGTCCTCAGCCGGAAAAGGGTGGAGTGCCCTCTCAGGGTTGGTGGCGAGATCCTGCCCCAAGTGGAGGCGTTCAAGTATCTCGGGGTCTTGTTCACGAGTGAGGGAAGAATGGAGCGTGAGATCGACAGGCGGATCGGTGCGGCATCCGCAGTAATGCGGGCGTTGCATCGGTCTGTCGTGGTGAAAAAGGAGCTGAGCCGCAAGGCGAAGCTCCCAATTTACCAGTCGATCTATGTTCCTACCCTCACCTATGGTCATGAGCTATGGCTAGAGACCAAAAGAACGAGATCGCGAATACAAGCGGCTGAAATGAGTTTCCTCCGCAGGGTGTCTGGGCTCTCCCTTAAAGATAGGGTGAGAAGCTCAGTCATCCGGGAGGGGCTCAGAGTAGAGCTGCTGCTCCTCCGCATCGAGAGGAGTCAGATGAGGTGGCTCGGGCATCTGATCAGGATGCCTCCTGGACGCCTCCCTGGTGAGGTGTTCCGGGCACGTCCAACCGGGAGGAGGCCCCGGGGAAGACCCAGGACACGCTGGAGGGACTATGTCTCTCGACTGGCCTGGGAACGCCTTGGGATTCTCCCGGAAGAGCTAGAAGAAGTGGCCGGGGAGAGGTAAGTCTGGGCATCTCTGCTCAAGCTGCTGCCCCCGCGACCCGACCTCGGATAAGCGGGAGACAATGGATGGATGGATGGATGGATGGATGGATGGATGGATGGATGGATGGATGGATGGATGGATAGAAATCGTTGAGTTTATTTTTGATTGATTGATTGATTTGCTGTATTATCTGTCCTGTATGTCTGTGTTCTTGTTTTTTATGTTTCTGCTGATATGCATCTGAATTTCCCCTTAGGATTAAGTAGTACTAGGGTGTTGTACTGTGTTAGCCATTATGAATGTAGAGAAAAACCAAGCAAAATGACCCCTTTTATTGGCTAACTAAAAAGATTACAATATGCAAAGCTTTCGAGGCAACTCAGGCCCCTTCTTCAGGCAAGATGTAGTCATGTGTGTCAGTTTCTTCCACTGGGTCTTCAATTCCATGTAGTAGCGGGTACATTCCAGTGTCTTGTATATCTGTAGTACTAGGGTGTTGTACCGTGTTAGCCATTATGAGTGTAGTGAGAAGTCAAGCAAAATGACACCTTTTATTGGCTAACTGAAAAGATTACAATATGCAAGCTTTTGAGGTACATCTTGCCTGAAGAAGACTTCTGGCTCTGATGCTAGGGATCTGCATTGGCAATCGGAAGGTTGCCAGTTCGAATCCCGTAAAATGCCAAAAGGGACTCTGCTCTGTTGGGCCCTTGAGCAAGGCCCTTAACCTGTAAGTGTTTTGAGTAGTGAGAAAAGCGCTATATAAATGCAAAGAATTATTATTATCTTTGTAGTTAGCCAATTAAAGGTGTCATTTCCCTTGGGATTAATAAAGTGTAACTAATCTAATCTAATTTCATTTGAAAGGTTATACTTTGAATCATTTCAAGGGTGGATCTGACATACACAGTCTTATTTTCCTTGCTGTTAGAAAACAGATAACATTCAGCGTAATGCGGATGAGCCTTTGTGGCCTGACTGTACAAAGAAGAGACAGAGAAGAAGCTGACTTTGATGATTGCATCTTTGCAGTTTTGTATTTTTGAAATATTATAATGTAATGTGCTTTGCATTCTGCTTACTGTGAGGCTTAGAACGCTGGCATGCTCAGCTGTATAATATTTTTCTTTTCACGCTGGGTGTCATGTATTTATTATATACAGTGCAGTAAGTCCATTTGTAGGTTTTTTTTTTCATTTCTGACTCAGTAGAGCAAATAAAAAATTTGCCTCAAAAGACGATTTGTTGTTTTTTTGGTCATACTTACCATTTTTTGTCCGCTAGAAATAAAATAACATCATTTTTCAAATAAGTATTCATTCCTGAACGTGAACGGATTTTGTTGCAGTGTTGTGAATTTTTCTCTTTAGTCTGTTGTGGTCATCACCAGTGTCTGTGTATTTGACTTCTGGTGTGTGTCACATGATGGCAAAGTTTATTTTGATGGTTACATGAATGTTTTTCTTGGTTATGTTTCATTTTGACCTGGACATTTAAAGTTTGCCCAGACAAATGTGTGGTTTTAAAATTGTATAATAGTTTTGGGGAAACAAAACAGTGTCTTAGTTATTCAAAACAAACCTATAAAGAGTCTGTATTTGGACTGCTAGAGTGCCCCCCAGTGGTTAGATAAGTGCTTTCCCTTCATTTAATGTGTTTACTCATTTTATTTTGGGCTGCACGTATTGATATTGGTCTTCTGTGAAAGTTCATGGTCCCTGATTGCACTGGAGTTTAAAGAGCGCAATTATTGACCATAATGTTGGCACAGATCGACAAAGAAGAAAGAGCCAGGCCAACATCATAATAACAGAAATGGCTTCTGTTAAGGAGTTCAGTGGGAATTGCAAGAGACATTAGTAATCACTGGATTTTCACTTCCTAGCATTAGTACTAGGGTGTTGTACCGTGTTAGCCATTATGAATGTAGAGAAAAGCCAAGCAAAATGACACCTTTTATTGGCTAACTAGAAAGATTACAATATGCAAGCTTTCGAGGCAACTCAGGCCCCTTCTTCAGGTAAGATGTAATCATTGCATCTTGCCTGAAGAAGGGGCCTGAGTTGCCTAGAAAGCTTGCATATTGTAATCTTTCTAGTTAGCCAATAAAAGGTGTCATTTTGCTTGGCTTTTCTCTACTTCCTAGCATTGACATTTATTTTGGACCAGGGCTGTGCTTCCAAAGACACTAAAAGAATGAAAGCGGTATTAGTAAAGAGTTTATATTCTTGAAAAAGAACATTATAGTCCATTGAACATGCAAAGTATGGAGGGTTTAGCTAATGCATATGTATGACCCACAGGAAGACCAGGGCCAATCCACTTGAAGCCTGCTCTGTCCAATCAATATGCACAGTTTCACAAACAACACATTTAACTTCCTGAACGGTGTGGTAGTCAGCTGGGGGTTGTGCCCAGTCCAGTGGCATAGCTAGGGGCAGGCGGAGGGGGCGGTCCGCCCCGGGCGGCACATTTTTGGGGGCGGCATTATTTTCCAAAAGGCTCAGAACACTTCACGTGTAAGCAGCAGGGTTCGAAAAAATATCACTCATGAATGAAATAAAGTCAAATTCTCTGATTTTCATCCACAAATGCTTCAAAAATCATTTTCAGACTGTCCTTCTGTGACGGCATCAGACACGGCAGTTGAAATTTATGAGGCAATAACAAAAATAAACAGAAACATTACACCGATAATAATTTCTGGGGGGCGGCACGGTGGCGCTGTGGGTAGCGCTGCTGCCTCGCAGTTGAGAGATCTGGGGACCCGGGTTCACTTCCCGGGTCCTCCCTGCGTGGAGTTTGCATGTTCTCCCCGTGTCTGCGTGGGTTTCCTCCGGGCGCTCCGGTTTCCTCCCACAGTCCAAAGACATGCAGGTTAGGTGGATTGGCGATTCTAAATTGGCCCTAGTGTGTGCTTGGTGTGTGGGTGTGTTTGTGTGTGTCCTGCGGTGGTTTGGCACCCTGCCCGGGATTGGTTCCCTGCCTTGTGCCCTGTGTTGGCTGGGATTGGCTCCAGCAGACCCCCGTGACCCTGTGTTCGGATTCAGCGGGTTAGAAAATGGATGGATGGATGGATAATTTCTGGGAAGATAAACAACTAATTCACAATGTATAATTTCATTTCGTTATCAATCCGAATGCATTCTTGCTCATCCCCACCTATCACTTGTACACCACACCGGTTCTGGTTTTCGCAGCATAATTATATTAAACCAATAATCAGAACACGGCTTATCAGTGCATCTGTACTATATTCTTGTCTAGTTGATGCTTATAAATAATTTTATGTGAAAAAAAATTGCTGTTTCTCTATATACAGTGGAACCTCGGTTCACGACCATAATTCGTTCCAAACCTCTGGTCCTAAACCGATTTGGTCGTGAACCGAAGCAATTTCCCCCATAGGATTGTATGTAAATACAATTAATCCATTCCAGACCGTACGAACTGTATGTAAATATATTTTTTTTAAAGATTTTTTAAGCACAAATATAGTTAATTACACCATAGAATGCACAGTGTAATGGTAAACTAATGTAAAAACATTGAATAACACTGACAAACACCCAGGCTCCCTGCTCAGCTGCACGCGCAGGCTCTCTCTCTCTCTCTCTCAGTAGCACGTGAGCCTCCCCAGCCCCCCCCCCCCCCTCTTTTCAGCAGCACGCGAGCCCCCTCCCCCTCTGTCTCTCAGAAGCACACGAGCCCTCTCTCTCTCTGTAACATTACAGCAGTTCGCGTCGTAGCCTTACAATCCGATCGTTGTATAAACACTTTTTTTTTTTAAATGAGTTTTAAGCACAGGGGTAAAAAAAGGAACATTTGAACAAATCCAAACTTTATTTAAAAGCCAACCAAGACAGTAACATTGCAGGACTTCACGCTAATAGCATTACAACCCAATTGCTGTAAACACTCTTTTTAAATGAGTTTTAAGCACATGGAAAAAAATAAAGATTTGAAAAAAAGAGAAAAGTAACATTGCAACACTTTCTTCTCACCACTCTTCACTTGCTTAGAAGCCATGGTTAACTGCAAAAACACACGAAATACTGTAGAGCGCAAAGAATTCACAGGTAAAGCACGCACGTCTGACTGAGAACAATCAACAGGGAGAGGCTGAACACGTGCTTAAATACACTAATCGGCGCACACAAACCGGAAGAGAAATTAAATATAGCACAAAGAGTTCACAGCGAAAGCACGCACCTCTGACCGAGAACAATGCAACAGGTGGTGGAAATCATCGCCGTGCACAAACCGAAAGGGAAACTGGCTTGTTCGTATACCGAGTGTGTGGTCGTGAACCGAGGCAAAAGTTTGGCGAACATTTTGGTCGTAAACCGAGTTGTACGTGTACCGAGACGTTCGTGAACCGAGGTTCCACGGTATAAATAAATCTATGCAAAATGTATCTTCATTTTTCTCAATACGTCATTTTAATTTTCTGTTTAAATAAGTTAACATATTCAGATACGTTGGAGGGCAGTAAATTGAAGCCCGAGTGGCACGAACTCGAGCTACGCCACTGGCCCAGTCGCCATGCCTGGGCGGACCAGTAGAGGGACTGTGCCTTGCCAGGACCACGAGAAGGCAGCCACCCCATCTAGTATGGGGGCCATGGGGTTCGAGCATAGAAGCTCAACCCTATCAGAGCCCGTGTCCACCGCCAGCGATTGTGCGGCCTTGGAGGTCAGCACTTCCGCCACACTCAGAGGTGCTGGCAGAAGGAATACAGAGGACACCCGGAGTGCTTCTGGGTGCTCAGCTGGCACTTCCGCCACACAAGGAAGTGCCGCAGGAAGTCAATCAGGGAGCACGTCAGGGTGGTCATAAAAGGGGCCGCCTCCCTCCAGTCAAGAGCTGCAGTCAGGAGGAAGAAGGCAGAGCTCGGTGGAGAGGAGTGGAGGTGTTGAAGGACCGAAGAAGGGCCCTTGAAGAGGGTGTATGGTGCAGGGACACCATGTGCTGTTTATGTAAATAAACGTGTGCTTTTTGTAAACGTTCAGGTGTCTGTCTGTCTGCGTCCGGGGCTGGCTTTCACAATGGGAACGGGCTCATGTAGTGTATCATAAAATATCCATCCAAATATCTCTCAGATGGTAAGGTGGCCACTGGAAAATATGTCTTAAAGCGCACCTAATGGTGTTGTGATCAGTGACGTGCGGGGAGGTTCATGGCTGGTGAGGCACTGACTCCTTCAGAGTCAGATTTACAAATATATCAACCCCAAAGAGTCGCTCATTCACTATTCAGTTGGCAGCATGCACATTGACTGCTGGTTATGTTCCATATCTCATCAGCATTCTTTACACACACATAGGTAAGGTTCATATCTGGCTAAGAAAGAACGTTACATTTAAAGAGGAGAGAGAGAGAGAGAGAGAGAGAGAGACCCTCTGTGTGTTCTAAATTTGCTGTTACAATTCCACAGTTCATACTCATTCAATACAAATGAAATTTTGACTTTAATTGAAATATTTAGTTGTTTTTAAAAGCCTTTAATTCTGATGCTTCAATCAATTTTAATACAGACTGTTCAACAAAAGGATAGCAAGAAAAACAAAAGAATATTTTATTTAAGGTCAAAATTTAGTTTTTAAATATTGGATTGTTTTTTTCTTAGTCTGATCCCATTTTTTTATAAAATTGAAAACCATTTATGGTCTTACCTTATTTGTAAATGAAGTTCATGTGCCTATGCTTCTCCATGAAAATCTCCGTCACTTTCTTGTAAAGGTCCTCCTTATTTTCCTTTAGTTTTAAAAGTGTTAATCTTCCACTTTGGCAGTCAGTCAAAACAAAAAATTAAAATAAATGAACTGCTGCAGTTCACTTGACTTTCTGCTATCGCTAACTTATTGGCGCCTCTGTGTAGAAGAACAGCAGCAATGAGCACCTGCTGGGCTCACATGCAGGGCATCACGGTACTGTCTGCCTCACTGACCTTGTGCCTTTTCACTGCGGTTTTATGTCTGATCAACAAGACTAAATATGTCACACAAATTCATTAGAGATATCAGCCAGACTGTGGAAAGTCAGAGTGTATAATAAACGTGTCTGCAAACATTATATTGGAGACATACAGAGTGACGGTGACAGGCAGGCGCCAATCGCAGGCATAAACCCCGTGTGTGAGGGAGAGCGCAGTCTGAGGTGAGGTGAGGCTTGTCGCTGCCGCACCTCGCGTTTCTCCCCTGTATTTGAACCAGAAATGCACAAATTCAGCTATTTTGAATGTAAATATGTTCAAAGTTATTGGAATCATACAGAAAACAAATTTATAGAACAGACCAGTGGACACATTTATTTCATGTAATCATTATTAGTTTTTTTACTTTTCTTGTTGACTCCCCTGACCGCACGTCCCTGGTTGTGACATGACAATGGAATCTGTTTGTTTAGTACAATGAAAGTGGCAATGTGTAGCCCTAGGGATGGAGAAGCAACATTTTCTGTTTCATTGTGGGAAATTTTTTAAAATATCTCAGCCCTTTATCTTTTATTGACTAACTAGAAAGATTACAATATGCAAGCTTTTGAGGCAACTCAGGCCCCTTCTTCAGGTAAGACGTAATCATTACATCTTCCCTGAAGAAGGGGCCTGAGTTGCCTCGAAAGCTTGCATTTTGTAATCTTTCAAGTTCGCCAATAAAAGGTGTCATTTTGCTTAACTTCTCACTACATCAATAATGGCTAACACGTCAGCCCTTTATCCAAAGGTTTTAGAGTCTAGTACTGGGCTCCCCAACTCCGGTCCTGGAGGGCCCCATTGGCTGCAGGTTTTCATTCTAACCCTTTTCTTAATTAGTGACCTGTTTTTGCTGCTAATTAACTTCTTTTGAAATAATTTTAATTGTCTTGCTCTTGAAGACTCAGACCCCTTAATTGTTTCTTTTTCCTTAATTAGCAGTCAAACAATAACGAGATACAAAATGAATATTTGAACAATATTTGAAGGTGAAGGTATCAGGAATGTTAATCAGCTCAGGTCCCCAAAACATCTGACCAGTGCTCTTAGAAAAGAGAAAATCAACAATTTCAGAAATGTCTGCCATGGGAGTTTAATTAACGACAAGACTCAGCGCCTCATTAAGCAACTGGTTGGAGTCAAATTGGTTGGAGTTTGAGGCCCTGACGTAGGTGGTCTTCCATTGGCTCACTCACTTCACATTTCATTTCTGTTTAAGGAACGAAATGAAGCAATTCAGCGGAACAATGAAGATATTCTGGGGAACAAATCTTAAAAAACAAGTCAATTAAAATGAATTCAAAAGAAGTTAATTAGCACCAAAAGCAGTTCTCTAGTTAAGAAAAGGGTTAGAATGAAAACTTGCAGCCACTAGAGCCCTCCAGGAGCTCTAGAGTTGGGGACCCCCTGGTCTAATAGAACCTCCTAACTTCAGCAAGGGCACCAGATCAAAAAGGAAAAGAAAAATGAACCATTTCTTACGTGTATCTTTAGTGGGCTCATATCGCTTCCTTAGTTTCTAATCACTTGATTTAATGTCTGTAAGATGTCAGTTTTGGTATGGAATTTCAGGATATGTTATATATGTAAAAAAAACTTTGACAACCAATTATTTGCTGTTTTAAGTGACATTTGCCTCACATACTCCATATCTTGTCCAACCACTTTGTCTGACAGCAAATGTCCCTGGCCAAAAGATAACCGTAATAACTACAGACCAACGACATGAACGTCCTTTGTTGTGAAATGCTTTGATGTTGGGACATATAAAATTTAGTATTCCAGATCATCTGGGCCATCTCCAGTTTGTGCAGTATATTGTCTCCACTGGGTCACAGAGAATACCATAATCATTCAACTTCATAACATTTTAGTAGACCTGGATAAAAAAATAGGGCAGCACGGTGGTGCAGTGGCAGCACTGCTGGGTTCGCTTCCTGGGTCCTCCCTGTGTGGAGTTTCTCAGTGTCTGCATGGGTTTCATCTGAGTGCTCCTGTTTCCTCCCACATTCCAAAGACATGCAGGTTAAGTGTATTGGCAATCCTAAATTGTGCTTGGTGTGAGCCCTGCGGTGGGCTGACGCCCTGCCCGTGATTTATTTCCTGCCTTGCACCCTGTGCTGGTTGGGATTGGCTCCAGCAGACCTTCGTGACCGTGTAGTTAGGATATAGCAGACTGGATAATGGATGGATAAAATATCTGCTATCTCAGAATTCTCTTTACAGACTACAGCTCAGCAATTAACATTGTTGTACCAGCAAAGTTGATCACCAAGTTTGTGGACTTGGGAATTAGTGGCACCCAATACAACCAGATTTTACACTTTAACTGGCAGACCCCAATGTGTGGAGGGCATCATTTCCACCATACTGATCTTCAGCACAGGCACCTGTGTTGACCTACTTGTCCACCTATGACTGTGTAGCCAAACACAGGTCCATCTCCATCATTAAATCTGGTGATACCACCACCATCACAGGCCTGAACACCAACAATAATAATAATAATTCATTACATTTATATAGCGCTTTTCTCAGTACTCAAAGCGCTATCCACACAGGGAGGAACCGGGAAGTGAACCCACAATCTCCTTACTGCAAAGCAGCAGCACTATCACTGCGCCACAATGACAAGACACCTTTTATAGAAGATGTTTGCCACAATGGCACCAGGACAATAATTTCACCATAAATGTCAGCATGAGACTACGTCCACTCTGGTGCTGTACTCAGTTAGGCAAGAAATTGTAATTTTATTTATGGAAACAAAATAAATATTATAAGACATTACCAAAAACCAGCATACAAGTTAATGTGCTGTGTCACACATGTACACATGGGAGGCAGCTAAAGGGCTCGAATGAGGGTAATTCCATGCCAGAGCAGGGGGTGGCAAAGTGCACTAATCCTTTCTCTCTTTCCACTGCAGACCAATTATGGGAAAATCTGCCTGGCCTTGACGACGTCACTTCCGGTCCCCGAAGATGCCACTTACGGTTTATGTCTCAATTACCTCACTTTCTCCGCCTCACTTTAAAACCGTTATCTTAACCTCACCAAGTCAGTTCTGTTTTGGACTCCAATCTGTACACAACTGTACATCATATTTAATGTTTTGCAGCCGGGTTCAGGTATACCAAACCTTTTTGTGTCTCTTTGTCTTTTCTTTGACAGCTCTAATCTATTTCTTTTCTAAACAGTGGATTCAAAAATTATTCTGACCCCTTCATTTTCTGCAGACGTCATTGTGTTGTAGATATACGAGGTGTGATCAAAAAGTAAGGTGAATGTTGATGCAGGGCACCATCCAAGAACAACGCAAAACAATTCAGTGCAGTTTCTGACATGTCCATCCTAGAGCCGAGTTTGTGATGAGTAATTAAGACTGTTTACAAGTAGTTTGATCGATTTCGTAATCGATCCGACTCAGTTGAAGACAAGAAAAGATCAGGACGTCCTTCAACATCAATACCACTGCACAACAATTTTTTTGAAAAGTCTTGCTTCCTGAAAAGTTTTTGCTGATTGTGACAGGTACCTACTAGGTATACACACATATGGTTTTACTAAATCACGTAGGAACTCTGAGAAATAGACATTTATATGTTTACTGACAATAATGTATTTAGTCACGTTTATGTTTTGCATAAGCTATTAAATTCAACAGAATTAAAAGTGTTTTGCTCCTGATTTTCTTTTGTATTCAATGTCTGGTGCATCACGTTGCAGTGTTCAACAGTAGTCAGCAAGCATTGACGGATTCCAGTTGCCCTGGTATCGTTTCTCCATCGTAGCAATGTCCTGGTGAAACTTTTCACCGTGTTCGTCACTGACAGCATTGAGATTTGTGGTGAAGAAGTCCAAGTGTGAGTGGCGGAAATGAATCTTGAGTGACATGTTGCACTTCATTGTCTTGTATGCTTTGAGAAGTTTGTCTACCAGCTGAATGGAGTTTGGGGCTCTGTAATTGCCCAGAAAATTGTCAACAACGTCTTTCCAGGCAAATTTTTCTGGCCCAACTAACAGATCTTCAAACCGCTTGTCACTCATAACATGTCTGACCTGGGGGCCAACAAAAATGCCCTCTTTGAACTTGGCGTCAGTTATTCTTGGAACTTCTGTCTTAAATAACAAAAACCTTTGCCTTCCTTGTTCAGTGCTTTCACAAAATTCTTCATGAGTCCCAGTTTTATGTGAAGAGGAGGCAAAAATATCTTTGCCGGGTTGACAAGCGATTCATGTGCCACATTTTTCTGTCCTGGAACTAACTTTTTACAGAGTGGCCAGTTCGGTCGAGAATAGTGCGACTGTTTGGCATGGCCGTCCCATTCATGGCTCTGAGGCTAGGGATCTGCACTGGCAATCGGAAGGTTGCTGGTTCGAATCCCGTAAATGCCAATAGGGACTCTGCTCTGTTGGGCAAGGCCCTTAACCTGCAATTGCTGAACACTTTGAGTAGTGATAAAAGCGCTATATAAATGGAAAGAATTATTATAAAGAATTATTCACAGATGAAACACCAGTACTTTGTATAGCCGAGCTGCAGTCCTAGTAAAAGAACAACGACTTTAACATCTCCACAGATATTCCAGTTGTACCTGCTATACTGGACGTGCTTTAGCAACAGTTTCATATTCTCTTACGTTTCTTTCATGTGTGCTGCATAGCCAACAGGTACTGAAGGATAAATGTTGCCGTTGTGGTGCAGAACAGCTTTCAGGCTTAACATTGACGAATCAATGAAGAGACACCACTCTTCCGGGTTGTGATCACAACCCAAGGCCGAGAACAATCCTTCAATGTCACAACAGAAACAGAGACTGTCAACTTGTGCAAAAAATTTGGTTATATCATGATGTCAGCCTCAAAACACAGACATTTTCTTATCTGGTGATAGCAAACACCATTCCTGCAGTCTCGAACATAGCAGCTCAGCTTTTGCTTTTGACAGACCCAAATCTCTGACCAAATCGTTCAATTTGGACTGTGTTATCAGATGTGGATCGCCTGATGAGCACGGTTCAAAATCCGGGTCAATGTCACTGTCAGTACCCTGCATTGCAGTTTCTTCATCTGGTTCGTCTAAGGTCCAATCCTCTGGTGGTTTCGGAATTGGAAGACTGTCATCATGTGGCACGGGTCTCATTGCTGAATGCAGATTAGGATATTCAATTGACTTCTTGTTTTTGGCAAAGAAACCAGACACATTAGTCAAACAGAAGTAACAGTCCGTCACATGATCTTTCTGTTCTCGCCATATCATCAGAACAGCAAACGGCATCATCTTTGAGTGCCTCTGAGCCAGACTCTCAGACTGACAGCACATGTCGCACAGCAAATGTGAGGCGCCCATTCCTTGTCTTGATCACCAATTTTGCAGCCGAAATACAGATGATAAGCTTTCTTCACAAGAGCAGTCATCCAACGTCTCTGAGGCGCAAGTGCATATTCGCCACAGATATAGCAGAATGTATGGCGGCTGTTACGACATTGACAAGACATATTGCCTGACACCAAAACGTCTATAGCATCAAGCTTACTTACTGTTAAATTGCTACAGATACTATACTTTACTATACTGATATAATACATACACACTGACTATCTATATTAACCAAATGAGCAGGATCGGTGTATGTAAGCCACCTTTATAGCACACTGAGACAGCGTCAAGCTCGTTCAGACCTGCCCAGGATGTCAACTTCCACAGAACAGCTTCCAACCTGGTCTGATTCCATTCCTGGACATGCCCAGGCTGCACAAACAGTTGTTGATAAGTCACTTACGGGAGCGAAAATGTTTGGACACAAATATAAGAAAAAATCATGACAAAACTGAAATGGTACGTGATGGGTAAATTTTGATGTGATATTTGTGATCAGCACCCAAAAATCTATAAGAAACACCCAACAGTGTTCAAGAAGCAAAAACTTTATTGTGCATTGTAACCGAGGAAAATGTTGAAACAGTTTCATTCTTCATCATGAGAACGCTCCTTGTCACACAATTTCTGTTGAATAAAAACATTACGCTGCGTCCGCATCCACCTTATTCGCCAGATCTGGCACTGTGCAACGTTCTGGCTGTTCCCTAAATTGAAAATGACCATGAAAGGCAAACAATTTCAATCCATTGAGGACATCCAGGCAGCCACGACAGCCCAACTAAAGACACTCTCGAAAGAAAGCTTCGAGAACTGCTCTGTAAAGTGGTAGGAGCATTGGAATAAGTGGAGGAGAGTATTTTTAAGGGTGACTACTAGTTGTAAATCTTTTACTGCAATAAACATTTCTTTTTTTTAACACATTCACCCTATTTTTTGATCACACCTCGTAATTCTAAATGGTTAATTTGATATTTTTACCCAACTACCTACACTCAAAAACCTACAGTGCCAAAGTGAAAACACATCTTCAGATAAATTTGAAAATTTATTGAAAATCAAAAACTGGAATCTCTTATCTGTAAGTATTCAGACACTCCAAACTGTGCTCAGGTGCATCCACGTTTGCATTTATTCTTCTTGAGATGTGTCCAGAACTTGATTGGAGTCCAACCGTGCCAAACCAAATTGACTGGACATCATTAAGAAAGGCACACGAGTAATGGTGTATAGAAGATCCCTGTGACACCCTGTGTAGTGGGAATTGGGGACACCAGCCTACACTCTAGGTGACTAGTATACGTGACCGACCGGGACCAGAATGATTGTGTAAAACAGGGAGACACGGACACAAAATGGTTGGGTTTTTGCAAAAAGAAAGTGAAATTTTATTTACAGGTACAACTGAAGAAAAACAAAAATAATGTCCTGCGGAAAATATATGTCAATACATAGTCCAATACCACAAAGGACACACAAAACAGTTATAAAATGATGTTTATTTACAGTATTTACAGTGCTGACTGAAAGTCCCAAAGAAAAATGCACACAAATTAATGAAAACCCATATATACACCAAAATCAGAACTAAAGCTGTCTTCCTCTGCAGTAAGTCCTCTAAACAGTGTATAATACAGGGTTTACCAAAA
The DNA here is from genome assembly GCF_900747795.2 of Erpetoichthys calabaricus. NCBI lineage: Eukaryota > Metazoa > Chordata > Cladistia > Polypteriformes > Polypteridae > Erpetoichthys > Erpetoichthys calabaricus. The sequence continues at coordinate 25,924,213 of NC_041395.2, forward strand.
ACAACAATATTCAAAATACAGAAAAAGAAAAAAGTGTATATACAAAAATAAACAGTGCACCGTTAACCACAAACCAACAAATACCTCCACCAAGTTAATCCAGAGATATCTTTCAAAATATGTACAAGAAAAAAATATTCACACCTATCAAGACACAAGCCACAGTGTTTGGTAGACTGACGAGAATGTTCTACCAAGTACCGCTCTCTCAGCAAGATCTAGCCAGAAGACCCCTCACGAGGCCGGAAATTGCCTTTTGTATTCGGCACCCTTACACCCACCAATTAAGAGGTCGAACGTCATCGGCATGCGATAACGTGAACACATCTGCGAAAAGTGGCATCTCCGCACAATTACAGCTGTGCCGGCCTTTGAGATGCGACTGCACTTCTCTCCTAAAACTGAAAGTAAGCCCTTACTTTTTCTTCCCGTCCCAGAGCTACTGCCCAGACAACTGCCGATACGGGATCCCTCTTCTAAGCCGTGGCAAAGGCACTTCACATTTTCTCTCACTCTTCTGGTGTTATGAGGTCATGGGAGGCACACACATGAGTGGAAAACCGACAACGCCATCCCGGCCGGTCAATGGCAAAGCAGCCTTATCACTCTACATGAGATCCGCCGCGACGCTCCCCAGAAGGCGCTCATATCATCAGTGAAGATGTCCCTCTGCACTTTGTAAATGGACAAAAAGGCAAGTTTTTATTCTTTATACTTTTTGTCCTTTTTTCCTAAAACTACTGCCACTCTTCACACTGCAGAGGACACAAAACTGAATTTATTTAATGGCTGGTAACGCAAGTGAGGCCCATTACCACAACCCCACAATTCATGCTACATGTCAGTACAAAAACCAAGGCATGAAGTCAAAGCAACTCCCAGTAGACCTCCACGCTCGTAAATAGTGGTGAGGCAAAGATCAGGGCAAGGGGATAAAAGCACCTCTAAAGCTCAGTGCATTCCCAGGAGCACAATGGCCTCAACATTTGTGAAGGAGAAGAACAACAACAACATTTATTTCTACAGCACATTTTCATACAAATGGTGTAGCTCAAAGTGCTTTACTAGATTATAAAAAACAAAAATAAGATTAGGCAATACTAAATAAAAGAGAATAAAGTAAGGTCTGATGGCTGGAAGGACAGAGAAAACGAAAAAAAGAAACTCCAGAGGGCTGGTGAAAAAAAAAAAAAAACAAAATCTGCAGGGGTTCCGAGGCCACAAGACCACCGAGCCCCCACTTTGCATTTCTACCTCACATCAATAATCTCAATCAGTCCTCATGGCTTTCAGGCTTCACATTAAAGAATTAGATAATGCAACTTGGAAGCACCTTCTTCTTTGCCGAATGGTAATTAAAGGGCTCTGGATAAGTCTGATGCAATGCTTGTCATGGCCAAGACGAGATGGCGAAGTAAAGGAGCTGGGCAGAGAATTCATTCTGAGATCCTGAGCTTGAACTGACTGAGTTCTTCACAATCTCACCTTTCAAAATGAGTTTATATGATTTTGTATTACTATACAGCAAGAAGTCAAGCAAAATGACCCCTTTCATTGGCTGACTAAAAAGATTACAATATGCAAACTTTTGAGGCAACTCAGCCCCTTCCTCAGGCCAGACGTAATGAGATAAAACTAAAAAGGTTCCATTATGCAAGCTTTCGAGGCAACTCAGGCGCCTTCTTCAGGCGAGATGTAATTTCTCTTATGTCATCTTATCTCATTACGTCTGGCCTGAGGAAGGGGCTGAGTTGCCTCAAAAGTTTGCATATTGTAATCTTTTTAGTTAGCCAATGAAAGGGGTCATTTTGCTTGACTTCTTACTACATTCATAATGGCTGACATGGTACAACACCCTAGTACTTCGAAGCTATACTTCTCTAGTACTTCTCTAGCGCCTTCAGCACAATCCAACCTCTGCTCCTTAGGGACAAGCTGATAGAGATGGGATTAGATTCATACCTAGTGGCATGGATCGTGGACTATCTTAAAGACAGACCTCAGTATGTGCATCTTGGGAACTGCACGTCTGACATTGTGGTCAGCAACACAGGAGCGCCACAAGGGACTGTACTTTCTCCGGTCCTGTTCAGCCTATATACATCGGACTTCCAATACAACTCGGAGTCCTGCCATGTGCAAAAGTTCGCTGATGACACTGCTATCGTGGGCTGCATCAGGAATGGGCTGGAGGAGGAGTATAGGGACCTAATCAATGACTTTGTTAAATGGTGCGACTCAAACCACCTACAGAACACCAGCAAAACCAAGGAGCTGGTGGTGGATTTTAGGAGGCCCAGACCCCTCATAGACCCCGTGATCATCAAAGGTGACTGTGTGCAGATGGTGCAGACCTATAAATATCTGGGAGTGCAGCTGGATGATAAATTAGACTGGACTGCCAATACTGATGCGCTGTGCAAGAAAGGACAGAGCCGACAATACTTCCTTAGAAGGCTCGCGTCCTTCAACATCTGCAATAAGATGCTGCAGACGCCTCACACCTGGACAAACTGGTGAGGAAGGCAGGCTCTATTGTTGGCATGGAGCTGGACAGTTTAACATCTGTGGCAGAGCGAAGGGTGCTCAGCAGGCTCCTGTCAATTATGGAGAATCTACTGCATCCACTAAATAGTATCATCTCCAGACAGAAGAGCAGCTTCAGTGACAGACTGCTGTCACTGTCCTGCTCCACTGACAGATTGAGGAGATCGTTCCTCCCCCAAACTATGCGACTCTTCAATTCCACCCGGGGAGGTAAACGTTAACATTTAACATTATACAAAGTTATTGTCTGTTTTTCACCTGCATTATTATCATTCTTTAATTTAATATTATTTATTGTATCAGTATGCTGCTGCTGGAGAATGTGAATTTCCCATTGGGATTAATAAAGTATCTATCTATCTATCTATCTATCTATCTATCTATCTATCTATCTATCTATCTATCTATCTATCTATCTATCTATCTATCTATCTATCTATCTATCTATCTATCTATCTATCTATCTATACATAAAAGAATGCAGTCTTAGCAGGTTAAAATTCATTTCTGTTAAAAATAAAACGCCCAATGGCATTTTCACATTCCTAGGCCATTTGCTTTGTTCCAAATTAGGGGATGGCTCTTTACTTTGTGTCCAGTTTTCAGAAGGTTTGGTTGGGTTTAGCACAACAAACAGTTGAGCAAATGAATCATATCAATAATCATCTCGCCATCGTGTTGTAGACTTCTTTCACTGGGCAGAAACATTATCTTTTGAGAAAAAGTACTATGGAGGGTCGACAACAGTTGTGTTTGCACACCGCCACATTTTCCAGAATTATTATGTCAATCATATTAAATGATAACATCTACTGTTAAATTCTGCTCTGTACTTGTGATATTTCTATTGCACTATTATATTGTATTGAGGATTACTTGTGTCCTGTTCTGTGTAATATATTGTATTGACCCCCTTTTTATTTGACACCCACTGCACGCCTAACCTACCTGGAAAGGGGTCTCTCTTTGAACTGCCTTTTTCCGAGGTTTCTTCTATTTTTTCCCTGCAAGGGTTTTTTTTTGGGGATTTTTTCTTTGTCTTCTTAGAGATTCAAGGCTGGGGGGCTGTCAAGAGGCAGGGCCTGTTAAAGCCCATTGTGGCACTTCTTGTGTGATTTTGGGCTATACAAAAAAAAATTGTATTGTATTATATTGTATTGTATTCTCCAGTAGCCACCATATCAACATAACCTTAATTTAATTCATGTCAAATACATGTGGAGATGATGTAGAGATAGTGAATCAGGAAATGCTAAGATGCTAAGATGTGCATTGGGTGTGACGAGGATGGACAGGATTAGAAATGAGTACATTAGAGGGTCAGCTCAAGTTGGACGGTTGGGAGACAAAGTCAGAGAGGCAAGATTGCGTTGGTTTGGACATGTGCAGAGGAGAGATGCTGGGTATATTGAGAGAAGGATTTTAAGGGTATCTCTGCCAGGGAAAAGGAAAAGAGGAAGGCCTAAGTGAAGGTTTATGGATGTGGTGGGAGAGGACATGCAGGTGATGGGTGTGACAGAGCAAGATGCAGAGGACAGAAAGATATGGAAGAAGATGATCCACTGTGGCAACCCCTAATGGGAGCAACCGAAAGAAGAAGAAATATTATATTGTATTGTATTTGGTTAATTTACCAAACACAAATCTATGAGCAAAGCACCTATAATTATTAAACAACTGGAAGCGTGGTGTGAAAAGGACACAATTGAAATAAGTGAGTGTATAACAAAAGGGCAGCTCAGCTTGAGGTGTACCCTGATGTGCTTCAATCTAATGATAGTAGATGGGTGACTTTCATTTAACTGTATGATGTTGCGTATTTATTCTCCAGTAGCCACCATATCAACATAACCTTAATTTAGTTTATGTCAAATCACATGTCAGCTCTCTTGTTAATAATGTTCATTTCGCTATCTTTGATTAACATTTTCTACATATGTCAAATTTAGTCTGCATTTTATTTCTTTTTTTTCTTTTATTTTTAAAAATGTGTCATGCTACTAAATCAAAAAAAATAATAACAGTGTGAGGGCTATGATGATGGTAATTACCTGTCAAGCCAGGGGTTGGCACTGTGTTCTAATACCTTCTCTCTTCCTCCCTCTGCAGAGCGGAAGATTGACAGCCATTCCACCACTGAGGTCACTTCCATGGTCCAACCTCCTGGATCCGCCCCTTCCTGCCTGGAATCCATATGACTAGACGTTCAGCCATTTTATATCAGTTCTGTATTGGACTCCTATCTGAAAAGACTTCATTTTCACCTTTGTAAAACGGGTCATTTTGTTAATTTCCATTATACGGGGTCACAGACCCCAAACCTTTTCCTGTGTTTGCTTCTTTTCTTTCAACAGATGCAACCATTTACTTTGCAATGAATTCAAAGGACAAAAAAAAACAAAGTCTGATCCTCACCCAAGAGTTTCCTGCCTTTAAAGCGCTCGCCCCACCTGCATGCATCACTTTCATAGTGTATATTAGAGGGTTTGGACGTTAGTCTAACAAGGCTCTGCTATTCATTTCTTGCCTCCTCTATATGTATTTTGATTGACTCTGGAGCCAGGCCTGGAGGTGGGGCTCGATGGCGAGCGCCTGGTGGCCGGGCCTGCACCCATGGGGCTCGGCCGGGCACAGCCCGAAGAGGCAACGTGGGTCCCCCTTCCCATGGGCTCACTACCTATGGGAGGGGCCAAGGAGGTCGGGTGCAGTGTGAGTTGGGTGGTGGCCGAAGGCGGGGACCTTGGTGGTCCGATCCTCGGCTACAGAAACTGGCTCTTGGGACGTGGAATGTCACCTCTCTGAAGGGGAAGGAGCCTGAGCTTGTGCGCGAAGTTGAGAGGTTCCGGCTAGATATAGTTGGACTCACCTCGACGCACAGCTTGGACTCTGGAACCAATCTCCTTGAGAGGGGCTGGACTCTCTACCACTCTGGAGTTGCCCCCGGTGAGAGGCGCCGAGCAGGTGTGGGTATACTTATTGCCCCCCAACTTGGAGCCTGTACATTGGGGTTTACCCCGGTGGACGAGAGGGTAGCCTCCCTTCGCCTTCGGGTGGGGGGACGGGTCCTAACTGTTGTTTGTGCGTATGCACCCAACAGCAGTTCGGAGTACCCACCCTTTTTGGAGTCCCTGGAGGGGGTGCTAGAGGGCATACCTTCTGGGGACTCCCTCGTTCTGCTGGGAGACTTCAATGCTCACGTGGGCAATGACAGTGAGACCTGGAAGGGCGTGATTGGGAGGAATGGCCCCCCTGATCTGAACCCGAGCGGTGTTTTGTTATTGGACTTCTGTGCTCGTCACGGATTGTCCATAACGAACACCATGTTCAAGCATAGGGGTGTTCATATGTGCACTTGGCACCAGGACACCCTAGGCCTCAGTTCGATTATCGACTTTGTGGTCGTGTCGTCGGACTTGCGGCCACATGTCTTGGACACTCGGGTGAAGAGAGGGGCGGAGCTGTCAACTGATCACCACCTGGTGGTGAGTTGGCTTCGATGGTGGGGGAGGATGCCGGTCAGGCGTGGTAGGCCCAAACGTGTTGTGAGGGTCTGCTGGGAACGTCTGGCAGAGCCCCCTGTCAGAAGTAGCTTCAAATCCCACCTCCGGCAGAACTTCGACCACATCCCGAGGGAGGTGGGGGACATTGAGTCCGAATGGGCCATGTTCCGTGCCTCTTTGTTGAGGCAGCTGACCGGAGCTGTGGCCGTAAGGTGGTCGGTGCCTGTCGTGGCGGCAATCCCCGAACCCGCTGGTGGACACCGGCAGTGAAGGATGCCGTCAAGCTGAAGAAGGAGTCCTACAGGACCCTTTTGTCCTGTGGGACCCCGGAGGCAGCTGATAGGTACCGGCAGGCCAAGCGGAATGCGGCTTTGGTGGTTGCTGAGGCAAAAACTCGGGCGTGGGAGGAGTTTGGGGGAGGCCATGGAGAATGACTTTCGAATGGCTTCGAGGAGATTCTGGTCCACCATCCGGCGTCTCAGGAAGGGGAAGCAGTGCAGTGTCAACACTGTATATGGTGGGGATGGTGCACTGCTGACCTCGACTCGGGATGTTGTGGGTCGGTGGGGGGAATACTTCGAAGACCTCCTCAATCCCATTAACATGCCTTCCAATGAGGAAGCAGAGCCTGGGGACTCAGAGGTGGGCTCCCCATCTCTGGGACTGAGGTCACCGAGGTGGTCAAAAAACTCCTTGGTGGTAGGGCCCTGGGGGTGGATGAGATACGCCCGGAGTTCCTCAAGGCTCTGGATGTTGTAGGACTGTCTTGGCTGACACGCCTCTGCAACATCGCATGGACATCAGGGACAGTGCCTCTGGATTGGCAGACCGGGGTGGTGGTCCCCCTCTTTAAGAAGGGGGATCGGAGGGTGTGTTCCAACTACAGAGGGATCACACTCCTCAGCCTCCCTGGAAAAGTCTATTCAGGGGGTCCTGGAGAGGAGGGTCCGTCGGATAGTCGAGCCTCGGATTCAGGAGGAACAGTGTGGTTTTCGTCCTGGTCGCGGAACAGTGGACCAGCTCTATACCCTTAGCAGGGTCCTGGAGGGTGCATGGGAGTTTGCCCAACCAGTCTACATGTGTTTTGTGGACTTAGAAAAGGCATTCAACCGTGTCCCTCGGGGAATCCTGCGGGGGGTACTCCAAGAGTATGGGGTACCGGCCCCCCTGATAAGGGCTGTTCAGTCCCTGTACGATCGGTGCCAGAGCTTGGTCCGCATTGCCGGCAGTAAGTCGAACCCGTTTCCAGTGAGAGTTGGACTCCGCCAGGGCTGCCCTTTGTCACCGATTCTGTTCATATCTTTTATGGACAGAATTTCTAGGCGCAGCCAGGGTGTTGAGAGGGTCCAGTTTGGTGGGCTCAGGATTGGGTCACTGCTTTTTGCAGATGATGTTGTCCTGTTTGCTTCATCAGGCCGTGATCTTCAGCTCTCTCTGGATCGGTTCGCAGCCGAGTGTGAAGCGGCTGGGATGAGAATCAGCACCTCCAAATCCGAGACCATGGTCCTCAGCCGGAAAAGGGTGGAGTGCCCTCTCAGGGTTGGTAGCGAGATCCTGCCCCAAGTGGAGGAGTTCAAGTATCTCGGGGTCTTGTTCACGAGTGAGGGAAGAATGGAGCGTGAGATCGACAGGCGGATCGGTGCGGCATCCGCAGTAATGCGGGCATTGCATCGGTCTGTCGTGGTGAAAAAAGAGCTGAGCCGCAAGGCGAAGCTCTCAATTTACCATTCGATATATGTTCCTACCCTCACCTATGGTCATGAGCTATGGGTAGTGACCAAAAGAACGAGATCGCGAATACAAGCGGCTGAAATGAGTTTCCTCCGCAGGGTGTCTGGGCTTTCCCTTAAAGATAGGGTGAGAAGCTCAGTCATCCGGGAGGGGCTCAGAGTAGAGCCGCTGCTCCTCTGCATCGAGAGGAGTCAGATGAGGTGGCTCAGGCATCTGATCAGGATGCCTCCTGGACGCCTCCCTGGTGAGGTGTTCCGGGCACGTCCAACCGGGAGGAGGCCCCGGGGAAGACCCAGGACACGCTGGAGGGACTATGTCTCTCGACTGGCCTGGGAACGCCTTGGGATTCTCCCGGAAGAGCTAGAAGAAGTGGCCGGGGAGAGGGAAGTCTGGGCATCTCTGCTCAAGCTGCTGCCCCCGCGACCCGACCTCGGATAAGCGGGAGACAATGGATGGATGGATGGAGCTCAGGTCAGGTTGGGAAGCATACGCTGGCACAGCGTGTTGCCGCACCTACCTAGAGACGAAATAGCTCGGGATCCCAGTTGGCTAACCCCTAGGCAGACAACTGGTCAAATCCCACCCTTCGGGAAATGAGCCTCTATCTGCCGCAGCCAACTGTTATGTGGGCATCCCCTTGGCCTGGTCCAGCCACTCGGGTCCTCAAAAATAAAGATCCTGAAAGCTGGATAACCCTCGGGAAATTGTGCCACATCGCCGTAGTGCTGTAACTGACGCTCCCTTATAATGCAGGTGATGTGCCTCATTCAGGACTCTGTGAGCAACCTGCTCATTCGATTTGATTGACCATTTTAACCCTTGACACATGATTCGATTCCCTAATCACTGACAGCAGACACTTAGCATGACTACCACAGCATGCACAATTTCACCCATTGTGCACAGCGTTTCCTGTGATTCGATCAGTTCCTTGTCAGATCACTTTCATACCTTATACAAACTGCTCCAGGGTTTGCTTGGTACCTCACAGAGACCACTCTTTTCCAAAGGGTCTCAGTCCAGTTGTTTTGGTTCGCACCATAGTGTGATTGCCATGTTCACAACTACTTAATGCTCTGAACCTGAGGTTAAGTCGAGGTAAGTCGTATCTCATTGAGCCTGTCAAAATGTGGCATATGATATAATTTGTATGTCAGTACTCAGACACGATAGACGCAGCCAGGTAGCTGGTGAGCTTTCCTGCCGAGTGTCTCACTTACCTACTACAGTGCTGCCATCTTGTGGATAGCCGTAGAATTTTTTTTTTAACAATTTGCAGAAAATAGTGCTATAATTAGCTAGTTCATAGTTTTGTCATTGTAAAAAAGGTATAAAGCTGCTGATGTTTTGAAACAACTAGATTTATTGTGTAACAACAAGGGGGCAACAGAGTCCCAAACCTCACACACAATAATGCCCAGACACACTTCCAACTCAAATACGAGGTGAGACATAAAAATAACCGGACTGGGCTTGGGGCTTTCCTGGAAAACCGTCTAGAGGTTGGCCGAATGTGAATCATAGAACTATATCCCCTCCTGCACGCCCTCTCAAACCGCTGACCGGCTAGGTATATCCTGCGAGTAGCCCAGTCAGTATTTGCACAACAATTGCTACCCGAGTTACAAATCCCAAAAATCAATGCAGTGAAGACAGAAACGGCAAGCCTGTTGAAGAGCCTCAAGCAAGAATACTTCCAGCACTGTTTCAATCAATGGAAGATACGTATGGAGCGGTGTAGAGATCAGACGGGGGAGTATATAGAAGGTGACAATGTTTAGAATGCTGTAATTCATCAAAAAATATTATTTTTACCAATCCGGTTATTTTTGTGTCTCACCTCATAAAGGTTTTTTTTGAGCCCCAAAGCCTTCTTCACAAGAATAATAACTAAATAAATAAAGAACTAACACAAAGCACAATCCTCCTTCCTCTTCCAAGAGTGTAGCCCACTGCCTCGTGACTCTGACATTATGCTCAGGCAGCGAGCTTTCTTTTAAGGTCAACCCGGGAACTGCTTCCGGTCTCCTTTCCAAGTACTTCCAGGTAGTGTGGGAACCAGGGAAGTCCTCCCCTAGCTGCACCTTCTGGTGTTCCAAAGACTCCAAAAGCGTTGCCTTTCTAAACTCAATTTCCCATGCAACCCTGTGGGTGTCCTAATCGTGTTTAGTCCTGAGGAACACGGCCACCTGCCATGCAAGGGACTGACCTGTTCCTGGTGTGCTCATTCTTTCAGTCATTCCATTATGGCTTCCTGGCCGGGTATGAAATCTTCTGTTGTCTATCCCCCTGGGTGCAAACCATTGAAAGAGAAATATTCTGATGATAATGACAGTGATCGAGATGGATGATGTGGAACCTGTAGGCTCTGGCAGCGATGCGGATAGCTACCCTGAAGCCGTTTCTTCATCACAAGGCATCCGACTTGTCACGACTGTCAGGACAGCAGTACCTGGACATTATGACACTTACTGTGGACAAACAGATACCAATTACCAAATTACCTTGTGTGCAACAAGCGTGGAGAGTGCAAAGGAACACATTATAACAGTGCGGCACCCATGTGTTACCATACTTCTAGAACTCTCTGTGGTATAGCAGGTCCACAGCTATACCACAAATAAATAATCACAGCGCTCGTGGCTTAGCGAGGGGGCGTGGTGGTTGTGTGGCTGAAGCGTTTCTCTGGGCGATTCGTGATGTAGGCATTTCTTACCAAAGATGCACAGGTGGGAGACCGCCCACATCCGTGATTGTTCCTGGGGCTGCTAATTTGCCACAGCTGCCATGCCCTCTTAATAAAATAGAAGCGCGACTCGGCTAGGGGGAAAGAAAAAAAGAGACTGAATGAAACGCAGGTTGCAGGAGAATTCAGGAAGCAGGAGGAGAAAGTCGGTGTGGGAGAGCGAGCGAGTGCAGGCTCGCGTGCAGCTGTAAAGGTAGCTTGGGTGTTAGGCTGACATCCGAGGAGTAGCAGTAGTGGTTGCTCCCGCAGAGTTGATTCTGAAGGGCGGAAGTGACTGGAAGGCGGATGACTCTCCGCGTAAGGCCGTGAAAGGCAGCTTGAGTCGGGACTTGGTTGTGTGTATTCCCCAGCATGGGCGCCCTGGTCGCTGAGGAACCCAAGTCGCTGTCTGGAGGATCCTACCGGAGCCAGAGGTTGGTGAGGCGATCTGAAGCAGCAGAAGTAGACAAGAAGGTCAGCTGCATGTAGGGCAACTCCCCTGTTGAGAAGTCCAGATGGAGGAAGTAGGGGAACCGCCAAATAAAGGCACCAGGCTTTGTGTTGTGTTGTTAAAATACTGCTTCCTATAGTATTTTAAGTTTGTTGTTTTTAGAAGACTTTATGAGTTTAACCTCCACAATTTCACCTCTGCTTTTATGGATAATTAATTTGAAGACTTTGAAGCACTGCACTTTATTTAATTTGAACACTGTTTTGTTCTGTTGTTTTAATAAAAGCACTTGGCACTTTTGTACACCATCCCCTTGCTCCATCATTGTGCCTCACTGCGAGCTCATTGGTAACATTACCGACGGTGCAGGGTTCAAGGGCTCCCGGACAGCAGATGGGAGCGTGCAGCAAACTCGCATCGTCACACTCTCATTCCAATACAGACTTTGAGCTGTATTGCTAGTCAAAATAATGTAATGAACAGTTTCTTTACATTTTTGACAGAGTTACTGTTGATAATAAAACCATTGCTTTCTAATACATTTCTTTACATTTTTTGATAGAGTTCATTATTTATCATATATGCATAGACCAATACTGCAGCATCCTGGTAATAACTGGTCCAGTATTCAGTGTGTTTTTGGGGAAGTCACACCAGAGTTTAAAAGAAAACAAAAACACCCAATGAAGTAGGTGTATAAAAAATTAAAGTGTTAAGTCAAATGTTCAGGATACAACAAGTGCAATGACTTAAAATTATATTATGAGGGAGGTTCAAAAAGTTTCCGCACTTTATTATTTTCATTGGAAATGGTGAAGGCAGGAGAGAGGAGTAGTAATTTGGCGTGCCTGAGAGTGTCATGTGATTAGTTCTGTCTGGCAAGCCGGCTGCCCTTGCAGCTTAGTATAATTTGTTTTTGAAATTCTTAATAAATAAAGTTAAAAAAAAGTGTGGAATCTATTTGAACATCCCTCATATACACGGTATAGCCAACATGAAGCAAACGCCACAGATGACGTTGTTGAATAGTATTATTTATATTTTAACATTTCAGTTTAACATTAAAGACAATCAGTCACATGGTTACCTTGCAGTACTTTTCCAAATCAGACAGAGAACAAGGATTTATACAACAGTCATTGTTGAGGTTGAAACTTTTGTAAAGCCTACCTAGAAACAAAAGATAAAATGTTATAATTAGTACAGGAGGATGAACATACATAGTATATAGCGACATGTAGGATAAGTGGCAAGCTTCTCACATTCTCTCTTAGCTGGTAATCAAGGATTTATTGACCCCTCTTTTTTTAAGCCAACTGTAATGCCAGTTCTGATCCCTCACACACTCATTTTTTCAGCCATCAGTTACTTAACCAGCCTTTGATAAGCTGTAGAAGCATGTAAGTAATTGTTCACATGCAGTTTAGATTAGTAAAACATGTAATATGGATGCATGAGGTAGCACATATACAGTACTGGGCAACCCAAAAGTATTTTCAAGACTATCCTTTATATTGTAATCATGCCATCTTATATATAAACGTCTACGTGTGGAAGTGTGTGTGTCTGTCTGTCCAGCCCAGAAATAAGAGCTCCACCTCCGAAGAAAGACAAAATCACTTAGCTGCTAATGCACAAATGATGCAAGCACATCAGCAAAACGAAACCTCTGAAGTAAGACAAAGTCGCTTAGCCGCTAATACATAAACGACGCAAGCACATCAGCAAAACAATATTCCTTTTACTTTTCTACCATGTGCTAATACACAAGCGAGGTGAGCATGTCAGCAAAACGAAACCTTCGAAGAAAGACAAAGTCGCTTAGATGCTAATGCACAAGCGATGCGAGCACATCATCAAAATGGTATCCCTTTTACTTTTCCACCTGCTGCTAATACACAAGTGAGGCGAACATGTCGGCAAAACGAAACCTCTGAAGAAGAACAAAGTCGCTTAGCTGCTACTACACAAGCGATGTGAGCACATCGGCAAAATGAAACCTCTGAAGAAAGACAAAGTCGCTTAGCCGCTAATGCACAAACGATGCAAGCACATCAGCAAAACAGTATCCCTTTCACTTTTCCACCCGGTGCTAATACACAAGCGAGCCGAGCATGTTGTCAAAACGAAACCTCCGAAGAAAGACAAAGTCGCTTAGACGCTAATGCACAAGCGATGCGAGCACATCGTCAAAATGGTATCCCTTTTACTTTTCCACCCGGTGCTAATACACAAGTGAGGCGAGCACGTCGGCAAAACGAAACCTCCGAAGAAAGACAAAGTCACTTAGCCGCTAATACACAAGCGATGTGAGCACGTCGGCAAAACGAATCCTCCTAGGAGAGAGATGCCCAGAGTTGTTTCTTTCAATTACCTGACATCTCTACGTTTCAATTTTTTTTCTGAAACTTTCAATAGTTTCTAGGACCCCGGGTTTTTTACACCACGGGCTTACACAGCTTGTAGTACATAAACTTCTATAAAAAAAAAATTAACAGAATTCTTGACATTAACTAATTTCTCTTTGTTATTTCTGAACTCATTGTTAAGTAACAGCCCAGATCCACTGTAGCAATTCCTTTCATAATATCATAATATTAATTATGTCGCCTCTTCATCTTTCCTCATAACCCACACCCTACAGTCATCGTCACTCTTCTCTGGACTTTTTCTTTCACTGCCTTGTTTTGTTTGTAGCAGGGAGACCAAAACTAAACACGATACTCAAGATGAGGAGTCAGAAGTGTGTTATAAAGCCCAATAATAACCTCCATTCACAGTGCTTTATAACATAACCGTCCACTAAGACTCCCTGGTTCTTCTCATAAGGTGTAGTTTAAATTATCAGACCTCCCGTTGTGTGTGTTTAAACTTAATATTTTTACTTCCTACGTGTAATACTTGACATTTACTTACATTATATTTCATCTCCCACAAATCTGCCCAAGCCTGCATGCTGTCCACGTCCATCTATAATGATCTGACTGCTTCTAGATCATCTGCATATCTAGATATCTACATTATTTACATTGCATGTATTAAAAGCAAAATCACAGATCTAAGCAGTAAAATTTATGTGATTATGAGAAATGTTCAGCTGGATTGAACTGAAATCCTTAAAAGGGCTCTTCCTGTCATTATGTATGGGGTGGCTCATGAAAGAGTTGTCCAGCACAAGTTAGGGATTTCCTCCTTTGTTTTAGCAGTAGCACACAAGGTCAGGATAAGCTGGTGGTACTTAATGCTAGTGTTTCATTTAGTTAGTTCTGTCACAGAATCTATGCAGTTATGAGCGAGAGAAAGAGACGTGCCTTACTCATAAGTGTATGCCATTTATGGAGCTGTATGCTCAGACGGTCTCTTTCGAGTTGACGGGTGATGGTTTCATGGAACACATTCCTGTTGCAAGTGCTCACAATTGAGTTATTGGTGGAAAATTGTGATGCTACTGGTGTCGAGAGTAAAGCGCTGAAAACAAGATACCCTTCCTCCTGTACCTCACATTGTTCTCTTTGTGGAGTAAATGGAAAGAAGTTCTCAAAGGGGGTTATTCCGATTACCAAAACAGATGGGCTGAGATCTCTTTTCCTGAAATTATGGCACACAGCTCTTTGCATGACTGGGGATTGAAATCATTTTCAGCACAGCCTTCTAGTGATAATTAAAAAAACACACTTTTGAATGTAATGTAATATTTTTTGTGTTTTAGTAACTGAATTCTTAATGACATAACTGCTAAGATGGTAACCTTTTCATGTGTCAACGTGTACATGTGTATGTATTATTTCTTTTTTTAATAATTTGATACACAACTTTATGCAAGCCGACTTAAAAGGTCACAATACAGTGATCCCCTGCCTATCGCGGAAGTTACATTCCAGACCGACCAGCAAAAGATGAAAATCCACAATATAGAAAGACCATATTAATAAACATTTTTTTAAAATACCCCTCCCACATGCTTATATGTAACATATGTAAACTTATTAAAACATAGTTTTTAAACACATACGATATGTGGATGTCAGGCTAAGGATATGAGTAACATAATAATAATAATAATAATAATAATAATAATAATAATGTAGTGTACCGTCGATTCATTCAAGCCGTAATGGCGAGCAATACCCACATAACGTTTTCTTTCCCTTAGAAGATGCAGGACACTTGGGAGCCACCGTAGGGAAAAAGTTCACAAAAAGTTTGTTCACAACAATCAGACCACAAGCAAGAGAATTGAGACGCTTTGGGGACTCACACTCGCTGTTCTTGTGAGATTACACCATGTTAGCAGCAGCCAATCAGAGCCCAAGAGAATGAAAATCCCGCTCTGATTGGTTGAGTCTCCTCTTTCAGCCAATAACGGGCCTTGTAAGAAATCATCTGGGTACTGTAACGTGAAACTCTTTGTCTACCGTAGTGACTGCTGAAAACCATATGCTTTGTTATGAATTGGCTGCAAAGTACACTAAAGGTAGGTAGCTGAATCGCGATACAGCGGGGGATCACTGTATATTGGAACACAGTACTCAAGATGAGGAGTCACAAGTGTGTTATAAAGCCCAAGCATAACCTCTATTGACTTGCACTCTACACATTGTGCTTTATAACATAACCAGTAACGGCGCACTGCATGAATACACTTGACTTGAGTATTCCTAGTTTTCCTCCTCTTTCTCTGTACGTTTAGCATTCATTTGCTCAGAGGTTGATGCGCTTGCTGCTTCCTGAGTAACGCTTCTTTTCTCCACCATGGTGGTCCACTTCTTCTCTTCTTTCGTCGGCATCTTTTCGCATTAAAACTGATTAAGTCGGTGTTTGTGTTGCAATTACATTTTCCTTAATTTTTTTTCACTTAAGCTGGCACTTAAGTCTTTAATCTACCTCAAGAATGATTTAAGATATGAATAAGTAGGGGAAGTGATGGCGAAGGTGGTAGGGATGAGAACGGGGACCCATACATATGCGCCACACGGCTGCCCTTCTGGCGGCTGCCGAGAGTTGATTCTACAATAAAATAAAATAAAAATAAAAAAAGGAATTAAAATCATCACCCCGAAAGCGGACATTAGAGGTCACGTAGTATATGTGTACCAAATTTCAGGTCAATAGGTCAAACGGTTTGCTAGCTACAGGTGATTTAAAATCCTGGACAGACAAATGGACCACCACAGTAAGATACTATTTATAAAGACAGTCCACTAGTACTCCTGGTTCTTCTCATAAGGTGTACTTTTAATTATCAGACCTCCCGTGGTGTGTGTTTAAACTTAAAATTTGTACTTCCTATGTGTAATACTTTACATTTGCTTATATTAAATTTCATCTCCGGCAAATGTGCTTAAGCCAGTATGCTGTCCATGTCCCTTTGTAATGATTCAACTGCTTCTAGATCATCTTCGTATCTAGATATTGTGGGAAACAGCCCGGACACAGACAGGCAGACACCGTAGGTTCGAACACCAACACACATTTATTCATTATTTACAGTGAAAACACAGCACACAACCCAATACTCCCCCAAAGACCAGGGGCCTCATGTATAAAGGGTGCGTACGCACAGAAATGTTGCGTACGAACCTTTCCACGCTCAAATCGCGATGTATAAAACCTAAACTTGGCGTAAAGCCACGCACATTTCCACGGTACCGCATACCTTGGCGTACGGAATTTCTCCAATCGGTTTTGCAGACTGGCGGCACCCAGTGTCAAAGCAGTGCTACTGTTCCATGTGGTCACCCTTTCTTAGACTCACGTTCCTGACGCGGCTTTATAAATACACTGAAACTAACTGCATATTGTTTATTAGTGTAATGCATCTGATTGTAATTAACCTGTAACAATATAATGGTCCAGGGAATAGCCATAGTATTCCAAACACCATAACTGCTTTAGCATTGTTACTCTCACTTCATCTTCTTCTTCTTTCAGCTGCTCCCGTTAAGGGTTGCCACTGCGGATCATCTTTTTCCATATTACTCTCACTGCATCACTCGTAGTATTTATATCACTGCATCTGAGAGGGGAATCACAGCAGCAATTGATCGGAAAGAGAATTATCGGTATACAGTTTCAAGTAGGCTACACACTACCTCAACCATGGCAAAAAAAGTCAAAGCCTTTCCTGTATGGACCTCGCGTTTCAGAAACAGTTTCATCCCAAGAACTATAAACGCACTCAATCAGTCCATCAAGTGCTCCTTGTAGAACTGTTTGTACTTATAAGTACAATCACCTCACTGTAAACTTACACTACAGTTATAATATTGCACAACCTGCGCCACTTTATAAAGAGCGTATGATGACAATATCATTTTTAAGATGAAATGCAGCAAAATATGTTGCTTATAGTATACAGATAAAACTTTAACTTCATTTAAATAATCTGTATTGTTAATAATTAAACATGTGAGGACATGCTGCCGCAGCGCTAGCTAGTTCACGGATAGCTCCTGCCTTGCGCTGTATTCTTGCTGGTGCTGACACGACACTGGAAGGATAGACGGATAGAATAATTAAACATGTACTACAAAGGTATTTCAATGTTCCTTAAAAGTTTTGAAGAATCGGCGTTCTAAGCTTACAGATGGCTTAACGTCTATTACAGAGCTGATTGTGTGGCGATTGGGTATTTGGAGAAAGCAAAGTAAGGACAGGAATTGGAAGTTAGTACGTTTGAAAGAGACAGTACTTCTGTAATAAATTATTTCATCGAAGGTCGCGCATGGCGCAGCAAGCCTCTTGCGTGAGATATGAACAATCACTGCGCCACCGTGTTCCCATTTTTAATAACATGCTTTCATTCCTATCATCATGAAAATGATATCACGTATACATCTCAGTATTTTAATTATTCAGAGAGGTGTAATATCTCGAATGTAATGGATTCTGTGTCCTGTCGGAGAAAGAGAAAGAACGGAAGCACGTAGTGATTCACACACATAGAGGACATAGAAGATCAAATACAGCACAAAGCATTTAACATGCTACTTGAGAAACTAGTAAAATAAACAGTTTTAAGATGAAGTTTATGATGTTCTACTTTAATGGCAAAATAAACTACGTGATTAAAGTGGAAATTTCGAGATTAAAGTTGACATTTCGTGCTTTTTTCCCACTGTGTGCCTATTTTTTTTCTCTGGACCCTAATAAGCTTTCATATGACACTCAGATGGTGGGTTACGACTTGCCTTTTCACGGCGACTTTGATATGTGATTTCTTTTTTATTTCGGGCACTGTGCAACTTTGTGAAGTTGAGCCTTCGAGTTTTTCCGACACTCTGTCACTCGATCAACTTTCTTTTGTTGATTATATCACTGTTTAAACCAACAAATAGTACGTTTTTCCTTTGCCTCCACTTGGTATTCGCTGAAATTCTTATATTTTCCCCTGTGCTTTTCCCATTGTCTTTTCACAGAAGGCTATTTATATTGATTTGCATATTCAAAGAGGCGTAATTCTGGGAGGAGTTAGGGCGGGACAGAAGGCGCGTGCACGTGCGTTACTTTTCACGCTGATCGGGATTTATGTAGTGGAAGAATGTGAAAGTTTGTGTGCGCACAGATTCCTGCATCTGGATTTTTTTGTGCGTACACACAATCCCGCTTTTGTGCTTATGCCATGTTATAGTGTGAGTTCTACGCACGGCGTTATACATGAGGCCCCAGGCCTTCTTCCTCAATGCCTTTCCTCAGGTCCGCCTCCACTCCTCTCCTCCGAGCTCTGTCCTTCTTCCACCTGACTCCAGCCATCGAATAGAGGAAGGCGGCCCCTTTTATACCAGATGTGTTCCAGGTGCCTCCCAATGAGTGCCTGCCGGCTCTCCCTGGTGTGGCGGAAGTGCCGGCTGTGCACCCAGAAGCATTCCAGGTGTCCCTGGTCTTCTCAGACATCAGGGCGCCCCCTGGAAGTGACCATGGGCCCCTATAGGGTTGAGCTTCCAAGCTCCTTTCCCGTGGTCCCCATAGTCACCAGGGTGGTCACCCCATTGTGGTCTGAAGAGAGGCGTAATCCCTCCTCCGGTCCTTCCAGGCATCCCAGCTGGGTAACACCCACAGCCGCTTGCCACAATATCTACATTTTCTATGTTTCATGTTTTAAAAACAAAATAACATATCTAAGAAGCAAAATCTATGTGATTATGAGAAACGGCTGAAATGAGTTTCCTCCGCAGGGTGTCTGGGCTTTCCTTTAAAGATAAGTTGAGAAGCTCAGTCATCTGGGAGGAGCTCAGAGTAAAGCCACTGCTCCTCCGCATCGAGAGGAGTCAGATGAGGTGGCTCGAGCATCTGATTAGGATGTCTCCTGTTCCCAGCACGTCTAAGCGGGAGGAGGCCCCGAGGAAGACCCAGGACACGCTGGAGGGACTATGTCTCTTGGCTGACCTGGGAACGCCTCGGGATTCCCCCAGAAGAGCTAGTAGATGTGGCCAGGGAGAGGGAAGTCTGGGCATCTCTGCTCAAGCTGCTGCCCCCATGACCTGATCTCAGATAAGCAGAAGAGGATGGATGGATGGATGATTATGAGAAATAGCTGACCTAAACGGAACTCCAGTATGGACTCTTCCTGTCACTATGTACAGGGTGGTGCATGAAACATTCACCAAACACACATTAAGTAGCCCCTCCTTTGTATTAGCAGTAGCACACAAGGTCAGGGTAAGTTGGTGGGTCTTCCTGCTATTGTTTCATTTAGTTAATTCTGTCAAAACCTCTATGCCGTTATTAGAGAGAGAGAGAGACATGCCATACTGATAACAGTGGATTTCATTTATAGAGCTGTATTCTCAGACAGACTCTTTCAAGTCGACAAGTGAGAGTTTAATGGAACACATTCCTGTTGCAAGTGCTCACAACTGAGTTATTGGTGACTGCTGGTGTATAAGTAACTGAATTCTTAATGACATAACCACTAAGATGGTAACTTTTTCATGTGTCAACGTGTACATCTGTATGTTGTCACAATAACGAGTCACAGACTTCGTAAGGTTTCGGGCAGCCACCCGTATTTTGATTCCTGGCTGCAAAACTGATTTAAATTTGAACAGAGTTCTTCGTAGAGCAGAGTCCAAAACAGAACTGGTTTGTATTCAGGTAAGATGGCAGTTTAAAGGGCAGTACAAGAAATTATGTCATTGGCGTCAGAACCGGAATTGATGCCGTCGTGACCGGAAGTGGTGTCTACGTGGCCAGAAGTGACATCATCATCGACACAAGAAAAACGGAAGTGACGTCTTCGGGACCAGACGTAACGTCATCAGTGGCGCCGGAACCATGTGGGATTTTACGTGGATGGTCTGCAAGAGACTGAGAGAGACAGTTAGCACACTCCGCCGCCCCCTGGTCTGGCGTAGAATTACTATCATTTAGGCCCTTCAGCTGTTTCCCAATCGCACGTGTGTGACAATGTATTATTTCTTTTTTTAATTATTTGATACACAGCTTTATGCAAGTTGACTTGAAAGGTCATGATATATTGGAATTTGTTTGCATATATATGGGTACAGAATATGGTTTAAATATTATTTTTACGTTTTTCTGAGCTTCCTGTTATGTTTTTCTTGATGTTAATTCTTCTTGTTTGAGTTTTCACCTCACAAGTGAAGTCTTCACACATGGGGAAGTAGATAATCTCTCAACATTAAAAGGGACTACTAAGGATTGATTTGGAAATTGTAGAGGGAGAAGTGCTGCTCTGATTAAACAGGCTGAAATGAAAGAGTTTGTAAGGAGGTTAGCAAATACATTGAGAAGCCCTTCATACATACAGTGCATCTGGAAAGTATTCACAGCGCATCACTTTTTCCACATTTTGTTATGTTACAGCCTTATTCCAAAATGGATTAAATTCATTTTTTTCCTCAGAATTCTACACACAACACCCCATAATGACAACGTGAAAAAAGTTTACTTGAGATTTTTGCAAATTTATTAAAAATAAAAAGATTGAGAAAGCACATGTACATAAGTAATCGCAGCCTTTGCCATGAAGCTCAAAATTGAGCTCAGGTGCATCCTGTTTTCCCTGATCATCCTTGAGATGTTTCTGCAGCTTAATTGGAGTCCACTTATGGTAAATTCAGTTGACTGGACATGATTTGGAAAGGCACACACCTGTCTATATAAGGTCCCACAGTTGACAGTTCATGTCAGAGCTCAAACCAAGCATGAAGTCAAAGGAATTGTCTGTAGACCTCCGAGACAGGATTGTCTTGAGGCACAAATCTGGGGAAGGTTACAGAAAAATGTCTGCTGCTTTGAAGGAGCAATGAGCACAGTGGTCTCCATCATCCGTAAGTGGAAGAAGTTCGAAACCACCAGGACTCTTCCTAGAGCTGGCCGGCCATCTAAACTGAGCGATCGGGGGAGAAAGGCCTTAGTCAGGGAGGTGACCAAGAACCCGATGGTCACGCTGTCAGTGCTCCAGAGGTCCTCTGTGGAGAGAGGAGAACCTTCCAGAAGGACAACCATCTCTGCAGCAATCCACCAATCAGGCCTGTATGGGAGAGTGGCCAGACAGAAGCCACTCCTTAGTAAAAGGCACATGGCAGCCCACCTGGAGTTTACCAAAAGGCAATGAGAAAGGAAATTCTCTGGTCTGATGAGACAAAGATTGAACTCTTTGGTGTGAATGCCAGGCGTCATGTTTGGAGGAAACCAGGCACCACTCATCACCAGGCCAATACCATCCCTACAGTGAAGCATGGTGGTGGCAGCATCATGCTGTGGGGATGTTTTTCAGCGGCAGGAACTGGGAGACTAGTCAGGATAAAGGGAAAGATGACTGCAGCAATGTACAGAGACATCCTGGATGAAAACCTGCTCCAGAGCGCTCTTGACCTCAGACTGGGGCCATGGTTCATCTTTCAGCAGGACAACGACCCTAAGCACACGGCCAAGATATCAAAGGAGTGGCTTCAGAACAACTCTGTGAATGTCCTTGAGTGGTCCAGCCAGAGCCCAGACTTGAATCCGATTGAACATCTCTGGATAGATCTTAAAATGGCTGTGCACCGACGCTTCTCATTCAACCTGATGGAGCTTGAGAGGTGCTGCAAAGAGGAATGGGCGAAACTGGCCAAGGATAGGTGTGCCAAGCTTGTGGCATCATATTCAACAAGACTTGAGGCTGGAATTGCTGCCAAAGGTGCATCGACAAAGTATTGAGCAAAGGCTGTGAATACTTATGTACATGGGATTTCTCAGTTTTTTCATTTTTCATAAATTTGCAAAAACCTCAAGTGAACTTTTTTCACGTTGTCATTAAGGGGTGTTGTGTGTAGAATTCTGAGGAAAAAAATGAATTTAATCCATTTTGGAATAAGGCTGTAATATAACAAAATGTGGAAAAAGTGATGCGCTGTGAATACTTTCCGGATGCACTGTATTTTTAGGGTGTCACTGCGCATGATAATACTGACATAATATAGTTTGTTCAGTCTCCTCCTGACAGATAGACCATGACTATTTATTTGGAAACGTAAACATTCAGCTGCTGTCCACACATGGGCTAAATTTAGAAGGGTGACCAACTCCTGTTAGTTTGTCAGTAATCTTTATATGTATTTGAAGTTACTTTATAATGCTTTTCAAACACAGTTATCAACAATCTGATTTATGAAGGCTGGCGTCCTTCAACATCTGCAATAAGATGCTGCAGATGTTCTATCAGACAGTTGTGGCGAGCGCCCTCTTCTACGCAGTGGTGTGCTGGGGAGGCAGCATTAAGAGGAAAGACGCCTCACGCCTGGACAAACTGGTGAGGAAGGCAAGCTCTATTGTTGGCATGGAGCTGGACAGTTTAACATCTGTGGCAGAGTGAAGGGCGCTCAGCAGGCTCCTATCAATTATGGAGAATCCACTGCATCCACTAAACAATGTCATCTCCAGACAGAAGAGCAGCTTCAGCGACAGACTGCTGTCACTGTCCTGCTCCACTGACAGATTGAGGAGATCATTCGTCCCCCAAACTATGCGACTCTTTAATTCCACCCTGGGGGGTGGGGGGGGGGGGGGGGGGTAAACGTTAACATTTAACATTATACATAGTTATTGTCTGTTTTTCACCTGCATTATTATCATTCTTTAATTTAATATTATTTATTGTATCAGTATGCTGCTGCTGAAGAATGTGAATTTCCCATTGGGATTAATAAAGTATCTATCTATCTATCTATCTATCTATCTATCTATCTATCTATCTATCTATCTATCTATCTATCTATCTATCTATCTATCTATCTATCTATCTATCTATCTATCTATCTATCTATCTATCTATCTATCTATCTATCTATCTATCTATCTATCTATCTATCTATCTATCTATCTATCTATCTATCTATCTATGAGGTCTTCTGGAACCATTATCAGTTCCAGTCTTGGAAAGAAGTGTTGTCACTCATCAATTTTCATCTTTATGAGAAACTGTTTCTGACTAAATACTGTACACTCTGAAGAATTCAAATTAACACCACTAGGTGTTTTTTATAAATGAAAAAAGGCAGAATGTATTTTTACATTACTGTTCAAAGACTAGCGATTGTGGCCTTGGGCACGTCATGCAAGAAAAGCATTGCTTCTCAAAAAAGCTAAACCTCCTCCTGCCTTACATAATTTTTGTCCTTGCATACTTTTTACCGCACCCCTATCCCTATGCTTCCTGCATCAGCTTGCAAATAAATTACATTTTCTCAGACTTACCCCAAGCCATTTGCTCCAGACAACTTTATAGGGCATGATTTATTTATCACTTCTGCCTGGTGCACTACACCTGAAGCAAATTGCAATTAGTTTAGTGCAGGATTAAACAAGGAGTGTACTATGAACACCAGAAGAGTGGAAGAACACTGTGACAGTACCCACTTATAAGGAGAAGGGAGATATTCAGCATTATGGATACTATACAGGGATAAAGCTGATGTTACACACAATAAGATTTTAGGAAAGGCTTAACAATGGAAGGTTTTGGGAGGAGCCCACCATAGGGGCTGAGTAGTTTAGTTTTGTACCAAGGAAAAGAACAAGTGGTGCAGACTTTCAAATAAACCGTATGGTATCAAGGAGTTCAGCCCCACAAAAGTGTTAGGTAAGAGCAGAATGGGCCATTGAAAAGGTTAAGAGAAGAAGAAAAGCCAGCAGATAGGAGACTGAAGTATTGGGCCATGCTGGCTGAAGGTGTCAAAATGCTCTGCAAAATAAAAAGGAAAAATAATGAGGTTCAAAAATGATATCGCCCACTGCTTTGTCGTGATCTCCATCTATAAAGAATCACTGTAATTGAATTTCATAGCATTCAAAAAATGGAATTGAAATTTCCATGCACAATTTTTATACACAGATCTCTTTCCTTTGTACTTTATTTTACAGAAATCATGGTATGGTTAACAAAGGTAAAAAGGCTAACGCATGTATAATCAGATTCTGCCACAGTCGTTGGACAAACGACTTTTTCAAAAGTTTTGCATCATGAAAAATTTTCGGGTTTTATGACAGACAGCTTCAGCTTGATATATTACATTGGCTGTATTATGAATGAAATTGGGGAAACATGACATAAACTGTTATTGCATTTAGTGTGTTTAATCACTTAAAGATGCTGACACATTGCATTCTTTCAGCCAAACTAAAAATGTTTTCCAACTGATTTTTGTTTGTACTCCACATCCAATGATTCTTGTGTCAGTGTCCTACAATAGTCAACAACAACAAAAACATTTATTTCTATAGCACATTTTCATACAAACAATGTAGCTCAAAGTGCTTTACATGATGAAGAAAGAGAAAAAAGACAAAATAAATAAGAATTAAAATTAGGGAACACTAATTAACATAGAATAAAGTAAGGTGCAATGGCTAGGGAGGACAGAAAAAACAAAAAAACTCCAGATGGCTGGAGAAAAAAAAAAAATCCAGAGGCCACGAGACCACCGAGCCCCCTCTAGGCATTCTAACTAACATCAATGACCTCAATCAGTCCTCATTGTATTCAGGGTCCACGTGGAAGAATGTGATGATGATGGTCATGTGGACTTCTGGCTTTTAATCCATCAATGTAAGGACATCATGGTGCTTTGATTAGGTGGTGATGGTACAGATTGTCATCACAGAAAACCAGAAAAAGAACAGAAGAGAAAGTATAAGAATAATAATGATAATTAATTGAATATATAGAGCATCAGGATTAAACTAAAATGAAGTTATGAGAAAGCCATGTTAAAGTAATGAGTTTTCAGCAGTGTTTTAAAGTGCTCCACTGTATTAGCCTGGCGAATTCCTATTGGCAAGCTATTCCAGATTTTAGGTGCATAACAGCAGAAGGCCGCCTCACCACTTCTTTTAAGTTTAGCTCTTGGAATTCTAAGCAGACTCTCATTTTGAAGATCTAAGTTTACGATTTGGAGTGTAAGGTGACAGACATTCCAAAATATAGGATGGAGCGAGATTATTTATGGCTTTGTAAACCATAAGCAGTATTTTAAAGTCAATTCTAAATGGCACAGGTAACCAATATAGTGACATCAAAACTGGTGTGATGTGCTCGGATTTTCTTTTCCTAGTTAAGATTCTGGCAGCTGCATTCTGCACTAGTTGCAATCGATTGATGTCTCTTTTGGGAGATCCTGAGAGGAGTGCGTTACAGTAATCTAGTCGACTGAAAACAAATGCGTGAACTAATTTTTCAGCATCTTGCAATGTTATAAGAGGTTTAACTTTTGCTATATTTGTTAAGTGAAAAAATGCTGCCCTAGTGATGTGACTAATATGTGATTTAAAATGCAGGTCAGAGGCAATAGTTACCCCTAAATTCTTTACCTCCATCTTGACTTTTAATCCTAATGCATCAAGTTTATTTCTAATAACCTCATTATATCCATTATTGCCAATCACTAAAATTTCTGTTTAGTTTGAGAAAATTACTGCTCATCCACTCAGAAACACAAGTAAGACATGTCAGTGAATCAAGAGAGTCGGGGTCATCGGGTGCTATTGATAAATACAGTTGTGTGATGTCAGCATAGCTGTGGTAGCTCACGTTATGCCCCCAGATAATCTGACCTAACAGAAGCATGTAAATCGAAAAGAGCAGCGGACCCAGGAGAGAACACCATATAGAATATCATGTGTCTTTGAAGTATAATTACCACAACATACAAAGAATTTTCTCCCTGCCAGGTAGGATTCAAACCAATTTAAGACACTGCCAGAGAGGCCCACCCATTGACTAAGGCGATTTCTAAGAATATTGTGATCAATGGTATCAAATGCAGTATGAGAACAGATAAACGGCCTCTGTCTGCATTTACCCACAAGTCATTTACTACTTTAATGAGTGCAGTTTCTGTACTGTGATTTGTTCTGAAACCCGACTGAAACTTATCAAGAATAGCAGGTTTATTCAAGTGATCATTAAGCTGTATAATGACTGCCTTCTGTAGAATTCTCTAGTCAACCAGTATTGCAGAATTCCACTTGCACTGATTCCGCTTTTCCATCTTGCTTTTCACCATTTTTGTCATTGATTGCACCATGATAAGAAAGAATCCAGAAAATGAATAAACTGGATGCATTAGGATTAAAAGTCAAAACGGAGGTAAAAAGCTTAGGGTAACCGTTGACTGTAATCTGAGTTTTAAATCGCATATTAATCAGATCACTAGGACAGCATTTTTTCACTTAAGAAACATAGCAAAAGTTAGACCTCTTATATCATTGAAAGATACTGAGAAATTAGTTCACGTGTTTGTTTTCAGTCGACTAGATTACTGTAACACACTCCTGTCAGGACTACCCAAAAAAGACATAAATCGTTTGCAACGAGTGCAGAATGCAGCTGCTAGAATCCATACCAGGAAAAGAAAATCCGAGCACATCTCTCCAGTTTTGATGTCACTACACTGGTTACCTGTGTTATTCAGGATTGACTTTAAAATTCTGCTTATGGTTTATAAAGCCTTAAATAATTTACATTTACATTTACATTTACATCATTTAGCAGACGCTCTTATCCAGAGCGACTTACAACAGTGCTTAGTAGTCTACGACTGTTCTTCAGTCTTTAAGGCTAGGATTAAATCTGCTGTCATTAAACAAGTTACCGCTGACCAAGTTGTATACAAAACCCAAAGCCCCATCTTATATATCGGAATGTTTGACATCTTATATTCCAAATCGTAACCTCAGATCCTCAACTGAGTGTCTCCTTAGAATTGCAAGAGCAAAACTTAAAAGAAGTGGTGAGGCGGCCTTCTGCTGTTATGCACCTAAAATCTGGAATAATCTGCCAGTAGAAATTTGCCAGGCTAATACAGTGGAGCACTTTAAAAAACTGCTGAAAACACATTATTTTAACATGGCCTTTTCATAACTTTACTGTAATTTAAATCCTGATACTCTGTATATCCAATTCATTATAATAACTATTCATGGTTGCTCTAAAATCTGTACTAACCCCTATTCTCTCTTCTGTGTCCTTTTCCAGTCCAGTGTCCTTTTGGTGGTGGTGCAATGATGATGACCATGATGTTCCAACAATGATGGATGGATTAAAAGCCAGAAGTCTGTATGACCATCACCATCAAGTGACTCCGTGAGAACCCTAACTACAAAGAGGACTATTTCATTTATGTTAGGTAGAATGCCCAGAGGGGACTGGGTGGTCTCGTGGCCTGGAACCCCTACAGATTTTATTTTTTTCTCCAGCTTTCTGGAGTTTTTTTTTTTTTTTTTTTCTGTCTACCCTGGCCATCGGACCTTACTCCTTTTCTATGTTAACTAATGTTGTCTTATTTTAATTTCTTATTTTGTCTTTTATTTTTCTTTTCTTCATTATGCAAAGCACTTTGAGCTACTTTTTGTATGAAAATGTGCTATATAAGTAAATGTTGTTGTTGTTGTTGTCAATGGACGACCATTGTTTTCAAAGGTTTTGCATCCTGAAAAACAGCTTCACCTTGAACAAAAATATATTTCAGATTGGATGCATTATGTATGAATTTGGGGGAAACATGACAGAACTGTTATTGTGTTTAGTGTGTTTAATCACTTAATGATGCTGATATTCTTCCAATCGAACAAAAATGTTTTCCTGCTGATTTTTGTTTGTACTCCACATGTAATGATTCTTGTGTCGGTGTCCTACAATAGTCAACCAGTAGTGATGAATTCCACTTGCACTGATTCCGCTTTTCCATCTTGCTTTTCACCATTTTTGTCACTGATTGCACCATGATAAGAAAGAATGCAGAAACTGAATCTTTAGCAATAAGTTCTACTTCATGGTTTTGTATGCTTGAAGCATGTTTTCAACCTGTTGGACATAATTTCGTGCTCTATAGTTGCCAAGAAAATTCTCTACATTATGCTTGAGTGCCTGTCATGGCAAGGTTTACAAAGGTATAAAGACTAACACATGCATAAACAGATGCTGCTGCAGTCAATGGACGACCAACGTTTTCAAAAGTTTTGCATCCTGAAAATTTTTTGGTGATTATCACAAACAGCTTCAGCTTGAACAAAAATATATTTCAGGTTGGCTGTATTATGTATGAATTTGGGGGAAACATGACAAACTGTTATTGCATTTATTGTGTTTAATCATTTAATGATGCCGACACATTGCAATGGTTTGATTTAACTAAAAATGATTTACTGCTGAATGTTGTTTGCACTCCACATCTAATGCTTCTTGTTTCATTGTCCTACAACACTCAGCCAGTTGTGATGGATTTCACTTCTGTTGATACCGCTTTTCCATCTTGCTTTTCACCATTTTTGCCACTGATTGCACTGTGATAAGGAACAATGCACAAAATTAATATTTGGCATCATGTTCTACTTCATGGTTTGGTATACTTGAAGCATGTCTTCAACCAGTTGGACATAATTTGGCGCTCTGCGGTTGCCAAGAAAATTCTCAACATTATCCTTGAATTTCTTCCATGTGCTTTCCTCCAGCCCGACTCACAGATCTTCAGACTTCTCAACACTGAAAATGTGGAACAACAAAAATGCCTTCCTTAATCTTGGCATCACTTTTTCGCAGAAACATCTTCCTCAGATATCAAAATCCTTCACCTACCTTATTCATCGCTTTTCCAGAATTGTTCATCAATCCAAGTTTTGAAGAGGAGGAAAAAAAAATCTTTGTTGGGTAGGTTTATGTGACACACTTTTCTGCCTTTACAGGGCAGACGGCTCTTTTAAATGTAATGAGACTCTTTTGCACGACTGTTACATTCGTAGTAATTTGTACATCTGAGCTGCATTCCTAGTAGCACTGCCACTACTTTAAGATCACCACAGATGTTCAAGTTGTAGTTGTTGCTCTGCATATTTATACTTATAACATGAGAGGGAATCACTAAGATAAGCAACTGCAATAAAGTGAAAATTTAAAGGTGATTTTTGTGATCAATAGGAAAAATCAATAAGATACACCCAAATATGTTCAGGAAGCAAAATCTTTGAAAAGAGAACTGGTGGGTGAATCAGGAACACTTCTTACCTCGACACCAGATGGCAGGCAACCTAGCATTGTCGTCTTTGGGACCATGTCAGTCGCCAAGCAGCCTGGGGTTTTCCTGTCCCTGCTGGCCCTTTTGGCTGCTTGGAGAGCACAGAGGTTCAGGAACACCACGGGCCACAACAAGGTACACCAATCTGATGTGCCCATCTATATATATATATATATATATATCTTATATATAAACCTACACATGGAAGTGTGTGTGTCTGTTCGGCCCAAAGTCGGAGTTCCACCTCCGAGGAAACAGACAACTCGCTTAGCCGCTAATAACACAAGCAAGGCCAGCACGTCAGGAAAACGAAACCTCAGAAGAAAGACAAAGTCACTTAGCCGCTAACATCAGCGAAACGGTATCCCTTTTACTTTTCCTCCCACCGCTAATGCACAAGCAATGCAAGCACGTCGGCAGAATGAAACCTCCTAGGAGAGAGATTCCCAGAGTACTTCCTATCAATTACCTGACATCTCTACATTTCAATTTTTTTTCCTGACGATTTCAATATTTTCTAGGACCCCAAGCTTTCTACAGCACGGGCTTACACAGTCTGTCTGTATGTCTGTCTGCTTTTCACAAGAGAACTACTTAATGGATTTAGATTGGGTTTTTTTGTTATAATTTGCTTGAACATTCTGGTTAATTTTGCGACTTCTCTCATCGCACTAAGTATCATAGTTTGCTTGCGGTACCGATTTAGAGACGCTGCGGACCAAGGGGAAGGGGGCGGGCCCTCCTCACTCACGCACCAGCCTCCATTCGAGTCGCTCTACCTCTCGCCACGTGTTGGAGCGTACCTTGCAACTGCTTAGCTAGAGATACCTGTTTCTTCAGCAGACATTATCATCTACAGATTGTTAAGGAGTAACGTTTGACGCTTTTGAGAAAGAGATCAGAGCTCCGTGCGTTTTAGAGGGTAGCTGCTGATTGCCAGAGATATCAAGGCCACATGCTTTTCTCACCATTTGGGGGATGCTCACCCATCAGACCTGAACACGATCAGATACAGTGGCAACGTTTGACGTTGAAGCGTACCTACCTTCCGCTTGACCAGAATTAAATTTTTTTTTATTGGTTTTTAAAGTTTGTCCTGTTTTAGTTTGTCCGTGGGGGACAGCTAGTTAAAAATATGGCACTTCTCTAAACCTGGAAGGCGTTTCTGGTTGAACAGGAAGTAACCCCAAAAATAGCTTTATTGGTATAGTGCAGGGGTGTCGAACTCCAGTCCTGGAGGGTCGCAATGACTGCAGGTTTTCATTCTAACCACCTTCTTAATTAGTGACCTGTTTTTCTTGCTAATTAACTTCTTTTGCCTTAGATTTAATTAACTCGACTCAGACCCCTTAGTTCTTTCTATTTCCTTAATTAGCAGCCAAACAATAATGCGACACAAAATGAGAAAACAGGTGACCAGCTAACCACATTATCTGAACATAAAGAAAGGTGAAGGTCTCAGTAAGGTTGATTTCTCAGGTCAATAATCAGAAACAGAAAATCAACACTTTGGGAAATGTCTTCTGTAGCAGAATGAGAGCAGCAGCAAGCTATGGAATTAAGTAATGGGTTTAATTAACAGCAAGAATTGGCTTCTCATTAAAAAACTGGTTGGAGTTTGATGTTCAGGTTTAGCTGGTCAGCTGTCGACTCGTTTCACATCTCATTTCTGTTTGGCTGCCATTTAATGAAGAAACGAATCAATTCAGAGGACGGAATCCTTAAAAACAGGGCTACTAAAAGGAAGGGAAAAGGAGTTAATTAGCAGTGAAAACTGATTAGGAAAAGGGTTAGAATGAAAACCTGCAGCCACTGCGGCCCTCCAGGCCTGGAGTTCGACACCTGTGGTATAGTGGATTACTGACTGTAGTATGACCAAGCACTTGACTGCAGGAAGACACCTACAGTCTAATGATAGAGAGAGGAAACTAGGAGGTGACAAACAGAAGGGCACAGACCTTGTGTGGAGTAAGAACTAAGAAAGGTGAAGGAGTGTGGAAACTGCCTAAGGAAGACTATAGACTTGTTTGCCTGTTACCATACTGAGAATGTTCATTTTTTTGGAGCACTTTGTCATAATAAAAGTTTCCTTACTTTATTCATCAGATCATGATCATTTATATTTTTATTACATTTTAAACTAAAGAAATCACTGTGATTTTCATGAAATGGCATCATTTTATATGTAATGACCTGCTTATTAGGCTTGTCAAGTAGCATAAAGGGGACTGCAGAGGGAATAACTCCCCACATGAGAGTAATACGTTATTTGCTCTATGGATGAATTTCTGATTTATGTCTGGTCTCACAAAATGACAGCTAGGAATCTTTAATGTATATCTAATTAAAATAGGGAAATCATGATAAAAATGGATTATACAACTCATGCTTCTGGTTTCACTTTCCCTACCCAGTATATTACTATACATCTAGACTAACATATACACATTTTAAGAATGGAACTTGTTTAAAGGAAATAATAAAATTGAAATATCCAAAATACTTTCTAGAAGAGTGTTGATGCAGTGGTAGCGCTGCTGCTTTGCAGTAAGGAGACCAGGGTTCACATCCCGGGTCCTCCCTGTGTGGAATTTATATGTTCTCCCCATGTCTGCTTGGTTTTCTTAGGGTTTCCTTCCGCTGTCCAAAGACATACAGGTTAGGGAAATTGGTGACACTGAATTGGCCCTCGTGTGTGTGTGTGTGGTTGCCCTGTGATGGACCGGTGCCTTGTCCGGGGATTTATCCTAACTTGTGCCCAATGCTTGCTGGGATAGGCTTAATGCTGTCACGACCCTGGTCTGGATTAGGCAGACTAGAAAGTTACATGACTTTCTAGAAGAAAACAGATTCCATCCATCCATCCATCCATCCATCCATATGATGTCCTGAGACATCATATTCATTGAAAAACACAACTTTGGGGGAAAAAAATCTTGATTTTTTTAAAACATAAATTCCATCCATCCATCCATCCATTGTCTCCCGCTTATCTGAGGTGTGGAAACAAAAAAAGATGTAATTGAACAAAATGTATGTGTGTATAGAAAATAGGACAGAGTGATGAAACTTGTTTGTGTTTGGCGTGCGTGACAAAAAGCATGTATACTTTCTGGAAGTTTCTTTTGATGATGTGTGTGACAAGAAAATATACCTTTAGGGTAATGACTTTACAAAAACTGGAAAAGTACAATGAGTCAGGATGCTATTTTTTGCTTACATGGTCAACGATCAGGAGATTAGAAAGGTATAAAAGAACAAGGACATCTGCGCTCGAGGCAGATGAAGTGCGGTGTCCTAGGACTGTGTTTCTCTGACATTTTACCCTTGCCTGGTATGTATTAATAAAAGGTTTTGACTAATTTTAATTTTCTTCTCTGTCTTCAGTCACAAAAAGTGTCCACAGTTTTGGCGCCCGGACGTGGGACAAGAGACGGCCGGTCGACTCCTCCAGCGAGACCATTTCAGTGATCCGTCTTACCAGCGGACTGCCGTTAACTTGAGATATCCGGCAGCAGAGCATGCAGCTCCGGCAAAAGTTAGGACTGCCCTGTCCTGAAACAGTTCTTGCGTGAGGAGCCCCTGGTCTCCTCTTTGCTACATCCACGGTGACTGAACGGATTTCCAGACAGAGCTTGCACATTTCCAGGCTGGGGTAAGCACCGGGGGATTTCCGAATATTTTTTATTTTCTAAATAACGGGAGGGCGAGTTTCCTGTTGACCGTCTAGTCATACGCATACGAAAGGTCTGACGAAAGGATACTGGCCTCACCCATATCCTAGACTCGGCTGGACGTATTGATGTAGTATTCTGCTGAACCGAATCGGACACGAAGTCACCTGAGCTGGAACCCGGGGATGTGAGCGGACAGGCTAACGGGACGAGTAACGGGGTGGTATGGAAATATAAACCGAAAAGAGCACAGATTACAGGATTGCTGTTAGGACGAAATAAATAAATCTACATACAGAATAAGCAACAAAACCGTGTTCTCCTGGGAACTGGGACAGGACCGATAGTTAGGTGTCTCCCCTTGGGACTAAGAAGGGAACAGTTTAGGTTTAGTGAGTGGCACACTTAATGCCTTGCTGATTCATACGTACAAGGGATTAGACAAATCAGTATATAGTTGGAAAATTAAATACAGAACCCGGGAGAGCAAGGGGACATAATGGGAATTTATAACAGTAAGCCTGTTAATCGCCGCACAGGGGGATCAAAATCATTAGTGCTGGAAGGATTATTTTCGGAGGATCAACAGACGCCCCGTAAAAATGGGTCTCCTAGAAAATTTATAGAAAAGAAAACAGGTTTAGATTTATCCTATTATTTTTTTCCCCTCCTCAGAACCGACCTCAGACCCCTCTATTATCCCCTCCTCTATTCCCCATTCCGACTGTCCCCCCCTGCACTACAACTAGCAGAAGTTTCCCCTGATGATTCCCCAGGCACAGACTCACCCTGTACTAGACAAACCCCCGTCTCCAAATGCACTCGAAGTCAAACCTCCACTCACAAACCTGCTCCAACTTTTTTCTCCTCTAATCCTTCACTTACTTGCCCTTTAATAGAAGTTCCCAATCCCCATTATAACCCTGCCCATCCAGCTGGACCCCAAAATCCCACAACAGTTATGATAAATCGGAATTGGGACATCCAAGAACTAAAAGATGTCGTGAATGCACTTCCAGATCCAAAGGAAGTAGGAGGACTAAAATTTGTTGAACAACTTGATCAATTAGATAGCATGTATAAGCCTAATGCTGCTGAATGGACCCAGGTACTTCGTCGAAAGTTTGGGACCACATGGGCCCACTGTTAGCAGGGGTGTCCGCAATGACATTCCATGGGTATGGAACCCAGCTTTAACTCGAGGACAGGGGATAGGTGGAGAAGGCGAATTTAACTCACAATGGGAGGCGTTGAGACAAAATATTGCAGAAACATATAAAAAAGGAACGGACTGGTCCCTTATTTCTGCTGCAAAACAAAAGAGAGACGAAACAGTTGATGAATGGGCACATAGGATTCAAGACCTTATGGCTAATCACTCGGGCTTGGGAAATGCTGATGACCGCACCCGAGCTGCAGTTCCACCTTTTGTTTCCGGCTTGCGCCTTGATATACAAAACAAAGTCCGCACTTCCTGTATTGAGTGGGAAAGTGCCACGTTTGATGAAGTCAAACGACATGCTGAACAGGCCGAATCGGACTCTCATGCCAAATTATTGGTAGCACAGATGAACTATTATACCAGGAATGCTCCTGACCAAGGTCGAGGATATGGCTTTAGAGGAAGGGGACGAGGACGAGAAAGAGGACGAGGTGGTTTTAGAGCTCCTCCTGTTGACCACACTAAGAATCCTTTTATTCCCTCTCCCTTTAATCCCAATGTTTAATTCCTACTCTTGTTACGCCTGTGGTGAAACTGGACATTTTCGTCGGGAGTGCCCTCACAGACAGCAACAGCCCCCACCTCCCCTTATTCCACCTGTTTCCTCTGACACCCCTGACTAACAATACTGGCCATAGGAAAACACTGGGACCTCCAGCCACTCTTTTCAACTACCTTTGCTCACCCATAATTCAGAGACTGATCCTTTACTGACATTGTTCGTTGATGGCACTAAGACTGTTTTCTTAATCGATACTGGTGCCACTCGCTTGCTGGCAAAGGTCCCTACCTCGAACAAAACTGTTACTGTGCTTACTGCTTCTGGACAACCTCATCTTCTTCAAGTATCAAAACCTCTTCAAGTCCAGTCACGTCCTGGCGGACATACCTTACTGCATCGTTTTCTTTTGAATCAGCTTTGTTTTTTCTGTTCAACCCCCAAGTTGTTGTGTCAAATTACCCCTTATCCCAAACCCTCTTTTGCAGCATGGACTTTAGATATTTCCCCACACACCATTCTCCTCAAAGCCCTACACTTTTTTTCCCCTTGTCTTTTTCCCAATTTACAGGCCCCTGACATTTTACACTGTACTGCCCAATACTTCCCTATAGAAGTAGACACCACCTGGCTAGAATCTTTCCTTACTTCTGGTACTTGCCCCGAAACCCTTCACATCTACTGTGTTTTTATTTCATCCACAAAGGCAGCTGCTTCTGTTCATCTTACATGCTCACAGCACATATATTATCTTGGCGGCATAGTGCCTCATTTTTCCTTAGCTAAATCACACACTGTTAATGGGAGAAAATAGGCCCATGGGTGGAAAAATGCCTTGAAAGAACAGACTGGTTACAACTTACTCCAGGTATTTTTGATACTCCTGACCATTTAATAACTAAAGTAGTGTTTCAAAGGATAGCCCACTGTGAGCCTCTGGTGATCCACCCGAAGTCCTCCTTCCGCCCACACCGTGCCCAATATCCTTTGTCTCCCGAAGCAGAGGCTGGCATCTCCGCCGTACATCCCGATCTCGTCAAACGCGGTACCGCCGATGGACATGGACCGTCATGCCTCAGGGATACAGAGAAGCCCTTTTGTGTTTATGGTTAAGCTCTTGCCCAAAAAAAATTTAGAAGGCTTTTGGCCGGACGGGATACAGTATGTAGATAGAAGGCTTTTGGCCGGACGGGATACAGTAGCGCTACAGAAGAAAAAAAAAAAAAAAATTGTACAAAAGATACCCAGAAATTGTTGCTGTTTTTTGGGGGACAATAGATACCCAGAATGTTTTTGGGGGACAATGGCCATAAAGTTTCTAAAAGTTAAGCTGCAGCTAATCAAAACAACTGTAAAATCGCATTACAGCCACTGCAGACAGTGGGTTCTAAATTTTACTGAAAGAGCA
This sequence comes from Erpetoichthys calabaricus, assembly GCF_900747795.2. Lineage (NCBI taxonomy): Eukaryota > Metazoa > Chordata > Cladistia > Polypteriformes > Polypteridae > Erpetoichthys > Erpetoichthys calabaricus. The sequence goes on from NC_041395.2 coordinate 25,960,485, forward strand.
CAGCCGTTGCAACAACTGGCTGAGAAGGCTCTGTAACCTCAAAGCTACTCTTTTATCTGCGCCCGCGCTAGGTTTGCCTGATCATTTCTCGTCCATTCACTTTGTTCGTGGACGAAAAGCAGGGATTTATGAATGCAGTACTGACGCAACAACATGGAGATAAACAAAGACCGGTGACTTATTTTTTTCTAAAAAAAAAAAAAACTGGATCCAGTGGCTGCAGCATTTCCTCCGTGTCTTCGTGCTGTGGCTGCAACAACAGAAGCTGTATTAGCAAGCACGGATGTAGTTCTCATGAAATTTCTTCTGTCCTTTTCTTTTTTCTTGTGAGTTAATATTCTCTGTGACTGTAGCCTTTTTTCTGGGAATGCGGTTTTGCTGTGGTATCGTACCGTGTGGTTTCTCGATAGTTGGATTTGTCCTTGTTGTCGTAATTGGATCGCCACGGAAGTTTTTCTTCCTTGATTGTCGCTGACTCAGTTCGCCAACGAAGTCTCCTTGATCTGGAAACCGGCGCCGTTTAGCTGAGCAGGATTGTGTTAACACCAGCTAACATCATGAGAGGCTGTTTTATGTTTGTTTGTCCTGAAGAGTTGAACTTGCTTTTCTTCAGAGTCCATTCGTTTCTGTTTCCTTTGCTGCATTGTTTCCAAATATAGTGTAAATATAGAATAATACTGGGGTGAAGTGTGTTGAAAATGCTTTGGGTGATTTTGTATGTTATAGAGTGTATTAAAAGGGATCCCTATGAGTATCAGAATGTACTCTGTACTTTGTCAAATGCTACAATTGAAAAATGGAGCGCCCTCAACCAGTTACGCAGTGGTCCAAGGGGACCGCCTGCTGGAAGCAAATCAAATTTCATAAAGCTAAGTGCACAAAACAGCTGAACTCGTAGCACTCACTTAAGCATGTCAGCTGTCCGAAGGGAAGATCGTAACAATTTATACAGATTCCAGGTATGCTTTTGGAGTCTGCCATGATCATGGAACACTATGGAAACTAAGGGAATTTAAGACCAGTCCTGGAGAGCTCTAACTAAAAAACTGAAAAAGATAATTATCGATTTGTGTAATTGGTTTAGCGCAAATGAATTGTCTCCACTTTTGTTTAAGGCTTGTAAATATACAAAAGTATTTTTCCTTTTAAACCCTGATCAAGTTTGAAGGGAAAATGCTCTTTTAATAATATTACATGAGAAGGGAGACAAGTTTTTTGGCGATAAGCGGAATGTGTCTAATTGTGATATGAATGTGTGTGTCTAATTGTGATATGAATGGAAGTTGTGTATTTTAGGTACTATAAAGGAAGAGCATGGTGACGCAGTGGTCAGCACACTTGATACGAATAAAGGTTCAAGCACGTATGTTTTCCTTGTTAATAATAAGCATGAAGGAAAAGACGCGTTTAAATATATTGCATAGATAACCTTTAAGCACAAATTAAGACCAGTACTGGCAAACCCATCCAACATCAGAAATTGATCGAATCCCTTTAGAAGTTATAACCAAACCATCGGAGCTAGCGATTGTTGGGTGTCAAGCTCACACGGGAAAACAGGATCCTGCTAGCAAAGGGAATGATTTAGCTGACCACTTTGCTAAAGAGGCTGCATATAATAACACACCAATTTCTTTATTCCAACAGAGAAATGACCAGGACCCTGATAATTAAATTATTTCTTTACAGAATGCAGCCACGGATATCGAAAGGAGAAAATGGTCCAAAGAAGGGTCCCTCTCTGATGGAGTCTGGACTCATAAACACACTAACAAACCTTTTCTCCCAATGATTTTCTCTCTAGTCTTGCAGGTTTGCGAACCTCGTTGAAGGAAATCCACCAGCAGGTTGATCAAGCCTGGAGGACCAGCCCCCTTTCCAAGGATTTACCAATTCGTTTGGGCACCTGGATCCTGGTTCGAGATACTCGGAGGAAACACTGGCATCAGCCTAGGTGGAGAGGACCATTCCAAATTCTTCTATCCACACCACACGCCGTGAAAGTTGAGGGACTGCCTGCCTGGATTCACGCCTCACATTGCAAGAGATGGCACCCTTGATTGCTGTGCTACTATGTTTTTCTTTTCCCTTGTCTACTGCCCTGGTCACCTTGACTTTCCCGTTAGGAATCACCACATCAGTGCAGTTTGATTTCTGCTCTATTATCAACTGTGGGACTGGTCAACAAACCCAGTGGACCGGATCTGACAAATACGTGTGTATGAGGGGAAGTGACTGCGACAACTGGCAATGGGTTTTTGCTAACACTGGAACTGAGGACTGGGGTTATCAACCTTTTGAGGCCCAAAAATACGGTTTGAAAAATCGGTTTTCTATCATAAAAGGACATGCCTCTCATTGTATGTGCTGACAACCATTGTAACTCAGGTATTTATGTATTAGGGGTATATGTATCTGGAACAGACCCTTTAGGGAGATTTCTAATTAAGATTGACGATCCTGTTACTAACACCCCTCATTCTCTGGCACACACACCCATCTCCCCAACTTTTGGTTCAGATTTTTCTCCTGTTAAGATTATGAATATTTCCACCCTTTCATCCACTTTTTCAATAGAAACTGGTTATGGAGATCAGAATACATGGTTGCAGTGGGTTCTCTATTCAGCTAAGCAAGTTAATCGTTCTCATTGTTATGCGTGCGCTGCAGCCCGTCCCCATTTAGCTACAGTCCCTTTCCCATTATCTAACATTTCTGACCCCGTGGGGTTGCCCTGCCTTCTGTATTTATCTATTCTTTTTTCCCCCACCCGTCACATGGATACCCCTATGTTTCTAACTCACGAAGGAAATTATACATGTTTCAAATCTAATGGAGCGACATGGGTAGGAGATTTACCATTTTCTTTCTGTTCTTAAACTTTTCAGGTTACCTTTTCTCTGAACACCGTTCTGTCTTCCTTTCTTCTCTCCCAAACCACTCCTAGATCAGATATTTGGTGGATGTGTCGTAGGTCCAAATTATTTGCCACCTTTCCCCCTAATTGGTCTGGTACCTGTGCTCCAATCCAATTAGTTATGCCTTTTACTTCTATCCTTACCTCCCTCTCCTTACATGGCCCTGGAGTATACATAGATGCTATTGGAGTCCCTAGGGGTGTCCCAGACAGATTTAAAGCTAGGAATCAAGTCGCAGCCGGTTTTGAATCTATCATACCCCAAATTACTATTAATAAGAATGTAGACTGGATTAATTATAACCAACAACGTTTCCTTAACTTCACCAAAGACGCTATTGAAGGTATACATGAACAGCTTGATCGTACTTCTCTGATGACTTGGCAAAATCGTCTAGCCTTGGACATGTTACTTGCCGAAAAGGGAGGTGTTTGTGCTATGTTTGGTGATGCTTGTTGTACATATATTCCAAATAATACCGCGCCAGATGGATCAATAACTCGTGCATTGGCAGGCCTCACTGCTCTCTCTAAAGAACTTTCCACTAATTCTGGCATTACAAATCCCTGGGATCAGTGGTTTGCATCCTCCTTTGGGTCCTGGGGACAATGGATAAGATCTGTTTTTCATTTCTTTGGTTGTGACATTTTGTCTCCTCCTCCTGGTTGGTTGTTGTATTATCCTTTTGTTTCGCTATATAATATCTAAGTACTTTACTGCCTCTATAGAAAGGGCATATATGCTACATGAGGAGCGCATGTCTCGTATAGCTTCTTCCATTTTCTCTCCCCTTTCCCTTTCATCAACCATTTCAAAATAGAATTTATAGGCCCACATCATTTTTGTTCAAAAAGGGAGGAGTGTGGAAACAAAAAAAGATGTAATTGAACAAAATGTATGTGTGTATAGAAAATAGGACAGAGTGATGAAACTTGTTTGTGTTTGGCGTGCGTGACAAAAAGCATGTATACTTTCTGGAAGTTTCTTTTGATGATGTGTGTGACAAGAAAATATACCTTTAGGGTAATGACTTTACAAAAACTGGAAAAGTACAATGAGTCAGGATGCTATTTTTTGCTTACATGGTCAACGATCAGGAGATTAGAAAGGTATAAAAGAACAAGGACATCTGCGCTCGAGGCAGATGAAGTGCGGTGTCCTAGGACTGTGTTTCTCTGACATTTTACCCTTGCCTGGTATGTATTAATAAAAGGTTTTGACTAATTTTAATTTTCTTCTCTGTCTTCAGTCACAAAAAGTGTCCACAGAGGTCGGGTCGCGGGGGCAGCAGCTTGAGCAGAGATGCCCAGACTTCCCTCTCCCCGGCCACTTCTTCTAGCTTTTCCGGGAGAATCCCAAAGCGTTCCCAGGCCAGTCGAGAGACATAGTCCCTCCAGCGTGTCCTGGGTCTTCCCCGGGGCCTCCTCCTGGTTAGACATGCCCAGAACACCTCACCAGGGAGGCGTCCAGGAGGCATCCTGAGCAGATGCCCGAGCCACCTCATCTGACTCCTCTCGATGTGGAGGAGCAGCGGCTCTACTCTGAGCCCCTCCTGGATGACTGAGCTTCTCACCCTATCTTTAAGGGAAAGCCCAGACACCCTGTGGAGAAAACTCATTTCAGCCACTTGTATTCGCGATCTCGTTCTTTCGGTCACTACCCATAGCTCATGACCATAGGTGAGGGTAGGAACATAGATCGACTGGTAAATTGAGAGCTTCGCCTTGCGGCTCAGCTCCTTTTTCACCACGACAGACCGATGCAGCGGCCACATTACTGCAGATGCCGCACTGATCCGCCTGTCGATCTCACGCTCCATTCTTCCCTCACTCGTGAACAAGACCCCGAGATACTTGAACTCCTCCACTTGGGGCAGGATCTCGCTACCAACCCTGAGAGTTATGTATCTTTAATAGCATTTTTCATGCTTTGAATATCATTTGAACTATATTTGCAGCAGAAAAATGGCAATCTTCCTCATTCCTAACTCTAGCTGACATAAAAACAATCCAATATCCTCTATTTGCTATATATTTTTTGCTCCCAATCTGAATTTGTATTTCTCGCTCTTCTTATTCCTTCAAAATAGCCACAAATGTTTATAGAGAAAGTTAGAAAAATACCTTTTAAATTGATCAGAACAGAGGAAGTTGTTGTTAAAATGGTTTTTACATGCATATCCAAGGTCAGGTTGATCCATCTGTTGTCTTGACCAGGTAATCCATTGGATAAAGTGTACACTTTATTCCTTTGTTGAAATAAAAAACTGTGTGTCACAATGTTAAATTTAGATACAGTATATAAAGGTGAAAAATTACAAGGAACTAGTGGAGGAGCTTCTCACTCTTCCTAGCTAGCAACGTAGTACTAGGGTGTTGTACCGTGTTAGCCATTATGAATGTAGAGAAAAGCCAAGCAAAATGACACCTTTTATTGGCTAACTAAAAAGATTACAATATGCAAACTTTCGAGGCAACTCAGGCCTCAGGATTACATCTTGCCTGAAGAAGGGGCCTGAGTTGCCTCGAAAGCTTGCATATTGTAATCTTTTTAGTTAGCCAATAAAAGGTGTCATTTTGCTTGGCTTTTCTCTAGCTAGCACTGGAATGACATTTTCTAATCCGCTTAATGCAGGGTGTGGCTGGAGCTAACAAGGGGCACAAGTCAGAAACAAATCGTTGACGGAGTGCCAGTTCATGGCAGACCAAACACACACACACACACATTCACCAAACACACACTAGGGCCAACTTATCACTGCCGATACAGCAGACCTGCATGTCTTTGGACAGCAGGAGGAAACTGGAGCACCAGGAGGAAACCCATGCAGACCTGAGAAGAACATGCAAACTCCACACAGGGAGAGTAAACTCCTCCGGTCTCTTTACTACAAGGCAGCAGCGCTACCACTGTGTTACCGTGCCGCCCCAGTTGAGCGCAAAATTAGAATAATAGAACAATCTAGATGAGAACAGGCCATTCAGCCCAACAAAGTTCGATAGTCCTATCCACTTAATTATTCCAAAAGCACAATATAGTCAATAATAATAAATAACAGTAACAATAATAAATATATCTTTACAAATTCTAAATTTGAATTTTCTCTCCAAGAACATGGGGAGAGATTTAACCAGGACATCATTCAAACTGGGAGACGTTATAACGGAAAGTGGAGTGAGTCTACGTTAGCAGACGTCTGACAGTCATTCCAGCAAGAAACACCTTAGAGGATTAAAACAGAGAAAAAAAAAAAAACTACCAAGTGACAACCTTATATAAATGATAATTATATTTAAAACAATTATATTTGCAACTAGCCATCCCCTCCGGCTTTGCCTGCGTGGAAGTGAAACAGGACAGAGAGGAGGGCCCTGTCTGACTCACCATTCCTGATATCACGCTTCCGGATTAACATGAATATATTGCTCCTGCAAGCGAACTATGATTCTTAGCGCAATGAGAGAAGCCTCAAAATCAACCGGAATGTTCAAGCAAATTATAGAAAAAAGCCCGATCTAAATCTGTTAAGTAGTTCTCTCATTCACTATCTAAACAGATGTAAGATACGCCCCGAGGCTGGTGTGTGAGTGTGAAGGGTGGCGCTCCCCTCCCCTCGGCCCGCAGCGTCTCTCTAGGATTCGCGCAAATACTGTAAATTGGTACTGCAAGTGAACTATGATACTTAGCGCAATGAGAGTGGTCACAAATTCTAGAAAAAAATCCGATCTAAATCCGTTAAGTAGTTCTCTCGTGAAAAGCGGACAGACATACAGCCAGATGTTGGATTTTATATATAGAGAGATGAGAAATCAAGCAAAATGACACCTTTTATTGGCTAACTGAAAAGATTACAATATACAAACTTTTGTGGTAACTCAGGCCCCTTCTTCAGGCAGGTCACTTTGCTTGACTTCTTATTACATCCATAATGGCTACCACGGTATATCAACCTACTAACCTACTAATTATATGCGTACTTTATCATTTTTTTCCATGTTTAAAAATTATTTCTAAACATATTTTTTTCTTGTATTGCCAGATATGGATTTAACACCCTCAGAGCAATAAAATAAAAAAAAAAAATTGATAGGAGCTGAGTTTCTTTTCTTTAAAGACTTTCTAAATAAGAAACTTCAGCTGAAACAAAACCCTACAGCCTATGAGACCCTCAGGACTGAACTTGAAAGCCACTGCTCTGAAGACTTTTTAGGTATTTATATTGACCTGCTATGTCCAAACACCCACTGGTGCAGGGGGATTTACCAGGAAAGTTTTAGTCAGCCGGCACCACTCATCGACAACCACCATATGTCAGAATATGATTAGAGACGGAAAGAATGAGAGATTCACATTACACCTTTTGTTTAAGTTTACAAGATTCTACTTTGCTCAAGACATCTGGTAGTATATCCTTGAAAAGTTGTAGCTCATCTCCATAAATAAATTTACAAATATTAATAATCCCAGTCTGGCAGGGTTTGTAACATGTTAACATGTCACAAACTTAGTAACATTGTGTAAGAAGGATAAAGAGCTGTCTTTGTTTGGGAAAACTTTCATTCATTAACCCTAACTCTAACCCTAACTAAAATTGGAATTTTCATTCTGCAAAATAACATTTTAGATTTTCATAATTATGTATTACATTCATTAATATTCCCTATGTTGCATTTTGACTTTGTTTTCCAACCTTCCAAGTCTAGGCTGAAGAATTACTATTTATCTTAATGAGACAAAATTAATAAAATAAAGGTTAAGCAAGAGAACAGCTGTGGTGTTACCATTTTAGCACTACAACATTTCTTAACATCATAATAATGTTAAAGATGATTTAAAATAAAGCTGATTAATTATTACCCTCTGAAAGAATTCAAGCAGCAGGTTCCTCTCGTTATTTCAGTGCGTCTCTGGTATTTTGCACTGACCACCCCTTGTTATGTTAAAAGGCTTTTCAGGTCATCAGCCCTGTGTTTACAGTTCACTTTGCCTGCAGGAGGCACGTTCTTTTCACACACAGACGTTCCAGTAGTTGTTGTTTTCTCCCGAGAAGTGGGTTCATCAGCTAGTACTGCACTTTGTAATGTAACAACTTGCATCCTGACCCAGCTTGGTAACTTGTGTTGCTCTGAACTTGTTAACAGTAATTTATAAATAAATATTCATAATTCTTTGGTCCGTGATGTTGTTGTTAGTGATTATAGTAATTAAAAAATGGAGGATTATTTGTCAGTGTCAATGTCAATTTATTTATATAGCACATTTAAAACAACATAGGAATGCTGTGGCCAAAGTGCTTTACAATAAAAGAAGAAAAAAGAAACATACAATTAACATAAATAACATAAATAGAAATAAAATAAATGAACATATATAAAATAAAAAAATAAATAGAAGTATTGATTTTAAAATCAATTTGAAAACTGACAGGCAGCCAGTGAAAAGAAGCTAATATTGGAGAAACAGAATCCGACTTTCTTGCCCCAACCAGAAAGCAAGCGGCAGCATTCTGGACCAACTGTAACCTGCGTATCAGGGATTTGCTAATCCCAGAATACAGCGAGTTGCAGTAATCGAGGTGAGAAAAGATAAAAGCATGAGTAGCTTTCTCAAGATCCCTAGAAGATAAAAAAGGCTTGATCTCACCTAATAGACGAAGCTGGAAAAAGCAACTCTTTACTACAGAATGAATCTGTTTCTCAATATAGAGGTTACTGTCAAAGATAACACCAAGATTGCGGACTTGAGGTTTGCAAAAGACAGAGAAAGAGCCGAGAAGTCCAAGACCAATTTGGGCTTTAGCTGATGGACCCACTATAAGCACCTCCATTTTATTTTGATTCAGATCAAGAAAATTATTAGCCATACAGGATCTTAGTTCAGAAAGACAGTTGTGGAGTTGATTCACTGCAGAGTTGCAGACGGGAATATAAACCTGTGTATCATCAGCATAGCAATGTTAAATTTCTTAAAAATAGCTACAGTATCCATTACTGTTCTTACAGTAAGGTTCCACCACAGACAAATAGTTCCAGTCAGTAATGTGATGTTCGTCAGGTCATTTAAGGTTTTACCCAAGTGATTAAGACCTGACTTTTGTAGAGGTTGTGCTCTCCCCCTTGGCTCTTGTCTCCAGATCCACAGCCACAGTCACCTATACACAACTTCTGTGACCTACTTGGCTATCTTGCTAACTAACTATTATAAATACTTGTCAATAATGTTCAAAGTTAGTGAGCCTCCACATCTGCATGGCATTTTAATTTTTTTTCTTAAGGTCGATTGTGAAAGTGAGGTGAAAAAGAGACCACAGGCAGGGTGAAATGGGTGGAGAAGAGTGTCAGGAGTAATTTCTGACAGACGGGTATCAGCAAGAGTGAAAGGGAAGGTCTACAGGATGGTAGTGAGACCAGCTATGCTATATGGGTTGGAGATGGTGGCACTGACCAGAAAGCAGGAGACAGAGCTGGAGGTGGCAGAGTTAAAGATGTTAAGATTTGCATTTGGTGTGATGAGGATGGATAGAATTAGAAATAAGGACATTAGAGGGTCAGCTCAAGTTGGACAGTTTGGAGACAAAGTCAGAGAGACGAGATTGCGTTGGTTTGGACATGTGCAGAGGAGAGATGCTGGGTATATTGTTTTGTATCAGTATGCTGCTGCTGGAGTATGTGAATTTCCTCTTGGGATTAATAAAGTATCTATCTATCTATCTATCTATCTATCTATCTATCTATCTATCTATCTATCTATCTATCTATCTATCTATCTATCTATCTATCTATCTATCTATCTATCTATCTATCTATCTATCTATCTATCTATCTATCTATCTATCTATCTATCTTTCTTGCGAGAAGGATGTTAAGGATAGAGGTGTAACTGAGCAAGATGGAGAGGACAGAAAGATATGGCAACTGCTAATAGGAGCAGCCAAAAGAAGAAGATTTTATTTTTAAAAACAAGAACCTAACAATGTCATGCTGCTTGATCAGAAAAATAATAATTAACACTGTTACATGCACACGCTAGGGTGGTAGCTTAAAGGTTCTGATGATGGTAGTTATCCACCGAACCAGGGGGTGGTGTTGTATTCTGATGCTTTCTCTCTTCCTCCATTTGCAGATTGGAAGATTGATGGCCATTCCACCACCGACGTCACTTCCATTGTCCGCCCCCTCCTGCCTGGAATCCATATGACCAGAAGTTTAGCCATTGTAAGTCACTTCTGCATTGGACTTCCATCTAAAAAGATGTCATTTTTCACCTTTGTTATTAAAGGGCCATTTTGGTTTTGTTTATTTCCATTATATGGGGTTATGGACATGCCCCCAAATTTCTTCCTGTATTTACGTATTTTATTTCAATAGATACAACCATTTACTTTGCAATGAATTCAATGGAGAAAAAACAAAAAAATGAAAAAAAAAAGCAAAGTTTGATCCCCACACAAGTGTTTCCTGTCTGTAAGTCGCACCTTAGAAGTAAGGACAGCTTTATAACACTCACCCCACCAGAGCACATCACTTTCACAATGTAGATTAGGGGTTTGGTCATTGGTCTCGCACAATACTGCTATTCGTTCCTTGCCATGTATATATATGTATTTTGATTGGCCCGATCACTAGTGAATTTATACTTTTTATTCTTTTTTTTAAATTGCTCCCGCACTGCAAATGTGAGAAGCTATGAACCTAAATCAAAAGCTGATAACTGTGTGAGTTGTTTTATGCAAACTGTGTACGTATGTGTTTTAATGCACCATGTTAATGTTCGACTCATGAGGTAATTCTGTAATTATCGACAGCAGACGCTTAGCATGATTAGCACAGCATGCACGATTTCACCATTGTGCATAGTGTTTCATGTCGTTAGATTAGTTCCACCCTTTCCAAATGGTCTAAGTCCAGTTGTTTTGGGTCATGCCAGAGTGAGATTGAAAATGATCACATCTACTTAATACTTTGAATGTGAGGTTAAGTCGAGGTAAGTTGTATCTCCCTGAGCCTGTCAAAACACATACATACTGTACAATATAATTTATCAGTACACAACCATAATAGACACAGCCAGGTTGCTTGCAAGCTTTGCTACTCTGTCTCAGTTACCTACTACAGTGCTGCCATCTAATGGATGGCAAAATAATTTTTTCGTTTTTTTAACAATTTGTGGTGAGAAGTAAAGCAAAATGACACCTTTTATTGGCTAACTAAAAAGATCACAATATTGAAAGCTTGCATATTGTAATCTTTTCAGTTATCCAATAAAAGGTGTAATTTTGCTTGACTTCTCACTAACAATTTGTGGAAATTAATACTATAAATAGACAGTTCGTAGGTATGTCATTGCGATAATGGTATAAAAATGGTAATGTTTTGAAACAACTAGATTTATTAAAAGATTAATATTTTGATGTCTCGCAACCATATAATAAAACAGGACTCAAAAGACTGGATGAAGAGTGGACTCCTTTGGTACTGTGTCTCTTCGGAGAATCCTTGGGTATCGCTAGTTTGACTTTGTGTTGCTCATGGAGTCCCACGTGTCACACATTACCTGCATTGTGAATGGAGCGTCAGTTACGGCACTACGGACACATGAAGTGATTTCCCGTGTTGTGATCTGGCTCACAGGATCCTTATTGCAGCTGGGCCAGGCCAAGGGGACGCCCACGTAACACCTGACTGTGACAGATAGATTGGTGGGACTGGACCCTAAGGGGTTGACAACCGGGATCACAAGATGTTTCATCATGTGGTTGGTGCAGCAACACGCTTTACCAGTGCATGCTCCCTAACCTGACCAATCGTGAATGTTTTTATGATAATGACAGTGATCAAGATAGTGACAATCAGCTGGATGATGTGGAACCTGTCAGCTCTGAGAGTAATGCAGATAGCTGTCCTGAAGGCCTTTCTTCATTAGGTGTCTGACTCGTCATGACTATCAGGACAGCACTACATGGACATTCTGACACCCACTGTGTACAAACAGTCACCCACTACCAAATGTGGACAGAGCAAAGAAACACGTTATACGAGTGTGGGACATGTGCTTCTTAGCTCAGACTCTGTATACTGTCATAATTCTAGGAATCTCATTCAAATGCAGACTTTGATTTGTGTTGCTGGTCAAAACAAAGTAATTAGCAGTTTCTTTACATTTTTGACAGATTTCTACAGATCAGGGGTCCTCAACCACAGTCCTGGAGGGCCGCAGTGGCTGCAGGTTTTTGTTCCAACCTGGTTGCTTAATTAGAAAGCAATTCTTGCCAATAATTTAATTTCATGGCTTGTTAGTGCTTTAACTCTGCTATGTCAGGCCATTCTCATATCCTTGATTTTCTTCCCCTTTCTAAGGATGTCATCCAAATGAGTTGAAGGCTAAAATGGAGGAGTAATTCTCAGTCCTTCACTTTCCTTCCAAGTATTTAATTAAACCCAATAGTGCATGATAAATACACACCGGTGTAAATGGTAACAAGCTAAATGGAGAAATGCTGGTCTCTTTTGTCATTTGCATTTTATTGCTAATTAGGAGCTTTTAAAAACCAAGAGTATAGCTGTTTAAGGTTAAAATGAGCAATAAGGGTTCAAAATGTTAACGAACGAGTCAGGTAAAGTGAAGCAGAAGTGTTACTTGAGCAATATGTGCGTCTCATTAAGCAACTGGGTTGGAGCAAAAACCTGCAGCCACTGCGGCCCTCCAGGACTGTGATTGAGGACCCCGATCTATAGATAACAAAACCATTGCTTTCTAATAGATTTCTTTACATTTTTTATGTGTTTTGATTGAGTTCATTATTATCATACATGCATAGACCAATTCCGCTGCGTCATGGTGATGAATGGTCCAGCAGTCAATGTGCTAAATCAGTGGACCCCTGTGGCTGCAGGTTTTTGTTCCAACCAACTTCTGTTTTTCATTGGACTTCTCTTAGCCTAATTAAGTGAGTCCTTATTTCCCAGTTTCTGTGTTTTAGAGTCAATGTAGCAATTACAAATTAAGTTTGGCAGATATTTATTAAAATGTAATAAGCAGTTAGGACCTATATGGGGAATATATTGTTTTTTTAAGTCATTAACAGCATTTTCGACCTAATTTTCTTTCTGCTTTTCCAGGTGTTCTGGTTATTTAATTGATTATTTACTAATCGGCAGGTCTGACACTGAAGTCGTTGCTGCTTTCATCATCCCGGGTGTCTGCTCTGTTGTTAATTTTCACTTCTTCTTCTTCTTCTTCTTCTTTTTCTTTTGGCTGCTCCCGTTAAGCGTTGCTACAGCGGCTTTCTGTCCTCTCCATCTTGCTCTGTCACACCCATCACTTGCATGTCCTCTCTCAGCACATCCATAAACCTTCTCTTAGGCCTTCCTCTTTTCCTCTTCCCTGGCAGCTCTATCCTTAGCATCCTTCTCCCAATATACCCAGCATCTCTCCTCTGCACATGTCCAAACCAACGCAATCTCGCCTCTCTGACTTTGTCTCCCAACCGTCCAGCTTGAGCTGACCTTCTAATGTCCTCATTTCTAATCCTATCCATCCTCGTCACACCCAGTGCAAATCTTAGCATCTTTAAGTCTGCTACCTTCAGCTCTGTCTACTGCTTTCTGGTCAGTGCCACCGTCTTCAACCCATATAACATAGCTGGTCTCACTAGACCTGTAGACCTTCCCTTTCACTTTTGCTGATACCCGTCTGTTACAAATCACTCCTGACACTCTTCTCCACCCACTCCACCCTGCCTGCACTCTCTTTTTCACCTCTCTTCCACAATCCCCATTACTCTGTACTGTTCATCAAAAGTATTTAAACTCATCCACCTTCGCCAATTCTACTCCCTGCATCCTCACCATTCCACTGACCTCCCTCTCATTTACACACATGTATTCTGTCTTGTTCCTATTGACTTTCATTCCTCTCCTCTCTAGAGCATATCTCCACCTCTCCAGGGTCTCCTCAACCTGCTCCCTACTATCACTACAGATCACAATGTCATCAGCAAACATCATAGTCCAGGGGGACTCCTGTCTAATCTTGTCTGGCAACCTGTCCTTCACCATTGCAAATAAAAAAGAGCTCAGTGCCGATCCCTGATGTAATCCCACCTCCACCCTGAATGCATCCGTCACTCCTACCGCAGACCTCACAACTGTCACATTTTCCTCTTACATATCCTGTAGAACTTTTACATACATCTCTGCCACTCCCGACTTCCTCAAAACAATACCACAGCTCCTCTCGAGGCACCCTGTCATATGCTTTCTCCAGGTCCACAAAGACGCAATGCAACTCCTTCTGGCCTTCTCTAAGCTTCTCCATCAACACCCTCAGAGCAAACATTGCATCTGTGGTGCTCTTTCTTGACATGAAACCATACTGCTGCTCACTAATCATCACCTCACTTCTTAGCCGAGCTTCCACTACTCTTTCCCATAACGTCATGCTGTGGTTCATCATTTTTTTTCCCCTGTAGTTACTGCAGTCCCTTATTCTTAAATATTGGCACCAGTACACTTCTTCTCCACTCCTCAGATATCCTCTCACTTTCCAAGATTCCATTAAACAATTTGGTTAAAAACTCCACTGCCATTTCTCCTAAACACCTCCATGCTTCCATAGGTATGTCATCTGGACCAACGGCCTTTCCATTTTTCATCCTCTTCATAGCTGTCCTTACTTCCTCCTTGCTAATCCATTGCACTTTCCTGATTCACTATCTCCACATCATCCAACCTCTTCTCTCTCTTGTTCTCTTCATTCATCAGCCTCTCAAAGTACTCTTTCCATCTGCTCAACACACTCTCCTCGCTTGTGAGTACGTTTCCATCTTTATCCTTTATCACTCTAACCTGCTGCACATCTTTCCCAGCTCAGTCCCTCTGTCTAGCTAATCCGTACAGGTCTTTTTCTCCCTCCTTAGTGTCCAACCTCTCATACAACTCATTATATGCCTTTTCTTTTGCCTTCACCACCTCTCTCTTCACCTTGCGCCTTATCTCCTTGTACTCTTGTCTACTTTCTGCATCTCTCTGACTATCCCACTTCTTTGCCATCCTCTTCCTCTGTATACTCTCCTGTATTTCCTCATTCCACCACCAGGTTTCCTTTTCCTCCTTCCTCTTTCCAGATGTCATGCCAAGCACCCTTCTTGCTGTCACCCTTACTACATGCTGTAGTTTCCCAGCTGTCTGGTAACTCTTCACTGCCACCCAGTGCCTGTCTCACCTCCTCCCTAAACTCAGCCTTGCAGTCTTCCTTTTTCAACTTCTACCATTTGATCCTTGGCTCTGCCCTCATTCTCTTCTTCTTCTTGATCTCCAACGTCATCCTACAGACCACCATCCTATGCTGCTTAACTACACTTTCCCCTGCCACCACTTTGCAGTCTTCAATATCCTTCAGATCAACTCTTCTGCATAGGATATAATCTACCTGTGTGCATCTATTGTACGTAACCCTGTGTTCCTCCCTCTTCTTAAAATACGCATTCACCACAGCCATGTCCATCCTTTTGGCAAAACCCACTATCCTCTGACCTTCTTCATTCCTCTCCTTGACACCATACCTACCCATCACCTCCTTGTCTCCTCTGTTCCCTTCACCAACATGCCCATTGAAATCCACTCCAATCACCACTTTCTGTCCCTTGGGTACACTGTTCATCACTTCATCCAACTTACTCCAAAATCTTCTTTCTTACCCATTGCACACCCAACTTGCAGTGCATATGCATTAACAACATTCATCATCACATCTCCAATTTCCAGCTTCATAATCATTACTCTGTCTGACACTCTTTTCACCTCCAAAACACCCTTGACATTCTGTTCCTTCAGAATAACTCCTACCCCATTTCTCTTCCCATCCACACCATGATAGAACAATTTGAATCCACCTCCGATCCACCTGGCCTTACTCCCCTTCCATTTAGTCTCTTGTACGCACAATCTATCAGCTTTCCTTCTCTCCATCATATCTGCTAACTCTCTCCCCTTACCAGTCATACTGCCAAAATTCAAAGTCCCTACCCTCAATTCCACTCTCTTTACTTTCCTCCTCTTCTCCTGCCTCCGGACATGTCTCCCTTCTTCTTCTTCGGCCAACAGTAGCCCAATTTCTGCCAGCATCCTGTTGGCTAACAGTACAGGTGGTGGTCGTTGTTAACCTGGGCCTCGACCGATCCTGTATGGAAATTTGTTTTGTTGTTCGCATATTGATCTGGCAAAATTTTACACCGGATGCCCTTCCTGACGTAACCCTCTCCATTTATCCGGGCTTGGGACTGGCACGAAGAAACACACTGGTTTGTGCATCCCCTGTGGCTGGTTTATCCCCTGTGGCTGGGTTCATCCCTTTTCTTTCTTTCTGTTTGGTTTTACTTTAGATTAAATGAAGGGCGGCATGGTGACGCAGTTAGGAGACCCGGGTTCGCTTTTCGGGTCCTCCCTGCTTGGAGTTTGCATGTTCTCCCTGTGTCTGCATGGGTTTCCTCCGGGTGCTCTGGTTTCCTCCCACAATCCAAAGACATTCAGGTTAGGTGCATTGGCGATCCTAAATTGTGCTTGGTGCGTGTGTGTGTGTGTGTATGTGCCCTGCGGTGGGTTGGCACCCTGCCCTGGATTTGTTCCTGCCTTGCACCCTGTGCTGGCTGGGATTGGCTCCAGCAGACCCCCATGACCCTGTGTTAGGATATAGCAGGTTGGAAAATGGATAGATGGATGGATGGATGGGTTAAATGAAGGGAGCAAACTACACAGGAAAAGGGGAAAATAATAGGAAAGCAACAGAAGAGAGTTAAGCATTTATAACTTTAGAAAAAAACAGACATATTTCTAAATATCTTATAAATGTAAAAAACATGCAGTTGTTTTTTTTCTGAATGAAGAATAAGAGAAGACTAAAAAAGACCATCTAATTAAATGAGACGACTTGTTATTGATTAATATCATTGATTGTGAATCTGGTTGGAACAAAACTCTGCAGCCACAGGGGGTCCCCAGGACTGAGTTTGGGAACCACTGTGCTAATTAAACTGGACTTTTGGGGAAATCACACCTGATGAACTAGGTCTTTAAATGCCTTAAGGTGTAAAATCTACAACAAGTGCAATGACTTGCAAATTATATTACATATGGCATAGCCAACACGAAGCAAACACCAGAGACTGTGTTGTTGAATAGTATTATTTATGTTTTAACATTATAGTTTAACATAAAAGACAATCACATTTATTGATGGCAGTATTCTTCCAAATATGACAGAGAACAAGGATTAAGGCAACAGTCATTGTAGATGTTGAACTTGTTGTAACGTGCACCTAGAAATAAATTAGAAAATGCCACAATTAGTATGCAAGGATCATCGTACACAGTATATAGCAACATGTAGGATAAGTGACAAGCTTCTCACACTCTCTTAGCTAGTAATCAAGGATTTATTGACCCTTCTTTTTTTAAGCTGAAGCCCTGCAATGCCAGTTCTGATCCATCCATCCATTTTCTAACCTGCTGAATGCGAACACAGGGTCACGGGGGTCTGTTGGAGCCAATCCCAGCCAACACAGGGCACAAGGTAGGACAGTTCTGAGCCCTCACTCGCTAATTTTGTGTGCCCTCAGTTACTTAACCAGTCTCTGCTAAGCTGTCGAAGCATGTAAGCATTAGTGGGCAGAATACAGTCTTGTAATATGGATGTATGAGGTAGCACACATGGAGCACTGGACCGCCTCATGGCATCTCAAAGATTATATTGTTACTTTTCTCCTTGCTTCAATCAACACAACCCAAAATGGGCTAGAAAACCTAAGGAGGTGCTTGTTCAATAATCTGAGCCCCATGCATTTGTTTTCTGTATCCTTCAAAAACGTCTTTCACATTTTTGAAAACCGAAGGTTCCGTAGCGCTAACTTAAAGATGTATCCCAGGATGGTTATTGGGCCAAAGAAAAAAGTAAGATGGAACTCCTTCCTATCACCATTAACAAAAGTTGAACAATAGAGAAAATTTTGACAAGAACAGACCATTCATTTCAACAATGCTCATGATTCTTATTCACGTAATTTTTCCAAAGCAACACCAACAGGTTCTGAAGTTCCCTAAAGCCCTACTAATAATTCTTTGCATTTATATAGTGCTTTTCGCACTACTCAAAGTGCTTAGCAATTGCAGGTTAAGGGCCTTGCTCAAGGGCCCAACAGAGCAGAGTCCCTATTCGCATTTACGGGATTCGAACCGGCAACCTTCCGATTGCCAGTGCAGATCCCTAGCCTCAGAGCCACTGGAATTCTTATTAAAGTATTCCTTTTGTCTACAGTTCTCTGTGTAAACAAAACTTTGTAAAATTCCAGTGAAATTATCATTAACTGTTAGGCAAGTAAGAACTAGTAAAAGTATTTTTTGAGTAGGGCCAGGAGATTAGACATAGGCAGAAGGCAAAAATGGGGTCGAAACCGAGAGGTCGAAAAATCGTGCATAGTAACAAAAGTATAAAAAAAATAAATCAGGAGTGGTCTCCCCTAGACTTTATAATTTACTCAGATATGGGATGGATATTTGAGGAGTAAACCGCAATACAATAATTATATTATGTACATTAAAGAACCATCAACAACAAATCAAATCAAATTTATAATATATTGAGCAATTATTATAAAAGTAAAATTGAATCAATTAGACTCTGTAGCTGCATGAATAAAAGGTAAAGTACCACTTCTGGTTAGTGGAAATAGCCAAAAAGTTGATAGAAATCTGCGTTTTCTACCTAATACTTGTATGCAAAATTTGGTTGACCTAACTGAAAGCGTACTGAAGTTATCGTGTTTATACACATACACACAGACAGACAGACACAGAGACATAATTCCAAAAATGGTATTTTTGGACTCAGGGAGTTCTAAAACATCGAAATTCATCAAAATCTCAAAATGGAATTTTTGGAGGATTCCAAGTACTTTCCCTATACTTCGTATACAAGAAAGTCAGGGTGGTCTAAAACGTTGACATTCATCAAAATCTCAACACTGAATCTTTGGACAATTACAATACTTTCTTTATACTACATACAAGAGAAAGTAAAAATGAAGCGAAAGATCCGCACTAAAAAAGAATGTTGAGTAATTAGGTTTGAGAACAAATTCGTTTGACAAAAATCAGTTACATTGTAATCTAGTGGTCATAACCTTCAGGAACACACAGGTCTCTGACCTAATGACGGGAGAAACAAATTAAGGCATCTAAAATATATATATATATATATATATATATATATATATATATATATATATATATATATATATATTTGCCCTTTCATCAGGCAAGATGTAATGAGTTGCCTCAAAAGCTTGCATATTGTAATCTTTTTAGTTAGCCAATAAAAGGTGTCATTTTGCTTGGCTTTTCTCTACTTTAATGACAAAATAAACTACGAGATTAAAGTGGAAAGTTTGAGATTAAAGTTTGACATTTCAAGGTTTTTTTTTGCCACTGCATGCCTATTTTTTGTCTTTTCTCTGTACCCTAATAGGCTTCAATATGACTCAGATGGTGGGCTACAACTTGCCTTTTCACGACAACTTTGATATCTGACAACTTCTTTTTTTAGTTCGGGCACTGTGCGACTTTGTGAACTTGAGCTTTTGAGTTTCTCCGACACTCTATGTCACTCGATCAACTTCCTTTTGTTATTTATACCACTGTTTAAACCAAAAAAAATTTGGTTTTCCTTGCCTCCACTTGGTATTCACTGAACTTCTTCTATTTTCCCCTGTGCTTTTGCCAATATCTTTTCACAGAACGCTGAGATTAAGGGCTATTTTATTGATTTGCATATTCAAAGAGGCATAATTCTGGGAGAGTGGGGAGTGGCAGCAGGCACGTACACGTGCATTAGTTTTTACGCTGACCAGGATTTATGTAGCCGAAGAATGTGGAAGTTGGCGTATGCATAGATTCATGCATCTGGATTTTTTTGTGTATACAAACATTTCCGCTTTTGTCCATACGCCATGTTTTAGTGTGAATTCTACGCCGCCGTTATGCATGAGGCCCCAGGACCAGAGTTCCTAAGGAGGTTAGTGAAAATATATACTATATATGCTCAAATATAAGTCGAGTCTTGAAACCCGAAAAAGTGATCATAAAATCAGACCCGACTTATATACCCGTTCAAAAATGGCACACTTATTTTTTTTTTTTTTAAATCTTCTTGCCTCCTCGAATCTTGCACCAGTTTCTCAGACGCATCAAATTTTGTTGCAGCAGCGCAGTTACCAATTTCTTTCGCTACTTCAACGACGTTTAATTTAAAACCAGCTACATATTTTCTTCTGATTGAATGCTCCATCGTAGATAAGGGATGCTCTTACGATAAAGGTGTATGAGGGTGTAAGATGCAAAAAACACAAATCAGTGCAAACGTTGCTTCGGAATAGTTTGGGTATTACCTTGTGGTCACATAGGCACAATAGAGAGAGAGAGGTTAGAAAAAAAGGCAGTGTGCTCCGTGATTACTCTCTCGGGTGGGCGTTAGCATATCATAATCTCCTGGACCAATAGCGTGAGTTTTCCACAGTCAAGTCCTGACTTATCCACGGAAGAATTTAGTATATACGGTAAACCCTTGACATGTATTTTTAGAACATCACTGTGCACAATAATATTGACATAATATAGTTTGTTCAATCACCTTCTGACAGATAGACCACGACCATTACTGCAATTTCTTTGGAAATGTAAACATTCAGCTGCAGTTCTGAAACATTCTTTCAGTGCATACATGGGCTGAATTTAGAAGGGTGACCAGCTCCTGTAAGTTTGTCAGTAATCTTTCAATGTATTTGAAGTTACCATATAATGCTTTTCAAACACATAGTCATCAAATATTTAGATTATGAATGTTTCTGAATCCATGATTGGTATTGGAAAGCTGTTTCATGAGAAGCTGTTTCTGACTAGATACTGTACACTCTTAAGAATTCAAATAGACATTAGTAGGAATTTTATAATTGGTAACTGGTAGGATGTATTTTTATATTATTGTTCATAGACTGGTGATTGTGGCCATGGGCACACCACATAAGAAAAGCATTGCTTCTGAAATAGTTAAATCTCCACCTACCATTTCATAGCTTTTGCCCTTACATAATTTTTACCACACCCACTCCCTTAATCTTCCTGCATACATTTGCCAATTAATTACATTTTTACAGACTTACTCCAAGCCTTCTGTTCACAACAGCTTTATATGGCATGATTTATTAAATATTTCTGCCTGGTGTGCTACACCTGAAGCAAACTGCAATTAGTTTAGTACAGGATTAAACAAAGAATGTACTGTGAAGAGGAGAGAATACCAGATGAGTAGAAGAACAGAGTGTCTGTACCCATTTAAAAGAAGGAGAAGGGAGTTAGTCAGGATTATGGAAACTATATGGATAAATTTCACATCTAAGGAAAATTCGTGAGAAGGGTTAAGTTTGGAAGAAGACCACCATAGGGAAGGAGCAGTTTGGTTTTATGCCAGGGAGAAGAACAATTGATGCAGTCTTTGCATTGATACAGCTCATAGAGAAGTATCGAGAAAAACAGAAAGCTTTGCATATGGTGTTTACTGTTTTGGAGAGGGCTTATGATAGAGTGTCACATCAAGAGAAGTATGTGAGGATTGTCCAGAATATGTACAGTATGAGGGAATGAGGACTCGGGTGAGGAGCAGTGTTGTGGTAACAGACAGGTTGCCAGTCAGCCTGCACCACGGATCTTCTTTAAGTCCGGACCTCTTTGATCTGGTTATGGATCTGTTGAGTCATGGAATTAAAGACCATTCCCCCTTGGTGCAGGTGTTTTGTTGATGACTGTAGGTTGTGTAGCACCTGAAAGAGGAAGTGGGAAGGAAGTTGGAAGAATGGAGAAGGGCTTTGGAAGATGAGAACTGAAGATAAAGAGGAAGAAGACAGAATATCTGAGGTTTAATGATGATCAGGTTTCAGAAGTTAGCCTGTAGGGGAAAGAATGGATAAATTTAAATATCTAGGATTGGTAGACGAGACAGGGAGTTAGATTCAGAGGTAACCCACAAAGGGTTGTGTTGATGGAACAATTGGAAGAAGGTATCAGGAGTATTGTGTGATTTAAGAATTAAGGCACAGGTTAAAGTTCAGGTTTTAAAGACAGTGGCAGGTCAGCAGTGATATATGTAGCTAACTGTAGGGATAGTAAAGGAGCGTAGGAAAAGAAGACTGTTTGTGTGGAGTTACAAAAAAGAACAGAATAAGCAGTGAGACAAGTGGAAGGTACAACAAAAGTGTTAGAAATTTCTAAGATAGTACAGGAAAGTAGGTCAAAGTGGAATAGACATGCGATGAGGAGAGACAATGAATATGTAGGCAAAAGAGTGATGAGAATAGAAGTACAGGGGAAGAGAAAACAAGGGAGGCCAAAGTTGGCTTCGCTCGCCAACCCCTGTGTTTGGTTTTCCGGATACACACTTTTAAGATTGTTTTTTTCTTTGAATTGTTGCTATTTCATTAGTTTCACTTTTATTTCAGAACTTCTGTAAAAACAATATTTGTAATCTTGCGAGTCCCAATATGCTGAATCTTTTTAATGAGGTCAGGACAGGTTTCCCTGTTTGGAATTTCAGCACAGACAAAACGATCTACATCATCAGCATTTAACAATTTTTTTTACAAAGTAAAAAAGTAAGTAGAGTTCTGCATTGGACTCCTGTCTGTAAAGTCGTGCTATTTTCCTCTCACAGTTCCAAAAGTACATGGGGTTACCAAGGTGATACCCCAGCTTTTGTCTAGGTTTTTGTACAAGGGCTAGACAGAGCATTTTTGACTCCTGGGGTAAATGTAGCTTTTTAAATAAGCAGACAGATAAATATACAGTATATACCTGATCAAAGTAACTAATAAATGCATGTGCGGTAAACTCCGTTTTTGAAATTCTCAAGATTCTTTATTTGTCACATGCATAGTTATACAGGACAACACGCAGTGAAATGCATCCTGATCCGCTTATCAAAAACTGTGCAAAGTTAGAAGAATATCAGTTAGATTAACAAAAAGTCATAGATCGAAAGATAACAGTATAGTAGAACATAATAAATAAGTAAAATTATGTGCATAAAGTAGAATTAAGTGTTAAGGTGCAATAGTGTAGTAATTATTATGCAAAACCAAAGTTAGACTGGTGCATAGTTAAATGAGGCAGTTTGTTTGTTTGTGCTACTGCGATCTTTACTTTCTTTTTTTATATTTTCTAATTTTCCTACTTTCATATCCTTTAACTTTCTCCACATGTGTATAGCCCTGTTTTTTTTTTTTTTTTTAGCCTTTTTAATTTCCCTGGTTTCATAGTCTCTAACCTGCTCTGCATGTGTTTAACGCCAACGTTTGTAAACGTCTTTATGAAGTTCTACTTTGTCATTTTACTCATTGTCTTTAAATTCTGAGCCATACAGTACAATATATAGAACAGAATAAATCCTCAATACAGTATAAAAATAAAAATTCTAGAATTACGGAGTAGAATTTCACGTTAGATGATATCACATAATATGATTTGGATTTGTTTTAAGTCCTGGAGACCTCAGTCATCGAGCTGCCTCCCTCATTTTGCCATTCCACATCTGAAATAGCGCTAATCCGATGAAAGGACCCCTCATTCCCACGTCCCCATTCATCAGGGATGACTTTACCTTTGGCAGGCAATCTACAATTTAAAGAGATTGTTATTTTCTTGTGAATTGTTACATATGCATTATTTTCACTTTTACTTTAAAAACTTTTGTAAAAACAATACTTGTTTCTTTATTTCCTGCCCCGCGCGTGTTTACATCTCTTTCTTCCCAGACTTATAATACTGCTCGTGTTGTGAAGGATGTTGCAGCTGAATGTACGCTAAGGATATGCCTTTGGATCATTTTCTGTCTTTTTCCTGCTTGCTGGCTGCCTCTTCTGCCTGTCGCATGTCGTTGTTTTAAGAGCTCAGAGCACACGATGCTTGCCTGCCAAAAGCAATCCAACAACTGCTAGCTTAGAGGTCTGTTGACTTGTTTTAAATGATGGCTCACTGCCTGGTCTCGCGTGACGTTGTAAAAGCAATGCCTGTCTTTTATTTCTGGCCGCAGGCGTGATTGAATTCTTTCTTGCAGGATGTATAACGCTGCTCGCGTTCGGTTGAGGTAGCTTCTGTTGCGCTTTTTTCATGCCTGTACAGCCGCTGTCCTTTTTGCTACGGCCCTGGGACAATCTCTTGGCACCAAGTCTCATGTTTACGGTCCCAGCGAGACGCACCGTGGCAAGTCTCCTTGGTCTCGCGGGTCTTTAAAATGTCTTTCAAGATTATCGCGTATTGTAGACTTGCATTTTGCTTTTCAGGACAGGAGATTTCTTTTTATAATAGACTAGCAAAATACCCGCGCTTCGCAGCGGAGAAGTAGTGTGTTAAAGAGGTTATGAAAAAGTAAAGGAAACATTTTAAAAATAACGTAACATGATTGTCAATGTAATTGTGTTGTCATTGTTATGAGTGTTGCTGTCATATATATATACATATACACATATACACACACATAGAGATATATTATATATACATATACACATATATTTTTTATATATATATTTTATATATATATATTTTATATACATACATACATATACACACATAGATGCACTTACAATAACATAGAAATCAATATAAACAACATTAACATCATTATCATATGAGAATATGAAGTAATATATAAGAAGCACATTTCATATAAATATAAATTATTAAACAGTAAAATCTTCTTCTATAATTTGCTACCGTGGCTTTTCGTTGGTCTGTCCAGGATTTTAAATCACCTGTAGCTTGCAAACCGTTTCACCTATTGACTTGAAATGTGGTACACATATAATACGTCACGTCCGCTATCCGCTTTATGGGTGATGATTGTATTACTCTTTTTATGTTTATTTTATTTTAGAATCAACTCCTATCTGCGCACACCAGGGCGGCCGTGGGCAGATGCGTATGGTGTATTCACTCCATGTTATCGTGCATTGCGCTGTCACTGGTATTTTGATAAAAGAATTTGAACAATATATAAGAAGCGTATAAATTATTAAACAGTAAAACATTAACATTTAAGAAGTAAAGTTACATTGAGTACTACTGCAGTGCCTTCGGGTATACCTAATTTTTTCTTTGCCCATTACATGCTTAAATGTATACATTTTTTGGTGTACCTACCCGAGAACACGCGACATATAACCCACCGTGGGAGAAGCATGGATTTTAAACACGCGTTGAGTTCGTCTGCTGGTCTCCCTCGTGGAATAACTGGTAATGTTTGACTAAAATCTACAGCGAGTAAAACGACATTACCTCCTTTTTTTTTTTTACGATCTCTGAGATCTTGCTTTTTTCGGATCAAGGCTTCATAAGCTCTTTTATGTTCCATGGTGTACTTAATAAGTACTAATTATCCCAAACCATCATCTTTGAATGTTGCAAGACTTTCGCCTTGTATGTAGATCGGGGTAATTACATTCAATGCATTCCTAGTCTGAATCACAATCTGATTGTATGGGTGGTTACCTGGCACTGTAGGGTTGCCACCCGTCCTTTAAAATACGGAATCGTGCCGCGTTTGAGAATGAAATTGCGCGTCCCGTTTTGAATCAATACTGGATGGGATTTATCCCGTATTTTTTTTAATCATTTTTTTTTTTAAAGCAGCGTCTCATGCAAATCATCCCACACGCATTTTATGAAGATGCCTCCTTTCCTACTTTTGATTGGGTAATACTTGATGTCATCGTTAGTTTGATTGGTGTTTTTAACTGTCCAGTGAGGAGGGCGTGTCTTTTAAGTACAGTCTGCAAAGTGTTGGCACTGAGATGTGGCGTCAGCGCCATAGGTGAAGCCCCTAACGTTGCGGTCAGCAAGTCGGCTAACATCCGCCATGTGCCGTCTTTCAGTTGCGAGAAGCAGATCATAGAATGGTTGAAACTGTTGCCCCTAACGTTGCGCCACGGCGTGTGGTTCGTTTATACCTCGTGTGTTCTCATTAAACTTTTATCTCGCGAATATGTTATTGCAATCCGCAGCGGGAGCGTTTCTATAAACTTAATTTAAACTTACGTTTTACACCGTGCTTTCTTTCCCTTATGAACATGCTTGTATGCTTAACTCGCTCCGTTCTCAATTGTTTAATTAATTTTTTGCTCTTAGCTGTTTGCGGCTCTTCCTCCATTTCCCCCTACTTCGTTCTTTTATCTCGCGAATATGTTATTGCAATCCTTAACGGGAGCGTTTCAATAAAGTGATTGAAAATAGTTTTGCATTTACCTTTTTAGTAAAAGGCGAGCTTTTAAGCCTGAGAAATCAGCCCGTAAATGCACACGTTTAATTGCACATGTGTTAATATGTATGGTTACACAGTATTAAAAGACAGTGAACAACGTCAGTTACCTTTGTTCCCGCGTTTGATAAAAGGTGAGCTTTTAAGCCTGAGAAATCACCCCGTAAATGCACACGTTTAATTGCACATGTGTTAATATGTATGCTTACACAGTATTAAAAGACAGTCAAAAATTAACGTCATTTACCTTCGTTCCCGCGTGTGACTCGTGCTGTAAATCTCTTCCTTGTTTTTAGTTCACGTGATTACGTAGGAGGCGTGATGACGCGATACGTGACTCCGCCTCCTCCATTACAGTGTATGGACAAAAAATATGTTCCAGTTATGACCATTACGCTTTGAATTTCGAAATGAAACCTGCCTAACTTTTGTAAGTAAGCTGTAAGGAATGAGCCTGCCAAATTTCAGCCTTCCACCTACACGGGAAGTTGGAGAATTAGTGATGAGTGAGTCAGTGAGTCAGTCAGTGAGGGCTTTGCCTTTTATTATTATAGATAGATAGAAAGGATTTGATAGAGAAGTAGGTGCAGGGCCGAGCTTAATGGAGAAGATTGATTAAGCACATTGACCCCACATAGGAGTAGAAAAAGATGAAGAGGAAACGAGGAATTTGTGAGATGCTCTTCATTAAAAAAACTGCAATTCTTAGTTATTTGATAGTTTTTAATGTATTTATACCTTTTCAGTGGGTGTGGTTGAACTTTCTGTAAACTATGTAACATTTTGTAAATAGTAATACTGAGTGGCACATTTAAATTTGCCTGGTGTCTTTTTTTTACCATTCCTGGTTCATCTGTATTGTGCATCTAATCGATGCTGTTGGAATATGCCCAGGATACACTTGTGTATCTCTGCCTGTCTCTCTTTAAATACCACACTGTATATTCAGGGCCTTTAGAATGTATTCCAGCCCATTCACTATTTACACATTTTCTTATTTTGCAGCCTTGTGTGAAAATCATTTCAATGAATTCTTAGTCTCATCAAACAGCACTCAAAACCATAGAATGACAGAGCAAAAACAGGATTTTAGACATTTTTTGCAAAATGTATTTAAAAAAACATTGAAATATCACATTTATAAAAGTATTCAGACTCAACTGAAGGACCTTGGCAGCGATTCGAGCTTGGTGTCTCCTTTGGTTTAAAGTGACAAGCTTTACAAGTCTGGAATTGGGGGTTTCCTGTCATTCGTTTCTGCAGATTCTTTCAAATACTGTCATGTTGGATGGAGACCATTGGTGGATTGTGATTTTCAGGTAACTTTACAGATCTTTGATTGGGTTAAAGTCCAGGCTCTGGCTGGGCAACTCAAAGACATTTCTAGAGTTGACCGTAACCCACTCCTGTGTTGTCTTTGCTTTGTGTTTAGGGTCATTGTTCTGTTGGAAGGTGAGCCTTCATCCCAGTCTGATGTCCAGAGTGCTCTGGAACAGGTTTTCATTGAGGATATCTCTTTACGGATTTTCCTCCACCCTGACAAGTCTCCCAGTTCCTGCACTGAAAATCAACACCACAGCATGATGCTGTCATCACCATGCTTCGACACTGTAATATTATTGCACAGGTGATAAGCAATGCCTGGTTTCCTCCAGACCTGATGCTTAGAATTGAGCCCAAACAGTTAAAGATTAATTTATCAGAGTATAGAATCTTGTTTCTCATAGTATGACAGTCATTTACATGTCTTATTGCTCTAAATGGGTTTCCATGTGACTTTCACTGAGAAAAGGCATCTGGCCATTCTGTCAAAAAGACAAGATTAGCGGACTGTTGTAGTGCTGGTTGTTTTTCTAGAAGTTTCTTCCATCTCCACACAGGTTCTCTGGAGCTTAGCCAGAGTGACCGTTACCTCCCTTTTACCCTGATTGCCTAATTTAGTCGGACAGCCAGAGTTAGAAGGAGTTGAAGTTTTTCCAAACTTTTTCAATTTAAAAATTAAGGAGGCCACTGTGGGAATCTTCAATGCTGCATTTTTTGAAGCCTTTCCCCTGATCTTATTTCAATCTTTTTTCAAAGCTCTGCAGGCAATTTCTTCAACCTCATGTTTTTATTTATTTTTTATTTTTTTCTGTAATACACATTTTCAACAGTGGACCTTCTAGAGAGTTATAGACAGGTGTGTGTATTTCCTGCTCCCTCCAATCAATTGAATTGACCACAGGTGGACTCCATATTTTGTCAACGTGATATTTCTGTTATTTATATTTAACAGATTTGCAAAAATTCCTAAAATACTGGTTTTGCTTTGTCATACTGAGGTAATGAGTGATATGTGGAACACAATGAATTTAAATGATTTTAGCTTTTAAGTTTTCAACATATCGAAAATTTATATATATACAGTATATATATATATATATATACAGTATATATATATATATATATATATATATATATATATGTATATATCCAAAATCCAGTGTTGTCTGTCTGTATGTCTGTCTGCTTCTCACGAGAAAACTTCTTAAGAGATTTACATTGTGTTTCTTTCTATAATTTGCTTAAACATTTCGGTTGATTTTGCGACTTCTCTCATCGCACTAAATATCATAGTTCTCTTGCAGGAGCGATTTGTTTGCGTTTTGGAGTGTACCTCATGGTTATAGTTAACAAAAAAACTAAAATCAAAACTGAGACTATTGTTAAAAAAACATTTTTGTAAACTGAAATAAAATAATTAACAAAGCCGAAATGAAAACTAAAACTAAACGAAACTGTTAAAGTAGCTGGAAAGACTAACTGAAATAAAATAATAATATACTAAAATATTTTTAGTTTTCATTTTTGAATGAATATTCTTGCCGTTAGTCTTTAACCCTTGTAACCTTTAACTCTTAAACAGAAAGTCATCCACCATGAGCCGCCGCATATATCCATCCAGTGAACGGCGGCTGGTGATGGAGGGCGGGTGTTCACAAAGCATTTGCAGTGACAGAGCAAGATGAATACAGGCTTGTCAAGTGTGTGAAATAGAAAGCGATTTACTGTGCCACCTTTCTTTGTGTTTGATGTAATTCAAATGCCTGAAATCGGAATGTGCTGATCAACTGAACCTTTACTGTATGGACATAAAAAATCACAAGAGAGTAACGTTTCAGTTTATTTCTCAGGTGCCTGCTTTTTGTTGACTATAATTCACCTGCCACAGGAGAAATCCTTTCTAAATATAAAATGGCACTGATCGAGAGACTGACGGTCATCATACGAGATCAGCATATTGATACTGACCAATCACTTTTGTGTTAAAATAGTTGCATTGCAAACCTTGTAAAATTCCTGAGTTAGCAATCTCTCTACTGAACTACAGGTAGGTAGGCGAAGAGAGTCAGCCAACTGGTGAAAAACTAAACCTACTAATGTGTTTTTGTATTTATTCTAAATGTATTAATTTATTTTTTTTAGTTTATATTCACAGCTCAAAATATCTGATATTGTGAAAATAATCCAGTAGCAGAATTATGTTTTAAAACATTTGTCCCCTTTTTTTCAATTTTTCTCTCTCTCTCAAAATAGATAATTGAAATATCATATTCTTCTTATTCTTAACATCAGCCATATCATACATACAGTATTGCATAACAGGGATTTTCCCTGCCTTACATCTAAACCTGCTAGGGTAGGCTCCAGGTTCCTGCGATCCTGCCCTGGATAAACAGGTTTAGATAATGTATATATTGGTCCTAATCTCAGATGCTGTGTTTGTCATTTTGTGCCCATCCATACACCAATTACCTGCTTTTGCTCTGTTCATTAAGGATTTACTGTTCTTATGTGGGGCGGCACGGTGGTGCAGTGGTAACGCTGCTGCCTCACAGTTAGGAGACCTGGGTTCACTTCCCGGGTCCTCCCTGCGTGGAGTTTGCATGTTCTCCCCGTGTCTGCGTGGGTTTCCTCCGGGCGCTCCGGTTTCCTCCCACAGTCCAAAGACATGCAGGTTAGGTGCCTTGGCGATCCTGAATTGTTCCTAGTATGTGCTTTGTGTGTGTGTGTGTGTGCTCTGCCCAGGGTTTGTTTCCTGCCCTGTGTTGGCTGGGATTGGCTCCAGCAGACCCCAGTGACCCTGTAGTTAGGATATAGCGGGTTGGATAATGGATGGATGTTCATATGCGTGGGCTATTCAAGTCTCACTACTCCTAACCTTGACACTAAATGGACCTGCCTCTTACTGCCCAGCACCTCATCTTACAAGTCAGTCCCGTTTTGGACTCCACACAAGCCATTTTTTTTTTGAGACAGATAATTGTTGCGGCTGTCGACAATATATGGGGTGGATCCCCAAACCTTTTTTCTTGTTTGCCTATTTTCTTACTATATATATATAGTGAAACAGGACAGTGAAGAGGAACCTGTCTGGCTCCCTAGTCCTGACGTCATGCTTCCCCCTCCCTTCGGCCCACAGCCTCTGTCTCAGATTAGCGTAAATATATCGCTCCTGCAAGCGAACTATGATTCTTAGTGCGATGAGAGAAGTCGCAAAATGTTCAAGCAAATTCTAGAGAAAAAAAACCATCTAAATCCATTAAGTAGTTCTCTCCTAAAAAGCGGAGAGAACTACTTAACAGATTTAGATCCGGTCTCTCCTGAAAAGCAGACAGACAGACAGACTAATGTTGGATTTTTTGTATAGAGAGATGAATATATATATAAAATACTTAGGCATTATACAGAATCTGCGGTGGGTTGGCACCCTGCCTGGGATTGGTTCCTGCCCTGTGCCCTGTGTTGGTTGGGATTGGCTCCAGCAGACCCCCGTGACCCTGTGTTCGGATTCAGCGGGTTGGAAAATGGATGGATGGATGGATTATACAGAATGATAAATACTATTTAGGCAAAGCATAGATTTCCTAGGCATCCTAAACCATGCCTAATTTCACACATTGATGGTAACATATGTTTTTTTTTTATATATAACCATATGTATAGTCATGCATTTGAGTCTGAAGATCACCTTATCGATTCTGACCAAGTATGCAGTACCACCCCAATACAGGAGGAGGCACTGTAGCTGTCTGTCTTGACCCAAGAAGCTGGCTGACCACACTCTCATCACTTCCTCAAGCCTTCCGGTCTGAAACATGTAAAAAGAACCAGTCCCCAGACTCCCAGCAGGGTGGTGCTCCCAGTTAGATGGAAGTAGAAGAAGATTTTATATACTAGTGCCCCTGTGTGTCTGTTTATTTAATTGCAGTTTTTGATTTAGGAAGAAATATTCAATGGGGTGGCCTGGTTGGCACTTCAACTGTTGTTGGGACTCTGGAATTTCAAGTTGTTCATAGATAGATAGATAGATAGATAGATAGATAGATAGATAGATAGATAGATAGATAGATAGATAGATAGATAGATAGATAGATAGATAGATAGATAGATAGATAAAGAAGGCACTATACAATAGATAGATAGATAGATAGATAGATAGATAGATAGATAGATAGATAGATAGATAGATAGATAGATAGATAGATAGATAGATAGATAGATAGATAGATAGATAGATAGATAGATAGATAGATAGATAGATAGATAGATAGATAGATATAAAAGGCACTATACAATAGATAGATAGATAGATAGATAGATAGATAGATAGATAGATAGATAGATAGATAGATAGATAGATAGATAGATAGATAGATAGATAGATAGATAGATAGATAAAGAAGGCACTATACAATAGATAGATAGATAGATAGATAGATAGATAGAT
Organism: Erpetoichthys calabaricus; assembly: GCF_900747795.2. NCBI lineage: Eukaryota > Metazoa > Chordata > Cladistia > Polypteriformes > Polypteridae > Erpetoichthys > Erpetoichthys calabaricus. The sequence continues at coordinate 25,992,522 of NC_041395.2, forward strand.
AGATAGATAGATAGATAGATAGATAGATAGATAGATAGATAGATAGATAGATAGATAGATAGATAGATATAAAAGGCACTATACAATAGATAGATAGATAGATAGATAGATAGATAGATAGATAGATAGATAGATAGATAGATAGATAGATAGATAGATAGATAGATAGATAGATAGATAGATAGATAGATAGATAGATAGATAGACACAAACACACATGCACATTGTTCTGAACACACACCAGAATGACTATATAGCAAGAAAATTAAAAACAAAGAAAACTTCTGACTTGTCTGTCCCAGTCACTGTGAGGTATTATGCAGATGTATGGCTGTTGGTATAAAGGAGTCCCCATAGTGTTTCTTGACACACTTCTGCAGAACAATTCATTAGTGTACTTTCAAATATCATTTATTTCTTTTAGAAGTATTGGTAAAATCATATCATGCCATGAAGTGGTGTTCATATTCCATGCACGTACAATCTAAAAATGCTGATCTTTAATGGCACTTTATGGTTTTTTACAGAGTTTTGTGGTTCCTAGTAAAAGTATTGCTTGTCAAAGCACTATTTTATTCTGGGATGGGTTCTTTGTATATGAAGTTGATTCTTTATGCTTTGAAAAACTTCCTAATATGTAGAAAAAAACTGAAATATTTAACATATGGTAGTCTACAAGACACTAAGAGATTAAGAAAACCTGGACTTAGTTTTATTTTTTAACAGTCTATAGCACTAAGCACCTGTAAGTCTTCAGTTGTAATGTTTAAATGCAGCTTCTGTTCACATCTACCTGAAGCTTTCAATATATTTTTTTCTTATTTGAAATGTACTTATTCTTACATTTCTTACTGATTTTATTTACTAATTTTACCTGATTTTTCTGTTGTGCCTTAGGGGACTTTATTAGTCCCCAACAAGATTGTGGGGGTTGCTGGAGCTTATCCTGGATAGCATAGGGCCTAGGCAGAACCAAGTCCTGGACAGTGTGCCAGTTCATTACAGGGTGAACACAGACACACACACACCTTAAGCACAAACTATGGCCAATTTCACCTAACCTGCATATCTTTAGACTGTGGGAGGAACACCCCCCCCCCCCCCCCCCCCCCCAGATACGGGGAGAACGTGCAAACTCCATGCAGGGAGGTCCTGAAATGCCATCCCTGGTTTTCATACTTTGAGGCAGGAACACTACTACTGTGCAACCCTTCTTAATTATTCATTCCAATGTAAAGTGCAGAACTGAAATGAAATGTAGGTGCAAAGTTTTTGACCCAATAACCCAAATTTAAAATGCTTTAGTAAATTTTTCAGAATCCTAACTGTACATTAAGCTACAAATGAACACAAAAACATTTAGTATTTGTTCTTACGGTTGGGCTTCTTGCCTGGATTGCACCTAAAGCTAAAATCTCCACAAACAAATTGTAAGGCATCAACAAGGTCACCCCCACAAAGGCGTTTGGTAGGAGTAGAATGGACAACTGGAAAGGTTAAGAGAAGAAGAAAAGCCACCAGGCAGGAGACTCTGTAGTACAGGACCATTCTGGCTGAAGGTTTTAGAAAGCACTGCAAAATAAAAAGGAAGAATAAAACCAATGAGGTTCAACAGTGATATCAGCCATTGCAATCATCTTCTTTGTCAGGAACTTTGTCACATCTGTAAAGAACTGTTGTGTCTGAATTTCAGAGAAATCAAAAAATAAATTTAAATGCAGATGATTTTTAAACACAGACCTCTTTCCTTTGTACTTTAAACTTCTGAAATCACGGAAGGGTTTATAAAAGTAAAAAAGCTAACGCATGCATAAACAGATGCTCCTGCAGTCAATGGACCGACTTTTTCAAAAGTTTTGCAATGTCACACACATGCGCAAGGAAGGCAGGTAAAGGGCTCAAAATAAGGTAATTCCTGATAAGACCATGGGGTGGCAGAGTACATTGATCCTTTTTCTTATCTCCTCGCAGACCAAATGCGGGAAATTCCACCTGGCTCCACCCTAGAAGATGTCACTTCTGGTTCCACCTTCCAAGAAGTTGCAACTCGATGACCTAATTTCCGGTTCAGGTCTAGATCCTTCCTCTTCCTACCGTTCTACTATAGAGCCGCCATGTTTACTAACCTGGGCAGTTCTGTTTTGGACTCTTGTGTGTAAAAACCATTTTTCTCAGATTTTGCAGCCAATTGTCAAGTATACGGGAGGCTGCCCCAAACCTCTTTGTGTGTCAAGGCTTGATTATTTAGCATAGAATCCTGAAAAAAATTTTCATGATTATGAAAGACAGCTTCAACATGAACAAAAATATGTTTCTGATTGGCTGTATCATGTAGGAATTTAGGGAAAACATGACATAATCATTTTTTTTGAATTTAGAGTGTTTAGTCACTTAATGATAGTGAAATTGCATTGGTTCAATTGAGCTAAAAATGTATCTTTAGCAATATGATGTACTTCGTGGCTTTGCATGATGCCTTCCAAATGCAATGCTTGAGACAGATTCTCCGTGTCTCACTCCGCGACCGCCTCCGAAACGAGACAATCAGAGAAAGGTGTGATCAACAGGCATTGATCGCGGAGGAAATTCAAAAACGTCGATTAAGATGGATCGGCCACATCTGTAGGATGGATGGAAATTGACTACCGCACAAACTCCTATGGAGAAAACGTCCTCCCGATTGGAGGATACAACAACAAGCACCAAAGATGACATGGTTGAAACACGTAGAGAACGATCTAAAGAACCAGCGACTGACAACAATCGAAGCAAGAACCGTCGCAACCGATCGACTAGCATGGAAGAGTGTGGTGAACAGAGCACAGAATCCAGCGGCACCAACAGCAGCGTATTGGCTAAGAGGTCGACCTCCTTTCCAAACACCAGCTATGGAATAAAGAAGAGAAGAAGAAGAAGAAGCATGATGTCAGCCACTTGGACAATAGTTGGGTGTTCTGCAGATGCCAAGAAAACTCTCAACATTATTCCTGAGTATCTTTCATGTGCTTTCCTCCAGCCTGGCTAACAGTTCTTCAAAAATCTTGTCATTGAAAATGTGGACCAACAAAAATGTCTTCCTTAATAATTTTTTTACATTTATATAGCACTTTTCTTACTACTCAAAGCGCTCTCCACGCAGGGAGGACCCGGGAAGCGAACCCGGGTCGCCTAACTGCGAGGCAGCAGCACTACCACTGTGCCAATGGGCCGCCTTAATCTTGGTGTCACTTATTCATGGAAGCATTTTCCCTCAAATGTCAGATTCCTTCACCCACCTATCCCGACCGGGATAAAACAAAGATCATGAACCGGTTGGGAGGCCAATTAAAAGGAAGGACTAAGGGAGATGGGCACTGATGAATATTTTCTCTGGTGCCTTGCAGTATGCAGGATTCCACACAGCTCATGCTGGGACCTGTAGTCCTGTGAGGCAGCCCTGTTGGGTCTCTTGGGAGCCACCGGAGATTCATAATCCCTACTTTTCCAAATCCAAATCATATTATGTGATATCATATACTGGTAAATTCTGCTAACTCCCACAGTCCAAAGACATGCAGGTTAGGTGCATTGTGTGTGTGTGTGTGTGTGTGCCCTGCGGTGGGATGACACCCTGCCTGGGGTTTTTATTTATTTATTTTTTTTTGTTCTTTATTTTGCCTTATACAATTTCTTGTATTAGGAATTTGTTAGTTTTCGCATACCCCTTGGGGTCAGAGCACAGGTCCAGCGCCCCTGGAGCAATTACAGGTTAAGGGTCTTGCCAAAGGGCCCAGCAGAGTAGGATCTCTTTTGGCAGTGACAGGGATTCGAACCGGCAACCTTCGGGATACCAGCGCAGATCCTTAGCCTCAGAGCCACCACTCCGCCAGGTTTGTTCCTTCCTTGCACCCTGTGTTGGCTGGGATTGGCTCCAGCAGACCCCCGTGACCCTGTGTTAGGATATAGTGGGTTGGATAATGACTGACTGACTGACTGTATTGAGGATTACTTGTGTTCTGTTCTGTGTATTGTATTGTATTGTATTGACCTCCCTTCTTTTTGACACCCACTGCACGCCCAACCTACCTGGACAGGGGTCTATTTTTAAATTGCCTTTCCCAAGGATTCTTCCATTTTTTCCCAACAAGGGTTTTTTTGGGGAGTTCTTCCTTGTCTTCTTAGAGAGTCAAGGCTGGGGAGCTGTCAAGAGGCAGGGCCTGTTAAAGCCCATTGTGGCACTCTTTGTGTGATTTTGGGCTATACAAAAATAAATTGTATTGTATTGTACTTTAGTAGAAATTCCAGTTGACCCGAAAGTATTTTTTGTTGGGCTATACCCTAGCACTGAAAGTACACCCAGGTCCAAAATAAAAGAGACCATTCTACCTCATCCCAGTCGAGTTGGAGTCAGGTATGGAGGACAAACAAAGCTCGCCTGAGAGGTGTGGAGGAGAAGACAGAGAAAGAAAGAGAGAAGAATTATGTAGTTTATGTCACATTTGGTGCATTTCTTTAAGGTATTCTTGTGAATAAACCATTTATTTGTACTGGGACTTGCGCCTGTCTAGGGTTTGGTGCGCTGCAATGTTCCCTAGGGGTCACAGAGAAAATCACAGAAATAAGAAACTGCAATAAATGGTACATGATGGCAAAAGTTAAAGGTGATTCACAGGCCAAAATCTATAAGATACTCCCAAAAGCTTGTCTAGTGTACTGAAAAGAGAACTGGTAGGTGAATCAGGAACAGTCATTACCTCGATATCACACACAGGCAACTAATCATTGCAAAGTATCTGATCCTCATGCCGGCCAAAGAGCCTTGGGTTTGTTTGTTTATCCCACCATGGGCCACAACAGGGTACACCAGTCTGCTATGCTACTTATAAATATGGTGCTTCTCGAAACCTGGAAGACGTTTCAGATTGAACAGCTTTATTGGCATAGTGTGACCAAGCACTTGACTACAGGAAGACAGCTACAACCTAATGACAGACAGGGGGAACTAGGATGTGACAAATAGAGAGACATGGACCTTGTGTGGAGTAAGACCTATAAATATCTGGGAGTGCAGTTGGATGATAAATTAGACTGGACTGCCAATACTGATGCTCTGTGCAAGAAAGGACAGAGCCGGTTATACTACCTTAGAAGGCTGGCGTCCTTCAACATCTGCAATAAGATGCTGCAGATGTTCTATCAGACAGTTGTGGCGAGCGCCCTCTTCTACGCAGTGGTGTGCTGGGGAGGCAGCATAAAGAGGAAAGACGCCTCACGCCTGGACAAACTGGTGAGGAAGGCAGGCTCTATTGTTGGCATGGAGCTAGACAGTTTAACATCTGTGGCAGAGCGAAGGGCGCTCAGCAGGCTCCTATCAATTATGGAGAATCCACTGCATCCACTTAATAGTATCATCTCCAGACAGAGGAGCAGCTTCAGCGACAGACTGCTGTCACCGTCCTGCTCCACTGACAGATTGAGGAGATCGTTCCTCCCCCAAACTATGCGACTCTTTAATTTCACCGGAGGGGGTAAACGTTAACATTTAACATTATACATAGTTATTGTCTGTTTTTCACCTGCATTATTATCATTCTTTAATTTAATATTATTTATTGTATCAGTATGCTGCAGCTGAAGAATGTGAATTTCCCATTGGGATTAATAAAGTATCTATCTATCTATCTATCTATCTATCTATCTATCTATCTATCTATCTATCTATCTATCTATCTATCTATCTGTCTGTCTGTCTGTCTGTCTGTCTGTCTGTCTGTCTGTCTGTCTGTCTATCTATCTATCTATCTATCTATTTATCTATCTATCTATCTATCTGTCTGTCTGTCTGTCTGTCTGTCTGTCTGTCTGTCTATCTATCTATCTATCTATCTATCTATCTATCTATCTATCTATCTGTCATTGTGTAACACAACAAAATCACTTTTTGTGACAGCCCCAAGGTGCATTTAAAGAAAAGTCAGATAATTCCAAATATGTCGTATACAGTGTTAAGTGATCGAGTAACCAGAGCAAATTATTATTGCTCAAAGTACAGCAGCATAAATTGTTATTGCACCTGTTAATGAATAGTACATTACATATTCTATATTGTATTACATTAGTATATAGTACATTACCATCCATCCATCCATTTTCCAACCCACTGAATCCGAACACAGGGTCACGTGGGTCTGCTGGAGCCAATCCCAGCCAACACAGGGCACAAGGCAGGAACCAATCCTGGGCAGGGTGCCAACCCACCGCAGGACACACACACAAACACACCCACACACCAAGCACACACTAGGGCCAATTTAGAATCACCAATCCACCTAACCTGCATGTCTTTGGACTGTGGGAGGAAACCGGAGCGCCCGGAGGAAACCCACGCAGACACGGGGAGAACATGCAAACTCCACGCAGGGTGGACCCGGGAAGCGAACCCAGGTCTCCTAACTGCGAGGCAGCAGCGCTACCACTGTGCCACCATGCCGCCCAATTGTACCCATATAGCTTATTCGCACATGTTCAATTAAAAATGATCTCAGAGTGAGGAGATTCAGACTTCAGAAAGTTTATGGCAGATGGGAAAAAGCTATTTTTTAGCTTAACTTATCACTGCCAATATAGCAGACCTGCATGTCTTTGGACAGTGGGAGGAAACCCATGCAGACCTGAGAAGAATATGCAAACTCCACAAAGGGAGCATGAACTCATCTGGTCTCTTTACTGCAAGGCAGCAGAGCTACCACTGTGTCACCGTGAGCGCAAAATTAGAACAATAGAACAATCTAGATGAGAACAGACCATTCAGCCCAACAAAGTTTGACAGTCCTATCCAATTAATTCTTCCAAAAACACAATATGGTTAGTAATAATAAATAACAGTAACAATGATAAATATATCTTTCCAAATCATAAACTTTGATTTGGATTTTTCTCTCGGACATCATTCAAATTGGGAGATGTTATAACGGAAAGTGGAGTGAATCTATGTTAGAAGATGTCTGACGGTCATTACAGCATGAAACACCTAAGTGGATTTAAAAAGCAAAAAACAAATATCATGTGACTACCTTATGCAGCTGATAATTATATTTGAAACAGTTATATGTGCAATGAGAAATCAAGCAAAATAACACCTTTTATTGGATAACTAAACAGATTAAAATATACAAGCTTTCGAGGAAACTCAGGCCCCTTCTTCGGACTTCTCATTGCATCCGTAATGGCTAACACGGTTCAACAACCTACTAATACAGGTGACAGTGGTGGCTCTGAGGCTAGAGATCTACACTGGCAATCGGAAGGTGTAAATGCCAATAGGAACTCTGCTCTGTTGGGCACTTGAGCAAGGCCCTTAATCTGCAATTGCTGAGCGCTTTGAGTAGTGAGAAAAGCGCTATATAAATGCAATGAATTATTATTATTATAACACAAACAATTATATTTGTAATTTATCAGTATTTTTCAAGTCAGTCACTCAGTCATCATCCAACCCGCTATAACCTAACACAGGGTCACGGGGGGTCTGCTGGAGCCAATCCCAGCCAGCACAGGATGCAAGGCAGGAACAAACCACGGGCAGGGCGCCAACCCACCACAGGACACAAACACACACACCAAACACACACTAGGGACAATTTAGAATCGCCAATGCATCTAACCTGCATGTCTTTGGACTGTGGGAAGAAACTAAAATCTTAATATAAAAATATATTTTTTTTCTCCAAATACTGTTTTTGTTTTCCATTTTAAACCTTCATATCTGATAAACTGGGTGAGACAGAGTAATTCTGTTGCCAGATCTGGTTTTAGCACCTTCACGTGTATAAAGTAAAAAAAAAATTTGACGGGAGCTGATTCTTTTTTTTGGGCGGCACGGTGGCGCAGTGGGTAGCGCTGCTGCCTCGCAGTTGGGAGACCTGGAGACCTGGGTTCGCTTCCCGGGTCCTCCCTGCGTGGAGGTTGCATGTTCTCCCCGTGTCTGCGTGGGTTTCCTCCGGGCTATCCGGTTTCCTCCCACAGTCCAAAGACATGCAGGTTAGGTCGATTGGCGATTCTAAATTGGCCCTAGTGTGTGCTTGGTGTGTGGGTGTGTTTGTGTGTGTCCTGCGGTGGGTTGGTACCCTGCCCAGGATTGGTTCCTGCCTTGTGCCCTGTGTTGGCTGGGATTGGCTCCAGCAGACCCCCGTGACCCTGTGTTCGGATTCAGCGGGGTGGAAAATGGATGGATGGATGATTCTTTTTTCTTTCCAGACCTTCTAAATAAGAAACTCCAGTTGAAACAAAACCCTGTTTCAGGATTGAACTTGAGGACCACTGCTCTGAAGACTTTTTAGGTATTTATATCGACCTGCTATGTCCAAACACCCACTGGTGCGGGGGGATTTACGACGGAAGTTTTATTCAGCCGGCACCACTCGTCGACAGCCACATATGTTAGAATATGATTAGAGTTGCAAAGATGAACAAATTAGATGCATTACACCTGTTCTTTAAGATTACAAGATTCTACCTTGCTTGAAACATCTGGTAGTAAATTCTGGAAAAGTCGTGTCCCATCTCCATAAACGGATTTACAAATATTAATAATCCAAGTCTGGCAGGGTTTGTAACACATAACTCAGTAACATTTGTCTAAGAAGGAAAAAGTTCTGTCATATTTTGTAAGAACTTCATTTCATATGTTTAACTGAAATTTGAATTCTGTACAATAACATTTTAGATTTTCATAATTATCGCATATTGACTTTTCCACCTTTCCAAGTCTAGGATGAGAAATTACATTTAATTTTAATGAGACAATTTAATAAACTAAATGTTATGTAAGAGAAAAGCTATCATTTTAGCACTATAGCATTACTTAACATTGTAATAATGTTAAACATGATTTAAAATGAACTTGATTAATTATTACCCTTTGAAAGAATAGAAGCAGCAGGTTCCTCTTGTTATTGCTGCAAGTCTCTGGTGTGTTTTGCACTAACCACCCTGTGTTATATTTAAAGGCTTTTCATATCATCAGCCGAATATTTACAGTTGACTTTGCCTGGAGGCGGTACGTCCTTTTCACACAGACGTTCCAATAGTTGTTTTTTTGAGAGGTGAAGTGGTGTCACGCGGTGGTCAGTGCTGGGTCTGCTGTTATTTGTAATATATATATAAATGATTTGGATAGGAACATAAATAACATGCTGCTTAAGTTTGCAGATCATACCAAACTTGGTGGATTGGCAGATAATTTGGAATCCATTGAATCACCGCAAAGGGACTCTGGACAGCTTGGGCAGATTTGGGGAAGATGACATTTAATTAAGTTCATGTAAAGTATTAGGGACACATTCATTAAAACATGAAATTAAATTTTATCTCAGTCATCCGAGCAACCAAAAAGAATCATTTTTGGGTGGCGCATTCCTTTAAGAACACTTTCCTTGACACAGCATGCGATGCAAACCTGGACACAACTTTAGTGATGTGATATTTGTTGGGTCATTTAGAATTTTCAGGTCTTCCCTCACCCAAGTTATTAAGACATGACTTTTTCTTCCAAGTTGTGCTCCCCACTATGGTTCTCCTCTCCTAATCCACAGCCACCTAGAGGCAACCTCAGTGGCCTCCTTGGCTATCTTTCTGGCCGTTCTCTTGTTGGCACCAGAAGTACTAAGGATGGTAAGTATCTTGCAGAAGGACTGGCCAGCGAATCCGCTGCACGGTCTCGCACCTCACCCATCACCCATTATTCCTGCACTGATCCTCCCGCTGTTTATATCTTCCTTTCGTTGGCCTCTTGGATCCAAACCTCCCATGGAACAGTAAAGTCCATAAGTATAACCTGGTTGGAGGATTTATAGAGCAGGACAATGTCTGGTCTCAATGATGCTGCTGTGACCTCTTCTGGGAACTTAAATGGTCTATCTAGGTCAACTCTCAGTTTTCAGTCAAGTGCTGTGGCCAGGCACTGCATAAAGCTGAGTTTCGGGTCTCAGTTGCAGTTAGTGGCTTCTCCCCTACCCCAATTATGGTGACAAACTTCTCTGATATTGGCTGGTGGCAATCATTTTCATTGACTTTGACTTTAAAATACTGCTTATGGTTTACAAAGCCTTAAATAATCTACTCCATCTTATATTTCAGAATGTCTTACACCTTACACTCCAAATCGTAACCTTAGATCTTCAAATGAGTGTCTGCTTAGAATTCCAAGAGGTAAACTTAAAAGAAGTGGTGAGGCGGCCTTCTGCTGTTATACGCCTAAAATCTGGAATAGCTTACCGAAAGAACGGTCGACTGGACGACTGCTCCTTGTGGTGCTGAGATCTCGGCAGAAGTCAAGGGGAGACAGAGCTTTTTCAGTTGTTGCTCCTTGGCTTTGGAATGACTTGCCTCTGCACATCAGGTCTTCATCCTCTATCGAGGTTTTTAAAAGTCATCTTAAGACCTACTTGTTTTCGTCTGTCTTTCACTGTGTATGATGGAATTATGGCAAATGTTATAATTGGTTGTTTTATTAATCTGCTTTTACATGATTGTTTGCACTGTGTTTATTTTAATGCTTTTTTGTACAGCACTTTGGTGAAACTTGTATTGTTTTAAATATGCTTTTATAAATAAATAATCTAATCTAATCTAGAAATTCACCAGGATAATATGGTGGAGCATTTTAAAAAACTGCTAAAAACTCATTACTTTAACATGGCTTTCTCATAGCTTCATTTTAGGGTAACCCTGAAATTCTGTATATGCATTTAATTATCGTTTTCATCATGGCTCCACAATCCATACTAACTCTTATTTTCTCTGTTGTTCTTTTGCGCCACCACCACCTGATCCAAACACCATGCAGTCTCTACATTGATGGGTTGAAGGCCAGAGGTCCATATGACCATCATCATTAAATTCTTCCACGCAAAGCCTGAAAACCATGAGGACTGATTGAGATCATTTATGTTAGGTAGACTGACCAGTGGGAGCTGGGTGGTCTCATGGCCTCAGAACCCCTGTAGATTTTGTTTTTCCAGCCCTCTGGAGTCTTTTTTTTATTTGATTTTTTTTGTTCTCCTGGTCATCTGACCTTACTTTATTCTTTGTTACTTAGTATTGCCTAATCTTATTTTTGTTCCATATAAATGTTTCTTTCTTCATCCTGTAAAGCACTTTGGGCTACATCATTTGTATGAAAATATGCTAAAGAAATAAATGTTGTTGTTGACAGCAGTGAGGATGGTGACCATTATGGCTCTCAAAACCTGATTATGCCACCACTGATATCTCCCTTTCCTCAAAGCTGTCTCAAGATTTGCTCCAGGGTGCCTTTTTCTGGGCACAACAGGCATGGTAGCATGTCTAACATCTCCGGAAAGACATGGTAAACAAGATTCTCTGGTTTTGATGAAACCGACCATGTTTGCAGAACTCTAGACACTAATGCAATTGAATTCCACCAGTGAAGCATGGAGGTGGCAGCAGCATCATGCTGTGGGGCTGGGAGAATAGACAAGGTTGAGGGAAAGCTAAACAGAGCAAAGAACAGAGATATCCTTAATGAAAAACTTCTCCAGTGTGCTCAGGACCTCTGACTTGGCAGAAGGTTTGTTTTCTAAACAGAACAAGGAACTTAAGCACAAAGCAAAGACAGGATAGGCCCGGCCAAAGCCGTGACCCAATTGAACATCCCTGGAAAAACCTGAAATAGCTTTCCACCAACTGTCTCCATTAAATTGGACAGAGCTTGAGAGGATCTACAGAGAAGAATGGCAGAAGATGCCCAAATCCAGCCTTGTCACATCATACCCAAGAAGACTCCGGGCTGGAGTCAATGAAATACTGAGGAAAGGGTATGAACACCTGTGTCAGTGTGATAATTTCAGTTTTGTATTTTTAATAAATTTACAGAAATGTCGAAAATCCTGTTTTCACTTCCTCATTCTGGAGTATTGAGTGCTGCATGATGTGGGGAAAAACTCATTTAGATGGTTTTAGCACAAGGCTAACTAATTGTGAAAAAAGTGAAAGGGTCTGAATACTTGAATTCCTGTAATGAAGACAAAAAATGTTTGAGCTTTGTAATTAGTTTGACAGATAACAGGATGAACAAGCAGAGAGACAAAGATATGTGTGAATTCATCATTTTTTACAAGTATGAATTAAATAAATAAATTTTTCAAAGAGAGAGCAAGGTCTAAATAATGAGCCTGCTGCAGACTTTCTGACTTTTTTTTAAACATTGTGAAACATTCAAGGTTAGCAACAAAAAAAGAAAAACAAACATTAGTCGTGTTTGTTCATGCTGTTTATTTAATCGGCACACCATATAACTGGCAATGTTAATCAAAAGTAAAGTTCACTTAAAAATAAATAATACAAAAGGAACAGACCCTGTAAGCCTGTAAGCTGGAACTAAAAGCTCCGCACCCTGCTTGGAAAATGTCTGAATAGAGGAATATCAAAATAAAAGATTTTATCATAACTCATATTTTAAGAATAAAGTCCATATTGGCATCGGTCTCATGTTTATTTAGTTACAGGAAAATGCTTCATCCGTATTTTTTCATTTTATCTTACATTAGAATTCCTAAGTTCAAGTATTTCTTATTTTTAAAGCTTCCATGTTTAAAATAAATAAAGATCACATAAAAGAAATCACAGATCTGTGTATTTTCGTTAAGCTCAATGGGCTTCTTTGTGTTAAAAAGTCGGGTCAGATGAGCTCAAGTTGTGTCTGACTGTGTTTTGTTGCATTAATAGCATGTGACTTACTGAATCTCTTCTGAGGGACCCTGAGTTAGAGACAATAGTAATTTTGGGACAATATCTGAACATATGACATAGAAAACCAAGATTGGATTTAATTAACATACAGTCATATAAAAAAGTTTGGGAACCCCTCTCAGCCTGCATAATAATTGACTCTCCTTTCAACAATAAAGATAACAGTGGTATGTCTTTCATTTCCTAGGAACATCTGAGTACTGCGGTGTTTTCCAAACAAAGATTTTTAGTATCGCAGTATTTAGTTGTATAAAATTAAATCAAATGTGAATAACTGGCAGTGCACAAATGTGGGTCCCCTTGTCATTTTGCTGATTTGAATGCCAGTCACTGCTCAATGCTGATTACTTACAACACCAAATTGGTTGGATGAGCTCGTGAAGCCTTGAACTTCATAGACAGGTGTGTCCAATCATGAGATATAAAGGGATTTAAGGTGCTCAATTGCAAGTTGTGCTTCCTTCCCTTTGACTCTCCTCTGAAGAGTGACAGCATGTGATCCTCAAAGCAACTCTCAAAAGATCTGAAAACAAACATTGTCCAGTCTCATGGTTTAGGGGAAGGCTACAAAAAGCTATCTCAGAGGTTTAAATTGTCAGTTTCAACTGTATGGAATGGAATCAAGAAATGGAAGGCCACAGGCACAGTTGCTGTTAAACCCAGCAGGTCTGGCAGCCCAAGAAAAATACAGGAGGGGAATATGCGCAGGATTGTGAGAATGGTTACCGACAACCCACAGATCACCTCCAAAGACCTGCAAGAACATCTTGCTGCAGATGGTGTATCTGTACATCGTTCTACAATTCAGCGCAATTTGCACAAAGAACATCTGTATGACAGGGTGATGAGAAAGAAGCCCTTTCTGCACTCACGCCACAAACAGAGTCGCTTGTTGTATACAAATGCTCATTTAGACAAGCCAGATTCATTTTGGAACAAAGTGCTTTGGTCTGATGAGACCTAAATTGAGTTAATTGGTCATAACAAAAAGCGCTTTGCATGGCAGAAGAAGAACACCGCAATCCAAGAAAAACACCTGCTACCTACTGTCAAATATGGTGGAGGTTCCATCATGCTGTGGGGCTGTGTGGCTAGTTCAGGGACTGGGGCCCTTGTTAAAGTCGAGGGTCAGATGAATTCAACCCAATATCAACAAATTATTCAGGATAATGTTCAAGCATCAGTCACAAAGCTGAAGTTACGCAGGGGTTGGATATTCCAACAAGACAATGACACAAAACACAGTTCGAAATCTACAAAGGCATTCATGCAGAGGGAGAAGTACAATGTTCTGGAATGGCCGTCACAGTCCCCTGACTTGAATATCATTGAAAATCTATGGGATGATTTGAAGAAGGCTGTCCATGCTCGGCAGCCATCAAATGTAACTGAACTGGAGAGATTTTGTATGGAGGAATGGTCAGAAATACCTCCATCCAGAATCCAGACACTCCTCAAAGGCTATTGGAGGACAGCGTCTAGAGGCTGTTAGATTTACAAAAGGAGGCTCAGCTAAGTATTGATGTCATATCTCTGTTGGGTTGCCCAAATTTATGCACCTGTCTAATTTTGTTATGATGCATATTGCATATTTTCTGTTAATCCAATAAACTTAATGTCACTGCTGAAATACTACTGTTTCCATAAGGCATGTCATATATTAAAAGGAAGTTGCTACTTCTTTTTGACACCTACTGCATGCCCAACCTACCTGGAAAGGGGTCTCTCTTCGAACTGCCTTCCCCAAGGTTTCTTCCATTTTTTTTTAGGAGTTTTTCTTTGCCTTCTTAGAGAGTCAAGGCTGGAGGACTGTCAAGAGGCAGGCCCATTGCGGCACTTCTTGTGTGATTTTGGGCTATACAAAAAATAAATTGTATTGTATTGTATTGTACTTTGAAACTCAGCCAATGATAACAAAAATCCAAAGAATTAAGAGGGGTTCCCAAACTTTTTCATATGACTGTATTTCATAAAGAATATGATATTTTTGCTCTAGTTTGTAAAAACAATGAGGAGCATGAAAACTAAGGGCAAATAATGTACATGCTATACTGCCAGCCAGCCATTATCCAACCCACTGAATCCGAACATAGGGTCATGGGGGTCTGCTGGAGCCAATCCCAGCCAACATAGGGCACAAGGCAGGAACCAATCCTGGGCAGGGTGCCAACCTACCTCAGGACACACACAAACACACCAAGCACACACTAGGGACAATTTGGAATCGCCAATCTACCTAACCTGCATGTCTTTGGACTATGGAAGGAAACCGAAGTGCCCCGAGGAAACCCACGCAGACACGGGGAGAACATGCAAACTCCACGCAGGGAGGACCCGGGAAGCAAACCCGGGTCTCCTAACTGCGAGGCAACAGCGTTACCACTGTGCCACCGTGCCGCCCATTACATGCTATACTGGAGAAATGTAAATTCCATTAACTCTCACTTCTATTTTTAGTAATAGAAGATTTAGTAATGGAATGGTAATGACTAGGAATCCCAAGCACTAAAGATTTCCAAAGCACTTCCAATAATACAATATAATACAATACAATTTATTTTTTTATATAGCCCAGAATCAAACAAGAAGTGCTGCAATGGGCTTTAACTGGCCCTGCCTTTTGACAGCCCCCCAGCCTTGACTCTCTAAGAAAACAAGGAAAAACTCTCAAAACAATAATGGAAGAAACTTTGGGAAAGGAAGTTCAAACAGAGACCCCTTTCCAGGTAGATTGGGCATGCAGTGGGTGTCAAAAAAAAGGGGGTCAATACAATACACCAAACAGAACAGAAGTAATCCTCAATAAAATATAACAGTGCAATAGAAATATTACAAGTACAGAGCAGAATTCAACAGTAGATGGTATCCCATAATACGATTTGGATTTCTTCAGAGTCCTGGAGACCTCGGCTATCAAGCTGACTCCCCCATTTGGCCATTCTACAGCTGAGTCAGTGATGGGCCAGCCAATCTGATGAAAGGACCCCTCTACCCGATGATTCCTGTGGTCCTCCATCAGGGATGACTTTACCTTAGGCATGCAAAACAACTTGGCAGGTGGGCAGTGGCACCAAGTGCCACATTTGAGTACCGTGAAGAGACACAGAATAGGTGAGGGTTAGTAACAAATTATTTTTATATAATTTTATTACTTATGTTTTAGTGCTGATGACTAACAACAGAGATTCAGTCTGTATAGTTAATCAGCAGCTCTAGTCAGGGTGTGCTAAACTGAAGTAGTGAGTCTTCAGCCGGGATTTGAAAGCTGAGACAGAAGGGGCATCTCTTATAGTAGCAGGCAGACCATTCCACAGTTTAGGGGTCCTGTAACTAAAAGCTTGACCTCCCATTGTTATTTTATTAATCCTTGGAATCATAAGCAGACCGGTATCTTGAGATCTTAATGTGTGCTCTGGTTTATAAGTCATGATAAGTTCAGACAAGTAAGCCACACCTTGGCCATTTAAGGCTTTATATGTTAAAAGGAGGATTTTGAAATCTGCCCTAAACTTAACTGGGAGCCAGTGTAAGGATTTAAGAACTGCAGTGATATGTTCGTATTTTCTTGATCTTGTGATAATTCTTGCAGCAGCATTTTGGATTAACTGGAAGCTGTATAAAGAACAATTTGAACATTCAGTGAACAACAAATTGAAGTAGTCAATCCTACTAGAGATAAATGTATGAATTAATTTCTCAGAATCCTGCTTATTTAAAAAAAAACCTTCATTTCCCAACATTTTTAAGATGGAAGAAACATGATTAGAAACAACTTTGTAATCTGCGCTTTAAATGACATGCCAGAATCAAAGATAACTCCTAGATTGCGGGCTGATTCAGTAAAATTAATGGTGATTTCAACTGAGTTAAATGATGACAAAATATTCTTGTGATCAGCGTCATTCCCTCCAATAGTTAACATCTCTATTTTATTGTTGTTTAAAGACAAGTAGTTCTCATCCATCCACTCCTTCAATTCACTAATGCAACTAATTAAAGACAACATTGGAGAAACTTCATTTGATCTAAATGAAAGATATAACTGGGTGTCATCTGCATATGAGTGAAAATTAACATTATGTATGCCCACTAGTGGTTGATTTCACCATCAACCCTAGCTAGTAATAAGGGGAACCCCTGCATCTTGATAAAATAAAAGATTAAGGCCCTGTCCGTATGGGCGTTCAAATCTTGAATGCGCTCTGAGCGACCTAGGTGCTTAAGTTGCAATGCCGTTTAATTCATCATAATTCAATATGTTGTTACATTTGCATTCATTTGCCTCAGGTCAATGTCTACCTGCAGCCCAGATTGTAGTTTTACCTGTGGGGAGCAGTTGTCAGGCAGTCCATAGTGTTTTTAACCTGTAGGGTTTAAGGATCATCCTTCATTAGATTCATGAATAATGGATCAGTTGGCTTTATTAGACCTGAACCTTGACTCCCTTGTGTTAAAAATCCTCCTGATATGGCAATGTAGGCATTGAAAATATTGCGAGTGAAAAAGAGAAGCTTTTGTGTCATCTATGAAGAAATGTGACGATTTCCACATAAGTTCTTCAAATAGTGTCAGATGTCAGTTACGAGTTTTGATTGCTAGCGCAGCTGGTACAGCACCATATTATATGCCAGTCAACCAATATGTGAGTCAGCGTTATCCCTGAAGAGAGGCTACTTGTCACCTTTAGATTAGCAATATATAAGCAGTACTCATGCATAAACTCACACATCGGCATTAATAATCCATAGTAGTTAAAGTTACGTCATTAGCACAAACCTAGAAACTGTTTCAAATTCTCCATTATTATCATTATTTTGTTGATAATGTGTGTGTGTGGGTGTGTGCACGTATATATACATGTAATCATGGGACATATCCACTTCTCCATAACATTAAATGAACAACATGTAGTCACATTACAGACATTTTCTTTGTGCTCATCAGGATTTTGGCAGAAATTGACTCCAAGAAAAAGCTGCATGTGACGTTTTTTGAATGCGCATCCAGCTGAACACAAGTATGGCCCATTTGGATGGTCTGATTTGCTGTAATGAGCAGAAAAACGCTCAGCATTTGATCCACGCTCACCTGATGCTACAGATGGCAGAAAAATGCTCAATTCAGACCTTCGTGTGGACAGGGCCTCATTCTTCACAAAAAAGCATTTCAATCATAATGAATCTCTGTGGAGTAGAAAGGCATGAAAGTAATCCAAATCAAATCACTATGTAACACAATTTTTGTTCCTGGCTTCCAAGAGTTATATTTCAACTGCTTATGTCTAAAGCCTATGGAAAAACGACTACATTCAGCACAAACTTTGATTTTATGACCACAGCCCAGAAAATTTCGTATTTATAGTGACAAAACAAGGGAATTTTTATCTTTTCGTTCATGCGGTCTGATAAAGAAACAACACTTGCATGGTAAATAGACAAAGACAGTCAAAACCACTCAAAAAGGTTCAGAAATGAGTAGGTGTTCTAGATTTGCGACTGTACTGCAAATCACTTTCTCGAAGAAGCCCCCAAATGTAGTCCCCCATCATGTTTTCGTTATACTGTCCTTGGTAACGACGTTCAAAGTCCAGTATATCCTGATGAAAGCGCTCGCCTTGCTCCTCTGAGTAAGCTCCCATGTTCTCCTTGAATTTGTCAAGATGAGCATCAAGGATATGGACTTTGAGAGACATTCTGCATGCCATTTTGGCGTAATTCTTTATGAGAGTCCGAACCAACTGCACATTGTTTTCAGCCTTGTGATTACCCAGGAAGCCGTGAACCACTGCAATGAAACTGTTCCAAGCCATTTTCTCCATCCTGTTCAGCAGCTTGGTGAATTCGTCACATTCTATGATCTTCTTGATCTGCGGTCCGACGAAGATACCTGCCTTGACCTTTGCCTCGGACAGCTTTGGAAAGAGATCTTGGAGGTACTTGAAAGCTGCTGACTCCTTGTCAAGAGCCGTGACAAATTGCTTGATGAGGCCTAACTTGATGTGCAGTGGTGGTATCAGCACCTTCTGAGGTTCTATCAGTGGCTCCCACTTGACGTTGCTCTTCCCCACAGAGAACTCGGTCCGCTGTGGCCAGTCCTTTCTGTGATAGTGCGCCTTAGTGTCACGGCTGTCCCAGAGGCAAAGGAAACAAGGAAATTTTGTGAAACCGCCTTGAAGGCCCATCAGAAATGACACCAATTTGAAGTCTCCAAATGACCTCCCATCCATAGTCGTCATACTTCAAGGCACTCAGCAACATCTTGACACTGATGTAGTCCTCTTTGAGATGCACAGTGTGAGCCATAGGGAGAGTCGGGTAGTTGTTTCCGTTGTGAAGCAGCACGGCTTTGAGGCTCCGGGATGAACTGTCTATGAATAGGCGCCATTCACTTGGGTTACAGGTGATACCTATAGCCTTGAATAGACCGGCCACATTGTTGCAGAAGCACAGCCCATCTTGCCGACTGAAGAAGTTGGAAAATGTTTGGTGACGCTTTCTCTGATTTGTGACTTGCACGCTTTCATCCAACAAGTTCCACTGCATGAGCCTGGATGTCAAAAGCTCAGCATTGGACTTGGTAAGACCAAGGTCTCTGATCAGATCGTGGACGTCTTTCTGGTTAGGGAAGTATGGCCTTCTCTCCTCAGCCGCATCTGTGAAACCGCAATCTGGATCTGCAATATCTTCCTCGCTGTCTGACTTGCTGCTGTCTCCTGAAGATGGCTGATCCCTCTTTGGAGGAGTGGGAATGGGCAGCTCGGGGCAGTGTGGTACTGGGGCAATGGAAGAAGGAATGTCTGGATAAACGATTTGAGGCGCATTCTTGCCAGTGCAACGTTTGGTAGGATCCACCATGCAGAAGTAGCAGTTGCTTGAGTGGTCAGTCGGTTGCCGCCAAATTCGCGGGATAGCAAACTTCATGGGTCTCTTTTCTCCCCTGTACCAACCTTCAAGAGTTTTCTTGCAATATTCGCATGTGAAATGAGGTGCCCAGGGCTTGTCTTGATCCCCGACAGGCATGTCGAAGTATGCCTTGTAGGCTTCGCACATCTTACGACATGCTTTCACGGAATACTTTCTCGCTCTTGTCTTTATAAATTGTCCACAGACGTAGCAAAATGCATCTGCTGGGTGCAAGCAACCTCTTGATGCCATCTAAATCAAATCAAAAAAATAACATAAACCGAATTGTTGGTTCGAGTCACCTGTGCTTCTATACTTGCATGACTGCTATTGGACAGTCCGAGAACGTTCTAGAAAGCTCTAAAAGTTTCTTGAAAGTTCTAAATAATTCCGGAAAATTCTAGAAACTTTTGGACAATTCTAACAGTTCAAGAATATTCTAGAAGACTACTCAGTATTGAATGCGAATCGAGAATTTTCTCGAAAACAGACAAATTGAAAAATATCATTGTCCTGATCACAAAAGCAAAGTTTTTGTGGAACAACAGCTATTTTCTATTATTTTTAGGCATAATGGGTTAGGAAAACACACTTTGTACCCAGGAACAAAATAAAAATAAATATTTGTTACATAGTGATATGTTCCGATACAGATTGCCAGGTCAAAATACAAAGAAGAAAATCAAACAAATTACAGATCCAATAATTCACAGAAATCACAACGAACACAAGTACAATCATCAACTCCCTAAAGTATTCACAATGAACTGCCAGGAACTCTGGAACACCCCCCTGATTTATATTGTGTTCCTGGCGATGACTGACAGGTGGCCCCGCCTCTTTGGGAACCCGCCACAAAACACATGGAACATAACAAAGGCACCTCATATACATTCACAAAACTGAAAATAAAAAATGTGTTCTGCCGAAACAGAATGAATTTTACTTCTGAGTCAGAAGAGGAAGCAAAAAACAAAACAGACAAAGCACCAGCATAACAACCAAAGAGTCAAGCAGATCTTTCACCAAGCCTGAAACGTGAGCCAAGATTCAGATTCATAAACTAGAAAGAAAGTCAGAAAATTTAGAATGAGAATTATGAGCAGTGTACGTTAATTCTTTTTAGATTTACCCAAACACAGATTCCCAAACGACACATAAATGACCTTTTTATCGGGTTCTTCAAGTAACATCACATAAGCACATTTCCTGGGATTTCTGGCAACAGACAATGTGAAAATAACAGCAATGGTGCCGCCAGTAAATATTCAAAATGATGCTACAAAATTATAACTTAATTGGGAGCCAAGATAGGATGAAATAACTGTTGGAATCACATCCCTTGACTTCAAAACCTCCAGAACAGCCGCCAAGAAGTCCTGGAAACTTCTCAGGAAAGCACAAAAACATTTATAAACAACACCGTTTATTATTATAGAAAGATGCATATAATAAATATAAAATCAACGCTTGCAACATAGATGAATCAAAAACTGAACCAATGAGACACAAAACGTAAATTTGGAACAAATTCAAGGAATAACCCTGGCTTAGACATGACAAGAACAAGCTAAAGTACATCCTGCTTCTGTAGTACAGCTTCAAAGATTTATAGATTTACAACTGACAAAGAACATGTGTTTAACACAAAAAACATCCTTGTTGTCAGTACTATACCCCAAAATGTTAAATGCTTGGAAGCAATAAATACTAAAAGTTAATTAACACCTTTCTCTCAAGCTTGGTCATAAAGTGACTAAAGGAGTTCAAAATGTTTATACATCATAAATCAGATCTCTGTTTTGAAGTAGATGCTGAGGTTTCTCTTATTGGAGTTGAAGCTCTACCTTCTCAGCCTTTTTCTCAAAAATCGCATTCTAAAACATTTGCAGTAGCCATAAGGTACTCAGATTCACACTATCTTAAAATGATGATTTGTTTATTTTATTTAGGGGGTCCCATGAACATGCACAGCCTCAACTCAGCTCTCACATTCACACAAAGATACGTAATACAGCGAGTAAAAGAGACAAACAAAATAGAAAGGTTTGGGGGAATCCACCCTGTGTAGTGTAGGCAAAACAGCAAAATTAAGAACGTAATATTGAGTAATCCCAATGGACTGAGTCAAACAGTGACTGAAGTGGAGGGTGGAATGATCGGTCTTATAGGAGCTAAGCAGGAAGAGGTGGGTTCTAGTCAGAAGTGAGGTCTGTAGGAGGACGTTGTCGGGCAACGGAAGTGGGTGGCGCTCTAGCTTGGCTTCCCTTCTGGTGATCTGTGGAAGAGAGAGAAAATTCATCAACCCTTAACTCTGCATCTTATCCCCAGTTAAGCCCTTAGACTGCCTCCCATGCATGTGTGTGTGACAAGCAGCTCAAATAAATCAATGATTAAGAATGTATTGGATAAATAATGAAAATAATCAAAAATAATGTATACACAAAATCCCAGTCTAATAACTCCAATATAATGGTAAGAACAAAGACAGAAAATAAACTCTATAATACAATGAACACTCATGGCAAAGGTTCACAGTCTGGTACAACAAGTGTACATGATGGAGAATAATGAAAGAGAAGTGAACAGCTTCCTTGATGTTATTTAAATTTTGTCTAACCATGATGTCAATGCTGCGGTGGGTTGGCACCCTGCCCGGGATTGGTTCCTGCCTTGTGCCCTGTGTTGGCTGGGATTGGCTCCAGCAGAACCCCGTGACCCTGTGTTCGGATTCAACGGGTTGTACAATGGATGGATGGATGGATGGATGATGTCAATGTAAATGGAGATTTGTAGAAGTTGGGAACACTCCCCAAAGGAAGACATTTCCCAGCCAAAATGAAATCACATGAACAAGAAGACCCAGGACAAGAATATAAATCTAGAGGAAATACTAAAATACAATGGATGGTAGTATCTGTAATCCATTTGTGGGGTGAAGCATTGCAAGAAAAAGAGAATTCCAACATAATCTTATGGGTCACTTTAAAATTCTACACCATACCTTTTTTTCCCAGTAAACCATGCAGCATCACCTGGAGCTACCCAATGTAGTAGTACTCCTGGGCCTGCTGGGATTTGCAGTCCATACAAGTAATGCTGCTACATTCCATGTTCCCAGACCTTTGTATACGGCCAAACCAAGGCTTCGGGTTGGCAATGTTGATAATGTCTACTTTTCTAATTCCCGGCAATCCCAAATAAAAAGGAATAGGTCATCTGACTTTTCTTTCGCAAAATGGTGGCTAGGCTAAAGCATTTAAGAATCAGTTTATCAGTAAATTTATCTGAGGCCTTGGTGAGGGGTTGCATTCTGACCCAGACATCCCCACCAGCTGAACAGGCTTGTGTCTCCAGTTATATGACTGAGATTATCTGGAATAGGCTACCATCAGCCTCTCATACTCCTTGCTGTATGATATTATGGGTGGTTTGCAGTTGCATATGTAAAGGGTTGGTTGACTGGAGCCAACGATAAAGTCTTCTTCGGAGTGTCAAAAAAGTCTTGGGCCACCTGCATCCACTTCCAAGGGAACCCCATTCCTCAGCAGCAGAAGAAACAAAGCTGTGATGTCAGCAAACCTCTGAATGAACTTGTGGACCCACCCTTCCATCCCCAAGATGTGTTGGAGACTTTTTTCCTCCTGGAGAACGATAGGGCCTAATGGACCTGATTTTCTTTGGGTCCACGTGGACTCCATCTGTTGACAAGCTACGTCAGATGGTCTTGG
Source organism: Erpetoichthys calabaricus (assembly GCF_900747795.2). Lineage (NCBI taxonomy): Eukaryota > Metazoa > Chordata > Cladistia > Polypteriformes > Polypteridae > Erpetoichthys > Erpetoichthys calabaricus. The sequence continues at coordinate 26,015,905 of NC_041395.2, forward strand.
AACAATTTACACTTCATTAAACTGAAAGTGAGATGAACTTTGTGAATTCATTGGAAGACATTTCCTGGATCCTTCACATGTTGTTGCACAGATGGTGAGAACATGAGGATGTCATCTATGTACACAAAGTAGGTCTTCCCAATGAGCCCTTGGAAAATCTGTTCCATCAGCTTTTGAAGTGATGCCCTGACATTTTTTAGGTGAAAAGGCATCACTTACGCTGGAAAAGTCCTTTTAGGATGATAATGGCCGACTTCTTTTTATTGTCCCTCCAACCTTCCAATACCCAGACTTTAGATCCAGGTAGCTGAACACCGTTGCCTCATGCAGAGACTCTAGGATGTCATGAACGAGTAGCATGGGGTGGGTGTCAAAGTAAGTCCTCTTGTTCAGCTCTCCATAATTGAGGCAAAATCTGGCTTTTATACAAGCACCATGGGACTAGCCCATGGCAAAGTAGAAGGCTTGATCACCCCTTCCACCAACACCTAGTCAACCACTCCTTCATTACCCTTCTTTTAGGAGGTAACACTCTATAGGCTCTGTGGTGACACAACACATTTGGTCGACTTAGTTTGTCCATCTACGCCAAGGGCCACCTCCTAATCAAGGGCTAAACGAGCTCCGGCTCTTCAAGAATTGTCTTCTTTACTGAGCTTAACTCGTCAGCCACTTGCGCGAATTAGTAATGCAAGTTAGGCCAAACCAGATCGCTCTGAGCCTTCCTCCCAAACCAATGCACATCACAACCCTCCACCCCTCAGCCCCCTGTACTTTCTCTTTTTATTTCTACTCCTGTTTTCCTAAAACAGATCACTATGAATAACAACAACAACAACAACAAAAAAAACATTTTATTAAATTCAAGTACCAGAAATGGATACACAAAGGAAAAAACATCCATGCATCTGCTCATTTTCTGAATCAGCTTTATCCATTACAGTTGCAAGCCTGGAATCAACCCTGATCAGGATTTCAGTCTGTCACAAGACCTACGTATGTTCTTAATTTAACTGAAAACAGACAATTTTAGAGTAAAATAGTAAGTTGCTTTAACTTGCAACATATGAGTTAACTGGAGCACCTGGAAAACGTACATGGACACCACAAGAGGATTTAAACTATTATGACCATTCCAGCTGACTTTTTCTCAGCTCTCATTTTCTTTCTCTTTCTCTCCGTCTTTCTTTAGCTTTGAAGTTCTCTACCTCTCTGGTAATGAGCCTTTCTTCCAATTTGTATAATATACAGTATTTGCTCATTTATTCTGGTTCATTTCTTTCATTATTAAAATTATTTTTGTTATTGTTCTAAAATTTCATTGTAAGAGCCATTTGTTAGTTAGTAAGGTTATGATAAAATCAATGTGATTTTCTTAGTTATGTTTGCCTAAATATATTAGAGCAAAGACAATGGGAGGTTCTGTTATAACCTACACAAGCTAAACTATAAAAGGAATGTTCTAATTATTTCTTGTACGTCTTACTACAGATTAGACCCAGTTTGTGGTGTGCCTTGCAATTGGTAAGGCATGGAGGGCAAACAGTTTCAAACGTACTGAAGGTATTAAGTGAAACCTACAGTATGTATGCCATAGAGAAATAACACAACTAATTCTTGAAGGTAACTGAAGTTTAATAAGAAAAAGTTAGGACTGTAGAAGAAACCTTTTTTCTCTTTTTTCCTTTTCCTCTATGTGTGTAATAACATTGTGATTTCTTTGTAATTTGTTCCTTTTTTAAATTTTCACTAAACTTTTGAAATTAACTTTATTGGACTGATGAGTTTCTTTTATTACGTGCTAGACTCATGCTGTATCCTACCTTGTCAACTCAGTAACTGCTCGATTTTGGGAACCTGGAAAAGATGCAGCTACATGATACTTTAGTATCACCATCACAGTGACATTTTGTGTTTGTCTTTTTTTGTGATCAAATGTTTACTGAAGTTAAAGAAGAAAAAAGCAAACATGAAAATTGATATGTTAAAAATTAACAATCGAGATAATTAGTAAAATGACCTGCCATACCTAATCCCACCCAAAACATCCTGGTAAAAAGGTCCTCAGAGGATCAAAAGTCACTGATGTCTGTGAAGACAAGGGAGAATAAAAGACTCAGTGAAAAAGACAAACTAAAAAAAGGTAACAACTAGTTTCCAACCAAATGCACAGGACATTGCCAGTCATCGGTATTACACCCAAATGAGCCATTGATCGACACCTCTGAAAATTCATGCGAAACAAAAGAAAAACAATTTCCAGAAATTTACAAGTGAGTAAAAATCCCCCGAAAAAGTCTCTGCTGAATAAAAGGGAGGGTAAGAGCAGAATCTTTTCAAATTCTGACCGGTACTTCACAGTGTTGAGAGGGTGAACACTTAAGTAAGGGATGTTCTACTGAGGATATACGATTAAGACTCGCCTAAGACACAACTCAAGATTGGCAGCCTCAGTAGGAATCCTGAAAAATGAGTGAGAAACACAGGCAGTACTAGAAGAAAGCAATGTAATTATACCAAGAAAATCATGAATCAATGGTGCAAATGATGTTAAAGGAGACCAATACACAATAGGTCTCTCACCTGGTATGAATTGCCATGAGTGACTTGAATGAAGTTATTGTTCTCAACACTGATACCATCCAAGTAACAACATGGAGTGTTCAAACCTTATATAAAGCTGGTAAACTAAAAAAGGTGAAGAAATGAGTAACAAGATTAAACATTGACATACTGGGTATGAGAGAAACAAGATGGCCTAGAGGAGGAAAGATAATCATAGACAACATGACTTTCAAATATGTAGATGACAACAAGTATGAAAAGGGAGTGGGAATCCCATTGGATGACAGATTACCAAAATGTTCAGAACAATATTGGCCAGTATCTCACAGAATGATGCTTGTGAAATTAGGTGGACCGATTAATATGGCAACAACCCAAGTTGTATGCACCGACCACAGATTGTAACGAGAGGACATTTTACGCAGATTTAGACCAATGTAAATCTCATAAATATGCATAGTCATGGGAGACTTGAATGGGAAAATTGCAAAATGGTAGAAAAGGAGAAATACTAGGACCATATGGTCTAGGGTTGAGGAATGAAAGAGGTGATCGAGTGATGTGAAGCAAAAGAACAAGTGGCAATGAATACATGGTTCCTTGATGTATTGTGGACATGGAAGAGCCCAGGAGATCAAGCATGGAACCAGATGGACTATCTTTTTAAAACTAAATCAAGAATTTTGATTGTCTCAGTTGTTGGACTTCACACCTTCTCTTATGCTTGGCAGAATTGCCAGCATCACTACTTTTGAATTTTGGGGCCATGTTAAGCTAACGCAAAAATTATATTTTTAATGGTACAGCGAGCATGGATAAAGTTTACACCACGGCTGCTGTAGCGTGACTAACAGTGAGAGGGAGGCTGGCTGGGTGGCTGGAGCGGATGATGGATAAAGCAGCGGACAACGCAATCCTTCATGCCAGATCCAGTTTGACAATGTTCAGGCAAAGCAAGCACGTGGTTAACTCAATATTATGAATTTTTAGTTTTTGCATTTATTTTAAATTACAATTTTCAAAGCACAGTTAATTGAAACTGTGGTTGGAGAATCAGTGGTTGAGGGGGGAACACTATATATGAATGCTACTGGGAGTTTGTCTTTTTAACCAGCATCACCATTTTGTGACTTTATTTTCCTGCCAATAGCCATATTATGAGGGGTGTTCAAAAGGTTTCCACACTATTTTTTAACTCTATTTAATAAGAATTTAAGAATGGACAGGTTGACAGATGAGATTAGACAGGAGTCCCCGTGGACTATGATGTTTGCTGATGACATTGTGATCTGTAGCGAGAGTAGGGAACAGGTTGAGAAGGCCCTGGAGAGGTGAAGATATGCTCTAGAGAGGAGAGGAATGAAGGTCAGTAGGAACAAGACAGAATACATGTGTGTGAATGAGATGAAGGTCAGTGGAATGGTGAGGATGATGAAGGGATTAGAGTTGGCGAAAGTGGATGAGTTTAAATACTTGGGATGAACAGTACAGACTAATGGGGATTGTGGAAGAGAGGTGAAAAAGAGATTGCAGGCAGGGTGGAGTGGGTGGAGAAGAGTGTCAGGAGTAATTTGTGACAGACGGGTATCAGCAAGAGTGGATGGGAAGGTCTACAGGAGGGTAGTGAGACCAGCTATGTTATATGGTCTAGAGACGGTGGCACTGATCAGAAAGCAGGAGACCGAGCTGGAGGTGGCAGAGTTAAAGATGTTAAGATTTGCATTGGGCGTGACAAGGATGGACAGGACTAGAAATGAGGACATTAGAGGGTCGGCTCAAATTGGACAGTTGGAAAACAAAGTCAGAGAGGCGAGATTGCGTTGGTTTGGAAATGTGCAAAGGAGAGATGCTGGGTATATTGGGAGAAGTATGTTAAGGATTGAGCTGCCAGGCAAGAGGAAAATAAGAAGGCCTAAGAGAAAGTTTATGGATGTGGTGAGAGAAGACATGCAGGTCATGAGTGTGACAGAACAAGATGCAGAGGACAGAAAGATATGGAAGAAGATGATCCGCTGTGGCAACCCCTAACGGGAGCAGCCGAAAGTAAGAAGAAGATTTATTAAGAATTTCAAAAACAAATTACATCACTTTTCCACATAGTCACCTTCATTTGCGATGCAATTTTCCCAGCGTCGTATCAACTTTTTAATGCCCAATTACCATATATACTTGCATTTAAGTTCTCCCGCAGATAAGTAAGGACTTGATTTTACCATTTAATTTCCAGTATTTTATAATGTTAGTCGTATAAGTTGAATGCGGAAAACTCATGCTATTGGTCCATGAGATTATCATATTGTATCGGCCGACCACTTTACCCAGACCGGCAACTACACTACTAAGACTATTCTATTGCCTTGGCAAACCTGCCAATATCAAGCTGTACTCCTTACAAACAGTCCTTTTTCCCCCAAACGACGAAATAACAGACACTACAAGTCAGAAATGTAAAATCAAGAGCAGATATATTGACAGTGGATAAATCTATATATACAGACACAAAGGCCGACAAATACTCAATACTATATATGTGCACACAATTCATCACTATCCCAAAGACACCAGTGAATGATTTTATATATATATATATATATATATATATATATATATATATATATATATATATATATATATATATATATATATATATTATTTATATGAACACACGAATATACAATAATAATATTTACAAAAACTTAAGCAATAAATGAATAAACATGGAACACAAACACAGATTAATGATAAACGGCAGTTAACCTAATAAAGTTGAATATTGGCTGAAGTGACATTTTGCTTCTTCCCGAAAATAAAAAACGACCTCACGGTGTAAGTCCTCTGCAACGGCTGATAGGAATTCAAGCCCCGGGTTTTTTTTTTCTGCACTGGTTGTTGTGATGATCATCCGGATACTGAAAAAGCAAGCAGTGGAATTGCACAATGAACGGAAGTGATGAGTTGGAAAATTAATGCGTGAAATGGCTCCTTTCTTCTCTCGATCTCCTTCCCCTCTCCTCACCTCCCTCTTCTTTTCCGCTCCTCTTGTTTAAAAACTGAATGTCCCGGATGTAATTGGTTGAGTAAATAGGAAATTCCTGTCTTGGGGTTGCGGTCTCCCATCATTGTTTTTCCAAGTTTGACTTACAGGGACAACATTTACTTACATGCACAAACGGGACGATGAAAACAAAACGCAACTCAGCACAGACACAAAAAAATACTGATTATTATGTAGCCCCGCTACAGTATGCTAATGCCCACCTGAGAGAGTAACCACGGAGCACACTGCGTTTCTTTTCCATGTATTGTGCCTACGTGACCACACAGTAATACCCGAACTATTCTGAAGCAACGTTTGCACTGATTTGTATCTCACACCCTCGTACAGCTTTATCATAAGAGCATCCCTTATCTACGATGGAGCGTTCGATCAGAAGAAAATATGAAGCTGGTTTTAAATTAAACGTCGTTGAAGTAGCGAAAGAAATTGGTAACTGCGGTGCTGCAACAAAATTCAATGTGTCTGAGAAACTGATGTGAGATTGGAGGAAGCAAGAAGATGTAAAAAAAAATGTAACGTACAAGTCGGGGTCTGATGTTATGATCAATTTTTCAGGTTTCAAGACCCGACTTATACACGAGTATGTACGGTACTACTCCTCCCGCCTTCACCATTTCCAATGAAAATGTAAAAGTGTGGAAACTTTTTGAACGTCCCTCATATTGGTGGTCATGATGCCTGTTGCCAGTTACGTGCTTGTGGTGTGCCTGTTGAATTTTGGTTGTGGCTTTGGCTTCTGGTATTAGGCAGATTAGGAATCATGGTTTTCACCTTTGCTTTGTCTATTGATGCCTCATTATAAAATTTGCAAATCCTTCTGAAAACATGTTTTTACATTATTACTGTAGGTTATTGAGGGTAGATTGATGGGTAAAAATGACAACTGTATCTATTAAAAATTCAATTTTCAACACAGTGAAGTGTGCAGAAAGTGAAGCGGTCTAAATACTTTCTGAATTCACTGTATATCTCTTCCATATAGCAGAGTGAAACATGAAAGTTCCATGACTTCATCGGGAAAGGGCATAAATATAGCTGTCCTCTTATTGTAACTTAGGTCAGCCTAAAGACGAACTAAAATATGAATTGTTTCTTCTTCAAGAGGCTGCCTTCTTTCCCAGGAGTATGGAGGCCATTTATTCTACTTGGAAAACTGAACTAAATAAACATTAATTTAATCTGAGTTCAAGAGGTCGCCAAATATTTATACTGACATAATAATGAAATTGGTGTTAAAAGAATGTTTCTTTTCTTTCTGTCTTTTTAAAATTTTGTCTGTAGGGAGCATATATAGGCCTACTGACCTTCTTTTCCTACCGAACCACCATACATTGGCTTTCAACATTATCCAAGCCATTTTAAGTTCATCTTTTTCCCTTCATGTTTTCCAAATAGTTTCCATGTTGGTCATTTTTTCTTTATCCTACTCCATTTTTCTGTCTTTTTTGTTTTTTCCGTTTAATAATGTTCAATTCTTATACTTTCCCAAACACACTATATTTGTGGGGATGCATGAGTCACATGTTTTGAATTCACTTCTCTTCACAAATTTGTTCTTAAAGATGTCTGAATGTCAAGCAACAACAACATTGCAACCTGATGAATAAACACAGGCGATACAAATTAAACTTTCAATGACAAAATATGGGGCAGCATGGTGGCATAGTGGTAGAGCTGCTCCCTCCTAGTAAGGAGACCAGAGTTTGTGTCCCAGGTTTCCTCTGCATGGATTTTGAATGTTCTCCCTGTGTCTGCATGGGTTTGCTTCATTTGCTCTGCCTTCCTCCCACTGTCCAAAGAGTTGCAGGTTGGATGAATTAGCAACACTAAATCGGCCCTCGTGTGAGTGTGTGTGGTCACCCTGCTATCAACTGGCACCCTGCCGGGGGTTGCTCCTGCCTTGTGCCCTGTACTAAATAGTGCAATCCCCCACTGCGACTCTGGTCTTGATTAAATGGAGTACAACATAACATAACAAAATATAAACCTACTTTATACTCTTTCATATGATGGGGAGAAAGTGAAGTAAAAATAAGTCTTACATATGAGTTCACACTTCTCTGACCTCTCACAGGAGCTCTCAGCCATGTGTCGCTCCAGGCCTAACCAGTCTCTCCTTGCTTGTGCCCTGCTCCTCTCTCACTAGGCATCTCAGTTTTAATCCCATACTACTCCACACTATCACAGGGACAATTTAGGTTGTTTGGGCCGAGGCTCCCTTCTCTCACTGAGCCACTCAGGCAGTGTTACTCGTCTACTGCTCCCTTCTTTCACCGTGATACTCAGGCTTGGTCATACATGGCTCCTCTGTTTCTAAAAGATTCTTAGTGCCATGCTAGCTCCATCTGCTAAGGGTGGCATTTGTACTGCAGGAATAAAAATAAAGAGATAAAGAGTCTAACTCATTACTGTAACTTACTGCATGGTATGTAAGCTGCAGAGGATTCACTTTATACACACTTTATTGTGCTGTAGATTTAATTTAAATGAGTAAATTGGCCAACCATTGATGTAAGATTTCATGTGTAGATAGATAGATAGATAGATAGATAGATAGATAGATAGATAGATAGATAGATAGAGAGAGAGAGAGAGAGAGAGAGAGAGAGAGAGAGAGAGAGAGAGATAGTGTGATGGACAGCCGGCGTTTCAGTCTGGCCGGGACGTCCCTAAACAGAACGAAGGAGGAAGAGCAGGCTTTTTAGGGCACTGCATCTCCCGGGACGCTAGGTGGCAGCTCCCCGGACGGCAACAGTTCCCTGGATTCCCTCAAAGCATCCTGGCACATGGAGTCCATTTCCTCAACCCTGTTGGGTGCCATGGGTGCTGCCAGGGGGAGCTCACAAAGAACCTGGGGACTCCTACTATTACGACAACCCAGAAGTACTTTGGAGTCACGAGAACGGAAGCCCGCAGTACTTCCGGGCTACTTGAAGGATGATGTGGCGTTTGACCCGGAGAAGGAAAACTTCCGGGTCATGGACTGTTTAAAGGACTGGTCAAAACCCAGCAAAGAGAGATGGGTGGTAGAGTGATGGAGCTGCTGGGAAGAGTGGAGGATTAATTATTGTATTGATTATTGTTTATTATTATAAGTATTGGAGACTTTTGGAGTGTGTGGTGCTTTGTGCACTGTATTGAAGAATTTATTAAAGAAATCTTCCTGGTGCTTTTAAACGTGTGTCTTGGACATGCGTCTGGTGGGGTTAGCAGAGTAACAGTGCCTCTAGCGTCCTAGATAGATAGATAGATAGATAGATAGATAGATAGATAGATAGATAGATAGATAGATAGATAGATAGATAGATAGATAGATAGATAGATAGATAGATAGATAGATAGATAGATAATGAAGAGAACAGCAGACAGGCCTGTTCCCTGTGGTGCTCCAGTGTCACTCACATCCTTATCAGAGACACAGTCCTTCCTGCAGTCTGCCCCACAGATACTCCATCATCAAGTCACCACAGGCTCATCCACCTTCATGTCTCTGAGTTTACCTCTTAACAGGAATGGCTGGATGGTACTGAAGACACTGGAGAAATCAAACAACATTATCCTCAAGGTGCTGTCAGCTTTGTCCAGGTGAGAATAAGTCTTGTGGCACAGAGTGATAATTGCATTCTCCACTGCACTCTTTGTCCGATAGGCACACTGCAGATATTTTAAAAAATCTAAAAAGCAGATCAGATACAGTGGTAGCAGTGAGGTAAATAAAGGGAAATACACGAAAGGAGCAAATATTCAGACTTCAAGGAAAGAGCAGTTGTCGTAAAGTAGTGGAAGAATTGACACTTTAAAGTGAAATGAAAGGTGATCGAAACTAGGAACAGTTTAATGAAAAACATTATTACAAAATATTACTAAAGAAAAGCTACACTTTGGAATGTTTATCATTAAGTATAGCATGAGATGTTTGTTTATCTGAAATTAACCTAACATAGAATAAGATAATGTAAAAAAGACATTCTCAGTCCACTCAGTACATTTCAATGCGAGTTAACTCTTTTAGCACACCACTGCTTCTATGCAGAATGTGGAGCCTTGAGATGTTGGCCAAGTGATTCCCTAGTGTGTGCTAGGGGTTTTACACACTTTGACACACACACAGTTTTTAAAAATACTCAGTGAATGGAAAATATGAGTTATTTACAAAAAGCATTTTGATGTCACTGTTACCTTTTAAGGCATAACAAAACAAACTCTAGCTTAGTCAATGCACTTGCTTCAATTTTCCATGCTATTTTTCTTCTTTTGAGAACTGGTTGGTACATTCTTTTTTATTTTTATATCATTATTATTATTATTACTTTTTTAGCTGTGTGAATTGAGAGGCAGTAAACGGAGGAAAAATAAACAAGCATAGACATATTGCTTTATATAAGCAATGAAGAGGTGACAGAACGCATGACAAAGGAATACAGAAGTATTTTGATGAATTCATAACATATTTATTGGGATAAAAAAATATATACTGTATATATAGAAATTTACAAGGTTCCCCCCTCACGGCCCTCCATTTAGTACACAAGTACCTCTGATTATTCACACAGATTACCCATGGAAAGCAGCTGGAGATTTTGCCAAATCATTTCAGGAGCACAAACCTAGAAAGAATATATATTTAATGTATATACTCATTTACAAAGTCTTATATGCAGCATTTATTTGTCAGTATAGTTCAGTATATTGTGAACACTTTGATCATCACCAATAATTAAAAATTTCCATCTTAGAAATTCTACAAATATATCACATCCTGGTCAGAAGATATTCATGTATCCCTCAGGCTAATAACAGAAGTACAATACGCACCACAGGTAGATAGATAGATAGATAGATAGATAGATAGATAGATAGATAGATAGATAGATAGATAGATAGATAGATTTGAATAGTGAGAAAACAGCTATATAAATGTAAAGAATTATTATTATTATTATTATTATTATGAAAGGCACTATATAATAGAATTTCAAACGTCTTGGGTAACAAACCAGGAACCCTGCCTTTAGACACGGCCATGGCGATTACTGCCAAAGCTGCATCTTAACAGTAAAAAACTATAAAAAAACAAAAAACAATTCTAAGACAAATCTCTAAGAAAAAAAAACAAATAAGAGAAAGCAAACAGAGAAAATTAAGAGACTTACACAGAGACACCCATCGGCTTCCCACGACTTGAACACATCCACCCCAGACAGAACTAATCGAGCAACACACAGACAGCAAGATAGATAGATAGATAGATAGATAGATAGATAGATAGATAGATAGATAGATAGATAGATAGATAGATAGATAGATAGATAGATAGATAGATAGATATTTTTTTTTTTTAAAGTAACCTTTATTGTAAGCAGCAACAAAAACATTAACAAAACAATATACACAGTCAATTTACATAAAAACCAAGCGTCATAATAAACAAAAGAGCCATACATCTGACCCCTGCTACTCCCTCTTTACACTCCTCCTACTCCGCACATTAATAAGAACTTTAACAGTTAATAATTCATTATGACACAAAGACCACCTGTACTCCCCCTTTACACTCCTCCTACTCCGCACAATAATAACTACATGATGTTGATGCCCACCATTACTTTTTGTTAGTCCCAGTTGAACACCAGTTCACCCCCCTCCACAGCACACAGTACCTGTCGTGTCCCCCACATGTCGCTAAACATTTCTAAATTGTTTGTTAATTTATGGTACATGAAATCGAGTTTCAGTCTACTTTTAATTAAAACTTTGAAGAGCAGCAGAGCGTCAGTCCCCATGAGGTTCTTCTCTTTGTTTCTCCTTGTTTTTAAAATTGCTAACTTGGCTTGTCCTAAGAGGAAGTTTCCAATAACACATTTATTCTTATTGTTTTGGTAATAATTAATACCAAAGATAAAACAAATATTTGAGAACTTAAAACCAAATCCACCAAGAAGAAAGTCCAAGAACAGGAACAACGGCTTCAGCCGTTCACAGTGAATGAATAGATGAAAAATGGTTTCTCTCACAGTACAGAACAGGCACTGGTCAGTCTCTGAAACTTTAATCGTAAACAGAAACGAGTTTGTGGCTAAGGCCGAGTGTGTTATCCTCCACTGCAGATCTCCAAGTCTTTTCTGCAATGGCAGTTTATAATAAGCTCTCCATGAAGGGGTGATGTTCTCAGAGACCTGCAGTTCCTTCCTCCATAGTGTGTCTGGTAACTCCTTCATTAGATTATAAAATGTCACTTTGACACACAGTTTATACAGTTCTTTTTTGGTAAACAGTTTAAAGTCTTTCTCGACTAGAGTACCAAAACGGAGAAGGTGCCCAGGCCTGTCAGTGTGGTCAGATACATTTGGCCTCACGATAATGGCAGGCGATGCCATCTCTACCTCTAGTGTGCCCTCACCTTTGAAATATTCGGCACACACAGAACTCATGCCTGACCTCCTCAATGCTGTTTTTACCTGGCTGAGAAAAAGTTCAACCAGGCGTATTGATCTGATGCCCAGGACTGTCGCTAGGTGGGCTGGGGTGTGCCAGCACCTCATATCTGTGTTAATCAGGTTACTTATTTTTAAAATTCTGTTGTTTAAAAGAATAGATACAAAAAAATTGGAAAGCAATAATGGACATTCCAACAGAGGATTCCACACTAAAGGTTCTTCCATGAACCAATAAGTACTCTCCAGATTTAGCCTGGTCCTCCTGAGTTTTCTGTGCCAGATTTGAAGTGCGGATTGATAAAATTTTGGCAAATCAGACCGAACAAACACTGCACTGTTTAAGAAGAAAAAATGTGTGCGCCGTTGACTTTCTTGTCCATGAGGTCTAACAATAATTGTTTCTTAGTTTTAAGGGACTCAAACGTGTTGCCGTCAAAGTTAGAACATAAACCTGAATGAAGGTCTTCAATTTCCTTCTCCAGCTCCGAAATGGCCGCATTCACATCTCTGGTGGTCTGCTCTGTGTATTGTTGGCACAATACGCGTATTTCAGTTTTAGAACAATCCCACCATTGCCTCAGTGAGCTGAAATTCTTCTTTTTGCATCTCCATTGAGTCCAGAAATACACGAAACAGTTGATAAAGTGAGGGTCTTTCAGTAGATTACTATTAAAGTGCCAGTAGGACTTGACAGAGTATTTAGAGAGAACAGAAATTCGAAGGAAAACAAGAGAGTGGTCAGATAAGGCAGTTGGAAGAATGGAGCAGTTAGTAATGAGATTCCTATGATGTTTTTGGATGTAAAATCTGTCAAGTCTGGCCATAGAAAGCAGCCCAGCTGAGCCCTTTACCCACGTATATTGTCGGACCCCCGGATGAAAATCTCTCCAAATATCAATGAGATTATTTTTGGTAACCACAGAACCCAGTGCTATGACAGACCCTGGATGAGGTTCTAGCCCATTCCTGTCCAGCTGTGCATTATCTGTGCAATTAAAATCACCCCCCACAAACACCAGCTCATCATCCTCACACGTCTTCAGCACATCATTTAATACAGAGAAGCAGTGAGTTCTCTCAGTCCCTGAGTTTGGGGCGTACACATTAATAAACACCCACTTCTTGTCCCCCATAAGTGCTTCTACCTTCAGCAGCCTCCCCTGGATTAACTCCGAACAAACCTCCCTGTCCGGTACAAAACTTTTTGAAAACAGGATTGCGACACCTGCACTGATATTGGAGCCATGACTTAAATGTGCCACCCCCTGCCACTCTCTGTGCCATTCAGACTGATTTGCCACGTCAGTGTGCGCTTCTTGAAGGAAGGCCACGTTAATCTTTTTTTGCGCTGTGCTCAAATAGCGCCGTTCGTTTCACCAAATCCCTGCAGCCGTTTATATTTAAGGAGCACAGGGAATTGACAGGCATTATACAGAAGAGTAAAGTAGCAGTCAACAACACTGAGTTAACCCAAAAAACGGGGAATCGCATTAAAATTGCCATCATGATTGCGCTTCTAAAGAACGTTTCACCTTACAGATAATGTTCTTTAAGCGGACTCTCTCTTTGGTGGTCATGCCTAGTTCAGCAGCCCGGCGCCGCACTTGCTTCGCTGAGCTCAGAAATAAATGAAGATTAGGAAAGTGTTCCACAATGTGGACCCCGCGCTTCCCTTCTAAAAACTCTAGGAAACGCAAAATGCTGTCCGTGCTGTAGGCCTCGTGTAAGCTCGAGTGAGATGACATATCCACCCTGATCGACGGGTCAGATTCATTGCCGTCCACCCCTCCTTTCTCTCTCACTGAATTGTCATTGGCGTCTGTCTGCTGCAGATCACTAGCGGCAGCCTCTTCACTGTCAGTTTTCGTGCTCTTCTTGGCGCGTCCACCACTGGTTGTTTGCTCTTTTCTCTTCCTGGTAACCGGCTTCACTAAACCGTGTTCACCGTCACCTTCATCAACGAGCATTTCACCATCGGCCCCCCTCTCGTGTGCTATTTCATCAGTCAATGACTGCACAGCCAGCGCGCTCTCCTCCTCCCCCCCTGAGTTCGTCTCTGGAGCGGAATCACTCTCGGTGGGTGTCTTTTGGTGATGTTCAGTAGAATCTTCTTTACAATATTCGACCTCTAGTGCCACTTTAGATACTTCCTCCACCTCTTCATGGCCGACTTCAGCCTTCTTATTCCCATTAATTTCACCCATCTGATCGGCATTTGCCATTGCGCCCGTAACCATTTCAACCCTCTGGTTTTGTTCAATCGCAGGTTCTCCGCTGGACACTTCCGGCACCCCTGCTTCATGTCCCGGGCCTGTGATGCCTTGTAATACTGTTATTTCACATTGATCATCAGCCGCTTCATCAGAATCATAACTCCGATCTTCCATGTCTGACTCACTAAATATAGAATCGTTCTCTTCATTGTCCGATGTTGTGCTATTGAGCTTTCTGTGTTCACCAGACGGTCCCGGCATATCCGAGTAGACTGTCATCTCACCCCGCTTACACTGACTCGCTTTGTGCCCTGTCTGACCACACTTAAAACATTTCATTAATTCTGTAGAGATAAATACAATATACTCGTACCCCTCTACCTTAAATTTTAAGGCCACATCTAGCTCTTCGCGCGAGTTATTTCGTAGCATGTACACTTGTCTCCTGAAAGATACAACATGCTTCAAATCCGGAGAATGGCAGCCAAGCGGTATCATTACTAAGTCAGAAATGACTTCACCATATCTACGAAGTTCATTTAATAAAACCTCATTCTTCAAAAATGGTGGAACATTTGAAATAATAACTCTTTTAGCAGGAGTCGATAAAGGCAGCACCGGCACTAGCGAGCCATTTATCACCAGGCCCTCCTGCACCAGAGTATGCACCATAGCTTCATCATTTAAAAATACCACAACCGTTTAATTCATGCGAGAGGCAGACTTTACATTCTTACTACCCACTCTCTTCGCCACCTCAACAACACACGCCTCAACAGAGACCATCGGGTCCACAACCACCTTAATTCCGTTTTTACGTGAAAGGTGTTCAAAATTTCGTGGGTTAAGCCCCGGAGGCTTTGCTCGGGACGCGGCCATGGCGGCGAGCCGCAGCCGCGTCCTACAATTACAACACCCACTAACAATAAACAATTGACTTTTAAAGAAATGGCAGATCAGTGAAAAAATCTGTATACATTAAATTGATAGTAAAGAAAGATAGAAAAAGAAAACCGAGAAAATACTCACAGAGACCCTCCACGAACAAAACCAACAACAACCACGCCCACCCCAGACCAGAGTAATCGACAGACAGAAAGGATAGATAGATAGATAGATAGATAGATAGATAGATAGATAGATAGATAGATATGAAAGGCACTATACAATAGATAGATAGATAGATAGATAGATAGATAGATAGATAGATAGATAGATATGAAAGGCACTATACAATAGATAGATAGATAGATAGATAGATAGATAGATAGATAGATAGATATGAAAGGCACTATACAATAGATAGATAGATAGATAGATAGATAGATAGATAGATAGATAGATATGAAAGGCACTATACAATAGATAGATAGATAGATAGATAGATAGATAGATAGATAGATAGATAGATAGATATGAAAGGTACTATACAATAGATAGATAGATAGATAGATAGATAGATAGATAGATAGATAGATAGATAGATAGATAGATAGATAGATAGATAGATATGAAAGGCACTATATGATATATTTTAAATGTGACCTAATTAACTGGTCATGTTTTAATCTCAAGCTAAAATAATTCTAAAATAATTAAATAGATAAATAAATAATAATAATAATAATAATACATATATGCACACACACTATGCCATAAACACCCACCAGAATGACTAAAAAAGCAAGAAGAATAAAAAGAAAGAAGACTTCCCTCAAGTTGTGGCTTTATTCAGCCATATTACTGTTGGCATAAAGATGCCCCTCTAGTGTTTCTTGACATACTTCTGCTGAATGATTTGTTGGTTGAAAGTCCTCAGTGTGAGTGTCTCAGAGAGCACTGGTCCTAATGGCACTCAGTTTTGTTTTAATTCTCTCCTTTGCTGCAAGTCCAGACAGCATCCCATAACTGAGCCTTCTCTTTTAATTAGCGTGTTGATTTGGTGGGCCTCTCTTGAAGTGAAGTTACAGGCCCAGCACACCACAGACTGGCCATCAAACTTATAGAAGATGTGAAGGATGTCACTTTCTACATTAAAGGAATGCAGTCTCATAAGAAAGAAGAGCCTGCTCTGCCCTTTCTTCTATAGTTCCTCTGTGTTATGAGGCCAGTCTAACCAGTCACTTTTGTGGTCCCCTAAGTGGACCACCTCAACATCCACTCCTTGAATAGTGACCGAACATAGAGGCTCTTTGGCACAGTGAAGGTCAATGAGTAGTTCCTTGGTTTTGCTGATGTTAAGATTCAGAAAATTCTTGTCGTTCCAAGAAACAAAGTTCTCCACCTGACAACAGACAATGAATACAACATCATATGTTAAATATAACATCAGAATCTACTGTATAATAAAACACAGAAATCTGATTGGTCAGCAGTCTGACTGTGTCTGGCTTGTCACTGACTCCTGTTCTACAATGTGGCTGTGGTTCCACAATTAGCTGATGGACAGATGTTGTTGTTTTTCATTTATGTTCATTTGTTTCCACTTTGCTTCTGATGTATTTGAACAAATCTGTATCCTCATATGTGACAGTTCCGTATTGAGTGAGTGATATAATCTACTGTTACATTTTGCCTTGAGAGTTGTCACGGCACACTGCACCTGCAGTTGGTGAGGGGGGCTGTGAATGAACACAGTAGTCAGTACTGTAGTGTTGTATTTCTGAGGTGGCCATGGGAGATCGTCTCTCAAGCTCTGTGAAGAGGATTACTTGTGATGTGTTTTGTGTGTTGTATTTACCCCATTTTTGACACCCATTGCATGCCAAACCTACCTGAAAAGGGGGTCTCTGTCTGAATTGCCTTTCCCAAAAGTTCTTCCATTTTTTTGTCTACAAGGTTTATTTTTGGGAGTTTTTTCCTGACTTATTAGGGAGTCAGGATTTGGGGGCTGTCAAGAAACAGGGCCTGTTAAAGCCCATTGAGGCATTCCCTATGTGATTTTGGACTATATAAGAAACAAATTGTTGTTGCTTGACTTTAGTGCGATGGGTGAGTTTGGCTTTGGTGATGTAGTTGAAAAAGGAAGTGCAAGGATGAGGCACACGAGGAGTAAGAGTGTAGGACAGTCGCCTTCAAACATGGGAATTATTAAAGTGAACGGGAGGTCCTGGATTAAAACCAAGATCCAGGCCTTTAATGACCTCTTGGGCACAGCCATCAGCAGTGTGTCTGTTTGCGGAGAGAGTGTCGACCTTGTTGAGAGGTTTACTTACCTTGGCAGTGACGTTCATGTCTCTGGTGACTCTTCCTATGAAGTCAGTAGATGGATTGGGAGAGCATGGGGGGTCATGAGGTCGCAGGACAGGGGTGTGTGGCGCTCCCGATATCTATGCAAAACGACGAAGGTCCAGGTCTTTAAAGTCCTGGTGCTTCCTGGTTGCGAGAGATGAACGCTATCCAGCGACCTGAGATGAAGACTGGATTACTTTGGTACTCTGTCTCTCCAGAAAATCCTTGGGTACTGTTGGTTTGACTTTGTGTTGCTCATGGAGTCCCGAATGAGGCACATTATCTGCATTGTGAGGGAGCGTCAGTTATGGCACTACGGCCATGTAGCACGATTCCCCGGCTCACAGGATCCTTATTGTTGAGGACCTGAGTGGATGGACCAGACCAAGGGGACACCCACAACACCTGGCTGTGGCAGATAGATGGTCATTTCTGGAGGGTGGGACTGGACTGTGTGTCTGCCTGGTGGTTTGCAAACCAGGATCCCGAGTTGTTTCGTTGTGTAATGGGTGCGGCATCGCACTGTACCAGTGCATGCTCCCCAACTTGACTTGACTTGGAGGTGAGCAAGGAGCTTTGATTTAACAGAGTCAGAGAAGCAGGCTTAATGGGAATGCACTTGAGAGAGGGAGTGCCAGTCAAGAGAGGTTCAGACACACACAGATACTGAAGAAAAGATCTGGAGATATATGTAGGGCAAGAGATATCAAATATTTTTACATTTATTCTTTTAACAGGTCTCACATGTGCGTTGCAGGGTCACCTTAGAAGCTCATCCATTGTAAGCAATACCCCACAAGGACATGTGGGGGCGTTGTCACTAAGGCATCATCTCTTTCTTCATCCACAGCTCAGAGAGACTGTCCAATGAGGGCAACTGATGCCCCTTCCTGCCAAGTGGCTATAAAGAAATGAGATACTCACAGATGGTGGGTTTTAATTTTTTGGAGTTGGTCCAGCTAGAGACCCCAAAGGACAGACTGCTCAATTAAGATTACTTCAATTTCTTTTAGAGGTACTGCAGCTTATAATTTTCTGTTCTTGTTTACTGCCAGTATAATCCACCATTATTAAAAAGGGGCAACCTGGTTGGCACCCAAAAATGTATTATCTTCATTTGGCTAATCTGTCGCTCGATCTCACCAGTCTTTAACAGGTAGTGTGCCTATTAAATTTAACCACCTTAATTGGCCAAGTGCCTATGTATCTGTGTATCTTAATGACAAATTAAATTATAATTGATGGTGCACTTGGTACACTGCAAATGTTAATACTGAGGTCTATGTTGAGATCTACTGTATCTTTGACCGGTTGCTATGTCCCTTCATTTCAACAGAGGGTGTTTCAAATATTTCCAGTAATAAAATGCATTTTATTTGTTATTCCATCACAAACATTAATGCTGCTTTTATGAATTCCATACCAAATGGCACATAACAGAGACATAGGCATTGCATTTGTCATTTCAACAAATGATACATCACAAACATTTGTAATAATGCATTTTATAGATGCAAATGTCTATGGTGTGCCATCTGTTGGGATGACAAATTAAAGTATAATTGCAAATGTTAACACTGAGGTCCATGTTGATTACTTAGATCCCAGCCCAACTTTGACTGACTGTACAGCTACTATAATATAAATCAATTTCTATCCATACAGCAATTATGTACTGATGGGCATATTCAAGATTAACATTTGCAATGTGCCATCTATTGAAATGTACGGAGCCCCATATGTGTCAAGCAAAAAAGAAAAAGTTTCAATGAATTACTAACTCCTTCAAATGAATTATGAACTGATTATTTTTATTTGCAGTCCAGTTCTTATTACGGAGCCCCGTATGGTTTTCTTGGCATATATTTCAGTGAATCATTAAGTGAACTGTAAGGTGTGTGTTAAAATCAGCAAACCAAGACGAAGAACTAGATGGAAGACCACCACGGTTCTTTGAGGAGTCCTGAAGTGAGTTTCAAATGCATGAGAAGGGATTTATGGATTTTTTAAGGGAACGTTATATTCCTAAAGCGGTGGTGGAAATGCTAATAGAAGAAAAGGAAAGTTAAAAATCTAGTCGATAATGGCACTGAACAGCATAGAATAGACTGAAACTATTAGCTGGCTATGCTCTTCCTGGTTCTGGTTCATGAAACTGAATATTAGGAAAAATAAACAGTTTGCATGTTCTCCCCGTGTCTGCGTGGGTTTCCTCCCACAGTCCAAAGACAAGCAGGTTAGGTGCATTGGATCCTAAATTGGCCCTAGTGTGTGCTTGGTGTGTGTGTGTGTGTGCCCTGCGGTGGGCTGGCGACCTGCCCGGGGTTTGTTTCCTGCCTTGCACCTTGTGCTGGCTGGGATTGACTCCAGCAGACCCCCATGACCCTGTGTTAGGATATAGCAGGTTGGACAATGACTGACTGACTGGCCTTCTTGCCTCTTGACCAAGTACTTAATCAAAGTGAAATGATTGGCCATAAATAATGTCTAGCGTATCTTTCAACACCACTAGAAAAATTCAGTTAGGCCCTAAGGGTTTTATTACAATACAACACAATACAATTTATTTATCCCAAAATCATACAAGGAGTGCCACAATGGGCTTTCACAGGTCCTGCTTTTTGACAGCCCCTCAGCCTCGACTCTCTAAGAAGACAAGGAAAATTTCCCCTCCAAAAAGACCCTTGCAGGAAGGAAAAAACTGGAAGAAACCTTGGGAAAGGCAGTTCAAAGAAAGACCCCTTTCCAGGTGGGTGTCAAAAAAAGGGGGCCGATACAACACAATACACAGAACAGAACACAAGTTTTATTAGTGGTCCATGTTCCAAATGTACAAAGTATGTCTGACACTTCTGCTTTTAAACGTTTAAACACAGAAGCATTCTATTTTTTTCCACTTTTACAAATACTTGGTCATAGTATTTATTAAGTTAATTTGTGATTTGCTGAATATTTCCAGTGACTTCTCCCTATATTTATTTATTGCCTAGAGCACTGCCTTAAACACAGTTCTCCCTCTTAAGGTTTCAGACATGACTTTCCTGTGCTAGTTGCTGTTTAACTGTCTTTGTGAAAGAAGGCAGATGGCAAAGCTGACGATCAACATGTCTGAGCCTCTTGCAGTGAGTCCAGGTGCCACATGGTGGTTTGTGTCTTATCAACAATTCCTTGTTGATCTTTGACGTTTGTTGATCTTATCAAGTCTTATTTGCTGCACACCTGTGACACCATTTCACCTGTGAATTCTAGGAGGTTAGTAAAGCTGTTGATGATTCCACTCCTGTTATTCTCATCACCAATTTTCATGAGTCGTCTTTGCCAATGATACAGTGCATCCGGAAAGTATTCACAGTGCATCACTTTTTCCACATTTTGTTATGTTACAGCCTTATTCCAAAATGGATTAAATTCATTTTTTTCCTCAGAATTCTACACACAACACCCCATAATGACAACGTGAAAAAAGTTTACTTGAGGTTTTTGCAAATTTATTAAAAATAAAAAAGTTGAGAAAGCACATGTACATAAGTATTCACAGCCTTTGCCGTGAAGCTCGAAATTGAGCTCAGGTGCATCCTGTTTCCCCTGATCATCCTTGAGATGTTTCTGCAGCTTCATTGGAGTCCACCTGTGGTACATTCAGTTGACTGGACATGATTTGGAAAGGCACACACCTGTCTATATAAGGTCACACTCTTGACAGTTCATTTCAGAGCACAAACCAAAGATGAAGTCAAAGGAATTGTCTCGAGGCACAAATCTGGGGAAGGTTACAGAAAAATTTCTGCTGCTTTGAAGGTCCCAATGAGCACAGTGGCCTCCATCATCCGTAAGTGGAAGAAGTTCGAAACCACCAGGACTCTTCCTAGAGCTGGCCGGCCATCTAAACTGAGCGATCAGGGGAGAAGGGCCTTAGTCAGGGAGGTGACCAAGAACCCAATGGTCACTCTGTCAGAGCTCCAGAGGTCCTCTGTGGAGAGAGGAGAACCTTCCAGAAGGACAACCATCTCTGCAGCAATCCACCAATCAGGCCTGTATGGTAGAGTGGCCAGATGGGAGCCACTCCTTAGTAAAAGGCACATGGCAGCCCACCTGGAGTTTGCCAAAAGGCACCTGGAGGACTCTCAGAAATTCTCTGGTCTGATGAGACAAAGATTGAACTCTTTGGTGTGAATGCCAGGCGTCATGTTTGGAGGAAACCAGGCACCGCTCATCACCAGGCCAATACCATCCCTACAGTGAAGCTTGGTGGTGGCAGCATCATACTGTGGGGATGTTTTTCAGCGTCAGGGACTGGGAGACAAGTCAGGATAAAGGGAAAGATGACTGCAGCAATGTACAGAGACATCTTGGATGAAAACCTGCTCCAGAGCGTTCTTGACCTCAGACTGGGGCGACGGTTCATCTTTCAGCAGGACAACAACCCTAAGCACACAGCCAAGATATCAAAGGAGTGGCTTCAGGACAACTCTGTGAATGTCCTTGAGTGGCCCAGCCAGAGCCCAGACTTGAATCCGATTGAACATCTCTGGAGAGATCTTAAAATGGCTGTGCACCGACGCTTCCCATCCAACCTGATGGAGCTTGAGAGGTGCTGCAAAGAGGAATGGGCGAAACTGGCCAAGGATAGGTGTGCCAAGCTTGTGGCATCATATTCAAAAAGACTTGAGGCTGTAATTGCTGCCAAAGGTGCATCAACAAAGTATTGAGCAAAGGCTGCAAATACTTATGGACATGGGATTTCTCCATTTTTTTATTTTTAATAAATTTGCGAAAACCTCAAGTAAACTTTTTTCACATTGTCATTATGGGGTGTTGTGTGTAGAATTCTGAGGAAAAAAATGAATTTAATCCATTTTGGAATAAGGCTGTAACATAACAAATGTGGAAAAAGTGATGCGCTGTGAATACTTTCTGGATGCACTGTAAGTAGCGACTAGAGGAGGGGAGAGTTGTGACACTTCTTGTAAAGTAATTGGTTGTTCCTTCCCCTCTGTGCTTCTTCTTCTTCCTCTTTTGACTGCTCCCATTAAGGGTCACCACAGTGGATCATCTTCTTCCAAATCTTTCTGTCCTCGTCATCTTGTTCTGTCACACCCATCACCTGCATGTCCTCTCTCACCACATCCATAAACCTTCTCTTAGGCTTTCCTCTTTTCCTCTTACCTGGCATCTCTATCTTTAACATCCTTCTCCCAGCATCTCTCCTCTGCACATGTCCAAACCAACTCAATCTCGCCTCTCTGACTTTGTCTAATTTCCATCCATCCATTATCCATCCCATTATATCTTAACTACAGGGTCACTGGGGTCTGCTGGAGCCAATCCCAGCCAACACAGGGCACAAGGCAGGAAACAAACCCTGGGCAGGGCGCCAGCCCATCACAGTTGTCTAATTTTATTTGTAAAATTTACATTTATTAGTATTATCCAATGTGTCACACTCCAGCTGCCCTCTGTTTATTCTGCTTTCATTAAGTAAATGGCTCAGGTCAATCATGACCAGGACCACTAGTGCCTACCCACAAGCCACGGTGCCCTCCATAATGTTTCGGACAAAAACACACTTTTCCTTGATTTACCCCTCTGCTTCACAACGAAAAATTTCAGACGTTATTAAAGTGCACAATGCAGACTTTCAATTACATGGATTTGCACACATTTGGGTCAAACCATGTAAAAATTACAACACTTTTTCTACATGGTGTGCCCATAATGTTTGGCACATTGCAATGGTGGGTCTATTTATGCAGTCATATTTAGCACTTTGTTGCATATCCCTTACAAACAAAGACTGCTTGAAGTCTGAGATTCATAAACATCACCAGGTGATGAGGATCTTGTCTGGTGGTGCCTTGCCAAGCCTCCGATGCAGTCTTGTGCCACTGCCGTCAGCAGTTCCACCATCAATGAAGAGAAGTGTGCCAGTACCTGTGGCAGCCATACATGCCCAAGCCATAACACCCCCACCAACATTTTTAACAGATAAGGGGCTTGTGGACACCAGGGGGCATACAGCTCCTCAAACCCCTAGCACAACAGAACACGGAGCCCACAAGTTCAGCACAGCACACGTTTAATTCAGTGGGGAATTTCCCTTGCGCCCCACAGCAGAGCACAGTACAAAGCACCAAGCAGAATAAATACACAGTCCTTTCTTCTCTTCACTCTTCTCTTCTGACTCTACTCCTCCCTCAAGCTTCATCCGCTTCCTGCCGACTCTGGTTCTCTGAATGGAGTGAGGCGAATCCTTTTATAGAGCACCTCAGGTGCCTCAGGTGTCCCGGGATCTCCTTCCGGGTATGGCGACAGACCTGCTGAGGAAGACTCAGCCAATCCCCTTGCATCTGGCAGTGTTGAGCTTCCATGCTCTAACCCCGTGGCACTGTAGCAAGCCAGACGGACTGCTTTCTGTCATCCCAGGTGAGGTACTACCTCATGCAAGCTCCTTCACGTGCCAGGCAAGAGTCCTGGCTGTTCACCACATAGTCCGCTTTGGATCTTGGGCAGTGCCTTTTGGTCTCCACACTTTGCTCTTGCTATCACTCTGATCAGGTTCATCTTCGTCTCGTCTGTCCACAAGACTTTTTTCCCAGAATTTTGCAGGCTCTTTGGAGTCCTCTTTCACAAACTGTAATCAGGCCAACCTGTTTTTGTGGCTAACTAGTGGTTTGTATCTTGCAGTGTGTCCTCTGTGCTTCTGTCCATGAAGTCTTCTGCTGATAGTTGTCTCTGACACGTCCACATCTGCCTCCTGAAGACTGTGCATGATCTGTCAGACAGGCATCTGGGGCTTTTTCTTTACATTAGTGAGGATTCTTCTGTCATCACCAATGGAGGTCTTCCTTGGCCTACCAGTCCCTTTGTGATTACTGAGCTCACCACTGTATTCTTTCTTCTTCATGATATTCCAGATAGTTGATTTCGGTCATTCTAAGGTTTCAATAATGTCCCTAATGGTTTTATTCTTGTTGTTCAGCCTCATAATAGATTCATTAACTACGATTGGCACAGCTCTTGTCCTCATATTGAACAATGGCCACTGCAGACTCCAAAGGGTAGAAGCAAGCCGAGGTATCTTATGGAGCAATGAAACCCACCTGAGGAATCACAAACACCCATGACGCCAATTGTCCCAAATGGTGCCCTGAAATGGGGGGCCATGAAGGAAAAGTGTTGTGTGGCCAAAATGTATGCAGATACACTCAAATGAAAGTCTGCAATGTTCACTTCAATCATGATATTTGAATTTCTTGATTTGTAATTTTTAACTGTGGATCAGAGGGGGAAATCAATGAAAAATGTGTCTTTGTTCCAAACATTAAGAAGGGTACTGTAGAAGATGTTCCTAGGAATGAACTTAGCATTTTGATTTTAAAAGTCTTGTGCAATAACCTAACAAATATTTCTGTGTGTGATTTTTTTTTTCCAGATTTCATTCGCATGAATGTCACCTGTTCTCATAATTTTTGTAAAAGACATTACTATGGCTGCGGTGGGTTGGCACCCTGCCCAGGATTTGTTCATGCCTTGTGCCCTGTGTTGGCTGGGATTGGCTCCAGCAGACCCCCGTGACCCTGTGTTCGGATTCAGCGGGTTGGAAAATGGATGGATGGATGGACATTACTATGGAAGTACTGGGGGCTTTGCCCTCTGCTCGCTTCGCTCGCCCACCCCCGAGCCTGCACTACGCA
This sequence comes from Erpetoichthys calabaricus, assembly GCF_900747795.2. Lineage (NCBI taxonomy): Eukaryota > Metazoa > Chordata > Cladistia > Polypteriformes > Polypteridae > Erpetoichthys > Erpetoichthys calabaricus. Next base: position 26,041,103 of record NC_041395.2, read on the forward strand.
TTAGCCTCTTTGTGTCTTGCCGCTGTGGGGACTGGCCCGGACACAGACAGGCAGACACACTCATGTCACCCAACACACATTTAGTTACACAATTATTTACAATGTCCAAGTGCTCACAAACCCAAAAGTCCTGGCCTCTCAATAATGCCTTCTCGCTCTTCAGGCCGCCTCCTTGCCTTCCTCCCGACATCATCCGACTTCCTCCCGACTCTTGTCAATGACTGGAGGGAGGCGGCCCCTTTCATACACACCCGGATGTGCTCCAGGTGCTCCCCGGAAATCGTCCACCGGCACTCCCCAGTGTGGCGGAAGTGCTGGCTGCATACCCGGAAGCACTCCGGGTGGACCCCTCTTTGGAGTCCAGGGTCCCCAAGGCATCGGAGCGCCCCCTGGCGGTGGCCCCCAATACAACCAGGGTGGACGCCCCCTCGCAGTCTGGAGGACGAATGAGCCATCCTCCCGTTCTTCCTGGGTGTCCCGGCCGGGCGTGAGCCCTGTCTGGGTGCCACACCACTCACAGATGTATTACAGCGAGTAATTAACCATATTAAAAAATAATAAAATGTAATAATTTTAAAGTAAATTATGTTTCATGTTGCATTAGAGTTATTCGTTGGGTAATACAATTTTGTTCTGTTTGGCTTTGGAATTAATATGCGAATATTTTTTAAACTTACACTTTTACTGTAATACTTCAGTAAAAACAATTTTTTGAATTACATTTTTGTCAATATCGCATTGAATTTTGATCCTGTGTTTGGACTTTTATCATGACAATGCAACGTATAACTGCCCGTGAGTGAATTTCGTTTCTTTCTCTCTTTCGCTCGCCAACCCCCTGGTGTTGGGAAATGACAAAGAGCGTGATGTATGAATGAGATATAGAATAGTGTGAAGGTGTAGATGATGCAAATAGAAAGCAAACAATAAAGTGTGTGGCACAGTGTAAAGGGTTATTGGAAAATTTCTTTGTACACGCCTTTTAAGTGTAAAAGGTAATTTCAGGTCAGAACTTGTAAGGTCAATGAAGATGGTCATTGTCGTGATCAGAGTCAACTTTGTCAGAGCTTAGAAAGAGTTGTGTCTCTCCAGGAAGTAATGCAATGACTTGGGTGTTTATGTGTTCTACATTAATATTGTTTGGGCATAATATAGTGCGTTGTGTTAAAAGGGGCATTTGGTCTAATGAGATTGCTGTTCCAAATATCTCTGTAACTAAGTCGTCGCAGATAAAGGCTTGAGGAATTGTAATAATATCTGGGTGAAGTCTATCTGTATTGGTGAGTGTACCATCTCCCAGTTGTAATAACCAATTGTTATGATCTGGATCTGGACAGCGCATGTTTTGTACTAACTGTATCTTTTGAAAGCAATGCCAATTGTCTGCGTATTTTAAGGTGCACTGAACAATAGCTGAGCGCATGGCATGTGGAACAATAGCTAAGCACTGTCTAAAATCTCCTCCTAATAAAAGTACCTTTCCTCCAAAGCGAATATTATTATTCATCAACGTTTGCAGAAGTTTATGAATGGTGTTGAGTAAGTGACTGGATGCCATTGCACATTCATCAATAATTAACAGTTTTGCAAGACGGATGTGATGTGCAGTGCTACTGTTAATGTTCATAGTGGATACCGATTTGTAGGATGTAATGCAGTTCATAAAGTTTTCACTTTCAGGTACATCGTTAGTTAGAAGCTTCTGTAGATATTCAGGATATAAATGTAAAGGAGGCAGTCTAATTTGACCCTTTTGAGAACAACGTGTAAATTCATTACTTGTATTGCCAGTTGTTTCTTCAGGGAAGTTAAGTGAATGACAATGATTGCAAATGACATTTATTAATCTCAATGAATTTTCCTGAATAGTGGACTCATCATTGAACGCGTTGTCAGCTAACTGGCGCAAGTGTTTAGCAGGTGTCTGTCGTTGATGTCCGTGACGTGTATGTTTTGCTTGTGCCGTTTGAAAGGCGCATTGTTGTATGTGTAGTATTTGGGACGTGTTGTTTTGGAGCTGTAATCGATTTGCCTGTGCTGTGTGAGAAGCCCGTTGTAGTCTACTGCGTGCATTGTTTGTATTGAGTCTTGCTCGTTTTTGTATGTCGGTCAGTTGAGCTTTCTCTTTTTGGAGCCTTGCCTGCTTGTTTTTCGGCATTCCAGATGCGCGGTGTAGACATCTGCATTTATTTATTTTGTCCCTTCGCTGCCGTTTCTGTATGTCTGAGACGGGAGGTGTTTCGTTTTGAATCCGTGCCTGTTTCGATGCAGCACTTTGAGACGCACGCTGTATGCGTGTACGTTCATTGTGTCTGTCCATATGCGCTCGTTTCTGTTAATGTGTTAGTTGAGCTTTGCGTTTTTGGAGCCGAGACATTTTTTCTTCCGGAGGTTCAGAAGCGTGTTGTATACGCCGCCATGTATTTTGTTTTTTCATGCGGGTTCGTGTGTTTGGTCCCGTTATCCGAGCCGTATCGTTTTGTACCTGTGATCGTGTATTCATGACTTGTTTGTTCTTCAGCGTGAGAAATATGGATAAGTAATAAGGAGGATCGAACTCACTGTTAATATGGAGCCTTTTCTGCAGTTGAACGGTTAATAGTGCTTCAGTGTAAGGAGATCCACCTATGCTGCATAGTGTGAAGGTGTTGAGATGACGTATGTTTAATACGGACGGTTCCTTCAGAAATGGGGCTTTGGGTGTCACTTCTTATTGATGTTAGTGTGTTTGTGGGTCTGAATCGTTGTTTTTGTGAACGTTTCGTGTGCCATGTCCGTACTCTGTCCCGTTTCGTGTCTAATGGGCTTTGTGTGGCGGTCACGGCTTCTTTTTTTTGGTGTGCTAGGAGCTTGTTGAATCCTCCTCTTTGTGTGCGTCCCGTTTCGTGTGCAATGGGATTCGTGCGGCGCTGTGTGCTTTGCCGGCGTCTGAGGGGGAGGGGGGGGAATGTTCAATCCTCCTCTTTGTGTGAGTCCCGTTCGTTGCTTGTGTGTGTGTGTGGGGGGGGGGGGGTTGGCGGGTGCGGCTTCTTTTTTTTTTGTGTGCCAGGGGCTTGTTGAATCCTCCTCTTTGTGTGTGTCCCGTCCGTTGCTTGTTTGGTGCTTAGAGGTGGGTGTGGGATTTATGGGGCGCGAGCGGCTTCTTTTTTTTTGTGTGCAAGTTTTGTGTGCAATGGGTTTCGTGCGGCACTGTGTGCGTCGTCGGTGTTTGACTCCTTTTTTCTGTGCTGACTCCTTTTTTCTGTGGTCGCGGCGCCTCATTTCTTGGGGCGCCTGCGCAGTACGTATTTCTTGGGGCGCCTGCGCAGTACGTCTTTTGCGTCCACGGCCCATGGCCGGATGTCCCTGTGTCCATCCGGTTTAACATTCTCAGTTAGTAATGTGGATTAAATAAAATGACTTTTTCGAATTCTAATATCATCTGTGGAAGATGTACTTGTGACGATGCGGGTTTGCTGCACATGCTCCCGTCCGCTGTCCGGGAGCCCTGGAACCCGACACCGTCGGTAATGTTACAGATGAGCTAAGCAGTGAGGCAACAACATAACAAGGGGATGGCGCAAAAATGTCAAGTGCTTTTATTTAAAAACAACAACAAAATAATGTCCAAATAAATAAATGCAGTGCTTCCAAAAAAAAAAGTCTTCATTAAATAAATAATCCATAAAACAAACGTGAAGAGTGGAGGTTAAAATATAGAAAAAAGTCTTCTTAAAAACAACAAGGTTAAAACCATACAGAAAACTGTCCTTTTAAAAATTCTTCTACTACTGCAGGTGGCTCCCCTGCTTCCCATTTGAGCTTCTCAATAGAGGAGTCACCATAGCTGCAGCTGACCTGCCCTCACCAACAGGCTCCTCCAAACAGCGACTTGGGATTCCCCAACGACCAGGGCTGTCACGCTGGGGACACCACTTTTCTCAGTACTCAAAGCGCTATCAACACAGGGAGGAACCGGAAAGTGAACCCACAATCTTCCACAGTCTCCTTGCTGCAAAGCAGCAGCACTACCACTGCGCCACCTGTGAGGACAGTGATGAGTGGTGAGGCGGCCTTCTGCTGTTATGCACTTAAAATCTGGAATAGCTGACTGACAGAAATTTGCCAGGCTGATACGGTGGTTCACTTTAAAAAACTGCTAAAAACTCAATACTTTAACATGGTTTTCTCGTAGCTTCATTTTAGCGTAACCCTGATTTTCTGTGTATTGTAGTGTGCGGCCAAGGCTTTTGCCCGGCTGGGATGCCTCCACACTGGGAGGACCAGGAGAGTAAGTGTGGCCGGAGAGTTACCTCCCCCAGAACACTAGAAGGCAACCCCCCTTGGGTTGTAGCAGTGCCTCAGACTCCCGCAGGGCTGCATGGGAGTTGGAGTGTGGTGCAGCCCTGTTGGGATCCACAGACACCACTGCCTTATGGGCAGTTCTTCCACCACACCCAGAAGTGCTGCTGGAAATGTGTAATCAAACACCTGGACCACTTCTGGGTGCAGTATAAAAGGAGCCAGCAGCCACTACTCGGGGACCCAGAGTCAGGAGGAGGAGGAGCAACAAAGTTTGACCTGAGGAGTGAAGGTGAAGAAACATAAAGAGAAGGAAGAGACGTATGGTATTGTGCTGTGCCTGTGCTGGGACTGTGTTATATTGGTGGAGAACGGGGAAGGCATTTCCCACAAGGGAGAAAGAAAAATAAAACTTGTGTGCCATGAACTTGTGTCCCACGCGTGTCTGTGTCAGGTTCAGCTGGCGGTGCCAGCCCGGTGGTCCACAATATGCATTTAATTATTATTTTTTTCATGGCTCTGCACTCCATACTAACCCCTAGTTTCTCTGATGTTCTTTTCCCGGTATTCTATGTTGGCAATCTGCGCCACCATCACCTGATCAGGACACCATGCAGTCCCTACATTGATGGATTGAAGGCCAGAGGTCCACATGACCATCATCATCTAATTCTTTCACATGAAGCCTGAAAATCATAAGGACTGATTTATGCCCAGTGGTTGCTAGGTGGTCTCTTGGCATTGGAACCCCTGCAATTTTTTTTTCTTCAGCCCTCTTGAGTTTTTTTATTTTTTTCTGTTTCTCCATCGGACCTTACTTAAGTCTTTGTTATTTAGTATTGACTAATCTTATTTTATTTTTATATTTTTATTTTTTATAAACTTTTCTTTCTTCATCTTGTAAAGCACTTTGAGCTACATCATTTGTATGAAAATGTGCTACAGAAATAAATGTTGTCGTTATTGTTACAGGCTGCATAACGATCACCACACCGTCTCCAACTCTTTCACGTCTGTCACTAATATTGGTATAAGATACTTTATTAAGACTATATAAATTCAAAAAGGAGTTAAACTTTTAGATATTTATTGTTGATAGTTGTCCGGGGATGCATAGTATATTAAATATAAGTCTATTTGCGGGACTAGTGTACCAGAGCTTTTTCCTTCTGGCTTCTATCCCCTACCCTAATCCTGCTCACATCTGTGAAGAGAACAGGGCATCAATGGGGTATTCTCTGGCAATTGCCAGTCAACCTGCATAGTGATGGGGTCTGAGCACAGGTCCCACTAGAGGACATCGGGCTCTCATGCCACCCTCATGGAGTCTGTTTGTCGCAGTCAGAAACATGCACACTAGCAGCCAGTTGGAGGTCAGTCTTTAGGGTTCTGGCAGTGCTCATCCTGTTTCCTCCTTACACAAAGGAGCAGATACCGGTCCTGCTGATGGGTTCATGCCCTTCTACAGTCTGGTCCAGCTCTACTCATGTAATGGCCCATCTCCTGGTATCTCCTCCATGCTCTTGAGACTGTGCTGGGAGACACAGAAAACTTTCTTGTGATGACATGTATGGATGTGCCTTCCTGGAGAAGCTGCACTACCTGTGCAACCTGAATGGGCTGCAGGTACTGCCTGATGCTACCAGTAGTGACAAGGTGTAATAAGTGTATAAGTTTAATATGTCACTGTGCTCTATGCAAATATATCTTATAAATCTACTCACATGCGCAGTTGACACAGAGCCAGATTTAGCACAGGGGTTCACCATTTAGAACTGCTAGACAAGCATTATAAGACAAGACAGACAGAGACAACTGTGAAATGGGCAGTCAGACTGAGGACTGCTGTATACTATTTTTATGTGTCAATGTCAGCATGAAACTGTATCCTCTTTTGCCTTGATTGGAATGGCATGATTCACCTAAGTGGGGGCCTGCACATGAAGAAAGACTATAAAGCCTTGGAACAGTGCCAGGCACACCTTTGAAGCCGACAGACAGATGGGAGATAACGTCATCCGATCCTGAAAATCCTTCCAACTCAGCAGTGAAAATGTCAGACTCTACACATCGGGTCCCAACTCCCAAACTGGGTTTTGCCATTGGCTTCCTTCGTCTGTTATGCAGCGTAAGCCGTCATTAAACAAAGCTAAGTTATTTCTCCTATGTGATTTCTTTATACCGCCGTATCACTAAGGGAGGGGTACCACCTTCTTATTTATATTGATTCGGGTTATGTAACACGCCACAATTACAAAAGGACTCATTCCCAGGGAGCTAATGCTCTCTGCAGGATACACAAGGACATTAGCAAAACACAAAATAAAAGAAGAATCAGTCAAGAAGGATAAGGAGAGAGCAATTGTCTGTGGCCACTAACCCTTTTTGGGGTTGTCTTGCTGTTACCTCCCCAGTGCACTTTTATTAGGTTGAGCTGATTCGCAATCGTTTATGCTTCTGTCAAAGGATTCCACCAGACACAGGAAAAGATTTTGAGGCAGCCACCCATCTACTTGAAATAGGCTGCCAAGTATGAAGAGTTTGTTTCAAATGAAAACAGGTTTTAACACACTTCAGTCCAACAATCGAATGAATACAGACAGGCAAACATGGTGGTTTTAAAATTGTCGGTCAGGGGAAGTGATGTAGCCAGGGTCAGAACTGGAAATGATGTCATCGGGCCCAGAACCGGAAGTGGTGTCATCGGACCCTCCCACATACACCCAACCCCAAACCAAAATCAGTAGTGACATCATTGAATCCAGGCGACATTTCCCGTGGTTGGTCTGCCGATGAAAAAGAGGAAGAATCAGTCAGCTCTGCCACCCCCTGGTCTGGCATGGAATTATCTCTTTTTGAGCCCTTTAGTTGTCTCCCATGCGTACGTGTGTGACACTTCTTAACTGGACACATTGATATTCCTGAAGCTTAACTGACTTGGTGTTAGACTGGGATGATTAGGCATTCCCTTCACTTTTTGAGCAGTGTATTTTTCTATGTGTTTGCAACAAGAAAAATATGCTGCCGACTTGAAAGGATATGCTTTGTTGGTTATTGTAAATTCCTCCAAATGGACTCTCTGCAGGGAGCTTGGCCAAAAAGCTTTGGAAGTTTTAGATTATTTTTGCTAGCAAACAGTTTCAGTATCTTAACTATAATAACTTTGTCATAAAAGTCTTCAGGTTTCTTGCTAACATTTGAAATAATTCAATCCATTAATTACAAAGAAGAGTCAAACGGGATGTTGCTTCAGGCGCTATGGAGTTATTACATTTCTGAAGCAGCATAAATTATTACAAAGTTTCGTTTGTTTTCTTTTCGAATGCACTGAGTAGTAAAATACAAAAGTGATTCAAGGGGGTCTGATTACAGCCCCAGCCCTAGCTGTCCTCAAATGACTCCTTGCACACGTTGGATGGAGTTATCTGAAATAAGAAGCACATCATACTCTGCTCATTAAAAAGACAAATGAGGTGTAGGAGGCAATGTGAATAATACAGGAATTATGCTTTGCTAAGATTAACGGATAGACGTACTGACAGCAAAGCTTGGCTTCCTTCCAGCACAAGTGCATTTACCTCTCTATCAGCCAGCCAAATTCTGACACCGATGAGAAAATGTATTTTTTGTTGACCTGCTGTATTGTGGTAGAAAAAATGTCAAACAAGGGTGAAATTTTAATTGTAGGCTTTGGTGCGAAGCAGAGACATATTAAGTATTTCACATATTGTGCTCTCACATCTCTGGTTGACCCAAATTGCCACACCTCAATGTGTCAAAAATGATAAGACAGAGTTGTGGGCAGAGGCGACAATTCAAGAAACATTTCAGTGAAGTCTAATTTCTAACATAACCAAACTGCCTCTTCTAATGGGAGGCCACACTGGACTTATGGACTTCCCTTTCCCAGAAGGGATAATAACATGGATGGACACGGGGAGACAGATTGTATGTGTCCCTGGGCTGGTGTACCCATGTACAGTCGTCCCTCGCCATATCGCGGTTCACCTATTGCGGCTTCACTGTATCGCAGGTTTTTAAATATATATAACATGCTGTCAAATAAATGAACCACACACCATGGCGCAATGTTAGGGGCATCGCCTCTGGCGCTGACGTCCGAGGTTCGATTCCCGAGAGGGAGTGCAGTGGAGTTTGTACGCCTGATGAGCCCAGAATGAGGGCGAAACACGTGTCGCGTACTCTGCATTTATTTGACAGTAAACTATTTCAACCATTCTATGATCTGCTCCTCACAAACTGAGGGCACCGTGGCGGATGTTAGCAGATTGCTGGCCAACCACAAGCGTTACCTGGTAGGTAACCACCCATACAATCAGATTGTGACACAGACTTCGAATGCCGTGAATATATATATATATATATATATATATATATATATTGTGGGGAACAGCCCGGACACAGACAGGCAGACATGATGTTTCTTCACCACACACGTTTATTTACAATTATTATATACAATAGAAGTGCACAATCCCAGTGCCTCAGCACCAATCACCCCTTTTAGTCCTGGCCACACTCACAATGCCTTTACAGTCTCTGGTCTGCCTCCACTCCTCGCCACCAAGCTTCGTCCTCTTCCACCCGACTCTTGCCCCTGACTGGAGGGAGGCGGCCCCTTTTATACACCCTGGAAGGACTCCAGGTGCATCCTGAGGCTCCTATGGCCACACCCCTGTGTGGCTGAAGCTCTGGCGCTGTACCCGGAAGTCTACCGGGTGTCCCCAAGTCTCTTCCCCCCAGCACTTCCGGGTGTGGTGGAAGTACTGAGGTCCAGGGCTCTCAAGGCATCGGGGCGCCCCCTGGCGGTGACCACGGGCCCCTACAGAGTTGAGCTTCCAAGCTCTGTACCCGTGGTCTCCAAAGCAACCAGGGAGGACGCCCCCTCGTGTCCTGGAGGAGGCACAAGCCCTCCTCCACTCCTTCTGGGCATCCTGGCCAGGTGACAAACCCAGCCGGGTGCCACAATATATATATATATATATATATATATATATATATATATATATATATATATATATATATATATATATATATATATACTATTGGCTGATGGATGGGAGGCGACCAACCAGACCACTGTGTTCTGTATCCTGGGCGCTGATTGGCTCAGTGACCGTAGCATCAGTCTGTTTGCTCTCTCGCGCTGTGGCCATGTCAGTTTATAAAAACCTTCTCGCTCAGAAGAAAAAGCAGCGCCAGCAACTCCCCATAACAATGTTCATCATTCGGATGAAGAGATCAGTTACGCCTACGCCTTTAGAGAAAATAGGAGTTACGGACGAGGGCGAAGATACTGCACCATCTGATGAAGTGCCTGATGAAGCGCCTGATGAATTGGTGCCTTCAGAAAAGCTGTAATTTTCTTCTTGGCTGTGCAGTACATTCATCTCATCGTCATCACCTTCGTCGTCATCAGTACTGCACAGCTAATTCATCATCTTCATCATTCAAGTTCTAGTATACTTCACTGGTGAGTACCCATATAGAATTTTATATGTTGTTAAAATTACGTAGGTTTAAATGTAGCGTAGAAAGTGTTTAAGAGCATAGGAAGTGTTTATAAGAGTGTGGGAAGGGTTTATAAAGCCTTAAAATATATATAAATAATAAAATAAATATAGGGTCGCTACTTCACGGATTTTCACCTATCGCGGGGGGCACTGGAATGTAACCCCCGCGATAGGTGAGGGATGACAGTATACAACAAGCAGCACCTACTCAAAGCTGTAGTCCCATTGGGCAGGCTTGTTGGATTCTGTGGGTAAAGCAAGGAACGGCTGTCCATACTTTGAGGAGCTTCACTCCGACCCGAAAATGATTCCATCATACAATATTGTGGAACTAAAAATGAATTAAAGGAACTTCCACATCTCATTCGGAGAGTCGGAACCAGAGGGCAGCACTTGCTGGAGGAGGTCTGAGAGAAAAAGAAAAGTGGAATTTGTGACTTGAAGGTATAAACTTCAAATAAAAGGTCACTTGGACCCATAGTGGGGTTTCTGTATTTTGTTTAGGTTTGGGTTCCCGAGACTAGCCACACCCTCAAGGGCTTTACTAAATGCCTCTCAGTGTCTACACTACAGAGCTCTCAAGCCTAAATGTTTGAGTAAGTGGAATTTGGTATATGCGAGTGCTTAACAAAGAAATCTCAATGTGGGGAGCTGATTGGATCTTCCTGTTAACAACTGATGTGAATTTAATTTTTTCTCATTTTTTTATTATTTTCATTTCATCATTTTCACTCAGCTCACTGTGATGGCTGTCATGGTCACAACACACAGAGTTGGACTGACCAGACTGAGACCGCTATCCTCAGCAACTGTTTCCAATGCATCCTAGAGATAAACCAGACAATCCCTGGCTAGTTAAGAGATATAATCCTTTGTCTTCTCCCACTTAGCCATTTCTTATACACCACCAATGGAAGGGATTCTCACTCCAACCACACCCACGTCACACTCCGACTCCATTTCAGTGCTCAAAAAGGCCTAAACTGGATTCCGTTGATCTAGAAAAGCAGCAGTTCTACTCCAAGGTTTTCCTATTTTACTGATCTTCTAACCCTATCACAGAGAGTGAGCCCAACAACCTCACACAGAAACTTCATCTTGTACTTGTAATGTTCTTTTTCCAACCACAGCCTAGAGCTCATAACCATAGGTAAGGATATGGATGTAGACAAGCTATTTCCATGGTATTTGTCCCTGGTTCACCACCACAATCCAGCAAATGACCTCAAAACTGCTGCAGCCAATCTCATAATTACCTGTTCATCTCTCATAAACAAGACCCTGAGGTTCTTCAGCTCCTTCGGACGAGAAGCTCATTCCTTATCTGAAGGAGACATATCACATTAGCCATAAGCCATTCCCGAACACAGTCTGATGAAGCCCAGAGGACTATATGTAGCAAACAGTACCTATACAATCCTTAGGTTCTCTGATTGGATACTTTCATACTCTTACCTGTGCCTTAATATAAGCTGACGATGATTTAACTTAACACCAAGTATGTGAACAAAACTCTTCTTCTACAAATACAGGGACAGAATGGTATGTAGCTGCCCTTGAACCTTAAACTCATGAAGCAACCTCCACAAGATACTGCAGTGTATATGGTCATAAGCATTCTTCTAAATTCAACAAACCACATGCCGACAGTATTGGCAAATTCCCATAACCCCCCCATAATTTTCAGTATGTGCCAAGGCAAAAAGTTTGCTTCACAGCTGGGAGAGGATCTGTTTTGTTCTTCTTGAATCTGAGGTTTAACTATTTACCTAGAAGGCTGTCAAGTGTGATCCCTTGGTAGTTAGTAGCACAGCCTCTTATCACCCTTTTTAAAAAATGAGCACCAGAACTCAGTTTGCCAGTCCTAACACAATGCCCCCATTCTTTCACACAATATTAAAGAGGTGTGTTTGTCAAAACAACCCCAGAAGACCCTTTTTTATTGGATCTCACCCACCACTATTCCTTATTAATACTAAGCTTTTTAATTATACTTTGGTCAAAATCAGGGATTCAGTCTCAACCATTTCTTCTAGCTCTTCATCCTCAGAGAAAAATAAGCCAATTGTTTTAAGAGTTTCCTAAAGTGCACCTTCAATCTTTCAAATATATCTGCAATTGAAGTCAACCTTAATGAGACAAGAATGAGTAAAGTCCTCCCTGTCCCTCCTGATTCCTTGTATGGTCAGCCAAAATCTCATCAAGGTCATTAGAAAGTCTCTTCCCATGTCTTTGCCTTTCTCCAGTCATACATATACTGTATGTCTGCTTCATTTAATACTGTGGCTATCAGACAAATGTGGAGACCTTTCCCATAGAAAAATGTTTTGCACTCAAATGGTTGATGGCTCATGAGACTTAACAGAGATTCTCATTTACGTTTCACATTGTCACAGATGTTTCTCCTAACATTTCTTAGGAAAAATAGCTTTAGACAAAAAGGAAACATGAGATACAACTGAGGTAAAAGGAGTCAAAATTGAGAATTTGGTTTGAAAAGCATGGTATTTTTTGGGAAATCTCTTTCTAATGTTGTTGTAATTATGGAATTTTAATCAAATATTTTGAATCAATTTAATACACAGCATATTGAAGTTGTAACAATGGATTATTAAAAGCATATGGAAAAGGATTGAAGGTAACTAGAGCTTAAAGCTTGAACACTTGAGGGTTGCCTCATCTTCGGAGGAACCATCAATGTAATTAGTAGAGTTAAAAATAAGTAAATGAGTAATAAACACCCCATTAAAAAGTGAGAACAATCTAGTGTGAAAGCCCAAACACCCCCATTATGAAGCGCTAATGAGATCAATGGAAAAATCCATAGGACACCCCTATGAACAAGCTGTGTATACGAAGTTACTGGTGCCTGTAGTCGATTTGCTAAGATGATAGAATTCTGCGTATTAAGAGTCAGATGATGTGATGTATTAGATAAGGTAATGGTAACTGAAACAGTATAAAAAGGGAATGAATGGTATCGATTGCTCACTCCATGGACTGAGACATTTGTGCATAACTATGTGCAAATAAAGAACTGCTCTGCATTATCATCTGGTCTCTGTGTGCGACTTCTTTGAAAACAGAGAAAAGTTTTTTCCACAACATGATCTCTTTCAAGACTTTGTATTGTTTACTTATTACTAGACTGATGCCTTTATTCAAGGCGATTTACAACATCTGAGATATGTTTGGTTTCATTTCTTTTCCTTCTACACTTCTGAATACATATACAGTACATAGATAGATAGATAGATAGATAGATAGATAGATAGATAGATAGATAGATAGATAGATAGATAGATAGATAGATAGATAGATAGATAGATAGATAGATAGATAGATAGATAGATAGATAGATAGATAGATAGATAGATAGATAGATAGATAGATAATTTATTAATCCCAAGGGGAACTCGAAGTTGAGTACTTGAATAGATGAGTCTCGGCGTGTAAAAATCCATGCCCACGTTGTAAAAGTAAGTGTGTCCAGGGAACGAATCCACATAAAATAAAGTGATAGGAGTGATCAATAAAAAAGAGAAAAATAAAAGCAGAAAAATAGAAAAATAAAGTCGTACACGAGCTGCTGAAAAGGCTGCCACTCTCGGCGGCGCCTGAGTCATCAATACATACATAGTGATTTGTAGGAAGAAATCAGACCCCTTTCTCTGTCTGCACCCTTTATGGTGTTGTAGATTATTTTTGAATAGATAAATTTGCCATTTTTTCCTAACAATCTACACTCAATAACCCATAATGACAAAGTAAAAACCCGTTTTCAGAAAGATTCGCAAGTTTATTAAAAATCGAAAAGTGAAATCTCTCATTTCTTTAAGTACTCAAACCATATGCTGTGGCACTCCAACTTGTGCTCAGGTGCTTCTTGTCTGCTTTAATTCTTCTAGAGATTGTTCTAGAATGTGACTGGAGTCCACCTGTGAGGACATTGTTTAGAAAGGCACACGTGTACCTGTGTATATGAGGTCCAACGATTCACACTGCATTGTCAGGACAAAAATCAAGTCAGGAAGGAGCTCTCTGCCATCAAATTGTGGTGATGCACTGATCAGGGCAAAGGATATGAGGTAATTACTAAAGCTTTGAGTGTACCCAGGGTCATGCGGCCTCATTATTTGTGAAATGGAAAAAGGTTGGGTGGGCAGCACGGTGGCCAGAGCTAGCGCTGCTGCCTCGCAGTAAGGAGACCTGGGTTCACTTCCCGGGTCCTCCCTGCGTGGAGTTTGCATGTTCTCCCCGTGTTTGCATGGGTTTCCTCCGGGCGCTCCCACAGTCCAAAGACATGCAGGTTAAGTGCATTGGCGATCCTACATTGTCTCTAGTGTGTGCATGGTGTGTGTGTCCTGCGGTGGGCTGGCGCCCTGCCCGGGGTTTGTTCCTGCCTTGTGCCCTGTGTTGGCTGGGATTGGCTCCAGCAGAACCCCGTGACCCTGTGTTAGGATACAATGGGTTGGATAATGGATGGATGGAAAAGGTTTAGAAATATTAGGTGTGATGGTTGGCCATGGCAATTACTTGGGACGCCAACGGAATGGAAGGACCGGGGTAGAGAGCATTGGAGAGGCAATACCTCCCCTGGTATGCTGGAGTTAGAGTGTGGTGCAGCCCTGTTGGGTTCCGTGGGGTCCCCTGGTGGTCCCGGGGAAGGTATTGCCTTGCCGATGCTCTCTCCTCCAGTCCTTCCATACAGTTGCCGTCATGGCCAGCTAAAGGCTGTGGCCGCCTGCCACAACATATACACTGCCTTCCTTGACCCTTTTTTGCAGCGTTCTACTGATGTAACCATATAAAGGAGAAGAACATGACATTTGTGTAAAAAGTAATTTCATTGAAAGGAGCGTAAATCTAAATGGTGGACTGTTTAACGCTGCTGTGTCGCAGCTCCAGGGACTTTAAGGCCATGTCACATTAGGCCACTGACTCTCAACATTCAGTCCTGGGGGCTGCCTGTGGCTGCAAGTTTTGTTTTTTTCTTCTCTTTACTGGACTCCTACATTAATTAAGAAAGTTCCTATGTTATTTACAACCATCACAACATTAGTACATCCTAAATGAGAACAGGCCATTTAGCCCAAAAAAGCTTGCCAGTCCTACCCAATTAATTCTTCTAAAAAATATCAAGTCGAGTAACATTATGCTGAAAAAAAATCATGAATATTTATATGTGTTTTGCCTTCTAAGGTAACTCATCAATATTAAATCTGTAAAGCCAGTTTAAGAACAAACTGAAACTGAATAATTAATTAGTTGAATCAAGCACCAATGATAACAATTGAATTGTGAATTGGTCATCGGATAGTAAAACTGATGCATACAGCACTGTACGACCAAACCGAAATGACATGACACGTGATTCACCATGGTGCAAATAGCTGCATGAGAAAAAGGGAAAATGATTGTGATGAAGAAGAAAAACAAAAAGACATTAGCCCCTGTGGACACTAGAGGGCAATATCACTCCTCAATCCCAACACACAGACACTGAGGACCAAGAGCGTCTTTATTTTTGTAAACTCTTCACAATGCTTCTCCCACCACCTCCGCCACAAGTAAATAAGTCAAAACAGCACACAGTTATGATTTCTCTCTCTCCCTCTTTCTATTCCCCCACTCTTCCCCCTTCCACCTGACTCTGGCTCATTCCTGTGAGGTCAGTCCAGTCCTTTTATATTGGCCAACCCAGAAGTGCTTCTGCTCTTCCACCCATGTGATCTGTTAGGTGGAAACTTTGTGCCATATGGTTCCCCTATATAGAACATTTAAATAGGCTGGACTGTACCTGAGCAGGTGTTGTTGAATGGTGCACGTCCTGCCATGTATGATTATTGGAAAGGCGGATTGGATGGTCAAAAGGGCTCACGATATAAAACCAGGGTCTGAGCGCCAGAGGTCTTTTGACCAGGTCTTCAACCTGTAGTGTAGATCTGTGCTACTGATTTATTTAATTGAGTAGTGGAGAGACATACTGTGCTTTGTGCATACAGTGCATCCAGAAAGTATTCACAGCGCATCACTTTTTCCACATTTTGTTATGTTACAACCTTATTCCAAAAGGATTAAATTCATTTTTTTCCTCAGAATTCTACACACAACACCCCATAATGACAACGTGAAAAAAGTTTACTTGAGGTTTTTGCAAATTTATTAAAAATAAAAAAATTGAGAAAGCACATGTACATAAGTATTCATAGCCTTTGCCATGAAGCTCGAAATTGAGCTCAGGTGCATCCTGTTTCCTCTGAGATGTTTCTGCAGCTTAATTGCAGTCCACCTGTGGTAAATTCAGTCGATTGGACATGATTTGGAAAGGCACACACCTGTCTATATGAGGTCCCACAGTTGACAGTTCATGTCAGAGCACAAACCAAGCATGAAGTCAAAGGAATTGTCTGTAGACCTCTGAGACAGGATTGTCTCGAGGCACAAATCTGGGGAAGGTTACAGAAAAATTTCTGCTGCTTTGAAGGTCCCAATTAGCACAGTGGCCTCCATCATCCGTAAGTGGAAGTAGTTTGAAACCACCAGGACTCTTCCTAGAGCTGGCAGGCCATCTAAACTGAGCGATCAGGGGAGAAGGGCCTTAGTCAGGGAGGTGACCAAGAACCCAATGGTCACTCTGTCAGAGCTCCAGAGGTCCTCTGTGGAGAGAGGAGAACCTTCCAGAAGGACAACCATCTCTGCAGCAATTCACCAATCAGGCCTGTATGGTAGAGTGGCCAGACGGAAGCCACTCCTTAGTAAAAGGCACATGGCAGCCCGCCTGGAGTTTGCCAAATGGCACCTGAAGGACTCTCAGACTATGAGAAAGAAAATTCTCTGGTCTGATGAGACAAAGATTGAACTCTTTGGTGTGAATGCCAGGCGTCACGTTTGGAGGAAACCATGGTGGTGGCAGCATCATGCTGTGGGGATGTTTTTCAGCGGCAGGATCAAGGGAAAGATGACTACAGCAATGAAAAAAGACATCTTGGATGAAAACCTGCTCCAGAGCGCTCTTGACCTCAGACTGGAGTGACGGTTCATCTTTCAGAAGGACAACAACCCTAAGCACACAGCCAAGATATCAAAGGAGTGGCTTCAGGACAACTCTGTGAATGTCCTTGAGTGGCCCAGCCAGAGCCCAGACTTGAATCCGATTGAACATCTCTGGAGAGATCTTAAAATGGCTGTGCACTGACGCTTCCCAGACAACCTGGTGGAGCTTGAGAGGTGCTGCAAAGAGGAATGGGTGAAACTGGCCAAGGATAGGTGTGCCAAGCTTGTGGCATCATATTCAAAAAGACTTGAGGCTGTAATTGCTGCCAAAGGTGCATCGAGAAAGTATTGAGCAAAGGCTGTGAATACTTATGTACATGGGATTTCTCAGTTTTTTGATTTTTAATAAATTTGCAAAAATCTTTTTGTTTTGATTATTTATTTATTTTTTGTCTGTCCTTTGTGATCCGACTTTTTTATTCTGTTTTGGTCTTTTCTTCACTTTTGCTTTGGAAGCTACTGTAAATACAGTCATATGAAAATGTTTGGAAACCCCTTTCAGCCTCCATAATAATTGACTCTCCTTTCAACAAAAAATATAACAGTGGTATGTCTTTCATTTTCAAGGAACATCTGAGTACTGCGGTGTTTTCTGAACAAAGATTTTTAGTATCGCAGTATTTAGTTGTATGAAATTAAACCAAATATGAAAAACTGGTTGTGCACAAATGTGGGTCCCCTTGTCATTTTGCTGATTTGAATGCCTGTCACTGCTCAATGCTGATTACTTACAACACCAAATTGGTTGGATGAGCTCATTAAGTCTTGAACTTCATAGACAGGTATGTCCAATCATAAGATATAAAGGTATTTAAGGTGGTCAATTGCAAGTTGTGCTTCCTTCCCTTTGACTCTCCTCTGAAGAGTGACAGCATGGGATCCTCAAAGCAACTCTCTAAACATCTGAAAACAAAGATTGTTCAGTCTGCTGGATTAGGGGAAGGCTACAAAAAGCTATCTCAGAGGTTTAAACTGTCAGTTTCAACTGTAAGGAATGTAATCAGGAAATGGAAGGCCACGGGCACAGTTGCTGTTAAACCCAGCAGGTCTGGCAGGCCAAGAGAAATACAGGAGTGGCATATGCGCAGGATTGTGAGAATGGTTACCGACAACCCACAGATCACCTCCAAAGACCTGCAAGAACATCTTGCTGCAGATGGTGTATCTGTACATTGTTCTACAATTCAGCGCAATTTGCACAAAGAACATCTGTATGGCAGGGTGATGAGAAAGAAGCCCTTTCTGCACTCATGCCTCAAACAGAGTCGCTTGTTGTATGCAAATGCTCATTTAGACAAGCCAGATTCATTTTGGATCAAAGTGCTTTGGACTGATGAGACAAAAATGGAGTTATTTGGTCATAAGAAAAAGCGCTTTGCATGGCGGAAGAAGAACACCGCATTCCAAGAAAAACACCTGCTACTTACTGTCAAATGTGGTGGAGGTTCCATCATGCGGTGGGGCTGTGTGGCTAGTTCAAGGACTGGGGCCCTTGTTAAAGTTGAGGGTCAGATGAATTCAACCCAGTATCAACAAATTCTTCAGGATAACGTTTGAGCATCAGTCACAAAGTTGAAGTTACTCAGGGGTTGGATATTCCAACAAGACAATGACCCAAAACACAGTTCAAAATCTACAAAGGCATTCATGCAGAGGGAGAAGTACAATGTTCTGGAATGGCCATCACAGTCCCCTGACTTGAATATCATCGAAAATCTATGGGATGATTTGAAGCAGGCTGTCCATGCTTGGCAGCCATCAAATTTAACTGAACTGGAGAGATTTTGTATGAAGAATAGTCAGAAATACCTCCAACCAGAATCCAGACACTCATCAGAGGCTATAGGAGGACAGCGTCTAGAGGCTATTAGATTTACAAAAGGAGGCTCAACTAAGTATTGATGTCATATCTCTGTTGGGGTGCCCAAATTTATGCACCTGTCTAATTTTGTTATGATACATATTGCATATTTTTGTTAATCCAATAAACTTAATGTCACTGCTGAAATCCTACTGTTTCCATAAGACATGTCAGATATTAAAAGGAAGTTTCTACTTTGAAAGCTCAGCCAATGATAAACAAAAATCCAAAGAATTAAGAGGGATTCCCAAACTTTTTCATATGACTGTATTGTATCACCTGCACTGATTTTTCGTTTGGGAAGTGTCTTTGCATTGGACTTTGTAAATATTTTTTTTTGCAAGACATTCCTTTGTAAATATAGTATGGACACTGCTGGAATAAAACAGATTCCTGATTTTGAATATTTTTTTTAGTCTGAGTCTCTCTTACTCCATTCCTTGGTTGCTCAGTCTCGTTTACTGACACCCCAAGATAGGAGCTGCACAACACCCAACAGGGCTGCGATAAAGAACTCCAAGTCCCATGATGCCCGGTGGTAATCTGGGGCACTGCTGTAATCCAGGGGTGCTGCCATCTTGTGGTTTGGGGGAGGCAGTGCTCTAAAAAAGCTGCCTTCCCCCATCCTTCCGTGTCTTGAGTGTCCCGGCTGGGTTTGACTTACTTCCCCTAAACATTGTTCATAATGCAGCAACTGTCAATGTTCGGGGAAATGTGGAAGTCTCTAAGCCTTGTGCTGTGGTAGCCTACAATAATACAAAGGGAGCATATCAAGATTTTTTTTGTTCTTTATTGTCCTTGTATTAGGAATTTGTTAGTTTTCACATAACCCTTGAGGTCAGAGCGCAGGGTCCGCCATTGTACAGCGCCTCTGGAGCAATTACAGGTTAAGGGTCTTGCTCAAGGGCCCAGCAGAGTAGGATCTCTTTTGGCAGTGATGGGGATTCGAACCGGCAACCTTCTGGATACCAGCACAGATCCTTAGCCTCAGAGCCACCACTCCACCCTAATGTGACATTCTACCCTCTCATGTGCAAACAACAGGAAAAATATTATAAGGACGTGTACTGAATTTGCATTGGTACAGCAGTGGACACTAGGCATGCCTTTGTGCTGTATTTAGTTACTCATATTAACATGTTTCTGTAACACTTATTAACATTTTTTCTTGTTGAGAACAATTCAGTACTTTTGACATGTACAAATAATGCTAAGGAAGTTAAACCCCATAGAATATCAGTGGAGAGACTTGGATATGGCAGTTTACAGATGCTTCCCGTTCAGCCTAATGGAGCTTGAGAGGATTTTCCAGATGTGCAAAGCTTGTAGAGATTTTCCTAGGAAGATTCAAAACTCGAATTGCTGCCAAAGGGACTTCTAAAAATTACTGAATTAAGGGTCTGAATACTTACAGGAATGAGAGATCTCAGTTTTAGATTTTCATATGTTTGCAAACCTTTCCTAAAAACATGTTTCTGTTACTATAGGATGTTGTGGGGCAGCATGCTGACTCAGTGGTAGCGCTGCTGCCTCACAGTAAGGAGACCAGGGTTGGTGCCCCACATCCTTCTTGTGTGGAGTCTGCATGTTCTCCCCGTGTCCATGTGGGTTTCTTCTCGCAGTCCAAAGACTGCATGTTAGGTGAATTGGCAACACTAAGTTGGCCCTAGAACATGGTACTCCACTCTGGACCGGCACCCTGTCCAGGGTTTGTTCTTGAATTGTGCCCAATGCCAGCTCGGACAGGCTCAATCCAAGCGTGACCCTGGTCTGGATTAAGCTTCTTACAAAATGGCATCATAGGTTGTCGTGTGTAGATTGATGGGCACTAAAGGGAAATGTAATCAATTAATGTTGCACTTATATGTCAGCAGCCATACTCTAAATGCAGGTAATGTGCACCTTATACTTTTATTAAATATTGGTAAAGTTAAATTGAGTGCAACTTTCTGTTTTTTGGGGTCCGATGGTAGAACAAACAGAAAAAGGGCAAAAAAGGACTTTACACCTACTGTACTCTGAATTCTTGTTTAAGAGCCAGAATTACTTGCAGCCAGGATGAGAATATCAAGGGCTTTAACATAAAGGCAAAGAAATAATCAGATTACACAAATATTTGAATTATTGAAATTCTTCCAAAACCTGGTATCATTATCATTTATTTTAAAACAAGGCCGTGCCACCCTAAGAAGCTGAAAGTTAAAAAGTGTAAACAAGGAGGGCTGGAGGTTGTGGTTGTCCAAAAAGGGAGGCGGTTATGCAATGTTTGACATTCCTTCCTAAGGAAGCCTGGTTAACATTGCATATATCATCCAAAAGATGACAGCTCTTTCTTTATTTCTCAGGAAGATACGATCAGAATGCAGCAGGTTTAACTGAGACAGCAAAAAAAAAGAAGAGGCCAATCATTCTAATCTTTCACAACATGCTCCGAGATGGCAGTTGGAGCTAATTTATAAAAGGAACCGTCTAAATAAAAAACAGGGTGAAGAATCTCAGCTTGCATTCCATTTTATGAGTAAATTGTTGATTTCAGCTTTTAACAACAGCGCCTGCAGATTGAGAAAAGAAGCTGTGACAAAACGTCAAGTGAGGTGAAATGCCTGTGAGTTGAATGGTGGCTACTGAGGGGTGACATTGCATTTGTTAATTCACAAATACTTCTGTGTCTTCAACATTCAGGATCCCAAGGCATCATCACTGGCTCACTCTGCTTTTCCTGCTTTGTTGTTTTTCATTTAGAGAAATGTCTGCCATGAGCATTTGGCCTAGGAAATGAGTCTGAGGGGATTAGGAGGTGACAGGGTTGAACTACCCCACGGACCCCTGTCTTCTTATCATTACACCATTATTCAACCTCATTAACTAGACATCACCATCATTATTCAAAAATAAGTAGGAAGTGAACGTAATGAAGATGCCACCATTCCTCCAACTCCTACCTTAAATAAGAAAGTTTCTATGCTTTTTACAACAATTACAACATTAGAACAATGACGACGAGAACAGGCCATTCTGCCCAACAAAGCTCGCCAGTCCTAGCCACTTAATTCTTCCAAAAAATATCAAGATCAGTTTAAATGTCTGTCCACCATACTGCTTGGAATCCATGTATCTATCGTTCTTTGTGTAAAGAAAAATTTCTTAATGTTTGTGTGAAATTTACCCTAAACAAGTTCCTAACAGTGTCCCCGTGTTCTTGATGGACTCATTTTAAAGTCACAGTCTCAAACGTCTGGACTAATTCCCTTCATAATTTTAAACAGTTCAGTCATGTCTCCTCTTAATTTCCCTTTGTTCTTTTAATCTTTCCATATATTTTATCGCCAGCTCTTCTCTGGACCTTCTCTAGTGCTGCTATGTCCTTTTTGTAGCCAGGAGACCCAAACTGCACCCAGTACTCCAGATGAGGCCTCACCAGTGTGTTATAAAGCTTGAGCAGACACTCCTAGAACTTGGACTCCACACATCAAGGTGCTATATAACCTGACATTCTGTTTGAGAGGTGACACTGTATTTTTTAATTCACAAATACGTCTGTGTCTTCAACATTCAGGATCCCAAGGCATCATCACTGGCCCACGCTGCTTATCCTGCTTTTTTGTTTTCATTTAAGGAAATCTGTGACATCAACTAGACATCACCATCATTATTCAAAAATAAGCAGGTGGTGAAGTACCAGCCAAACATAATGAAGAAGCCACCATTTCTCCTACTTCTACCTTAATTAAGAAAGTTTCTATGCGTTTTACAACCATTACAACATTAGAACAATGAAGGCCATTCCGCCCAACAAAGCTCGCCAGTCCTATCACCTTAATTCTTCCAAAAAAATATCAAGTCAAGTTTAAAAGTCTCTAAAGTCCATCTGTCCACCATACTGCTTGGATTCCAGGTGTCTGTGGTTCTCTGTGAAAAGAAAAACCTCCTAATGTTTGTGTGAAATTTACCCTTAACAAGTTTCTAACTGTGTCCTCGTGTTCTTGGTGAACTCATTTCAAAATAACAGTCTCGATCCACGGAACTTATTCCCTTCATAATTTTAAACACTTCAATCAGGTCACCTCTTAATCTTCTTTTGCTTAAACTGTAAAGGCTCAGCTCTTTTAATCTTTCTTCATAACTCATCCCCTGTAGCCCTGAATCAGCCCAGTCGCTCTTCTCTGGACCTTCTCTAGTGCTGTTCTTTTAATCTTTCCATATATTTTATCGCCAGCTCTTCTCTGGACCTTCTCTAGTGCTGCTATGTCCTTTTTGTAGCCTGGACACCCAAACTGCACCCAGTACTCCAGATGAGGCCTCATCAGTGTGTTATAAAGCTTTAGCAGACACTCCTAGAACTTGGACTCCACACATCAAGGTGCTATATAACCTGACATTCTATTTGAGAGGTGACACTGTATTTTTTAATTCACAAAAACGTCTGTGTCTTCAACATTCAGGATCCAAAGGCATTATCACTGGCCCACTCTGCTTTTCCTTCTTTGTTGTTTTCATTTAAGGAAATGTCTTCCATGAGCATAGGGCTTGGGAAATGAGTCTGGGGAAATTAGGAGGTGACAGTATTGAACTAGTCACTAGTCACTAGTCAGGGTCTGCCTGCTACTATAAGGGATGCCCCTTCAGTCTCAGCTTTTAAATCCCGGCTGAAGACTCACTACTTCAGTTTCGCACACCCTGACTAGAGCTGCTGATTAACTGTACAGACTGCATCTCTGTTGTTAGTCATTAGCACTAAAACATAAGTAACATGACAGTTAGAATTGGATACTAACCCTCACTTATTCTGTTTCTCTTCTCGGTACTCAAATGTGGCACTTGGTGCCACGGCCCACCTGCCAAGTTGTTTTGCCTGCCTAAGGTAAAGTCATCCCTGATGGAGGATCACAGGAATTGTGGGAAAGAGGGGTCCTTTCATTGGATTGGCTGGCCCAGCGCTATTTCAGCCATGGAATGGCCAAATGGGGGAGGGCAGCTTGATGGATGAGGTCTCCAGGTCTCTAAAAATATCCAAATCATATCATCTGATATCATCTACTGTTAAATTCTGCTCCGTACTTCTAAGATTTTTATTTTTTTTTTACTTCTAAAACATTTTTTTTATTTTATACTGTATTGAAGATTTGTTCTGTTCTGTGTATTGTATTGTATTGACCCCCTTCTTTTGACACCCACTGCACGCCCAACCTACCTGGAAAGGGGTCTCTCTTTGAACTGCCTTTCCTAAGGATTCTTCCATTTTTTTCCCTACAAGGGTTTTTTTGGGAGTTTTTTCCTCGTCTTCTTAGAGAGTCAGGGCTGGGGGGCTGTCAAGAGGCAGGGCCTGTTAAAGCCCACTGTGGCACTTCCTGTGTGATTTTGGGCTATACAAAAATAAACTGCATTGTATTGTATTGTAACTACCCCACAGACCCCTGTCTTCTTAACATTACACCATTCTTCAACCCCATTAACTAGACATCACCATCATTATTCAAAAATAAGCAGGTGGTGAAGTACCAGCCTGCGGTGGGTTGGCACCCTGCCCGGGATTGGTTCCTGCCTTGTGCCCTGTGTTGGCTGGGATTGGCTCCAGCAGACCCCCAGGACCCTATGTTCGGATTCAGCAGGTTGGAAAATGGATGGATGGACGAAGTACCATTTGGACGTAATGAAGAAGCCACCATTCCTCCAACTCCTACTTTAATTAAGAAAGTTTCTATGCTTTTTACAACCATTACAATTACAACATTAGAACAATGAAGGCCATTCCGCCCAGCAAAGCTCGCCAGTCCTATCACTTTAATTCTTCCAAAAAAATATCAAGTCGAGTTTAAAAATGGTTACTGCTTGGAATCCATGTATCTATCGTTCTTTGTGTATAGAAAAATTTCCTAATGTTTGTGTGAAATTTACCCTTAACAAGTTTCCAACTGTGTCCCCATGTTCGCAGATGAAGTCATTTTAAAGTCACCGTCTTTATCCACTGGACTAATGGCCGCCCGTCACAACATCTAAACTGCTTTCCTTGATCCTTTTTTGCAACTTTCTACTGATGTAACCATTGTAAAAGAATGAGTCTCAACACACTGGAACGGTTTGGGGCAGCCACCCGTATATTGTCCCTGGCTGCAAAAGGTTTAAGGAAAACACAAGGATGTTTTCTGGTTGAGTTCCCAAAATGGACTGAACTGATCTGTCAACATGGAGGTTTTATATGTTGGAAACCGGAAGTGATGTCATTAGACCGGAACAGGAAATGACGTCTGTCTGGGCGCCGGAACAGGAAATGGTGTTAAACTAGGCAGGTTTTTTTAAAAAGGTTTAGAGCACCCTGCCACCCCCTGGCCTGGCGGATGATTACCTTCACTTGGTCCACTTACCTCGCTCCTAGTCGCACGTGTGTGACACCATATAAAAGAAAATAACATGACTTTGGAGTACAAAGTAATTTCCCTGAATAGCGTGTAAATCTACATAATGGACTGTTTAACGCTGCTGTGTCACAGCTACAGGGGTTTTTTAAGGCCATGTCACATTAGGCCACCGGCTCTCAACATTCAGTCCTGGGGGCTGCCCCTGGCTACAAGTTTTTGTTCCAACCCACTTCTTCTCTTAATTGGAACTCTACATTAATTAAGCAAGTTCCTATGTTATTTACAATCATTATGACATTAGTACAACCTAGATGAGAATGGGCCATTCAGCCTAACAAAGCTTGCGAGTCCTATCCACTTATTTCTTCTAAAATAACATCAAATCGAGTTTTAAAAGTCTCTAAAGTACAACTCTCTACCACACTACTTGATAGCTTATTCCATGTGTCTATCATTCTCTGTGTGAAGAAAAACTTCTTAATGTTTGTGTGAAATTTACCCTTAACAAGTTTCCAACTGTGTCCCCGTGTTCTTGATGAACTTATTTTAAAGTCACTGTCTCGATCCACTGCACTAATTCCCTTCATAATTTTAAACACTTCAGTCAGGTCTCCTCTTAAATCTTCTTTTGCTTAAACTAAAAAGGTTCAACTCGTTTAATCTTTCCTCATAATTCATCCCCTGTAGCCCTGGTGTCAGCCTAGTTGCTCTTCTGTGGACCTTTTCTAGTGCTGCTAGGTCCTTTTTGTAGCCTGGAGACCAAAACTGCACCCAGTACTCCAGATGAGGCCTCACCAGTGTGTTATAAAGCTTGAGCAGAACCTCCTTTGACTTGTACTCAGCACATCAAGGCGCTATATAACCTGACATTCTGTTTGCATTCTTAATGGCTTCTGATCACTGTCTGGCAGTTGATAGTTGGCAACCATCTGGAAATTGCAATCTGGTTATGTTATATTATTAGTGAATTTATTTTTATTGATCTGGTTACTAAGCAAATTATTTACTAATAAACACAAAAGTGGGCAACACTGAAGTAGTTACTCTTTTTAGTGTCATTAGCACTGGTGTCTCCTCTACCCAACATGAGTTGTCTCTATTCCAATACAATTAAAAAAGTAAACTCCGGAGGAAAAGTCAGTCATTTTCTTACACACTTAGTCCTGAAGTGTTTCATCAAGCGAGTGCTAGAGCCCATCCCAGCTAGCACAGGGCACAAGGCCGGGACAAACCCTGAACAAGGAGCCCCAGAGAAAAGGTGAATGAAGAAACAGAAAAACTAAAGTAAGCATGTAAACATTGAGAAAGAAATACAAATACACTTCCCTCTATAATTTTTGGGACAAAGTTACATTTTTCCTTGATTTCTGCTTCTCAGTTTAAAATTACAAAGCAAACAATTCAGACATCGTGATTAAAGTGCATAAAGCAGGCTTTCATTGAAGGGGATTTGCATACATTTCATTGTATATACAGTATATTCCTTGGTTTTAGGCTTCTTCAGCTTGGGTAGGATGGCATAAGTATATATGTTAACAAGGGGCGACATTTTAGTTCCCAGTAGACAGCTGAAAGAGTAAGTGCCAGTACTCCATATTAGTGAGTACAACTTTTCAGCAAGGTTGCTGTTGTCTCATAGATCTGGAATTTAAATATCAAACCACAACTCAAATTCAGTGACATGGAACGTGAGCTCTGAAGGGTTAGAGAGAAAGAAACAGTACCAGAGTGTACTTGGCACAATGGTCACTCACATCACCAGGAGACTGTGTTCAAATTCTGACATTAAGTTGCTCTTCCAGTGTCAATTGGTCTGGTTTGAGTAAGTGAGGCTGAATGGAGTAACGTGCTCTGTGTTGGACTGGCACAAAATCCAAAGATGGTCTGGTGCTGTTGTGATACCAGAGTTTAAACTGATAAAATAATATTTACTGGGAAGACATTTGGCTAGGGCGGCACGGTGGCGCAGTGATAGTGCTGCTGCCTCGCAGTAAGGAGACCTGGGTTCACTTCCCGGGTCCTCCCTGCATAGAGTTTGCATGTTCTCCCCGTGTCTGTGGGTTTCCTCCCACAGTCCAAAGACATGCAGGTTGGTTGGTTGTCCTGTGTGTGTGCCCTAGAGTGGGCTGGTGCCCTGCCCAGGGTTTGTTCTTGCTTTGCACCCTCTACTGGCTGGGATTGGCTCCAGCAGACCCCTGTGTTTAGGACAGGGGTGTCGAACTCCGGGCCTGGAGGGCCGCAGTGGCTACAGGTTTTCATTCTAACCCTTTTCCTAATCAGTGAGCAGTTTTCACTGCTAATTAATTCCTTTTCCCTTCATTTCAATAGCCCTGTTTTTAAGGATTCAGTCCTCTGAATTGATTTGTTTCTTCATTAAATGGCAGCCAAACAGAAATGAGACGTGAAACGAGCCAACAGATGACCAGCTAAACTGGGATTTCAAACTCCAACCAATTTCACTCCAAACAGTCTCTTAATGAGAAGTTGATTCTTGATGTTAATTAAGCCCATTATTTTTAATTCAATGGCTTGTTGCTGCTCTCATTCTGCCAGAGCAGATATTTTCAAATTTGTTGATTTTTCTGTTTTTTCTAAGAACACCGTCAAGATGTTTTGGTGACCTGAGCCCTTCACCTTTCTTTATTTTCAGATATTGTGTGATGGGCACAGGTGAGCTGGTCATATGGTGGCTTGTTTGTCTCATTATTGTTTGGCTACTAATTAAGGAAAAAGAGACAACTAAGGGGGCTGAGACAAGTTAATTAAAACTAAAGCAAAAGAAGTTAATTAGCAGTAAAATTGGCACACTAATGAAGAAGATGGTTAGAATGAAAACATGCAGCCACTGCGGCCCTCGAGGACCGGAGTTCGACACCTGTGGTTTAGGAAATAGCGGGTTGGACGATGACTGACTGACATTTACCTAGTGGTAGTGTTATAATCAAATTTCTCATTATTTCATATACCTATTTTTGTTTATGTTGAAGGTAGTCACCTATTTGAGGTGTGAACTATTATTTCAATAATTGATTTCACCTTTCAAGTGAGTGCAAATGTGTATGGTGCCAGTTCAACTTATTTTCTATCTGATAAACATTCAAAAGATGAAGCTGCTGCCAACAAGCCCAATAAGCAATAAGTCTTTGATTCTGTTTTCTGATGACACACAGTATAATTATTATTTATTGTAAGAGGACAGACTACAATAAAGAGTTGGGGCACCACCTTGATGACCCCGTATAACTTGAGTTAAAAACAACAAAGAAAACTCACAATAATTGCATAGAAATCTTTACAAATGAGAGTTCTCAATTGAACTGCCTCAAGACAGCGGATGTTCCAGTCTTAAGTCCTTCTGGCGGGAAGAGGCAGGCCCAGGTTGATGGACACCAGAAGTGACGTTGGTGGTGACATAGCCATTAATCACTAGAGGCCTTACACCCACCTCATGTGTGTGTCAGGTCAGGTCAGGTTGGAAAGCATACACTGGTACAGTGCATTGCCGCACCCATCACATGATGAAACACCTCGGGATCCTGGTTGGCAACCCCCCAGGCAGACACACAGTCCAGTCCCACCGTCCGGAAATTACCCTCTATCTGCCGTAGCCAGGTGTTACATGGGTGTCCCCTTGGCCTCAACAATGAGGATCTTACGAGCCAGATCACACTCGGGGAATCATGCCACATGGCCGTAGTGCTGTAACTGATACTCTCTCACAATGCAGGTAATGTGCCTCATTCGGGACTCAAAGTCAAACCATTGGTACCCAAGGATTCTCCAATGAGACACAGTAGCAAAGGAGTCCAGTCTTCCTCTCAGGTCACTGGATAGCGTCCATGTCTCGTAACCATATAGCAAGACAGGAAGCAGCAGGACTCTGAAGACTTGGAACTTTGTCCTTTTGCACAGATATCGGGAGCAAAGCTGTGAAGATCACAGCATTGTCAGCAAAGTCAAGATCCATGAATATTTCTTCACCAACAGATGCCCCACAGCCACTGAACCCCACCACCCTGCCCAACACCCAGTCCAAGCAAGCATTGATCAGAGCAGGAGCAGAACACACCCTTGACAGACCCCAGAATCAACTGGAAAAAACTCAGAGGTTCTGCCTCCACTCTGCACAGCACTCACAGTACCAGTATACAGGCCGGCCATGATATCCAGCAATTTTGAAGGGATCCCATGAACCCTCAGGATGTCCCACAGGGCAGCTCGATCAACTGAGTTGAATGCTTTACAAAAATCGACAAAGGCTGCAAAGAAACTCTGCTGATATTCGCGTTTGCACTCCATGAGAACCCTCAGCGCCAGGATGCGGTCGATGGTAGACTTCTTAGGTGTAAAACCAGACTGGTAGGTGAGCAAATGATCACGGATCCTATTGAGGACAACCCTAGCAAGGACCTTACCCGGCACTGACAGAAGTGTTATCCCCCTGTAGTTGCCCCAATCCAAGCGATCACCCTTCCCTTTCCAGATAGGGACAAGTCCCGTTTTCCATTCAGTTGGGGTGATACCCATCTCCCAAATGGAAGCAAAGATTGCTTGCAATGCCAGGAGGACAGCCTTACCACCAGCCTGGAGAAGTTCACCCCGAATACCACATATCCCTGCAGCCTTCCCTACCCTCAACTGGTTGACCACCTGTGCAATCTCAGTGAGACTGTGGGGGTTCACAGCTAATTGGAGGATCAGTCTCAAAAACCGTGGACCCAGAAATATCCAACGTCCTAGCCAGAGGATCAGCTTTGGACAACTGCTCAAAGTAGCCAGCCCAGTAGGTCACAACTGCAGTTTATATATATATATATATATATATATATATATATATATATATATATATATATATACTGTATATACGGCTGTCAATTGCAAAATATTACTCATGTCAGTATGTCTTTAATTGTGTGTTTAACCAAGGTAGCAGGGTTCAGCAATGTCCAGCAGTCCCCTGTCAGTGTCACTGCTGCTCAGGCCGCAGAGACTTGTGCCTTTCATATGAGTCCTTGGTAGGTGAAACAATTGTCTCATGCAAAGGTAAGGTGTAAGAATTGCCAGATCTCACTGAATGACATCTCTCAGCCCTGTATCCTCAAGTTCTTTTAAGCGGTCCACAGTCTGAGGTGATCCAGTTTTGAAATAAATATCAGTAGTTAATGCTTTATGATTGTTTTTCATTCATGGACATGTTCATTTTAGCAGCAGCATCATGCCTGTTTGGCTCTTAAATGATCAGCCAAGAACATTGCACTTCTACAATATTTAAATTTGCCCACATTAAGTTTGCAAGTCTGGGAAAGTTGTAGGACTGTAGTAAGTTGAAGAAAAAGACCTGCGTGTCAACTGGCAAACCTACAGTAGGTAAACCTGGTAAACAGCCATTATTCCAGAGATAATGATGACTTAGTGGCCACTTTCTTTGAGTTCTGCATCCACCCATAGCTAATATCATGCAATGTGACGGAGTCTGTTCTTCTTTGATCATATTCACAGACACTAGCCACAATCGATAGATACAGCCATTTGTCATTTTTCGCCTTCTGATAGAGTTTCATAGGGGGCTACATCCTTAGTAGAGGATCAAAAATCAAAAATAATATCGTAGTTGTAATCATTGACCATGAGATAGTCTAAAAGGACACACCACAGGCTTATGTTTGAATTTTGTCACGTTTAAACACCTGGGAGTGACTTTTAGTGGTTTAGGACCACCAGTAAAAAATCAAATATCAACAAAATGATCAGCATCCTTAAAATGGCACTCCACTTGCCACTAGTACTGGTTCTTATTTATTTATCTATTTATTTTTTGAAGTTTGTGAAAAGGAGTAACTTTGACCCCTTATCCCCTTCTCTCATTTGAGGATGAACCTCTGGGACTGGTTGAAATGGTATGCATAACTTCAAATCTTTCTGATCATTTTCGCTTAAGATGCTTATTGGTTTACTCCTTATTATAAAGGAATAATTTCTTGGTCTAACAATTTCCTACAACTTTTCAGGTCCAGTGGGCCAAAAATAGGGAATGTCTTGCATAATAACATGTCAAGATCAGCAAGCTGCAGGTGGGGTTTCTCTCGTGCTGGTGAATGAGGAGTCACTGGGCCAAAAAATAAAAATAAAAAACCTGAAGTGATTTCAAAGTTGAAATGGTTATGATCGCAACACGTGCTTTTCTTGGTCATCACTGCATTCTCATGCTTTTCAAAGAAGGCTTTCTAATGTCTCTAATGCATTTCTATTCAGTGATACTGATGATTCCATCCTCTTTGTCATTTTTTTGTTTCAATGTTAATGCTGTTCAAATTGTGTTTTATTGTATTTAATTTCTATTTTTTTTTATTTATGTTTATTGTATGTTTTAATGTAAAGCACTTTGGCTACAGCATTACTGATGTTGTTTAAATGTGCTGTATAAATAATTTGACATTGACAAAATTGATTACATCTTGTCTGAAGAAGAGGCCTGAGTTGCCTCGAAAGCTTGCATATTGTAATCTTTTTAGTTAGCCAATAAAAGGTGTCATTTTGCTTGGCTTTTCTCTACATTCATAATGGCTAACACGGTACAACACCCTAGCACTACTGACATTGACATAAATGTTGAACATTTACTTAAAACCACAAGATGGCAGTAGCGACTTACTTTTTTCCTTTATTATAATTTTATGATTTCAGCTCAGCCAAGACAAGTGACGTGTGGGTTTGAAGTGACGAGTAAAATAACAAGCCACCGTATTAAAAATAAATTCTTAAATATAATTCATTTTATTTGTTTATTTATGTGTTTGTTTGTTCCTCTGGTTGTATAAAAATTGAAACATCTGTCTTTATGCTCTCACAGTTTTCAGCCTTTATTGATCAGAGCACCAGATGAATAATTGGATGAAACTGATCTCATATCAGTATTTTCGGGGGCTTTTTTTAAAGCATTTGCACTCTTTTGAGTGGTCACTTTTCCTTGCTTGATGCTTTTGTTTGTTTTTGTTGACTTTGGATCATCCAATATCAAACATGACAGAATCCATATACTGTATAAGATTTACAGTCATATGAAAAAATTTGGGAATCCCTCTTAATTCTTTGGATTTTTGTTTCTCATTGGCTGAGCTTTCAAAGTAGCAACTTCCTTTTAATATCTGACATGTCTTATGGAAACAGTAGTATTTCAGCAGTGACATTAAGTTTATTGGATTAACTGAAAATATGCAATATGCATCATAACAAAATTAGACAGGTGCATAAATATGGGCACCCCAACAGAGATATGACATCAATACTTAGTTGAGCCTCCTTTTGCAAATCTAACAGCTTCTAGACGCTGTCCTCCTGTAGCCTTTGATGAGTGTCTGGATTCTGGATGGAGGTATTGTTGACCATTCTTCCATACAAAATCTCTCCAGTTCAGTTCAATTTGATGGCTGCCGAGCATGGACAGCCTGCTTCAAATCATCCCATAGATTTTCGATGATATTCATGTCAGGGGACTGTGACGGCCATTCCAAAACATTGTACTTCTCCCTCTGCATGAATGCCTTTGTAGATTTCGAACTGTGTTTTGGATCATTGTCTTGTTGGAATATCCAACCCCTGCGTAACTTCAACTTTGTGACTGATGCTTGAACATTATCCTGAAGAATTTGTTGATATTGGGTTGAATTCATCTGACCCTCGACTTTAACAAGGGCCCCAGTCCCTGAACTAGCCACACAGCCCCACAGCATGATGGAACCTCCACCACATTTGACAGTAGGTAGCAGGGTTTTTTCTTGGAATGCGGTGTTCTTCTTCCGCCATGCAAAGTGCTTTTTGCTTTGACCAAATAACTCAATTTTTGTCTCATCAGTCCAAAGCACTTTGTTCCAAAATGAATCTGGCTTGTCTAAATGAGCATTTGCATACAACAAGCGACTCTGTTTGTGGTGTGAGTGCAGAAAGGGCTTCTTTCTCATCACCCTGCCATACAGATGTTCTTTGTGCAAATTGCGCTGAATTGTAGAACGATGTACAGATACACCATCTGCAGCAAGATGTTCTTGCAGGTCTTTGGAGGTGATCTGTGGGTTGTCTGTAACCATTCTCACAATCCTGCACATATGCCACTTCTGTATTTTTCTTGGTCTGCCAGACCTGCTGGGCTTAACAGCAATTGTGCCTGTGGCCCTCCATTTCCTGATTCCATTCCTTACAGTTGAAACTGACAGTTTAAACCTCTGAGATAGCTTTTTGTAGCTTCTCCTAAACCATGAGACTCAACAATCTTTGTTTTTAGGTCTTTTGAGCGTTGCTTTGATGATCCCATGCTGTCTCTCTTCAGAGGAGAGTCAAAGGGAAGGAAGCACAACTTGCAATTGACCACCTTAAATACCTTTATATCTCATGATTGGACACACCTGTCTATGAAGTTCAAGGCTTAACGAGCTCATCCAACCAATTTGGTGTTGTAAGTAATCAGCATTGAGCAGTGACAGGCATTCAAATCAGCAAAATTACAAGGGGACCCACGTTTGTGCACAGCCAGTTTTTCACATTTGATTTAATTTCATACAACTAAATACTGCGATACTAAAAATCTTTGTTCGGAAAACACCGCAGTACTCAGATGTTCCTAGGGAATGAAAGACATACCACTGTTATCTTTTTTGTTGAAAGGAGAGTCAATCATTATGCAGGCTGAGAGGGGTTCCCAAACTTTTTCATATGACTGTATGCCCCAATAACCTTGCTTTTTGCTTTTGAAATATATTTACAACATATTTTGTTATTGCCTTTATTTATTACAAAGTTTCTTTTTAAATACATATTATTCATTTTTTAACATGTGCCTAAAACACCAGTGAGAATGCTGGGCCTACTTTATAGCCTTTAAAGAATCAAGTTGAGGTGGTTGTCAGTGTCAATGTTCAGACAGTGTAGTGCAACATTAAAAATGGATGGATAGTTTAAACTCTTTTAATGTGTGCTATACATAGAAAATACTTAGAAAATACGTAGAAAATAAGTTTAGTTAAAGTTTATGCTTTTTTTTATAGATTAACAAGTTTGTGTAAATATTATTGAACGAAAAAGCAGTCATTCTACTGTGTTCATCATTGGTGGTAGCTCCATAATAAACATATAGGAAAAAGTAAGGGTCCTGCTCTGATTTTAGCAGCAACAAATAAAACTAGTGAGAAGTCCTTGTGGACGTTTACCTTCATCTTGTTATCAGGGCACTTCCTCTTCTTTTCTTGTGACAGTGAAGAGCTTATCCAAAACATTCAGTTTGTCCATTCACATCTTATCACCTTATCGGCCTTACCACTACCAAGCTTTTTAATCACCGCTTTGGCATCAGCCACTAAGACAGATTCAACCCCAAGCAGTGCTTCCAAGACTGGGTTTATTTTTCACGTCACGTGATACATGCTCCAGCGGACACTCCTGGTACGCAAGCGTTGTACTGTTTATACTTGCGCGGGTACTTTATGTAAATCTGGAGGAATCCACCAGGTGGCAGTGTGAGATATTATCACGGTGAGAACAGGTTTGGCTTCGCTGTGTTGTGAATTGCCTGGAACACCCATTAAATTCTGATGACACCTTACTGCAATATCTCTGAAAAATCCATCAATCCAGGGATGTGTCCATTCCAGCTAGCATTGGGCACGAAGTAGAAACAATCCCTAAACGGGGCATCAGCTCATCGCAAGGTGAATACAAACACTCACATACACACTAGCCTCATTTTAGTGTCACCAAAGGAAGGAACCCAGAGCACAGTGTGGAAACCCAGCAGGAAAACATGCAAACTCCAGGCAGGGATTCCCAGCGACGTGACTCCCTGCAAGACAGCAGTGCTACCGCTCCGCCACAGTGTCACCCCCATGTGTGTAATTATTAACACTGTTCATTATTTAAACAAAATTAACGATTTATCTGTAAAATGTAACATACATACTTTAATGCATTTTATCATGAAAGTGATATCAAGTATAAATCTAAGGGTTCTAAATGTGCAGAGAGTTGGAATAGCATACACTTAATGTGTTCTGTGTGGTGATGTATTGCTGTTTGCCGCTGCTGTCAGGTCAGGAGGAAGCCCCAGAAAAAGAAGACGGCAGAAAAGATGGTGTGACTTTTCAAATGTATCGTGTCATTACGATCGGGAATATGTGACGCTTGAATATAAAAGCACCACGAATGCATCTGTATGTTGGCATTTTGCTTCACCACATCGAACCATTTATCAAACATCGAAGCACGCGCATCAAACCTACTAGGCTCCGCATAGAGGCTTTCTGTCACATGCAGATAGTAAACAGAGACTCTGACGTCACATTCCAACTTTCATCACACTGCCCCCAAAAACTTTTTGCTGGTACTGCAACTCACGCACACGTCGAGTTAATTTCTGAAGATGTGCTCAGAGGACGTGTCAAATGAACGCGTGGAAGCCATGATGCGTGCGCATAAGTGTTCTGAGCGTGAAGTATGAACGAGCCCTAACACTACCTCCTCAGATTAAGGTGTATCCACTGGATTTGAAAGTTCCTCAAAGTGCTTATTCCATCTCTTAAGGCCTCCAACTGAGTTCAGCCCTATCCTACTCTACCTTTCCTGATTCATTACATGATTTGAGGACTTGGAGAACTTTTTGAGGACATCTGTCAGGTATTCAGTACTGTCTCATCAACGTCCACCAATGCATAGCTCTTGTCCTCCACCACTATTGCAGCTACTGTCTATTCGGCCTGCCGATACTCCTCAGTCAAATCTACAGATCACACTGCTAACATTACAAGAAAGACCTCGATCTGCAATCTGACAGCTTGTCCGACAGGGTTAGGGTTGGGGTTACAACCATGACACGTACCACAAACCTTCTGGCCTCAACTTCTTGTAGCTTCTTCCTATGTTAAAGTCTGCAATATGGTCTATTCCAGGGTTCTCAAACTCGAGTTCTGGAGGGCTGTAGTGGCTGCAGGTTTTCGTTCTAACCCTTTCTTAATGAGTGACCTGTTTTTTGCTGCTAATTAACTTCTTTGGGCCTTAATTGTAATTAACTTGTCTCAGGCTTCTTTTAATTATAATTGACTTGTTCTTAAAGACTCAGACCCCTTAATTGTTTCTTTTTCCTTAATTAGCAGCCAAACAATAATGAGATACAAAATGAGCCAAAGCAGGACCTGCAAACTGTGACCTTCATACAACCTCACAGGTGGCGCAGTGGTAGTGCTGCTGCTTTGCAGTAAGGAGACTGTGGAAGATTGTGGGTTTGCTTCCCAGTTCCTCCCTGTGTGGATAGCGCTTTGAGTACTGAGAAAAGTGCTATATAAATGTAATGAATTATTAATATCTGAAAGTAAAGAAAGATGAAGGAATATTGATCTGCTCAGGTCCACAAAACATTTTATCACAGCTCTTAGAAAAGAGAAGAACAACAATTTTAGAAATGTCTGCTATTGCACAATGAGAGCAGCAACAAGCCATATTTAAATTTGCCCACACTAAGTTTGGAATAAAAGAACGGGTTTAATGAACGACAAGACTCGGCTCCTAATTAAGCAACTGCTTGGAGTGAAATCGGTTGAAGTTTGCGGCCCTGACTTAGTTGGTCTTCTGTTGGCTCCCTCACTTCACATTTCAATTCTGTTTGGGTGCCATTTAAGGAAAGAAATGAAGCAACTGAGAGAAATGATGAAGAAATTCAGGGGAACAAATCTTAAAAAACAAGTCCATTAAAATTAATTCAAAAGAAGTTAATTAGCAGCAAAGACAGGTCACTGATTAAGAAAAGGGTTAGAATGAAAACCTGCAGCCACTGCGGCCTTCCAGGACCAGAGTTGGGGACCCCTGCTTTATAATGTGTCCTAAGATGGCGCTTTCTATTGAGTAAGCTTCATAAAATAAAAAGAAAAAACACATTGACTAAAAGAGATTGAGAACAAGACAAAAGCCATTTTATTTAACCGATTTATTCACACTGTCACATAAGTTACCACATCAGCTAGAAACCACTCTGTTTTAGTTGCAGTAATTTTCCAAGTCATACAAGGAGCAGGGTGTGTCACAGCATTGTTCAACGATGCCTCGCTTTGCTTTGGCCTGGCCTTGTTGTTGTTTAAATGGAAAATCGTCCATTTCTGTCTCTGATCCAGTCTTTCCAGAAAGCAAACCTAATGAAAGGAAACATTCAAAGTGACCATTGTGATCTGGATTAAATACAGAGGAGTAAAGCTCTGCTCACTCATTTGCAAATAATGAACAGACTGAAGTTATAGTTGGGGCGTCTAGGGGACAAAGAGAAAAAAATCAGGAGTAGTCTCCCCTAGACTCTCTTTTATACTCAGATATGGGGATGGATATGTAAACCGCAAGACAATGATTTATATTTTTATAGTATGTACATCAAAGAACCATCAAATGAATATAATAAATAATTATTATAAAAGTAAAGTTGAATAAATCAGACTCTGCAGCTGCATGAATATAAGGTAAAGTACCACTTCCACTTTCCAAATTTGGTTGACCGAAGTGAAAGCGTACTCAAGTTATCACATTTACATACACACACACAGATAGAATTCCAATGAAAATGGTATTTTTGGACTCAGCGAGGTCTAAAACATTGAGATTCATCAAACTCTCAATATCAAATTTTTGGATGAATACAATACTTCCCTACACTTTGTATATGAGAAAGTTAAAAGGGAAGGTTTCATTACAGATAAATGCAATAACAAAGAAAAGGTACAGGACTTTAGAAGCAACAAATACAATTCATTAAGCATGACGGAAAAATAAAAAGACTGTTCACATCTCCCCCTGTATGCACCTTCTTCCTAACTTCTTTATTCCAACTTCCTCCTCCTTCTGCCAGGTAAACTCTCATCGACTCTCCACCTGATGCTAAGTTACCCAGAGCAATGGCCACTGGCTACCTTTATGTCACATCCTTGGAGTACTACAGGGGTCACTTCTGCTCTCCTCTGAAGAAGTTCTGGACCAGTCATAACCCTACTGAACCTCTGGGTTTGCCTGCCCAGAACTCCCTCGGGCACAGGGTTGGCAGATGTGCAGTTTACAAATTGGACAAATTGGAATATTTAGAAATATAGATAGATAGATAGATAGATAGATAGATAGATAGATAGATAGATAGATAGATAGATAGATAGATAGAGTGAAAGGCACTATATAATAGATAGATAGATAGATAGATAGATAGATAGATAGATAGATAGATAGATAGATAGATAGATAGATAGATGACATGAAAGGCACTATATAATAGTTGGTGTTTCTAAATTGGCCCTAGTGTGTGTGTGTGTGTGTCCTGTGGTAGACTGGCACCCTGCCCAGGGTTTGTTTCCAGCCTTGCGCCCTGTGCTGGCTGGGATTGGCTCCAGCAGACCCCCGTGACCCTGTGTTCGAATTCAGCGGGTTGGAAAATAGATGGATGGACTATATGACAGACAGACAGAATCTGCAAGACGTTTTTACTTTCACATACATTAAGGGCTCAGCAAAGTCTGTCCTGGAGGGCCACAGTGGCTACAAGCTTTTCTTCCAATCCAATTTTTAATGAGAAGTCAATCATTGCTCTGAAAGCATTTATTCCTCAAGTGACATTTTAATGCTACATTTTAATGGTCTCCCTTGTTAATCAGATTTCCCACCTTTAATTGCTTATTTTAGTCTTAAACATCTGCATTCACTGTTCTAATGGCTCTTAATTAGCAATAAAATGGAAATGACAAAGGAACCAGGTCTCCATCCACACCTGTGTGTATTCCTTGGTTCAATAAAATATTTGGAAGGAAAATGAAGGACTAAGGATTACTCAGCCACTCCAGGCTACAAATCATTTGGATAATGTCCTTTGGGGAAAAAAAAAATCTGTGATATGGTAGAATGGAAACACCAACTGCTACTGACACTGTGTGACCCTGAGCAAGTCACGTCACCTACCAGCGCTCCAATTGGAGAATCAAAAGAAATGCAGCCAATTGTATCTCAGATTTTGTGGGTCACTGGGACAGCCGTGTCAGTCAAATACGAGGGGCAGTCAAAAAGTTCACAGAATTATGATTAAGCGGGAGAGTGAGAGATCAGATTAGGCGCACATGGTTGTGGAGGGGAGCGCAGCACGTCTGTAGACCAGTTACAACAGGACTGGATTTCGCTGTGTAGTATTGTTTTAGTTACCGTTTGACTTAGAGGTATGCATAGTCATTCAGCGCAATGTCGCACTTCGAACAGTGTGCTAACATCAAGTTCATGTACAAATTGGGGAAATCAGCTTCAGATACGCTAGTGGAACTGCACTTTGTAATAATAATGACACCATGATTATCAAAAGATCAAAATGAACACGCAGAGTGATGTTAAGCTTCTAGTGCTTTCA
This sequence comes from Erpetoichthys calabaricus, assembly GCF_900747795.2. Taxonomy (NCBI): domain Eukaryota; kingdom Metazoa; phylum Chordata; class Cladistia; order Polypteriformes; family Polypteridae; genus Erpetoichthys; species Erpetoichthys calabaricus. The sequence continues at coordinate 26,080,586 of NC_041395.2, forward strand.
TGCACCTGTCTGATTGTAACTATGCCATCATTGAGGTACTTGGGCTGTGTTTAGCTCACAGCTACTATGATTTCTGAAACTGACCAGATGTCACTGTTTTCGAAGCTTCAGATCTTTTTCTGGCACAATCATGAAGAAGTCTCAATGGGCTCCGTGTGTCCATCACTGATACAGAGTGGCGCAGGGAAACGGGAAATTTTAGAATGAGGTGTTGGTGACCCTGGGGCGTCGGCAGTTATTTGGGACCAATGCCACCTTGTTTAGAGCCCCTTGCCATTAGTTTTAATGGACCAGTGGAGTGGTGTGCAACGAGCGTTCGCTGTGAAAGCCTTTTATGAGAATGGAGATAGTGTGACTGCTGCACAAAGGGAAATTTGACGTCAACGCCAGTTAGGACATCATGATCATGTCCCGTCAGCTCATGGGATTTCAATATTGGTGCGTAACTTCGAAGAGACGGGTTCAGCCTTAAAACAAGAAGTCCCCAGGTGAAGCCACTTCACATACTGCCCGACAATCGATGGCAGCTATTCAACGATTGTTTGGAAGGCGCGTTATTTCACGCAACGGTGAATATCTCACTGTTTGTGATTTTTTTTTTCCATCTTAAAAGCCAAGTGTACCACACATGTCCTGCAACTACTGCTGAACTAAAAAGGAGGACTGAAGAGGAAATCGCTGCCATTCCTTTTGACATGTTACATCGAGCCATGCAGAATTTCCACAACAGGCTGTCAGAATGTGACAAATGGACAACATCTTGGTGATGTTTTCTTCAAAACATAAAATGGAATATTGATTACCATCATTAATTGCATATCCTGTACAATACATTTCATCATTAAATGTATTATATAAGGTGTTTATTCGTGCAATGAATGTCAATTGAAAAATTCTCGTTTCCCTGCGCCACCCTGTACTACTGAGGATTTTGATGCTTTGTTCCGATTGTGCTGGAAACCAAATTCCAAAGCTTGGAAAACAGCGACATCTAGTGGTTTAAGAAATCATAGCAGCCACGACTTCGACAAGGCTGACGGAGTAAGCGCACACACACAAGACCTTGTTAATTGCATAGTTTCAGTCGGACAGGTGCACTAACAGCTCAAGAAAACTCCTTGTGTTCATTCTGAACTTATGATAATCATGGTGTTTACTAAATGCTGGAATAAATGCACATTAGCATGGGTGAGAATTTCCAGCTATAACATAATGTTTAAATGTGTTCTCCTAAAGATGTTGTTTAATGTTGCTACATCATTATGAATATTGTAGCACCATCCCAATGTTCACCTGCATTCCATATTTAATTTAATATCATCTCTTTATAAAACACGACAGGTAGTTTCGCATTTCCTTTTTATAGCATGTTGGACAAGGCAAAGCTTCAAAGCAGTCTGGCCGTTCCTGGTACTTCAGTCGTGATCAAAAAGCTTCAACATGATGTTTCGAAGCTATGTGCCTCATCAAAGTGATACAACCTCTGTGTCAAATGCCCAATCCCTACTAACAAGCCATAAAATTAAATAAGATCTGTTACTGACAGGGACTAGCTTCTAATTTACCAATCAGATTGATAATATGCCACCACTACGGACCTCCAGGACCCCTGAATTAGTCTATCAGCTAGCCAAATCTCTTATTGCGTAACATGCTTTCCTAAAAATGGTCTGATTATATGAGAAGGTCATAGATAATGTCAAGATGGCACAAGATTGGAGACCTCATCTGGGGAAGGGACAGCTTGATGTTTCTCTTACCGAAGCTTGATTCAGTGTCTCTCTTCATTTTGCTAGGAATATAGAAGAAACCTCGGTCTCCACAAACTAAGTAAAGTGCCTCCACCAGATGAGAGCCACAAAGGTGCCGGTTAGCGGCTGCGTTGGCAGCCTGTGGGGAAGAGAGGACGAGACAGGCAAGCAAGAAGAAGACTTGAAGAAAGGCCATGGCAAAGGTGTTCAGGTGTGCTGCAGAAACAAGAATGAGAGAATGAAAATAATATTAAATCCATCTGTTTGACTCGTGTTATAAAGTTAAGAAGCACAAATATTAATTTCAGAAATGAACAGCTTGTGATTTAAAGTAAACCTGGAGTATAGGCAATAAATAATACGTATAGGCATCACGAGTGGGCAGGAGCAGGGCCAGATTTTCCTGTAGGCTAACTAGGCTTCAGCCTAGGGCCTCAAGATCAAGAGGGGCCTACATTCAAATTGTTAGCAAAATTAAAATTACACTATTCTAAAAACAGTGAACACTAAAACACTGAACCGAAAATAAGGAGAAATTCTACGCATATGACTAATAAACAAACATAAAAATGTATTGGTTAAGATCAACGCGTATTACGTATTTTATTATCTCTCATGTAATTTACAAACTTAAAAATGGAAGGTGAAAGGGCCTCATAAGTGGAATAGCCTAGGGCCTCTTTTCATATAAATCCGGCCCTGGGCAGGAGAAGGATTATAGGAACCTAATCAAGGACTTTGTTAAATGGTGCGACTCAAACCACCTACAACTGAACACCAGCAAAACCAAAGAGCTGGTGGTGAATTTTAGGAGGCCCAGGCCCATTATGGACCCCATGATCATCAGAGGCGATTGTGTGCAGAGGGTGCAGACCTATAAATACCTGGGAGTGCAGCTGGACGATAAATTGGACTGGACTGCCAATACTGATGCTCTGTGTAAGAGAGGACAGAGCCAGTTATACTTCCTTAGAAGACTGGCGTCCTTCAACATCTGCAATAAGATGCTGCAGATGTTCTATCAGACGGTTGTGGTGAGTGCCCTCTTCTACGCGGTGGTGTGCTGGGGAGGCAGCATTAAGAAGAGGGACGCCTCACTCCTGGACAAACTGGTGAGGAAGGCAGGCTCTATTGTAGGCATGGAGCTGGACAGTTTGACATCTGTGGCAGAGCGACGGGTGCTCAGCAGGCTCCTGTCAATCATGGAGAATCCACTGAACAGGATCATCTCCAGACAGAGGAGCAGCTTCAGCGACAGACTGCTGTCACCGTCCTGCTCCACTGACAGTCTGATGAGATCGTTCCTCCCCCACACTATGCGACTCTTCAATTCCACCTCGGAGGGTAAACGTTAACATTATACAAAGTCATTGACTGTTATACCTGTCTCGCACTCTCCACCTTGCACTTTTTAACTTGCACTGTGTTTTTATCACTCTTTAGTTAATATTGGTTTTATCAGTATGCTGCTGCTGGAGTATGTGAATTTCTCCTTGGGGATTAATAAAGTATCTATCTATGTATCTAAACATTTCAGTCAATATACATCATCCTTAGGATTGGGGACTCCGTGTTCCACTCAGTCGGCAGCACTGCACCCCTTTTTATGGCCTGATACTAATAAGACCAAGGAGGGGTTAAACTAACACTTATATTTAGTTGCAGTTATTTCTCTCTGTGTGGTGCTGAGGTGTCACCCGTTTCACTGGCAGCACTTGGATCGCCATGTGGTGGGTACGGCAAGGTGCTGTAATCAGTGCATGCTCCCAACCTCTTCCTTTGTGTTGATGCCACCTTGTCTTTAACACTCAATACCCACTCCAGTTTGCCAATGATTGAACCCACTAAAGCGGACGCCTGCTCAAATCTGTGTCTACAAAGTTCTTGTTGGTCTTCTCTTGGCATCCTCCCAAAACCAAAGCATAATTACATCAGATAGATCAGCCCAGAATAAGAAAGTGTGGGGAAGATGCAATGGATTTGGGGTGCCCGCCAAGATTGGTTTCAGGATTTTGACACTTGCTGCCAGGACATACTCCAAGCTTCTCACAAAAATAATAATTCATTTCATTTATATCATGTTTTGCTAGCTACTCAAAGTGCTTTACAGAGACAGAGGGAAGCCAATTCCACTTGGAGGATGTGACAGCAGCAATTCCTACCCGAATGTCTGCTCGGCACACATTAGCTGTTAGGTGGTGAAAAACATCAGAAATTTGACAAGTGAGATGAGACCATTCAGTCCATCAAGCCCGTTTGTTTAGCTAATAGCTAAGCTGTCCCCAATATTTCACGGAGATTCCTCTTAAAGGTTGTCAGGGTTTGTGCTTCATCTACAAGGCTCGGTAGTTTGCTCCAAATTCCCACAACTCTTTGTGTAAAGAAGTGCTTCCTGACTTCATTCAATTCACTTCCCCTTAATTTCTGCAGGGCCGTCTTAACGTGTGGGCACAACGGGCACTAGTTGGGGCCCCAGGAGCATAAGGGCCCACAATGTTTGTGATGCTTATGTATGTTTCTGTTTTGCTATCAAAATAGGAGACCCAGCATACAGCTTTGTCCGGGGGCCTATGAAGCTGTTAAGAGAGCCCTGTAGTGATGCCCTCGAGTATGAGATTCACCATAGAAAGAATTCTACTGGATTTACTTTATCAATCCGTGTGAGAATTGTAAGGACCTGGATTAGGTCTTCACGCAGTCTCCTGGATAAAAATCAAGATGCAGGCCTTTAATGACCTCTTGGGCACAGATATCAGCAGTGTGTCTGTCTGCGGAGAGAGTGTCAACCTCATCGAGAGGTTTATTTACCTTGGCAGTGACATTCATGTCTCTGGTGACTCTTTCTATGAAGTCACTAGATGGATTGGGAGAGCATGGGGGGGTCATGGGGTTGCTGGAAATGGGTACGTGATGCTCCTGATTTCACAAAGATGAAAAGGAGGAGTGGTGGTTCGGAGGCTAAGGATCTGCACTGGCAATCGGAAGTTTGCCTGTTCGAATCCCGTAAATGCCAATAGGGACTCTGCTCTGTTGGACTCTTGAGCAAGGCCCTTAACCTGAAATTACTGAGCGCTTTGAGTGGTGAGAAAAGCGCTATTTAAATGCAAAGAATTATTATTATTATTAAAGATGAAGGTCCAAGTCTTTAGAGTCCTGGTGCTTCCGGTCTTGCTATATGGTTGTGAGACGTGGACGCTATCCAGTGACCTTAGATGAAGACTGGACTCCTTTGGTACTATGCCTCTCCGGAAAATCCTTGGGTATCGCTGGTTTGACTTTGTCTTTCTCACAGAGTCCTGAATGAGGCACATTACCTGCATTGTGAGGGAGCGTCAGTTATGGCACAACGGCCATGTGGCATGTTTCCCTGAGGGTGATCTGGCTCACAGGACCCGAGTGGCTGGACAAGGCCAACGGGACGCCCACGTAATACCTGGCTGCAGCAGATAGAGGGTCATTCCCAGAGGGTGGGACTGGACCGCGTGTCTGTCTGAGGAGTTGCCACCCAGGATCCTGAGCTGTTTCATTGTGTGGTGGGTGCAGCAATGCTCTGCATCAGTGCATGCTCCTCAACCTAACCTGACCTGCAGTCTCCTCTGCTCGAGACTAAACAGTTTAATTCTCTGTGTCTATCACAGTAGGACGTGTCCTGAAGTCCCGGGATACACTTGACTGCTCTCCTCTGCGCAGCTTCAATTGCTGCTAGGCCTTTCTTGTATTGTGGTGACCAGAACTGCACACAACACACCAGATGTGGTTTTACTATTGTATTATATAGTTTGAGCACAACATCCCTTCATTTATATTCAACAATATTTACGATGTAAGCATTTTATTTGCCTTTTTAATCAATTCTGTACATTACTTAGATAATGACAATGTTGTATAATCATAAACCCCTAAACCCTTTTCAAAGGTTGCTTCCCGTAGGACTGTGTCTCTCATCTTGTATTATAATTAACTGCCCTTTTTCCCATGCATCAAGCTGCATTTTCAAAGTGTTTGCCCAGTTCTGAAGTTTGTCCATGTCTTTCTGAATTGTTTTACGGTCATCTCAGTGTTTGCCATTCCTACAATTTTAGCATAATCTGCAAATTTGAGAAGTTTACTAACTATACTGGAATCTACTGTATGGCATTAGTACAAATCTGGAAAAGTGACAATCCAAGGACAGACCTGTGAGGTGCTCTACTGATGTCCTCACTCCACAGGGAACAGTGTTCTCTTATCTGAACTGTTTTTGCCCAGCTGGTTGACCACCTTAAGACCAAGTTCTGCAGGTTACTTCAGATGCCTACAGCTTTTAGTATGAGAATTAATCTTTGTGAGAAACAGCCAATTAGAGACAGGGGATGATAGAGGGATCAGAATAGACACGGTGGTGATGACAGATTTAGCCAGGACATCAGGGTAGACCGTAATCTTTTCAGAAGATACCCAGGGGTCTTTCATGATCACAAAGAGTCAGGACATCAATTCTACATCTCATCTCACCAGTTTTTCAGCTCTGTGTCCCCTTACTGGCCTCACCAACACCTCTTCTAGTAGCAACCCAAGCTTTCATGGTTGGTCTCTCATCTGAGTACATGCAAGGTGCAAAAATATTTAGTTTCGGGTGGATTACCTATTCCGGAGTGCAGGTGTACTTGGGTGGTATCCCATCCATCCACCAATTTTCCAAACCCACTTTTCCAGAACAGGGGAGGGGAGGGGGAGTTCACTTGAGCCTATCCCACCAAGCACAGGGTCTAAGACTAGAACAATCCTTGAACAGGTGCCAATCCATCGCAAGGTAAACACAAACTTGCACACAAATGCACACACTAGAGACAATTTAGCAATGGCAATCCACCTAACCTTGCAAGTCTTTAGACTGTGGAAGGAAACCGAGGCACCGAGAGGAAAGCTACATGGACGTGGGGAAAACATGCAAACTCCATGCAATCAAGATGCAAAACCCCAGTCTCTTTGTTGCAAGGCAGCAGAACTACAACCACACTATTGTGCCATCTGGCTCCCCACGACCGTGTAATTGATGGGAAGTGGGACAGCACCAAGCCTAGCCTGGCCTGGCAGTAGATGGCAGCAGAGTATTCAGCACCACTACTTCACAACTCTCAAAACTTGTCTAAATGCCCAGTTTGCACGTTCTGCCAGGGTCCACTAAAGATGTGTTTTAACTTCTGATGTGTTTAAACATGTTTTAACTCAATCGGTTATTGACTGTTTGTACAAGTGCACCCTGCAATGGACTGGTATTCCATGTATTATTCTTCTTCCTGCCTTGCTTGTCCTATGCTTATAATGGGAAATACTATTAAGAGAATTGCTTAGTAAATCCACTGCCTCCAAAAAACATTTCAGAATTTGTTTTTATTATACTGCTTGTATTACTAGCTACTTCTTTCTTAAAGAGCCTTAACTGATCTAGAACATTCATAAATATAGAGCTACTTGCAGAAGCTGAGAACTTTTAAAGGTATTGTGATGTTTTGCTTGTTTGAGTTTTCTCACATGCACTTCTTTACTACTTTTAGTAATTAAACATTTTGTAAATGAAACGCTCGCCAGTAATTAACCCTGCATTTTCTGTCCCTTTGTTCCTACACGCGCACATTTGCACCACAGCGGCTGTTCGTCTGACTGGCCCGTTTGACTGATTTACTTACCCGCAGGTGATGATCTTCGGTCGAAGTGCCAGCACGTTTTCGCTGCGAGTGGTTTATATCGGTCAGTGGAACTCCTGCTTAAACATTATCATTGTTAGCTACTGTTTGTATTTTACGAGTGCTAGACAATGCGTGAAGTGCTCTCGTAGGTCATACTTGCAGATGTGTATTGCTTCGTGTTTTTCCCCTCATTTCCCATTTTCACTTTGTGTTGTGTTGCTTGTTTTAATCATTTTAAACCGGAGGCATCATGTTGGCTTTTAGTAGAGGGGAAAAAAAATAACAAATAAGTACAGAGCATCCCAACTGCGTGAACTCCTGGTGACAACTTAACAAGACGTCTTCGGTGATTGGCTAAAAGAACGAATGGGTGGGGCTGTGTGTTAAAGTGGCAACGCCTTTCAAAAACGGTAGGAATTTATAGGCTGAATGTGCAACATCTGCGGTAGGTTGGCACCCTGCCTGGGATTGGTTCCTGCCTTGTGCCCTGTGTTGGCTGGGATTGGCTCCAGCAGACCCCCGTGACCCTGTGTTCGGATTCAGCGGGTTGGAAAATGGATGGATGGATATGCAACATTAGCGGCGTCTACTTAGCCATGAAGTCAGATTTTTCTTTTCTTCCCTAGTGTATATTCTGCCTCCCAGTTTCAAAGTCCTGATTTCAAATCCCCGCAATGGTCGCAGTTTGGAATTTGTGCCTTCAGCCATCGCATCCTTTGCGGAGATTCTCCGGTTTGGTCACAAATACCAAAACCTCGCCCCTTAGATTATTTAATTTTGACTTTTTGATGGACTGGGCTGGTTTACTACTTGCATAAGATGTTGATTGAGAAGGCATTGACTGTTCGTTTCCGTCAGTTCCATGTAGTCTTGTAAAATAAATGAACAAACTTTATAACGTACTGTAAATATGTGTGGATATCAAGATATTAATATGGTTGGCTGTCCGGTTATATATTTCATAAATGTCATAAACATTTGATTGATAGGCGGTGTTTAAGGGGAGGCCGGAGGAGCATGGTCAACTCAACGGATGCACTAAGTAACTAAAGTTAAGTTAAAGTTGTTTTTTTTTCCTCAGAACTATTTATTTTTTTATTTATTTAATTTTTTGCCTACAGCTAATATAAATGTTGATAATCAACGAATAGCACAATTAACTCCATCCTACCTACGCAGTTTTCCCTTGCACGTCAGTAAACTGTGTTCTCCCCGTGACTGCCAAAAAAATGAATTTTTTTTTACGGTTTGCCACAAAGCCAATCTATCCTGACCAAAATGTAAAAAGTCCGCCTATACTTTTACATTACCAACATTTACTTTTTTGGCTGACGCCTTATTCCAAGGCGACTTACAACATTTATGATACAACGAGCTGTATATACCCGGCGTTGCCCGGGGCAGAAGTAACCTAATCGGTCAAACACTTACATATATACCAAAGTAAACCTAATCGGTCAAACAGCTTCATATATACAGAAGCGAACCTAATTGGTCAAACAGTTATGCATGTGCAGAATGATTTTACAAACATTATGCGTGTTAACAATCATTAAAAAGAAAAGATTGAGGAACTGTTCTTCTATATGTGATGAAGCCACTAATAAGACAGATTTTTTTCAGGACCCAGCTGTTTCATAACTAAACTACTGCCACCCCAAAGTAATGCCTAATAGTGGTTTTTGGGGTAGCTGTGGAATAAAAAGGGTGTTTTTTAGTCAGTAAGAATCTGACAGTACCCTTCAGTACGGGCTGAAGGGTGCCTATGTAAGGTTTTACATCGTTCCCGTATGGAAAAAAAAACATACTAAACTTTTTTTTCATCATTACAGATAATCTCAGTCAAATCGAAGTACGCATTCTCAATTTATTTTTATCTAATTTTTACTTTTTCACAAAGCCATCCCATGCCAATTTGTATGAATAAACTTTTGCTAGAGAGTTAGCAAAAGTTTATTCATGCACATATTTTAATACGGATAATCTATCTCTAATCAAGGTTCTCATTTTCATTCTAATTTAAAATAATAATAGATACTCATTTTTTTCTTCTGTTTTAGAAAAACCAATCTATGCCACCTACGTCTTCGTCAAGTCAGCTTCATCCAGCTTCATCACATATAGAAGAAGAGTTCCTCAATCTTTTCTTTTTAATGATTGTTAACACGCATAATCTTTGTAAAATTATTCTGCACATGCATAACTGTTTGACCAATTAGGTTCGCTTCTGTATATATGAAGCTGTTTCATCGATTAGGTTTGCTTTTGTATTTATGTAACTGTTTGACCAATTAGGTTTGCTTATGTATATAGATTAGCTGTTTGTCCGATTAGGTTCGCTTCTGTATATATGAAGCTGTTTATCCGATTAGGTTCGCTTTTTTTATATATGTAACTGTTTGACCGATTAGGTTTACTTTGGTATATATGTAAGTGTTTGACCGATTAGGTTACTTCTGCCCCGGGCAACGCCGGGTATATACAGCTCGTATATATATATAGCAAAATACCCGCGCTTTGCAGCGGAGAAGTAGTGTGTTAAAGAGGTTATGAAAAAAAAAGGAAACATTTTAAAAATAACGTAACATGATTGTCAATGTAATTGTGTTGTCATTGTTATAACTGTTGCTGTCTTTTATATATATATATATATATTATATATATATATATATATATATATATATATATATATATATATATATATATATAATATACACACACACATAAACATTTATATACATATACATATATATACATATCTACATATACACATCTACATATATATACACACATACATAAACACACACATAAGACTTACTGAGTGAAACGGGCTTTCATTGACAATCATGTTACGTTATTTTTAAAATGTTTCCTTTTTTTTTCATCTGAACCTCTTTAACACACTACTTCTCCGCTGCGAAGCGCGGGTATTTTGCTAGTATATATATATATATATACATATACACACATACATGCAGTTTTAATAACACAGAAATCAATATAAACATTAACATCATTATCATATGAGAATATGAAGTAATATATAAGAAGCACATTTCATATAAATATAAATTATTAAACAGTAAAATCTTCTTCTGTAATTTGCTACCGTGGCAATTTGTGTGTCTGTCCAGGATTTTAAATGACCTGTAGCTCGCAAACCGTTGCACCTATACACTTGAAATGTGGTACACATATAGTACGTCACGTCTACTATCCGCTTTATGGGTGATGATTGTTTTAGTCTTTTTATCTTTATTTTATTTTATTGTACAATCAAGTCCTATCTGCGCACAGCAGGGCAGCCGTGGGCGGATGCGTATGGTGTATTCACTCCATGTTATCATGCATTGCGCTGTCACTGGTATTTTGATAAAAGAATTTGAACAACATATAAGAAGCGTATAAATTATTAAACAGTAAAACATTAACATTTAAGAAGTAAAGTTACATTAAGTACTACTGCTGTGCCTTCGGGTATACCTCATTTTTTGTTTGCCCATTACATGCTTAAATGTATAAATTTTTTGGTGTACCTACCCGAGAACACGCGACATATAACCGAGCGTGGGAGAAGCATGGATTTTAAACACGCGTTGAGTTGATGTGCTGGTCTCCCTCGTGAAATAACTGGTAATGTTTGAATAAAATGTACAGCGAGTAAAACGACATTAGCTCCTATTTTTTTTTTACGATCTCTGAGATGTTGCTTTTTTCGGTTCAAGGCTTCATAAGCTCTTTTATGTTGTATGGTGTACTTATCCCAAACCATCATCTTTGAATGTTGCAAGACTTTCGCCTTGTATGTAGATCGGGGTAATTACATTCATTGCATTCCTAGTCTGAATCACAATGTGATTGTATGGGTGGTTACCTGGCACTGTAGGGTTGCCACCCGTCCTTTAAAATACGGAATCGTGCCGCGTTTGAGAATGAAATTGCGCGTCCCGTTTTGAATCAATACTGGACGGGATTTATCCCGTATTTTTTTAATCATTTTTTTTTTAAAGCAGCGTCTCATGCAAATCATCCCACACGCATTTTATGAAGATGCCTCCTTTCCTACTTTTGATTGGGTAATACTTGATGTCATCGTTAGTTTGATTGGTGTTTTTAACTGTCCAGTGAGTAGGGCGTGTCTTTCAACCGTAAGCAGATTTTTTGCACTGGTATCACTGACCTCGACGACGGCGACGTTATACGTCAAAAATAAATTACGATAAATGACGATTTTAGCGATACTTTATTACGACGGCGGCTACATAGACACGATCAAATAAAAACAAAAAAATCAAATAATCATTCTACATTTTCAAAACGTCGAAAAAACGACGGAATGAAAAAAAGGCCCACCCGACGACCCACCCATTCCATTTTTATATATATAGATTGGTTACATTTCTTAGTGGTTTTCCCATTGGAGCACAGACCGGTCAAGTGACTTGCATATTGTCACACAGTAGCGGGATTTGAACCCACAACCTTCTGTAACATTCGGCACCTATGCGCTGTCCCGTCCTCTCCTATCTGACAATACTTGTTGCGTAGTTCAGGGTGAACTCCCCCCTTGTTTTAGAGGAATCCAGGGTAATGAGGGGTGGGGGGATTTGTTTGTAGGTGGATGGTGTTCCTATGTGAATTGTCTTAAGTTTCCATATATTTCATATCTTCTAATCCCCAAATACTTAATGAAAGCCTCATCCAGAAAGAGTTTAGCCAACATGCAACAAATTCCATCAGCTACCTCTCATTGCCCTGCCCACTGTTCTCGAAACTCGCGTATAATTGGTTAGATGCCGGAGTGGGCTGGGACTGACAAGCCATCTGACAGGCATTTTTACCCCGCTCCAGCGTACTGTTATTATTATTATTATTATTATTATTATTATTATTATTATTATTAAATTTCACTGACAACATTCAGTTTCAGCTAGACACAAGAGCAAATTTAGGGCTAATATGAGTTTGAAGCTTTCTGTGAAGTTGTCCGCTAAGCCAGATAAGAACAGAATCAGATCTTTACTTCAATATAACAACACCCAAAGCATCAAGCTCCAGGCAGAGGCTCAGCAATAAGGAGTACAGAACCAGTTTAGAGTTAATGTCATTATTATTTAAAAGACTTCTTTTGCTTTGCTAAATTTTTTAGCTTGTAATTGAAACTGTGATTACATATTATACTTTGGAATAAACACTGTTTCATTTTTCAATTTTAAAATAAACTCTTAATATCATAGCGCAGAACACTGCATTTATTATTATTAATTATTATTATTTTATTATTTTAACTTCACCTGTTTGTTGTCTGGGACAAATCTTGTAATCAATATTTAACCCACTTCCTATTGTCCAAATGACAATTTTGCACACTTACTCACTTCCGATGAGCGGGTTGGAAAATGGATGGATGGATGAAAATACATGAATCAATAATCAGTTTCACTAATTGTCAATTAATCCATGTTAATTAAGAAATTAAATTTTCATATGAAGAATAGTTAAAGATTTCACCAATAGATGGCGCTAGTATCAGCACCTCCAAATCCGAGACCATGGTCCTCAACCGGAAAAGGGTGGAGTGCCCTCTCAGGGTTGGTAGCGAGATCCTGCCCCAAGTGGAGGAGTTCAAGTATCTCGGGGTCTTGTTCACGAGTGAGGGAAGAATGGAGCGTGAGATCGACAGGCGGATCGGTGCAGCATCCGCAGTAATGCGGGCATTGCATCGGTCTGTCGTGGTGAAAAAGGAGCTGAGCCGCAAGGCAAAGCTCTCAATTTACCAGTCCATCTATGTTCTACCCTCACCTATGGTCATGAGCTATGGGTAGTGACCGAAAGAACGAGATCGCGAATACAAGAGGCTGAAATGAGTTTCCTCCGCAGGGTGTCTGGGCTCTCCCTTAAAGATAGGGTGAGAAGCTCAGTCATCCGGGAGGGGCTCAGAGTAGAGCCGCTGCTCCTCCGCATCGAGAGGAGTCAGATGAGGTGGCTCGGGCATCTGATCAGGATGCCTCCTGGACGCCTCCCTGGTGAGGTGTTCCAGGCACGTCTAACCGGGAGGAGGCCCCGGGGAAGACCCAGGACACGCTGGAGGGACTATGTCTCTCGACTGGCCTGGGAACGGCTTGGGAATCTCCCGGAAGAGCTAGAAGAAGTGGCCGGGGAGAGGGAAGTCTGGGCATCTCTGCTCAAGCTGCTGCCCCCGCGACCCGACCTCGGATAAGCGGGAGACAATGGATGGATGGATGGATGGCGCTAGTAACGGATAGAAATATTAAAGGAAGTGTTAAAATATTGATTACAAAATTATACTAAAAACAAACCCAAGACGAAAACGTTGAAAATAATATATAATACTTTTTAAAAACCACGCTTATATTAAGTTAAAAAGTGTACTAAAAAGTAAGAAATAAGTCTCTCATACATCACTCGTAAAATAAAAGCGTGGGCGCTTCATCAATCAACATTTTTTTGAATATATATATATTCACAATGATGTTTCCTATATGGGAGATTTATATACGTAGTACATCATTAAAACTTTAATATCAAAGAATACATTCACTGATTGTTTATCAAGTCAAATAAGTCAAATATTTTAGCCTGTTTTGAATAACAAAAGAATTTACACCAAATAGTTTTAAATATTTCAGTACCGTTCCAGATGAAGTAATGACAATCCCTTGCTTTACAACAAAAGTTTATTGAGTGTGAAAATATTCATCTATAATTCAAGAAATGTAGATTTTCAGAATGGGGGAAAATGTTCAAAAGGGGTGCAGTTGGCATGCTGCTGGGGGGTTTGGACTGCAGTATCTGGCAAACCCGGCTTGGGCTGAGTGCTTAGTCAGGAAGAGCGCATCGAGAATGAAAGTGTGGAGGCTTTCTTCGTCTTCGTCTTGGTCTAAAGAGAGACAGGTCGATGTCTCTGACAATGACATATAAGTTAATTTACCAATCTACGGAGCGATGATTGTAGTTCTCGCATAGTGTACCATTTCATAGGTAAAAGGGGGAGCAAAAAAATCAATAAATTTGACCATTACCGAATCCCCTTTATCTTGCACCTGGATCAAGAGAGTAATCAGTTTTAGACAGGGGGTAGTCATTTAGAGCGCACACTTAACTCGTATCGTACGCAATCAGTTGATCATTGATCCAATTATTCCAATGCGAATTTAGATAAGATATCATTTTTAATTATAAGCCGTTCATTACTACACACTCTATCACCAGGCGCACGCAGGTGCCAGTCCGCCACAGGAAGCAATTTCTTATAATGTATGATGTCAATTACCAATATCGCCAGTCTTCTATATTATCATTAATATTAGCTATTTTTTATTTTTTCCTCTCTTTGTTCATCTTTTTTATTTTAAGACAATTTTAGTGCACACTCACCCTAGTATCAAGCGCAAAGCAGGGATCACCTCTGAACAAGTGCCAGCTGTTAGGGATTAATTCCTGATCCCCGATACTTCTTTCTGATCCTCAGTTCACTTCGGCAATAGAACACAAAGGCTCTCCGGACCCCAGTAAGTATGTAGGGAATTTATTTAACAAAGACCACAATGGAATATATCAAGCAAGATGTTACTGCTGCACTGTAATCTCATATATACTAACAGTTATTGTTCAGGGAAAGCTTTTATAGATATACGTATATGGCTGATACCATGCAGATGTTGAGGGCGAGCAGATTTACTTAAAAGGTAAACTAGGATGATCTAAACCCAATATTGTAATGGAATATATTCATGGTGTCTAGAATCAAGATCAGATGCTGCTTCTTAGAAAAGCGACTGCATACTTTAAATCATCGGTTATTTTATGGCACTTTTTCAAGGATAACTTTAAGCCACCTGCATCCTTTTGGGACAATAGTTGCTTATTTAACATATTTTAAAAACCCTGTGAGCCTATGAGACTAATATGCTACAGAGTTATAAAAGGAAAAAAAAAAAAGTCCAACACCAGTATATCACAGGACTCGCTCACACTACGTGGTCAATTAGCCATATCACCATTTTTATATTAACTATGAGTTAGAGTTGTTCCCTACGTTTTTCTTGGCCAATTTTGGTGTTCCGATTTATTTACTTTTAATCTTTTGTATTATTTCTCATACAAAACGGTATGCTGTTCATCGTACAATCATGTTTCGGGTTTAAATCCTTCAATGCATTAAAAGTCACGACTAAAGTCAATTCTATTTTAAACAAGCAGTAACGGTCCAATCGGATTTTCCGTATTTTATGAAGCGAGGATTACAGACTGGGAACTGCGCATGTGCGACGTTAAGGCGCTTTATCCATAGACAGCTTGCTTTACCCACGTGCATAATCTGCCAATGTGACCACGCGTTTGTGCTCGTTTAGCAAAAAATGTAAGACGGGTTCCGAAAGCACCAAGCTGATATGCCAAAAATGTAGTTGAGATATTACTCGGCAAAAAAAAAAAAAAAAAGTCGCCAAAAATGAGTAAGTGGGCCAGGTAGGTCGGGACTTGAAGCAGATCTTTCACAAGCATACATATAATACAATCTGAGTGGCTATATAAGGTGGTTTAATTCAACTGAGTTATCCTATGTGCAAGCCGTGTCAAAGTTGTGGTAGGTAGCATCGCGGCATAGCAAAAAGCCCCCAGTAAGTGCATGAATATTTAATTAATACAATTAATAAAGTACCTTATTATATGAGTGGTTTTGAAGGCTGGATTATCTTTTTTTTCTATAGAGTTTTCATGTGTAATAAGCGGTGTAAACGTTTTTGCATGCAGCTGTCCGCGCTCCCCAATAGCTTAACTCACAGGCAGTGGCGCAGCTTCAATTTGCTGCTCTCCAAGATTACATCTTGCCTGAAGAAGGGGCCTGAGTTGCCTCGAAAGCTTGCATATTGTAATCGTTTTAGTTAGCCAATAAAAGGTGTCATTTTGCTTGGCTTTTCTCTGCTCTCCAACATATCTGAATATGTTAACCTATTTAAATAGAAAGTTAAAATGACGTATAGAGAAAAAAGTAAGATAAATTTTGCATATATTTATTCATATATCTAGAAACAACAATAATTTTTCACATAATTATTTAAAACCATCAACTAGACAAGAATATAGTATAGACGCACTGATAAGCCGTGTTTTAATTATTAGTTTAATATAATTACGCTGTGAAAACCAGAACCAGTGTAGTGTACAAGTGATAGGTGGGGATGTTTTCTGCGCAGAGCAGGAACGCATTCGGATTGATAACGAAGCAAAATTCTAAATTGTAAATTTGTTGTTTATCCTCCTAGAAATGTATTACCGGTGTAATGTTTATGTTTATTTTTGTTATAGCCTCATACATTTCAACTACTGTGTCTGATGCCGTCACAGAAGGACAGTCTGAAAATTATTTTTGAAGCATTTGTGTATAAAAATCAGAGAATTTTACTTTTTTCATTCATGCGTGATATTTTTCCAAACCCTGCTGCTTACACACGAATTGGACTGAGCCTTTTGGCCAATAATGCCGCCCCCCCCAAAAAATGTGCCGCCTGGCACGCCGCTGCTCACAGGCATGCTGTCAATTGAGAATATCAACAGAAATTTATATTATCCATTTTTCTTTTTTTTTCCTCTTTTTTTTTTATTGTAAGACAAATTATTACTGTAACACACTCAAAGTAGCATCAAACGCAGATCACCCCTGAACAGGTGCCAGTCCAATACCAATCTTTCCTAGGGCACATTCACACATTCAATTAGTCACAATTATCTTTATTTTTAGTTTAATGGGAATGAAGAATAGACTGTACTGGCCAACCAACCACAAGCATTACCTGGTAGGCAATCACCCAAATAATCCGATTGTGATCAGACCTATATGCATGTAATACTCCGAGCTACACTCTGTCAAGTAAGCGGATCAGCTACTGTGGTGCAACATTGGAGGCATCGCTGATGTCCAAGTTTTGATCCCGCCAAGGGTAAGCAAAAGTGTGTACACCTGATGAGCCCCAATTAGGGCAATACATATGTCGTTTGCTCTTTGTATTATCTGACAACTCATATATATATTTTTTTTTTAAAGTCAAATGATTATTACATGCACAGTAGCACTAATATCCGGTGCAAAGCAGGAACAATTCCATATTATCCATATCCTCCATTATGTTTGGGCCCGACCAGTACTTGGATGGGAAACCAACCAGGAAAACCTTGGGTTGCTGCTGGAATAGGTGTTGACAAGGCCAGCAGGGGCCACTTAAACTGTGGTCTGAATGTGGATCCTAATGCCCCTGTGCAATGACGTGGACACTGTGCTGTAAAAATGGTGCCATCCCTTCAAATGAGACGTTAAACGGAGGTCCTCCTGACTCTCTGTGGTCATTAAAGATCCCTGGTCATCATTTGTAAAGAGTAGGGTGTATCTCTTTGTCGTGGCTAAATTGCCCACCACAGCCTTGTCATTCTGGCCCCCTATTCATCCCTTGTCTCTAATTGGCTATCTCTCTCACCACTTCACCACCTACCAGCCAATGTGTGGTTGAACGTATTGGTGCAAAAATGGCAGCTGTCACCCCATCCAAGTGGATGCTGCACATTAGTAGTGGTTGAAGTGGCCCCCCATTCTCTATGTTAAAATGCTTTGAGGGGTGAGAAAAGTGCTATAAAAATTTAAAGAATTATTATTATTATTATTATAAATAGTTCAACTGATACAGTAAATTTACAGAATTAATGCAGCAGAACTAACCAATGCAGCATCAAGCTGACCACTCTCTTAATATTTAGTTTATTTTCTAGTATCGCTGTTTTTGGCAAGCATGAAACGGTGAGCTTCAAAAAGCTGAGTGACCCGACAAGAGTGTCAAGTACAAGGTTTCTGCCTCACTGTGCGACTCTGAGAATGTCACATAGACTTTCAAGGCTCACGCTCCAGGACTTTGAAAACAATTGTACAGGTGTGGTTCCATATTAATAACCCTGTATCATTTTATAAAATAGAGGAGGCCATTCTGTCCATCAAGCTTGTTTGGCTAGCTAATGGCTAAACTGTTCCATTAAGGTCATGTACCTTCAGATGGTTAGTTTTTAGATCTGCAGCCTTCCAGCTCCAGGAAACTGGGTTTGAACCTCAGCTCGGTTGATGTCTGTGTGCAGTTTGCACCTACTCTCCATTTCTTTATGGGTTTTCTTGCTAGGTGCTCTGAATTTCCTCACCTATCTCAAAGATGAAGGACTGTGTGAAATTAGTGTGCCCTTTGACAGACTGGCAGAACAACTTTAGTAGTCCAATGAAACCATTTGGACTTGTGTTTCCTGCCAGGCGCAGCTAATTCTCCAACCAGGAATGGAACCCTTGCCCTCTTAGTCTGAGCTCCACCATGATCAGACATGGAAGATATCTGACAAGGTAAGTTAAAAGAACTGGGCACCCAGTCCATGATGGGTTACTTCCTTTTGCTTGAGACTGTTGAGAAAGGCCACAGCTGCTTGTCACCTTCGATTTAGATTAATTGTGTTTGCTAAATGGATGAACTATGTAGAAAGAACTTTGGAAAGTAATTGCTAAAGAAAAGTCTTAATAAAGTAAAGGTTATCAGTTCAAATGCCAACTTACTGCACATCCCTAGAGGAATTATTACACTTTCCAGTGGCCCAGTTGTTAAAGAACATAAATGTGCACAATTGGGAATGGGGTGCTGCTGGTCATGGAAATGTGCTACATAAACGTTATTATCACTACACTAACTGGTAATCCATCCATTTTATTAACTCTCTTATTTCCATTTAGAACCTCAGGGAGCCGGAGCCTACCATGTCAGTGCTGGGTGAAAGACCAGACCAGTCCATCACAAGGCATAATCACACCAGGCCAATTCTGAGACCCCTGGATGAGTAGCAGCAGAAAAGCCATGAAAAGAAGGGGTGTACATATAAACTGGACTGGGGTTCGAGCTTGTTCTCTATGAGGGAACAGCTCTATTGTGCTACCTTCATGTAGAAATAATACTAATAATGATTATTAGTCTTGCTCTTTTTATTTATTTGGGAGACTTGATGGTGACTTGATGTAAAGGGAGTCAGAGGTGCAGACTGGGCCAGCTGCCTTGGTTTTAAAGTTCAAATCTAAGCACAAGGACCCATTGAAACGCAAAAATATCAACTACTGCAGCCCCAGGGCACTGAGCAGAAGAGAATCACTGAGCTAAAAGAGATCAGTTGTGTATAAAATGTGAAAGAAAAATTTATTTCACGAGCTTTGTGGCATGCCGCATATCAACAATTCCTAACAGGACTTAAAGACCACAATGAATTGGTATTATCAGATATTCTTTTTAAAATATTAAACAGCTCCATGGACAATATTAGTTACTTTAAAATTATCAGGTGTTCTCAATATAATATTGCTCAGAAATTGAATTGAACAAAAAACATATTAATTAAAGGAAAAAAAAAACAATTGAAAAATGTCGTTGGATGTTAATGCACTCTGTTTGATCGCTAGCCATGCTAGAGTTTTCCTCTGGATTTTTTTTCTCCACAAGGTTTCAAGCAATGGATGGAGTAATAAGCTAAGCTGATTTGTATATTTTATTCAACAAAGTAAAATTCTGTATTTTAATCAATTCTTGCTTATGTGGCATCAGACAGAGTGGTGATGTGCTGCATGTTGGGCAGTAATGTAAGTAAGAGTTTCCCACAGCTATAATTGCAAGTACTTTTTAATTCTAAACCATCTAGGAAATGAAATTACACACAAAAATCATTATATTAAAACCAAAGGTGCAGTAAAAAAGTCAATATGATTACAATTCTACAGTACTCTTGAAAATGTAAAACTTCTGTGAAACATTAATAAGCAAAAGATAACTTGAAAATTTAAGTTGGTATCATTATAAATAATGCACTTTATCTGTAAATCAAATGTTCTTTTTTAAACATAAAACGGCTCAGTGAATGGGATCTGTTACCTTAAAATAGACAGTTTTTTTTTATTAAATATAAAATAGCTTAGAAAATAAATTACACTAAAACATTATTCAAAATTGGAAAATTGCATTCAGTGTTATTATACGATTGCTAAGTATAATGGAATTTTCCTCAGGATTCTTTCCCACAGGGTTTCAGGTGATAGGAAGGGTAAGAAGTGTATCAGCTAAACTGATTTGTGTTTTCTTATCAATAAAATACATTTGTATATTTGAATCAATTCCTGTTTATCTGGCATCAGAGAGTGGCCTGCATTGCATGTTGTCAGAGTTTCAGTGACAGTGCTACCACTGGAAGGTCTTTATAATTCTAAGCTGTCTGAAAAATTCATGCACACACAAATGACATTACTGCAAACCACAGTAACCTGTAGTATTTACTGTTTGTCAATCGGATGGTAATTCTAATGTACTCCATAAAACATCTGTGAAATGATACCAATATACACAAAGTAAAATGGAAGAATTTAACATAAGATGATCATAATTCTAATGTTCTAATGCTCTGATGAAAATGGAAAACATCTGTGAAATTACTCAAGTATTAATAAACATAGGAAAACTGCAATATTCTGATCAATATCATTGTAATTAATGCACTTTTTATCTGCAATGCATTTTAGAAATCAAATTCCCTAAGCAGCACACTGAAAATCAAAAGTAAACTGAAACTTTTCATTCCATCCATCCATAAATTTTCTGCCACTTATTCAGGCCCGGAATCTTGGGGGGCAGTATATTGAAATCAGTATTATTTAATGTAAATTTTAACTGTAAAGTATTTGGTAAATTAAATTTCACAAAAAAAAAAAAAAATTACATGTTAATAAAGGTTAAGTAGAATCACTCGGTTAATTGTAATTTGCATCACTATTTTAAGTACTTTTGAAAATAGAAAATATCTGAGAAATTTACTATACATGGAAATATATATAATGCAATATGTAAACCAATTATATTATAATTAAATATACATTTTCTATTACAAAATATTTGTTAGATTATATTTAAAAAAATGTATTTAAAATGTTATATTAAAATTTTGAATAGGGTAATATTATAGTTTAATGAACCTTTTGAATTCTGAAGTATGCGCACAGCAAAATTTCCAGTGTCAAGTTAACTGAAATGGTGTCAAATGGGCACATATGGAAAAAAATGTACACTTGTGGACATTTTGAATTTATAAATTGCAGAAAATTATATATATATATATATATATATATATATATATATATATATATATATATATATATATATATATATATATATATATATATATACAGTATGTATGTGTGTGTGCATATATATAATATATACATACACAGTATGAATATTAATAAAATGTAAATAGGACGTATTTCAGTTAATAGTATCATTTAATTCACTTTTATTTATTAAGGTTTTTGAGAAATTACAAAAAACATTTTGAAAGACATGGGTAAACTGAAATATTGAAGCCATTATTCTAATTGTAATTTAAATAAACAATAGTGAAGATGTTGATTGAGAAACATTTAATCATCAGGTTTACTAGGTGAGATAAATGAGATGTGTGCTCCTTCAATACTTATTTTGTAACAATTGAATAACAATATGTTAATGGTGTTTTGTCTAGAAAGCGACACTTTTTGTCTTATTTTCAATGTAGAATTTGCATCCATCTGATTGCAGGGGGTGGAGGATTAGGGACGGGGGTGTTAATTAAAAGCTGCCCCACAACTGCATTCTTCTCTTTTTGATCTAAAGTTCACTAGATTCAGTCATGAATTGTTTTAAATAATTACATTTTAAACATAAGATCCCCGTTTGTGATTATATAATCAATCAATAGTTAGCTTATATCGCATATTGGCCTTGATAGATCAAGTTAGATTAAAGACATTCTAAGGAGTAAAATGAATTTCATACATTTAAGTCAGAAAGTCTGTTAAAAGAAGTCACCAGGGTGGTAAAATATCAACTTTTGACCGACTTTGTGTTATTTTATCATTCGATATACCAAAGTGCCACAGTGCAGGCATATTGCTGTGTTTTTCTGTTTTCCTTATGTTTTAACCAATATTATATTACTTTGAATGATAACAAAATATTTTTCAAATTTAACATTATAAGCAACATTTCTTAAGCAATGTATTTTTTAATTTGTAACATTTATGAATAATTTTCTACCAACACTGGCATTTTGTATAAGTTCTTTATGCACGTTACCATTTGCCCAGTTAATGAATTTGTCTTATGGTGTGCCTTCCGCGGTAGATCCGTCTCACAAGCATTCTAGAAAGAACCGTAAATCCAATGAATTCCTAGTGCTACACCGGTGATGTGGAGTGGAAGAGAGAGATGAGCACAGTAAGACTGAGAGAGCGAGAAGCACAGACACTTTGTAAACTCACACCCTTACCTTCACAGAGGAGAGTTGGAATGTGGCAGCTGTTGACAAGTGCAGAGCAGTTGTGACAAGTGTCTGAGGAGCTGTCGCATTTATAGGCCTCTCTGAGCCAACCTCATTAAGCAGTCAGTGACTCCAGGGCAGCATTAGCAGCATTTTGCCATGAGTTCTGCAAAGTAGGCAAGTTACAGGAGATCATTTTAGTTTTCCATTTCATTAGCTTGTTTGTCATGTTGCAAGTCAGAGGTGGCCTACGTCAGGATCTCGTTCTACAGGTGTGCCTCCTCCATCACACAGATTGGTTGCAGAACATTGGCCATATGTAAGCTCATTAGCCGAGTGAGGGTCCTATTAGGACACTTAATAGCCATGCTTCTTGCTGGTGGAAGCATTTTCGAATAGTACACGGAAAAGTACATAGTTGCTAATTCCCCTTTTAAAATATCATGACTTGCCTTTTCGTGTTGTTTCTTTACTCCTTAACAACAATTTCTTGAATAAATAGACTGAAAGTGCAGAATATGTGAAACTTAGCTTAGTTTAGCTACCTAACACCTCCAGGGGCTTTGGCAGAAAGTGCACTGGGAACTGAGTCCATGTGGAGCGTGCATATCCCATCGGATTATCTTCTGAGGATTTCTGCTTTCCCCCACATCTCAAAAATGTGAGCACCAGTCCAGTTAGTGCGTGTGTGTTGGTGTGTGAGTGCAGCAGACTTGTGCCCCATTCAAGTGTTGGTTCCAAATTGCCAAAACAGGATCCAACTCTCCGCAAACCTTTAACAGAGAAAGGGCATAACGCCTTAAAAAAAAAAAAATCACATTTTATATTAAACAATGCCTTTCATTTGCTAACAAGGAAAACAATAAGTCAGTGGAATCACTATAATGTGTCATAATTTATACAAAAATATGTATGCAAGTCTTGGCACATCACACTACAGAAGATTTACTGTAAGTACTTTTGTTAGATTGACTTTAATTCCTCATCCTAGTATGTATGCTAATAATTTCTCATCTCTTTTAGCTTTTCTTTGTGATGTTAACTTTGGTTTTAAATTGCCCATTTGGGTAAAATTTATCCACAAAAGTTAATTCTTTTATTTTGAACTATAGGCACAAGGGTGGCATGGTGGCGCAGTGGGTAGCGCTGCTGCCTCGCAGTAAGGAGACCTGGGTTCGCTTCCCAGGTCCTCCCTCCGTGGAGTTTGCATGTTCTCCCCGTGTCTGCGTGGGTTTCCTCCCACAGTCCAAAGACATGCAGGTTAGGTACATTGGCAATACTGAAATTGTGATTGGTGTGTGTGTGTGTGTGTGTGCTATGTGGTGGCCTGGCGCCCTGCCCAGGAATTTGTTCCTGCCTTTGCCCTGTGCTGGCTGGGGTTGGCTCCAGCAGACCCCAGTGACCCTGTAGTTAGGATATAGCAGGTTGGAAGATGGCTGACTAACTGACTGACTATAGGCACAGTAGTGCAGTACTCCATGTGGCTCACACACCTGTGGCTTTTGCATGTTCTCCCAGTGTTTATGTAGATTTTTCTCTCCCTTCCTCAAAGATGTACATCTGAGGTTCCCAGGCCACTCCACATTGGCCCCTGTGTGGCTGAGATGAGCCCTGTGATGAACTCATCCCCTGTACCTTGCACTCCGTGCTGCCATGATAGCCTCCCTCCTTCTGCAGCCCTGGACTGAGATACAGTGGTGTGAAAAACTATTTGCCCCCTTCCTGATTTCTTATTCTTTTGCATGTTTGTCACACAAAATGTTTCTGATCATCAAACACATTTAACCATTAGTCAAATATAACACAAGTAAACACAAAATGCAGTTTTTAAATGATGGTGTTTATTATTTAGGGAGAAAAAAAATCCAAACCTACATGGCCCTGTGTGAAAAAGTAATTGCCCCCTTGTTAAAAAAATAACCTAACTGTGGTGTATCACACCTGAGTTCAATTTCCGTAGCCACCCCCAGGCCTGATTACTGCCACACCTGTTTCAATCAAGAAATCACTTAAATAGGAGCTGCCTGACACAGAGAAGTAGACCAAAAGCACCTCAAAAGCTAGACATCATGCCAAGATCCAAAGAAATTCAGGAACAAATGAGAACAGAAGTAATTGAGATCTATCAGTCTGGTAAAGGTTATAAAGCCATTTCTAAAGCTTTGGGACTCCAGCGAACCACAGTGAGAGCCATTATCCACAAATGGCAAAAACATGGAACAGTGGTGAACCTTCCCAGAAGTGGCCGGCCGACCAAAATTACCCCAAGAGCGCAGAGACGACTCATCCGAGTAGTCACAAAAGACCCCAGGACAACGTCTAAAGAACTGCAGGCCTCATTTGCCTCAATTAAGGTCAGTGTTCACGACTCCACCATAAGAAAGAGACTGGGCAAAAACGGCCTGCATGGCAGATTTCCAAGACGCAAACCACTGTTAAGGAAAAAGAACATTAGGGCTCGTCTCAATTTTGCTAAGAAACATCTCAATGATTGCCAAGACTTTTGGGAAAATACCTTGTGGACTGATGAGTCAAAAGTTGAACTTTTTGGAAGGCAAATGTCCCGTTACATCTGGCGTAAAAGGAACACAGCATTTCAGAAAAAGAACATCTTACCAACAGTAAAATATGGTGGTGGTAGTGTGATGGTCTGGGGTTGTTTTGCTGCTTCAGGACCTGGAAGGCTTGCTGTGATAGATGGAACCATGAATTCTACTGTCTACCAAAAAATCCTGAAGGAGAATGTCCGGCCATCTGTTCGTCAACTCAAGCTGAAGCGATCTTGGGCGCTGCAACAGGACAATGACCCAAAACACACCAGCAAATCCACCTCTGAATGGCTGAAGAAAAACAAAATGAAGACTTTGGAGTGGCCTAGTCAAAGTCCTGACCTGAATCCAATTGAGATGCTATGGCATGACCTTAAAAAGGCGGTTCATGCTAGAAAACCCTCAAATAAAGCTGAATTACAACAATTTTGCAAAGATGAGTGGGCCAAAATTCCTCCAGAGCGCTGTAATAGACTCATTGCAAGTTATCGCAAACGCTTGATTGCAGTTATTGCTGCTAAGGGTGGCCCAACCAGTTATTAGGTTCAGGGGGCAATTACTTTTTCACACAGGGCCATGAAGGTTTGGATTTTTTTTTCTCCCTAAATAATAAAAACCACCATTTACAAACTGCATTTTGTGTTTACTTGTGTTATATTTGACTAATGGTTAAATGTGTTTGATGATCAGAAACATTTTGTGTGACAAACATGCAAAAGAATAAGAAATCAGGAAGGGGGCAAATAGTTTTTCACACCACTGTATGTGAGCGTGAGAATGCTGTGATGCATTGGATTATCCTTCTGAGAAGGTTTAGGTTTAGGGAAATTTGTTTTCAGTAGTAAAGTATAAAAACAGAAGACATTGTTATAGACATCCAATAGATACAGCAAGGACACAACACTTGACAGCCAATGTTAATGGCATAAACACACACTCAAGATCAATACAAAGAAGAATTACCTTAAACAGTATACAAAATATTAATGCAGAATTTAACATTTAGCATCATCCCTACAACTAGCAGAATTAAAATTTAAAATGCTCATAGCTCTATGTTACAGAATTTAAAATGCGTATAGGCCTCAGTGGATTGCACTATATAAATTCCTGTAAAGTTTATGTAGTGTATTTCTAAAAGTGTAGAGTGTAAATCAGTGTCCTCAAATGTGAAGTTCTCTTAATCAGTGCTCATGTCAGAGACGGACACTGTGGTGCCTTAATTAGGAACTAATTATTGCTGTTAATGGAACAGATGTTGTTTTTTTTGCTTTGACTGTTATAGACTCCAATTTCAAGATTCAGGACCCTTAATTGTTTCTTTCCCCCCTTCACCAGCTGCCAATTAACAATGACATGCAAAGGGAGACAATGGCTAACCTGCTGATTTGGCCCCATTTGCACCTGTGTGTGTTCGTCATTTAATACCAAACAGACAAGGAGACCACCTTTATTTTATTTAGCCCCTTTCTCTGATGAGCACCATCCAAATGCACTTAAAGTACTCAGTACACCTGTTTCCATGAATGCATATTCCAGAAAAATATCTGTGATGATAAGCCGTCTGGTCCACACCACACGTGCATGAGGTGTCAGGAAAAAGCAAATCGGCAATACTAGAGCGTGCTAGAATGAGAATGGCGTCAAG
The DNA here is from genome assembly GCF_900747795.2 of Erpetoichthys calabaricus. Taxonomy (NCBI): domain Eukaryota; kingdom Metazoa; phylum Chordata; class Cladistia; order Polypteriformes; family Polypteridae; genus Erpetoichthys; species Erpetoichthys calabaricus. The sequence goes on from NC_041395.2 coordinate 26,107,569, forward strand.
CTGTAGGATCAATTAATGAGTTTCATTTACCATAATTTAGTGTTTTGAGCTTGAGAAATGTGTCCTAGAAATACATTTATTGATAATAATTAATATTTGTAGGAACTGGTTTTTTGAATGGGTGGTGTGAAAAAACTGCACCCACTATTACTTTCCTGAAACAGAAAGTGAAACTTTAGTGGACATTTTTCTACTATTATTTACAAATAAAAACAAATCATATGTAAGATCCCACAATTCTAATTAATATATTAATTAATTACATGTACTGTATATAGTGCTTTTTCTAACTATTCAAAGAACTTTACATACTGTAGACAGTGGGGAACCACATCAACCACCACCAATCTGCAGTGTACACCAGGATGATGAGATGGCAGCCATTCTTGTGCCAGGACACTAGGCAGTTTGGGGTGATAGAGATTGTTAGCCAATAAGGGAATAATCACCATTGGGGGGGTTGGAATGTGCTGGGCCATTTAGTCAAGTCATTGGGGTACCCCCTACTGTTTTCAAAAAATGTCCAGGTAGCATTTATGACCAAGGCCTTTGGTTTTACATCTCATCTTTTTTTTTTTTGGTATAGATATGTTTTATCTAACTGCCTTACCTTAATCTTTCTTATTTCTATTTGTATGTTTTATTTCATTCTGTCTGTTACTTGTTATTAGATGCAACTGAGAAGGCAAATTTCATGTTTTCCTGTGTAAACATGACTAAATAAAGAAACCTAACCTAACCTAACCTAACCATCTGAAGGGCGACATCAGCCTTGGGCCGTCTTAGTGTATGGGCACAATTGGCACTGGCCAGGGGCCCACGATGTTCCTGATGTCTGGGTATGATTCTCTGCGGTGGGCTGGCGTCCTGCCCAGGGTTTGTTTCCTGCCTTGAGCCCTGTGTTGGCTGAGATTGGCTCCAGCAGACCCCCATGACCCTGTAGTTAGGATATAGCGGGTTGGATAATGGATGGATGGATGGATGATTCTGTTTGTAAAGCAGGGGACCCAGTGCATTACTTAGCCTAGGGGCCTATGATGCTGTTAAAATGTCCCTGAGCACAGTGTCATTGTCACTGCACTAGGAAATTGGGATCTACACATAGAGGACAGGGTAAGCACCCCATGACGTCCCCTCCAACACCTCTTCTACATACTGCATAAATTCAATTAAAAGTAGACAATTTCCTCCACTTAAAATGTGTCATTTATCATGGTGGCAGATGAAGGGTAGGTGTTTTATGTTGGATGGATTTTGAAGTATGAATTTTGCTCAGAGCGTGAGGCTGCCTCCTTTAATACTACCATTACTAATATATAGCACACTTTCACAAGTTTGATGTTAAGCACAGCAAAAAAAAAAATCCGTAAACAGAGGTATCGACTGACAAGCCCAAACACAAATGTTTCCCAGAACTTGAAGAAGTGTGATGTGTATTGCTGGGAAACTAACAAACCTTCAAGGCCCTTTTATTTGCATAATCCTCTTGTATAGATTCCTGACCTCAGGAAGCTCTCCAGCCACAGAGGTAACGTACTTCACAGGTGTATTTGAAGGGGATGGGCATTAAAACAAAGCCCAGTGAAAGGATAAATTGAGTAACGGAATTAATGGCAAAGAGCAGGGATCACTCTGTCACTAAGACCAACACAACCCCATTTATTTGAATTGTCTTTTTTTTTGCATAGGTGCCCCACTTGTTTCAATCTTTGAGGACAAAGTTACAAATGCCAGAGCGCATATACAGTACTTTCTCTGTATTCAGAAAGTATTCGGACCCCTTCACTTATTGCACACTTGACTGTGTTATAGATTTCATTTGAAAGAGAGAGATCTGACATTTTTTGCCCATCATTCTATTCACAATCACCCATAATGACATTTTTTCAGAAAGGTTTGCAAATTTGTCAAAAACTGAAACCTCTCATATCTGTAAGTAATCGCACCCTTTGCTCAGGCACTGCAGATTGTGGTCAGGCGCGTTCTGTTTGCTTTAATTCTTCTTGAGATGTTTCTAGAACTTGATTGCAGTCCACCTGGGGCTGATGTGAACTGATTGCACATTATTTAGAAAGCCACACGTGTACCTGTTGTGATGGAAACCAGCATGTCGGTGAACCCAAAACCACAACATGAACACACCAGCACAGTCCCGGGTTGAAATAATGGAAGGTTTATTTACCAGAAGTCCTCCAAAAGTAGCACAAGCACAAATACAGGTTTTCCTTCTCTCTCTTTTAATATTCTCTCCTCTCAATTCCTCTCACCACTGCACTGCCCTCCACCAGTCGAGTGTTGCCTTCATTCCTCCCAGCTCCAACTCGCCTGGATAAGGGAGTGCAGTCCCTTTTATTAAGGACTTGGTGCCAGGCCTACTGCCCAATGGAAGCACTTCCGAGTCATATTTTTGGCAGCGCACCTCCCTGCTGTGCCTCCTTGAGGCACCCACGGACCCCAACAGGGCTGTGCTGCCGGACTACAACTCCCAGCATTCCCTGCTGGTTCCTGAATGGGCACCAATATGGAGGGCTGCTGCCATCTAGCGCCTGGGGGGAAATAAACATCCCCAAGGGTCAGTTCTTCCCTGTCCTCTTCTTTTCCCATGGCCAGGGACAGTGTTAAGTCGGGACATCTTTATATTCTCCCGGGTTCTCCCGTCCAGGTAAGGTTCCTGAATGGGATGCCAGTCCATCCCGTGTGCCACCTTCATTGTATGTGTAAAGTTCCACAATTCAAATTGCATGTCAGGACAAAAACCAAGTCTCTGAGTCTGATTTTGGCCTTGTTCAGCGAGGAGACCAAGAAACCTATGGTCACTCTAACAGAGCTTCAGAAATCATCTGCTGAGATGGGAAGAGAACATGTTGGAAAGACAAGCATCTCAGCAGCATTCTTGAGTAAAAGGCAAATGACAGACCGGTTGGAGTTTGCCAAATGGCATTTAAAGGACACTGAGAGCATAAGTTTTTCTGGTGTAATATGAAAAAACGGAACTCTTCAGGCAGCACCTGTCTTATGCTACCCCAACAGCAGTGGTGGAAAATAACCAAGTACAGTTACTTTACTTGGGTGGCATGGTGGCGCAGTTAGAATACCCGGGTTCGCTTCCTGTGTCCTCCCTGCGTGGAGTTTACATGTTCTCTTCATGTCTGCGTGGGTTTCCTCGGGTGCTCCGGTTTCCTCCCACAGTCCGATTCTAAATTGTCCCTAGTGTGTGCTTGGTGTGTGAGTGTGTGTGTGTGTGTGCACCCTGCCCAAGGTTTGTTTAAAGCCTTGCACCATGTGTTGGCTGGGATTGGCTCCACCAGACACCTGTGACCCTGTAGTTAGGATATAGCGGGTTGGATAATGGATGGATGGAGTTACTTTACTTAAGTACCTTTTTCACATACACTGGTCAACAAGCATTTTGGGATTCTTTCATCTGTACTTTTAACAAATTTCACTTGCTGACTCCAAATCTGAAAAACCGTTTTCATTCAGCACATCCCATTTTTTAGTTATGATGCTCCAGGTCTTGGACAACTTGGGTGACTGGACAGTAAAGGCGATGAATTTTAGCATTTAAGAAATAAGTTTGGTCTCGAGAAAAGTGAAGCCAAAATTAAGGAAGGTGTTTTTGTTGGCCCTGAAATCTATGAACTGATGCTTGACGATGAGATCAAAAGGAAACTGAAGCCCACTGAATCAGCACCCTCATTCGTGCAGGTTGTCTAGAATTTTCTTGAGCACAGAATTATACTGAGCTTGTGGAGAATATGCTGAAAATATATTAGCTTACGGGAGCCAAAATGTTTACATTCTCATCTCGACTTTTTTCCACTAAATCTGAGCGATGTCAGAGATGAGCATGGGGAAAGATTTCATCAAGATATAAAGGTGATGGAAAACTGATATCGGGAAAAATTCACTCCGAGCATGATGGGTGACTCCTGTTGGTTCTTGCAAAGAGAGACGGATGTGCAGTACAAGCGCAAAAGCGAGGGCCTCCAACATTTTTGGGTACGCTGACCTCACTTTTATATTGAGGTAAATTGACATAAATATACTTGAACGTGTCTCTGGTATCGTCTTCTGGTTTGTTTTCAGAATAATCACATCAAAACAATTTTGGTGGGTACAGAGTCCAAACTCCAGATATCGTGTTGATATATTGATATTCAAAAGTGTCAAAACAGCAATGATGTGCATTTCAAAAACCTGACGTGCTATCTTAATTCTGATTTCATTTAAGACATCAGTGTAAAAAAGACTTCATAAAGAGCTGCTCTGAAGTTCCCAGCAGCAAACAAAAAATATTTTTTTGTAGACCAGTGATATTTGTACTTTGCATAAGCAGATTTAGCTGTGGATACTTTTGACTGTTAATCTATTACATCTTGCAGCAGTTAGGAGACCTGGGTTTGCTTCCCGGGTCCTCCCAGCGTGGAGTTTGCATGTTCTCCCTGTGTCTGCGTGGGTTTCCTCCCACAGTCCAAAGACATGCAGGTTAGGTGCATTGACGATTCTAAATTGTCCCTAGTGTGTGCTTGGTGTGTGGGTATGTTTGTGTGTGTCCTGCGGTGGGTTGGCACCCTGCCCGGGATTGGTTCCTGCCTCGTGCCCTATGTTGGCTGGGATTGGCTCCAGCAGACTCCCGTGACCCTGTGTTCGGATTCAACGGGTTGGAAAATGGATGGATGGATATATACATTGTGACATTTGAGTCCCTGTCCTGCACCCCAAAACACGAGGCTGAGTCTCAGTACTTTAGCAAAACCAGCTTTATTCTACTTGAAACAGGAACAGCAGGGTTATTTATTTATATAGTGCCTTTCCCATGCATGCAGGTTCTGATCTAACAATGACAGGAATGAATAGCACTGTCTGTAAACAACCAAAATGACAGAGATAAAGGTGTTAAACATTACACAGAACAAGAAATAAGCAATGATTGAATAAACTAAGGGCGTAACGGTAGCACTGCTGCCTCGCAGTTAGGAGACCCGGGTTCACTTCCCAGGTCCTCCCTGCATGGAGTTTGTATGTTCTCCCCGTGTCTGCATGGGTTTCCTCCCACAGTCCAAAGACATGCAGGTTAGGTGCATTGGCGATTCTAAATTGGCCCTAGTGTGTGCTTGGTGTGTGTGTGTCCTGTGGTGGGTTGGCGCCCTGCCCGGGATTGGTTCCTGCCTTGCGCCCTGTGTTGGCTGGTATTGGCTCCAGCAGACCCCCATGACCCTGTAGTTAGGATATAGTGAGTTGGATAATGGATGGATGGATCTTACAGCAAATATCCCAACTTATTACTCCACCTCTCTCTTAGCGCTGCATTACATTACACCATCACTTTGTTGTTATTATTTTTAATCAGATAATAACCCAGCTAGTGATGGGTGACTCACAAATGATTTGTTGTTTTTGAATGATATCTTTCTGGTGAATAACAGGAATCGATTTGCAAAAATGAAAAAAATCAATTTAGTTGTAATCAATAGGAGTGATAAACTGCATGCATGATGCCATCAGCATCTTTCATTTTGATGTTTAAAGCATGTATGAAAGTTTCACCTTCTAGTCAGAGCTAAATCACCATTGGTGAACATGAACTCTGTCATTCTCTCACTTATCATACAAATACTATGCAGTAAAAATACATTTATATCAGAACATATTATTTGGTTTGAAGAATTTGTTATTTTAGTTGTTTTAAGAGTAAATGAGCAAATTGTGGTGGGTGGCTCAGGCCCTTACCTGGCTGGGATGCCTTAGTAATGGAAGGACTGGAGGAGAGAACAGACATAGGGCATTATCTTCCCCAAAGCGCTAGATGGCAGCCCCCCTGGTTGCAGTGGTGCCTTGGATTCCCACAGGGCCCCATGGGAGTTGGAGTTTGGCACAGCCCTGTTGGGTTCCTTAGGTGCCGTCAGGTGGTGTTGCAGGGACTGCAGAGCCCTACTTTGTTGGGATTCTGCCTTATCCTGGAAGTGCTTCCAGACCACGCTAACGGGCCACCAGAAGCACTCCCAGGTGCGAAATTAACTACTACTTCAGGAGCCAGAGTTGGGAGGACGAGGATGGAGTTTGCTGGGAGGAAGGGAGGTGAATTGAGAAGGAGGAAAGAAGAAGAGAGGAAAGCAAAGAAAGAAGTGCTGAGTGGTTTATTATTGTGCTTATTGTGACTGTGCTTATTGCTGTGGGAAACTCTTGCTTGAGGCGTTTCCCGTTGTGGGAGATGGCCGGTCGTTCATCCCGGCCAATACCCCCAGTCCACTAGATGGAGCCCTACCTGTAGCATGGAAGTGCCCCAAAGACCAGCAGGGAATCATGGGCAATCGAGTTTTTATTCCCGACCCTGCTGGACACTGTGGGGCCCACCAGGGGACGCTGCAGGGAGGCTCAAGGACTTACATGTGCCCTATAACCTGGAAGTGTATCTTAATTACCGCGACAGAGGAAACGACGTACTTCTGGGATGATGAAGGAGAGGTTTTATCCGACCTGGAAGTGCTAACATGTCACATGGACAAGGGTTCAGGAGCACTTCCGGGTCATGGACTATAAAAGACTGTGGAAAATCCCAGATGTTGAACTGAGCTGGGTGGAAGGGTGGCAACGCGTCTGGGAGAGGAGGATTGATTGATTATTGATTTATTATTGTGTTATTTATGAGTATAGTGGAGTGGAGTGTTCTTGGTGCACATAATTATTATAAAATAAAGTCATATTGGACTTTTATCTGGTGTCTGATGTCTGATCTGAGGGTTCAAGAGGGTCGACAGTGCCTCTATCTTTCACACCGTATAAAAGACTTTGTGTTTGCTGGGCTTGTGCCTTGCGTCTGCTTATGTCCCCTGATGTCCACAATATTAAAATAAGTTTAGCATACTCTGCCTCATTCTTAAATAAAATGTCACAGTTTGTACTAATTTTGTATTTAGCACAATATGGCACACTTTCTGCTTCAGGGAACATGTTCAACAAGTACTATTTAATACTTAAGGAATGTTCACAAGCAAATTCCTGTACTTACTTACTTTTACTTAAATAAAAACATCAATGGGGTACTTCAGCTTTCACTAGAATAAGTTTTTGCTTGTTTATTTGTATAAATTGTTTTGAGTGCATCCTCCACCACTGACCTACAGTGAAGTATGGTGGTGGCAGCATCATGCTATGGGGTGCTTCTCAGCAGCAGGGAAAATGAGACTGGTAAGAACTGAGGGAAGAACGAATGTAGTCAAATACAAAAAATAAAAGCCTGCTCCAGAGTGCATGCCACCTCAGACTGGGGCGACAGTTCATCTTTCAACACAACAATGGCCCTAAGCATATCATTAAGACAATGCTTAAGTGGCTTTGGGAAACTGGCATAACTGTGCTTGAGTAACCCAACCAAAGCCCAGACTTAAACCCCACAGCATATCCATGGGGAGACCAGACAATGGCTGTTTGCAGGCACTTCTATCTATCCATCAAAGCCTGAGAGGCTCCACCAGGAAGAATGGGATAAAGTGCCCAAATCCAGGTGTGGAAAGCTTGTTGAGACTCACCCAAGAAGACGGAAAGCTGGAATTGTAGTCAAAGGGTACTGAAATGAAGGGTCTGTATACTTAGACGAATGAGAGACTTAAGTTTTTCATTTTTAATAAATTTGCCAACCTTTCTGACAACATGTTTTCACTGTGTCATTATGGGTTATCGAGTGTAGGTTGATGAGCAAAAATGGCAATTGTATGCATTTAAAGTTAAAGCAGAAAGTGAAGGGGCCTGAATGCTTTCCAAATCCACTGTACATGAGCCCAGTTCTAGACATGCTGGCTGGCTTCAAAAGACACAAGAATAAATAACCTAAATTTTTGAAGGTACTCAATCCACCATGTATATTTTTATAGTATCTGATTGATTTATTTAATTATTCACTAATCATTTTATTTGAAGTGTAGGTATCTCACATGAGGCGAACTCTGTTTCATTGCCACCTGTTGTGCCTTATGCAAGATGTCTGCAAGTTTTTCTGTTTTATGCCAGCAACTTACATTTTCATTCCACAATTATTTATGTAAAGATGTGAACAAATTTATTGGTACCATTCCATCCATCCATCCATTATCCAACCCGCCCTATCCTAACTACAGGGTCACGGGGGTCTGCTGGAGCCAATCCCAGCCAACACAGGGTGCAAGGCAGGAACCAAACCCTGGGCTGGGCACCAGTTCACCGCAGGTTGCCATTCCAGCTCATTGAAAAAGTGTTGTACGCCTCATGAAAAGTGATGAAATTAAAAACGATTGTCCCATATATACCCACATGCCTTTGATATGTCATCAAGTAAAGCAAAAAAAGTGTGAAAAGAGATCAGGTATTGCTTATTCTACAAAGATCTTCTAAAATGGCCTGGACACATTAGTTTGTACCCCTAGAAAAGATCCTAAATAATTGGATTAGAGAGAGATTGTTCAAACTAGTCATGCAATCACTCATTCAACTTGTTTAAATGAAGATAAGTTGTCACCCTACTGTTCGGTGTCTATCATGTGTCCCACACCGTACATGGACCAGAGACAAAAAAGGAGAGAGTTGTCTGAGGAGATCAGAAAGAAAATGTTAGACAAGCATGATAAAGGAAAAGGCTCGAAGAGCATCTCCAAGTGCCTTGATGTTCCTGTGACAATGGTTGCAAATATTATTAAGAAGTTTAAGGTCCATAGGACTGTAGCCAACCTCCATAGAAGAAAACCAGTTACTACATGGACAGAAGTATGGTGAGAATGACAGACAAAAAGCCAAGGAGAATTTCCAAAGAAACACAAGACAGACTCCAAGGTCAAGGTCCATCATTGTCTGATCATACCATCTCTAGCTTTTTGAGTGACTGTGAGTTCAATGGACAAAAACTCAGGACGACTCCAGTGTTACAATAAAAAAATAAAAAAGCCAGACTGGAATTTGCTAAAATGCACATTAACAAGCATCAAAGCTTCTGGGAGAATGTCCCTTGGACAGATGAGACAAAAATGGAGCTTTTTAGCGAGTCATATCAACTCTATGTTGTCATTTTTGGCTTTGTCCTGAAGACGGTTTGCATGGGTTTCTGGAGCCTATTCCAGCTAACTTAGGGTGCAATACAAGAACAAACCCTGGACAGGGCACTAGTCCATCACAGTCTGAACATACACACACACACCCACACACCCACACTAGGGACAATTAAGTATAACCAATCTTTGGACTGTGGGAGGAAATTCACACTGACATGGGGAAAACATGCAAAATCCATGCAGGGATAACCCAGTATGTGAACCCAGGTCTACTTATTGTGAGGCAGTGCCACCCAACTCTATGTCCATAGATGAAAAAAATCAAAGAAAAGAACACCAAACATACTGTGAAACATGGAGGAGGCTCGCTTTTGTTTTGGGGATGCTTTTCTGTGTCTGGCACGGGATGCCTCAAGTCTGTGCAGGGAACAATGAAATATGAAGACTATGAAGACATTGTGGAGCAAAATATACTGCCCAGTGTCAGAAAGCTCTGTCTCCGTCGCAGGTCATGGATCCTTCAACAGGATAAGGAGCCAAAACACACAGCGAAAAGTACCAAAAATGGCTAAGAACAAAACATTGGACTATTCTGAAGTGGCCTTCTAGGATCCCTGATTTGAATCCTATGGCGTGAACTGCAGTTCATGCAGTCTAGAGAAGACCCCCTACAAACCTGACATTGCTGGAGCAGTTTACTCAGGTCGAGGAGACCAAATGACCTGTGGACAGGAGCAGAAGTCTCATGGAGAGTGACAGGAATTGCTTGTGTGCAGAGATTGCAAACTCTAAGGGTTGTGCCACAAAATATTAGATGGAGGGTCCCATCATTTCTGTCCAAGACATTTTCATTTGTGTTATTATTTGAAATATCGTTTTGAATCAAACCTCTAAAGCAAAGCATGATTTTTGTTAAATAACAGAATAAGAAGTGATGGATGCCAATTACTTTTGTCAGTTTCAAGTTATTTCAGAGATAATTATGGGTTTTACTATTCTCGTGGAGGGATACCAACAAATTTTTCTTTCTTTCTTTCTTTCTTTCTTTCTTTCTTTCTTTCTTTCTTTCTTTCTTTCTTTCTTTCTTTCTTTCTTTCTTTCTTTCTTTCTATGCCATCTTCTACCTGTGGCTGCTGTAAGCGTGTGCAAAGTAACATATGCGCAGGCTGACGGACGTGCAAACTACATCCCGGTTAAGAGTTTACTTGACTAATTGCATAGGTTATTGTTGAGAAATCTACATCTGGTAAGTAGGCTCCTGGGAGACCAAAATCCCAGCTTCTCTAACCAGAGGGAATTTTGAGAAACCAGGATTATGTGAGTAACTGGGTTTTTAAAGGCATGAGTGTCTGGTGTTTGGTTGGAAGAACAAAGAGCTGAGACTTCAGTTAGGTGAGTAACCTCTGAGTACCCAAAAGTAGCACGTGGTTACACATTAACATCCACAGATAAGAAGGTCTTCATTGTTTTCTCCATTGGCAGCAACCTGCTTTCAGCTAATGTGTGGTGTTCTTGGTTATGCAAACTTCAGTCTAAGGACATTGTGCAAGTGCATTGGCAAAAGATGAACAAGATGGTTCTTCTCATCTCAAAAAATAGTCAGAAATCAGAAGAAAACTAATTCAGAATTATGCCTTTTCCTATACAGGATGGTTGAACTCAAGTAACACAAACAGATCTTTAGAGGTTGCCAGGGATATCAGAAGTACAAGCATTTTGGGTGAATCGTCATTGTGTTTCGAGGTTGAGCAGTCACTGAAATCATTCACCCATCTGTTTTCTGACTCACTGACTCCTATTCAGGGTCACAAATTACCATCCAGCGCAATCTATGGACAAATGGCAGACAGAGCCCCAGTCTATCACAGGCAGGCACAGGTCTGGGGGGGTCTTTAAGCTGAACTAATGCAATGAGTGCTGTCAGGCATGCTGTCACTTGTTGTTTTTTATGGACTTTATCACACTATACCCCTCTCCTTGTATTTCAGAGGCCCACCTTACCATTTTGGTCTACTGCCAGATCTCATTACAGGAAACAATCACACACTTACCCATAATCTACCTTAATAAAAGGATTATCATCTGTGTATCAGTGAATCCACCTAGTTGCTAAGCCAGTGTCACTCAAACTGTCCATTTGTCTTTCTGTGTGTGTCCTCCTGGTTGCTATGTCTTTGTTTCTCCAAAACATGGCATATTACAAATATTTTTAATAATAAAATGCATTGCATTTGCCATCCCAAAAGAAATGCCATATAACAGAGACATACTGTATGTACTGCATTTGTCATTCCAACAGATGGTGCATCACAAACCTAGAATAAATAGATATGCATTACATTTTTCATTCCAACTGATTGCACATCACAAACATTTTATTATCATAAATGTTTGTGATGCATAGCCATCTGTTGGAATGATAAGTTCAAGTTATTTTATTACTACATGCATTACAGAACACATTCCAGTAGATGGTGTACAGCAAGCGTTAACATTGAGGTTTATTCTTATTTGTTCTCTTCTCGGTACTCAAATGTGGCACTTGGTGCCATGGCCCACCTGCCAAGTTGTTTTTTGCCTGCCTAAGGAAAAGTCATCCCTGATGGAGAATTGCAGGAATCGTGGGGTAGAGGGGTCCTTTCATCGGACTGACTGGCCCAGCGCTGCCTTAGCTGTGGAATGGCCAAATGGGGGAGGCAGCTTGATGGCTGAGGTCTCCAGGACTCTGAACAAATCCAAATCGTATTATGGGATATCATCTACTGTTAAATTCTGCTCCGTACTTGTAATATTTTTATTTTTATACTGAATTGAGGATTTGTTCTGTTCTGTGTATTGTATTGTATTGACCCCCTTCTTTTTGACACCCACTGCATGCCCAACCTACCTGGAAAGGGGTCTCTCTTTGAACTGCCTTTCCCAAGGTTTCTTCCATTTTTCCCTACAAGGGTTTTTTTGGGAGTTTTTCCTTGTCTTCTTAGAGAGTCAGGGCTGAGGGGCTGTCAAGAGGTAGGGCCTGTTAAAGCCCATTGCGGCACTTCTTGTGTGATTTTGGGCTACATAAAAATAAATTGTATTGTACTGTACTGTGCCAGCCACCCAACCCGACACAGACAGACACAGGAGGTACACTTATAAAACACGAGTGCTTTTATTTTTGGTTTCTTCACTCACGAGCCCACAACACAGTCCAAGCACAAACAGAACACCTTAACACAATTCTCTTCTTTCTTTACTCTTTACTTTTTCTCCTCCTTGGCAAACTTCATCTCCATCCTCCCGACTCTAACTCACTGAGTACTGTCCGCTGGTCCCTTGTATAAGTCACCCAGAAATGCTTCAGGTGCTCGTTGCCACACTCCTGGGTGTGGTGGAAGAAACACCCATATGGGCTCAGGAACAGCTGCAGCACCCCTTGGCAGCGCCCCCAGATCCCTACGGGGCTTTGTCCAACTCCATCTCCCTTGAAGCCCTCCAAGGGGGCTGCCATCTGCGTTCTGCCCATGCTTGCTGTCCCGGTCCTCTCAGTGAAGAGACATCCTGGCCGGGCAAGGACCCCAGCCATCTCTCACAACTGATATAGATTTAGTATATTTTCTTTATGTTAAATATTTTGAAACTGTCACCAACTCACACCCCAACGTCACAATCACACTTTTCTTAAATTTGTCCTGTTGCTTGCACACAAGAGGATAGAATGTCAGTGCCGGTGTTATTGCAGGCTACCATAGTGTAAGCCTTAGTGACGTCCACATTTCTCTTGACGTCAACATTGACAGTTTCTGCATTGTGAACAGTGATTACGGGGACTAATGTCTTTCTAGGCCTTCTACTTGATCACAATCATTTTCTCTTTTTGCCATGTAAATACTGAACCCAGCTGCAATTTGGGTCGGAGTGGTGGCTCTGAGGCTAAGGATCTGCACTGGTATCCCGAAGGTTGCCGGTTCAAATCCCTGTCACTGCCAAAAAGAGATCCTGCTCTGCTGGGCCCTTGAGCAAGGCCCTTAACCTGTAATTGCTCCAGGGGCGCTGTACAATGGCTGACCCTGCGCTCTGACCCCAAGGGGTATGCGAAAACTACCAAATTCCTAATACAAGAAATTGTATAAGGCGAAACAAAGAACAAAAAAACTTTATGATACTCAAGTCACCAGGATCATCATGGTGGTTCAGTCGTACAGTGCCATATGCATCAGTTTCAGTATCTGTGTCAGCACCTGATAGCCAATTCACAATGTCATTCCTATCGATTGACTCCACTAATAGGTCAGTTTCAGTTTGTTCTAAAATGGACTTTACAGCTTTTTCTTTACAGGCTATTGTGTGTCCTGAACACTGATAAGTTACAAAAGTGTGGCAAAATGCATAGAAATATTCATGATCTTTTCAGACTGGTGTTATTTTATTCACTAGACAGCAGCAGAATACTGTCTCCAGTGTTATTCAGCCTTAACACTTTACATCAGATCATAGCAGTTTAACCCGAGGGACACTCGGGCTTGACCTTTTTTACACAGAATTCTGAGCCTGAGACAGGCTTGGAGTTAATGCCAAGGATGTTAAGGAATTGTATACATGATCTTGCTGGCACTGTCTGGGCCTTTGAATGTCTTTGGTGAATCACCTTGTTTCCTTTGATTTGACTGTTATGCGGACTCTCTGCCATAATTATGGATCAACATTTCATCCCCAGGTTATGAAAACTTCCTTAAGTTTCTCTCAGTCAGAATTCATTAGCTTGAGATTCTCTTTGGAACACTGGATGTGAAGATGCTTCATTTTGGGTATCAAACATTCACAGACCTCGCTCAAGTTGGATTGTTCAGTGGATTCAATTGATCCCTAACTAATCCCTTTAATTTCTGCTAACTCCCACAACCTGTTGTGTCTTCTGTTTCTTCAATACTCCATTGTGACTTGCTTCTTAGTGACATTTTCTGTCATTAATGTCAAAAACTAGCCAAATTATGGACCATCTTCGATAGACACCCTGTTGCAATGGAAGTCTCCAACCCATCTCTTGACTCTGGTATGTAAAGTGTTTATAAAGTGGACGGCTTCTGGTTCAAGATGATCAGGTGGTATGACTATCTGTAGGTGTATCAGGTAATATATGATAGCACAATACTTGATTTTGCAGGTTGGGTTGGTTCTCCAATACGTAACAAATGCTATAAACCATAAATGTTTAACAAAATCAATTTTTTTAGTGCCCAAGTGGTAATCGTTGACCATTTACAAAATCCGAGCAATGGATTATATTTTCTAGGCTCTTGATCACAATGTTTTGATCACTTCTTTTATGTTCTCTCTCTCTGTCTGTATAGATTTTTCTTCAGGTACTTCTGTCTCTCAAAGACATACTGGTTATGTTATTTGGCCCATTGTGTGTGTGTGTGTGTGTGTGTGTGTGTGTGTGTGTGTGTGTGTGTGTGTGTGTATGTGTGTGTGTGTGTGTGTGTGTGTGTGAGGTCCCAGTGATGGGCTGGTGCTTCATAGAGGGCTGGTTGATTCCTTGTACCTGATGCCACTAGGATGAGCGCACTGCGAGATTAAGGCCAACTGATGTCCTAAACACAGTCCAAAAATGGTGCCCCCCTCACTCCCCCACGGCTCTTCCATTGCTTAATTAACGAGACATTAGAGCTCAATAAATCTGTGTCATGTTCCAGTCAGGGTTGTAATTTTTTTCACTTTTTATTTCCTGGTTTACGTTAGTTTTGTTGATCATTAGCTTTCTGTGTACCTGTGTCTTCTTCCTTTATGTTCCTTGAGTTCTGTGGGTGGTCCCTCAATAGATTTTCTGGCTTTTAGTGGCCCTTTTTGTTTCTTAGATTTTTTAGTGTTTAGTGGGGTTTTTTTTTTGTGCTTTTCTTAAACTTCTTCTTCTTTCGGCCGCTCCCATTAGTTGTTGCCACAGCGGATCATCTTCTTCCATATCTTTCTGTCCTCTTCATCTTGTTCTGTCACACCCATCACCTGCATGTCCTCTCTCACCACATCCATAAACCTTCGCTTAGGCCTTCCTCTTTCCCTCTTCCCTGGCAGCTCTATCCTTAGCATCCTTCTCCCATATCCTTAACATCATTCTCCCCTTCTTAAACTGAACCTTATTATTTTGAATAATCAATACATTTATTTATAAAGATACTACATTGCTCTTTGTTTGACTAGCCAGGATATTGACAGTTTTTCAGTCATTTTTGAGCAATTATTGGAATTTCCCTGCTTAGGAACTCTCAAGTTCATAACATTCTCAGTTTTACAGCAAATTCAATTTTGATGCAAATTGTTTTTTTATCTCTATTGTTGATATTTAAAAAAATTTTATATTTAGTGTGTAGAGTTCTAGATGTTCTTAATACTGTAATTAAATTTGTTTTTGTATCAGTGTTCCATTTAAGAGTGTGTAACAGTAGGGGGCGCTATTGCTCCCTTGAACCCTCAGGTACCACGCCAAAAACCAGGTAAAAGTCCAAGACTCTTTATTTTTATTATAATAATGTGCACCAAGCACCCTCCACTCCACACTACTCATAAACACTATACAATACTTCTCAACAATACTCAATACCAATCCTCCTCTACCAGACACTTAGCCACCCTTCCTCCCAGCTCAGCTCAGGGTCTGGGCTTTCCCATCCATCCATCCATCCATTGTCTCCCGCTTATCCGAGGTCGGGTCGCGGGGGCAGCAGCTTGAGCAGAGATGCCCAGACTTCCCTCTCCCCGGCCACTTCTTCTAGCTCTTCCGGGAGAATCCCAAGGCGTTCCCAGGCCAGTCGAGAGACATAGTCCCTCCAGTGTGTCCTGGGTCTTCCCCAGGGCCTCCCCCCGGTTAGACATGCCCGGAACACCTCACCAGGGAGGCGTCCAGGAGGCATCCTGATCAGATGCCCGAGCCACCTCATCTGACTCCTCTCGATGCGGAGGAGCAGCGGCTCTACTCTGAGCCCCCCCCCCGGATGACTGAGCTTCTCACCCTATCTTTAAGGGAAAGCCCAGACACCCTGCGGAGGAAACTCATTTCAGCCGCTTGTATTCGCGATCTCGTTCTTTCGGTCACTACCCATAGCTCATGACCATAGGTGAGGGTAGGAACATAGATCGACTGGTAAATCGACAGACCGATGCAATGCCCGCATTACTGCGGATGCCGCACCGATCCGCCTGTCGATCTCACGCTCCATTCTTCCCTCACTCATGAACAAGACCCCGAGATACTTGAACTCCTCCACTTGGGGCAGGATCTCGCTACCAACCCTGGAGGGCACTCCACCCTTTTCCGGCTGAGGACCATGGTCTCGGATTTGGAGGTGCTGATTCTCATCCCAGCCACTTAACACTCGGCTGAGAACCGATCCAGAGAGAGCTGAAGATCACGGCCTGATGAAGCAAACAGGACAACATCATCTGCAAAAAGCAGTGACCCAATCCTGAGCCCACCAAACCGGACCCCCTCAACGCCCTGGCTGTGCCTAGAAATTCTGTCCATAAAAGTTATGAACAGAATCGGTGACAAAGGGCAGCCCTGGCGGAGTCCAACTCTCACTGGAAACGGGTTCGACTTACTGCCGGCAATGCGGACCAAGCTCTGGCACCGATCGTACAGGGACTGAACAGCCCTTATCAGGGGGGCCGGTACCCCATACTCTCGGAGTACCCCCCACAGGATTCCCCGAGGGACACGGTCGAATGCCTTTTCTAAGTCCACAAAACACATGTAGACTGGTTGGGCAAACTCCCATGCACCCTCCAGGACCCTGCTAAGGGTATAGAGCTGGTCCACTGTTCCGCGACCAGGACGAAAACCACACTGTTCCTCCTGAATCCGAGGCTCGACTATCCGACGGACCCTCCTCTCCAGGACCCCTGAATAGACTTTTCCAGGGAGGCTGAGGAGTGTGATCCCTCTGTAGTTGGAACACACCCTCCGATCCCCCTTCTTAAAGAAGGGGACCACCACCCCGGTCTGCCAATCCAGAGGCACTGTCCCTGATGTCCATACGATGTTGCAGAGGCGTGTCAGCCAAGACAGTCCTACAACATCCAGAGCCTT
This sequence comes from Erpetoichthys calabaricus, assembly GCF_900747795.2. Taxonomy (NCBI): domain Eukaryota; kingdom Metazoa; phylum Chordata; class Cladistia; order Polypteriformes; family Polypteridae; genus Erpetoichthys; species Erpetoichthys calabaricus. Next base: position 26,124,651 of record NC_041395.2, read on the forward strand.
GAGGAACTCCGGGCGTATCTCATCCACCCCCGGGGCCCTACCACCAAGGAGTTTTTTGACCACCTCGGTGACCTCAGTCCCAGAGATGGGGCAGTCCACCTCTGAGACCCCAGGCTCTGCTTCCTCATTGGAAGGCATGTTAATGGGATTGAGGAGGTCTTCGAAGTATTCCCCCCACCGACCCACAACATCCCGAGTCGAGGTCAGCAGCGCACCATCCCCACCATATACAGTGTTGACACTGCACTGCTTCCCCTTCCTGAGACGCCGGATGGTGGACCAGAATCTCCTCGAAGCCGTCCGAAAGTCATTCTCCATGGCCTCCCCAAACTCCTCCCACGCCCGAGTTTTTGCCTCAGCAGCCGCATTCCGCTTGGCCTGCCGGTACCTATCAGCTGCCTCCGGGGTCCCACAGGACAAAAGGGTCCTGTAGGACTCCTTCTTCAGCTTGACGGCATCCTTCACCGCCGGTGTCCACCAGCGGGTTCGGGGATTGCCGCCACGACAGGCACCGACCACCTTACGGCCACAGCTCCAGTCAGCTGCCTCAACAATAGAGGCACGGAACATGGCCCATTCGGACTCAATGTCCCCCACCTCCCTCGGGATGTGGTCGAAGTTCTGCCGGAGGTGGGAGTTGAAGCTACTTCTGACAGGGGGCTCTGCCAGACGTTCCCAGCAGACCCTCACAACACGTTTGGGCCTACCACGCCTGACCGGCATCCTCCCCCACCATCGAAGCCAACTCACCACCAGGTGGTGATCAGTTGACAGCTCCGCCCCTCTCTTCACCCGAGTGTCCAAGACATGTGGCCGCAAGTCCGACGACACGACCACAAAGTCGATCATCGAACTGAGGCCTAGGGTGTCCTGGTGCCAAGTGCACATATGAACACCCCTATGCTTGAACATGGTGTTCGTTATGGACAATCCGTGACGAGCACAGAAGTCCAATAACAAAACACCACTCGGGTTCAGATCAGGGGGGCCATTCCTCCCAATCACGCCCTTCCAGGTCTCACTGTCATTGCCCACGTGAGCATTGAAGTCTCCCAGCAGAACGAGGGAGTCCCCAGAAGGTATGCCCTCTAGCACCCCCTCCAGGGACTCCAAAAAGGGTGGGTACTCCGAACTGCTGTTCGGTGCATACGCACAAACAACAGTTAGGACCCGTCCCCCCACCCGAAGGCGATGGGAGGCTACCCTCTCGTCCACCGGGGTAAACCCCAATGTACAGGCTCCAAGTTGGGGGGCAATAAGTATACCCACACCTGCTCGGCGCCTCTCACCGGGGGCAACTCCAGAGTGGTAGAGAGTCCAGCCCCTCTCAAGGAGATTGGTTCCAGAGTCCAAGCTGTGCGTCGAGGTGAGTCCGACTATATCTAGCCGGAACCTCTCAACTTCGCGCACTAGCTCAGGCTCCTTCCCCTTCAGAGAGGTGACATTCCACGTCCCAAAAACCAGTTTCTGTAGCCGAGGATCGGACCGCCAAGGTCCCCGCCTTCGGCCACCACCCAACTCACACTGCACCTGACCTCCTTGGCCCCTCCCATAGGTGGTGAACCCATGGGAAGGGGGACCCACGTTGCTTCTTCGGGCTGTGCCCGGCCGAGCCCCATGGGTGCAGGCCCGGCCACCAGGCGCTCGCCATCGAGCCCCACCTCCAGGCCTGGCTCCAGAGTGGGGCCCTGGTGACCCGCGTCCGGGCAAGGGAAAACGCCATCCAAAAATGTTTTTCTTCATAGGAGGTTTGTTTAACCGCTCTTTGTCTCATCCCTCACCTAGGACCAGTTTGCCTTGGGTGGCCCTACCAGGGGCATAAAGCCCCGGACAACAGAGCTCCTAGGATCATTGGGACACGCAAACCCCTCCACCACGATAAGGTGACGGTTAAAGGAGGGGCTTTCCCAAAGTCCTTTTATATCCCCTGACCCAGAAGTGGTTCCAACCCTGCAGTCCATGATTCGTTATCACTTCCGGGTTAGGGTAAAAGTCCTTTTCTTCCTCCTGGAAACACGTCGTTCTTTCTGGTCATGTGATCAGGACTTACTTCCAGGTTATAGGGCACGTAGCATTCCATAAGCCTCCCTACAGCGGCTCCTGGTGGTCCCCATGGTATCCAGCAGGGCTGTTTGTAAAAACTACATGGTCCATGAGGCCCTGCTGGAATTCAGGGAGCCTCCATACTGCTGGGAGGGCTCCACCTGGCGGTTTGGAGGTGTGGGCCGGAATATATGTGCTAAAATTAGTTTGACTCACTTAACTTTTGTGTTCTTTTACATTCAAACAGCTACACGGTGCAGCAGATTCTAATAAGAGTGGGATGAAGAAAAGACAGGGACCAAATAAACATTTGCTTAGGGTCCCAGGAATGCTAGGACCAGCACTGAGGGGATGGATGAAAATAGTTAAAAAAACTAATGAGACCCCCTGCAAAGTCAATCCATTAGGCGACATGTGCAGCCGCTTAGGGATCCGTCATCTTAGGGTTGCCATTTATGAAAGTTAAGAGGGTGCACTCTGGACATCTAATAAGATCTCCCTCCATGGGTCATAGAAGTATGATGGTATTGACTGAGGTATGTACACAGAGGGGCCCCGTTTGTGTTTCTGAAGGTGCGCATGCCCTGGACACCAAAGGGAACCCTGTCGTCAAACTGTGATAACAATGAGTTGGCACTCATAATGAAATTAAGCATGAGGAGGAACCCTCATCCTGGTCATCTAATTTTGATGATACTGAGAGGGCGCTGCTACCCATTGGACACCTTCTATGAAAGTAAAAGTGCACATGCTCCGTACACCAAGGGGCACAAACTCCTAAAATTCAGCGGTATATGGACAAAAGGAGCCTTTATGCTGTTGAAAGGGCTCATGCTCCAGAAACCGAGAAGGAACATGTCATCAAAGTCTAATAATACCAATGATTACCTATGAACAATGGGGAGATGACATCCACCAATCCCTCCTAGGATTCCAAATGTGCTTATTGCTAAGAGTCAAGAGAGAGTCTGTCCTGGAAGACACGAGAAAGAGAAGTGGAAAGGAGAACAGTCCATCACATTACTGAACTAATTCATGTGGCACTGACAAATCACGTTAAACTAAAACGGGTAAAGCAACTTTAAAACTGTGGAATATGCTAAATACATTTTTGTTGGAGTTTGTGGAGGCCTTTGATCCACCAGAGAAACAAGCAGTAACTTCTAATTGTTAATTACATTTTAGGGGGAATTAAATCTTTAAGTAATGCAGGATGTTCTTTGGTGTTGTCAGGATCTCGCCATTCTTGCCCTTCACACCCTTACCTATATTATTCATGTGTTTTGAGTGCTGGTCCCAGGTGTCCACTAATATAAAGATTTACTTCTCTCTTCTGGTGTATTCTTTTCTTTGCAGAACTTTTCAAGCACCACATGCTTGGCTTTTCTGCTACCTTCTTGTCTACCTTGCAGGCAGCTTAATCTACACTCACCGTCCACCATACTAGGTACAACTTGCTATTACTGGATTAGACCCTTCAGAACTGCCATAATCCTTTGTGGCACAGATTCAACAAGGTGCTGGAAACATTCCTCAGGGATTTTGGTCCATAGTGACATGATAGCATCATGCAGTTGCTGCAGATTTGTCAGCTGCGCATCCATGATGCAAATTTTCAGTTCCACCACATCCCAAAGGTGACTGTGGAAGCCATTTGAGTCCAGTGAACTCATTGACATGTTCAAGAAACCAGTTTGAGATGATGTGAACCTTGTGATGTGGCACTTTATCCTGATGGAAGTAGCCATCAGAAGATGGGTACACTGTGATCATAAAGGGATGGACATGGTCAGCAACAATAGGCTGTGGGATTTAAATGATGCTCAATTAGCACTAAGAGGCACCAGGTGTGCCAAGAAAATATCCCCCACACCATTACATCATCACCCAGAGTCTGAACCGTTGATACAATGCAGGATGGATCCATGCTTCCATGTTGTTGATGCCCAATTCTGACCCTACAGTCTGAAACTACAGAGGAAAAACACAAATTTGTGAATTCTTTGCTGTGTCTTACAAGCCTCTCTTGTAGTTGTATTGATAAGCACTTTCTTGACAGCTGTAATTATATTGCTGACTGTTACCTGCCAATCTAACTGTCAATTTAGTCAATTTCAAAATTTGACCATAAAAAATATCTCAATTAATTCCAGCACCTTCCTGCTATTAAAAATGTAATGCTAAAAATATCTCTCTATTATAAAAGAAAATCTTGAAACAAGATTATTGCCAAGAGATTTTTTCAGTCCCGCCCTCCTCTCAACCATTTTCAACCCCTGACCACGGTCCTCTCACCTCTCATTCATGTGAATGCTTTTGTCAGACACAGTTCCTGTGCTCTCAGCTCTTATCAATTTTTACATTTTCCTCACTTTAAGTTCCCAATAAAAGAAGACTTGTTATGTCCAAATCTTATTGAAGAATTTCATCCCGAAGGGTTATCAACAGAAGAATTGAGTACACAGGCACAGCACTGAGAAATGATGAAGTCAAAAGAAATAATGTGAAAATTGCCAATCGGTTACACGGTAAATTGGTTAAATGCGTATCAATAGACTATGCTGAAACAGTTGGTGGTGATATTGTGGAAGATAAAAACATCAACTTACAATATTCTGTAGAATATCTACAACCGTTAACTCCAACTGGTCTTCCAACTGGCCGAATTACTGTTGAAAGATGGATGTATCGTAATGTTATTGCGTAATTTATATATGAGTGATGAGCTATGATTAGTTGTATTTAAAACTGATCAAACAATTCTGACATGTAAAATTTTAACATTCGACAAGGAAGGTAATGTAGTGCATCTTCCATGGATAACATTAGACACCAAAGGAGATCTTGATATGCCATTCGTATTAAAACGTTTACAGTTTCTCATTAGAATAGCTTTTCCTATTATAATTAACAAATCACAGGGACAAACATTCGAAAAAGTCGGTTTATTTATTAGACAGAAAGAAACGATATTCACTCACGGGCAGTTATACGTTGTGTTGTCACGCTGTAAGTCCAAACACGGATTCAAAATTCAATGCGATATTGATGAAAAGTTAATTTAAAAAATTGTTTTAACTGAAGTTTTACAGTAAAAGTGTAAGTTTAAAAAGTATTTGCATGTTCATTTCAAAGTCAAACAGAACAAAAACGTATAATGCAACAAATACCTCTAATGCAACATGAAACATAATTTTCTTTCAATTTATTACGTTTTACTATTTTTTAATTATGGTTAATTACTCACTGTAATGTAAAATAATTAGTTCTATTATGCATATGTAACAATTCCCATGAAAATAACAATCTGTTTAAATTGTACATCCTCTTCCCCATACACGAGCGGCAGAGCTGTGAAGTGGCTGGTGCCAAGCGCCTGCCAGGGGGTTGGCGAGCAAAGCGAGCAGGGGGCAGAGCCCCCTAGTTAATTTAAAAATACTGGCTTCCTCTTTTGCATAAAATGTTAAAATTTAAGCAAACATCACCAGCTTTTTGTTTAACTGGAAACATCCTTTTATCAGCCATTGTCTAAATCTCATTTTTATATTTGCAGTGTGATCGAGACCCACCTAACTCTCTGTAGCATTGTTATTAACAGATCTTAATTAGCTAATGCAGCCTTAAGTGTTAATGTCTGCAGTGCACCACCTATTGTAGTAATTTGTAATGCATGTAGTAATAAAATGCATTTCATTAGTCATTCCAACAGATTCGTCACAAACATTCGTAGTAATAAAATATTTTTGATTCGCCATCTGTTGGAATGACAAATGCAATGCATACAGCTCTGTTATATGCCATTTGTAAAAGCAGGGTTAATGTTTGTGATGTGCCATCTATTGGAGTAACAAATGCAATGCATTTTTTTAGTAAAAATGTTTGTGATGTGTCATGTTTTGGAAGAACAGAAACCAGACGGACACACACAGACAGATAAACAGTCACTTATCCATTATTATGGTGGATAAGTAGCTGATACATCTGTATCTGTTGTAATTTTGATGATGTTACTGAACTTCACTTTATTGCCATAACAACATCATAGTATAACATAACATTCTCAAATCTAACTAATCTAATTCAGGTTGTTAAAGCCCATCCAGACTTGGCCCTCATTTAAAATTGACAGCTAACCTGCATGTTTTTGGTATGTGGGAGGAAAACCCCTGCAGACTCAGGGTGAATGTGTACAATCTACATGGACAAGACCCAGGCAGGGACTCAAACTCAAGACACCTCTTACCATTGAAACTTCAACACAAACATACAGCATGTGAACAGCAGTAGCAATAATTTTCCAACAGCCATTAAACAACTATTAATTTAGTAAAAAATACATTGTGGCCTGCAGGGGGTGCACCTGCTCCCCAAACATGACACAGGCAGAAGTTTCTGCAATACACAAGGTTTTTATTTCAGTGGGAAACGCTTTTCACTCGTTTCCCACCAGCACCAAAGTACAGTACAACCAAGCACAATAGCACACTCCTTTTCTTTCTCTGTCTTTTCTATCTGTCTCTCTCTCTCTTTTCCACCTCCACTCCTCCTCCAGCAAGCTTCATCCTCCACCTTCTGCCTCTGGCTCCTGGAGCAGTGGCAGAAGGCTTCTTTAATCCATCATCCAGTGCCCCGTTATCGTGGTCTGGAAGCACTTCCAGGTGAGACAGAAGCCCAACAAAGAAGGGCTCCGCAGCCCCTGCAGCACCCCCCTGTGGCATCCATGGAACCCAACAGGGCTGTGCAAGACTCCAACTCCCATGAAGCCCTGTGGGAATCTGTGGCACCGCTGCACCAAAGTGGGGCTGCCATCTAGCGCTCCAGAGGAGGTAGTGCCCTGTGCATGCTCTCCAGTCAGGTCATTCAACTATGGAAGCATCCCGACCAATTAAGAGTCCTGGCCATCTGCCACAAAATCTACTCATTTATTGGAATGATGTAGAAGACTCTTCACTTTAAGGTCAATGCCTCTTGTGAATGACCGCTGTTTATGAAATCTAGTAGTTATTGTCTTCATGTAACCTGTATGTGTGCGCGAGACCATCAATTATGTTGTCTGTTTTTTTTTCAGAATTTACTGTCTTAATCTTCTTTGTTTATTCATCTGGTTTGTACAATGCTATATACTGTATATTCTGCCGTTCTTTATTTATTCTGTAAGTGCCTTGAGCATGGGAAAGGTGCTATATAAATAAAATGTATTATTATTATTATTCATAAGCCCTTTACTAATGATGAATGAAACATCCATCCATCCATTTTCCAACCCGTTGAATCCGAATACAGGGTCACGTGGAGCCAATCCCAGCCAACACAGGGCACAAGGCAGGAACCAATCCCGGGCAGGGTGCCAACCCACCGCAGGACACACACAAACACACCCAAACACCAAGCACACACTAGGGCCAATTTAGAATCGCCAATCCACCTAACTTGCATGTCTTTGGACTGTGGGAGGAAACCGGAGCGCCCGGAGGAAACCCACGCAGACAACATGCAAACTCCACACAGGTAGGACCCGGGAAGCGAACCCAGGTCCCCAGATCTCCCAACTGCAAGGCAGCAGCGCTACCCACTGCGCCACCGTGCCGCCCAGAATTACTATTATTATTATTAATTATTATTATTATTATTTATCCCATTTTATAACTCCATTATGCACGTCAGATTTATGGGATAGCCCATAAGCTGTCTTGTCAGGCAGCATTGGACCAAAGGCAGGAATGAGCCCTGAACAGGATGTCAGTCCTATTACGGTGTAAACGGCAATATCATGTTAATTATCATATTAATTAACAAGCAAAAAAAGACATTACATATATGATAGCCATTCCTTTTTAATTCATCAATTATCCATTTTAACATTACAAGAAGACAGTATCCCTGACAGCACTGGACATGGGATGGGAGTCAGCCATGGATTGGATGCAAAATCACAGCAAATACTGAGTCATATTTGGCTGATTTAGAGTTTCCAATTAATCAGGCCTGAATACCTTTGGAGTATCAAACTAAAAGAAGTGGGAGTTCAGGGTGATGTTTGTACATGGGTGCAGAATTGGCTCAGACACAGGAAGTAGAGGGTGATGGTGTGAATTGTCCGATGTTAAGAGTGATGTCCAGCAGGGGTCAGTGCTGGGGCTGCTGCTATTTTTAATATAAATTAATGATTTAGATAGGAATATAAGTAACAAGCTGGTTAAGTTTGGAGATGATACCAAGATAGGTGGATTAGCAGATAATTTGGAATCTGTTATATCATCACAGAAGGACTTGTACAGCATACAGGCTTGGGCAGACTTGTGGCAGATGAAATTTAATGTCAGTAAATGTAGTACTAGGGTGTTGTACCATGTTAGCCATTATGAATGTAGAGAAAAGCCAAGCAAAACGACACCTTTTATTGGCAAACTAAAAAGATTACAATATGCAAGCTTTCGAGGCAACTCAGGCCCCAAGATTACATTTTTCCTGAAGAAGGGGCCTGAGTTGCCTTGAAAGCTTGCATATTGTAATCTTTTTAGTTTGCCAATAAAAGGTGTCATTTTGCTTGGCTTTTCTCTACATGTCAGTAAATGTAAAGTGTTACACATAGGAAGTAAAAATGTGTGGTTTGAATGCACAATGGGTGGTTGGAAAATCGAGAGTACACCTTATGAGAAGGATTTAGGAGTCATAGTGGACTGTAAGCTATCGACTTCCCGACAGAGTTCAGAAGTCATTAAGAAAGCTAACAGAATGTCAGGTTATATAGCGCCTTGATGTGTGGAGTACAAGTCACAGGAGGTTCTGCTCAAGCTTTATAACACACTGGTGAGGCCTCATCTGGAGTACTGGGTGCAGTTTTGGTCTCCTGGCTACAAAAAGGACATAGCAGCACTAGAGAAGGTCCAGAGAAGAGCGACTAGGCTGACACCAGGGCTACAGGGGATGAGTTATGAGGAAATATTAAAAGAGCTGAGCCTTTACAGTTTGAGCAAAAGAAGATTAAGTGTTGACGTGACTGAAGTGTTTAAAATTATGAAGGGAATTAGTCCAGTGGATCGAGACTGTTATTTTAAAATGAGTTCATCAAGAACATGAGGACACAGTTAGAAACTTGTTAAGGGTAAATTTAGCACAAACATTAGGAAGTTTTTCTTTACACAAAGAACGATAGACACTTGGAATAAGCTACCAAGTAGTGTGGTAGACAGTGAGACTTTAGGAACTTTCAAAACTTGACTTGATGTTTTTTTGGAAGAAATGAAGGGATAGGACTGGTGAGCTTTGATGGGCTGAACTGCCTGTTCTCGCCTAAAGTATTCTAATGTTCAAATGTGTGGAAGGTGAACCCCTATGAACTCTGGTAGAATATGCACACTCCATGCAGGGACTAGTCAGGACGCTGTGGTAAGGCAGCAGTGCTAGCCAGCATGCCACCCTGACACCCACTGCCTACTATGTAATGTTGATATTTAAAAATGTTTTGGATTCTTCATCCGTTCATTATCCAAACAAGCTTGTTTAAAGAGAAGTACAAGCAGACGGGGAGTCCAGCAGGCGTGAGCTCAAGTTGGTATCGTCCAGCCATCCATCCATTTTCCAACCCGCTGAATCCAAACACAGAGCCACGGGGGTCTGCTGGAGCCAATCCCAGCCAACACAGGGCACAAGGCAGGAACCAATCCTGAGCAGGGTGCCAACCCACCGCAGGACACACACAAACACACCCACACACCAAGCACAAACTAGGGCCAATTTAGGATCGCCAATGCACCTAACCTGCATGTCTTTGGACTGTGGGAGGAAACCCACGCAGACACGGGGAGAACATGCAAACTCCACACAGGGAGGACCCGGGAAGCAAACCCAGGTCTCCTAACTGCGAGGCAGCAGCACTACCACTGCACCACTGTGCCACCCAAGTTGGTATCGTATACGGTATCTGAAAATGGTGAGCTGGCACAGACTGGACCAAATAAGACTGGCTAATCAGCCTAACCTGCATGTATCTCTGAGGTGGGAAGACTTTTATTTTGCTGCTGTCAGTTTAGAGAAGCACAAATCCACCTGGCAAAACACCATTCAAGATAAAAGGTTCACATTTGCAACTGGGGGGTTTGTTTCTTTTGTTGTTTTCAGCCCCAGTTGTTTGCCTGAGTATTCAAACAGCTGGCTCGTGATATCACCTTAACGGGATTGACTCAGTCAGTGAATGTTAACTTATGCACACTGACACATTCCATGCTGGATCTCTTTGTAGAATCAAACTGAATGAACTGTGTTTGACCCTAACCTTCTTTATATATCGTATTCATGTGAAGCTCAGCGATTCGAAAGACCCTCAGAGTTCAGAGGCAGAGGAAGTTGAGGTGGTTTGGGGATGTTTTAAAAATGTCTACTATTGGGCAGAGACCCTGAAGCAGACCCAGGACATTCTGGAGGAATAATATCTCTCAGCTGGCATGTTTGGGAATTCCCCAGGAAGAGCTTGAGGACAGAAAAGTCTGGGCTAACCTGCTTGGCCTGCTGCTACTGCGACCCTCACCAGGAAAAGCAGTTCAGAAGATGAGATGAGATGAAATCCAATTATCAGATTATGCAAGTATTTAGAAAATTGACAAGTGGACATTTTCAGTTTCTATACATCCCTTCATTTGTGTTATATAGGTTGTAGAAGACCAGCCCGGCTACAGACAGACACTGAGACACACAATGTCCAAACACACACATTTATTTTCTTCTCTGCACAGTACACAGTGCACAAAGTACCCACAAGTCTCAGTCCCTTCTCTTCAAGTCTTCTGCCGCCTCTACTCCTCTCCTCGCAAGCTCCATCCTCTTTCACCCGACTCCGGCTCCTTGAATGGAGTGAGGCGGCCCCTTTTATAGTGCACCCGGAAGTGCTGCAGATCTTGTTTCCGGAGTTGTCCAGGAGCCCCCTGGCAGTGGTCACAGACACCAACAGGTTTGAGCTTCTAAGCCCCAAGCCCGTGGCCCTGATGCAACCCAGGGGGGATACCCTGTAATGTCCCGGGGTATGAATTGCCTTCCTCCTGGTTCTCTGCTTCTCCAGGTCTCCTGGTAGGGCACGATCCCCGGCCATCCATCACAAGGTTCACAGAGGCTATCCAGTGAATAACCAGCTTTACATGGTATGCTAGTTCATTTCAGGGCACATAAATAAACACGCCCCTGTTCAGCCAAATGGACCAATCAAAAGCTGACAACTGACTCAATATGCAGATTTGTTGTGATGCAGGAGGTAGCTGGAAGGAAACCCACAAAGACCTAAGGAGAACATGCAAGCTCAGCATAGTCAGTCACCAGAGCGAGATTAGAACCCAGGACACTGGAGCCAGTGTGCCACCATCAGAATAGATTTACAGTAATTAAAAACATCCATCCATCCATCCATTTTCCAACCCGCTGAATCCGAACACAGGGTCACGGGGGTCTGCTGGAGCCAATCCCAGCCAACACAGGGTACAAGGCAGGAAACAATCCTGGGCAGGGTGCCAACCCACTGCAGGACACACACAAACACACCCACACACCAAGCACACACTAGGGCCAATTTAGAATCGCCAATCCATCTAACCTGCATGTCTTTGGACTGTGGGAGGAAACCCACGCAGACACGGGGAGAACATGCAAACTCCACGCAGGGAGGACCCGAGAATCGAACCCAGGTCCCCATATCTCCCAACTGCGAGGCAGCAGCGCTACCCACTGCGCCACCGTGCCGCCCTAATTAAAAACATATTAGAAAGAATAAAACAGGTCAATAAAAATGTAAAATCGTACATTATATACATTATAATAGAGTGAACCTGATTGTATTTTTTTTTTACCAAATTCAGCTCTATTCTTCTTCTTCTTCTCTTGTTAGAGGTTGCCACAGTGGATCATCTTCTTCCATATCTTCCTGTCCTCGTCATCTTGCTCTGTCACACCCATCACCTGCATGTCCTCTCTCACCACATCCATAAACCTTCTCTTAGGCCTTCCTCTGTTCCTCTTGCCTGGCAGCTCTATCCTTAGCATCCTTCTCCCAATATACCCAGCATCTCTCCTCTGCACATGTCCAAACCAACACAATCTCGCCTCTCTGACTTTGTCTCTCAACCGTCCAACTTGAGCTGACCCTCTAATGTCCTCATTTCTAATCCTGTCCATCCTCGTCACACCCAATGCAAATCTTAACATCTTTAACTCTGCCACCTCCAGCTCGGTCTCCTGCTTTCTGGTCAGTGCCACCGTCTCCAACCCATATAACATTGCTGGTCTCACTACTGTCCTGTAGACCTTCCCTTTCATTCCTGCTGATACCCGTCTGTCACAAATCATTCCTGACACTCTTCTCCACCCATTCCACTCTGCCTGCACTCTCTTTTTCACCTCTTTTCCACAATCCCATTTACTCTGCAACCAAATTCAGGTCTATATTAAAAAAATCAGTATTTTGTTAGTAAATGATTATAAATGCAGCAGTTGGCTTACCCTATAGTAATAAAGATAAATATTCAAGATCAAAGAGGTAATACTTATAATGCAAAAAGTTTCTTATTATTTATATCATAAAGGAAAGTAAGGAGGGACTGGCATCCCAGCCTGGTATGATGGTGTTTTCTTATCTTGTGAGGAAGCCATTATAATGGATTATCAGCCTGGATGGATGGAAGGATCAGTGTTCCCTTTCCTGGATGGATGATGGGAAATTGCCTGCCAGGGCCACAGGTTTCCCCAGTACACTGGGTGGTAGGAATGCTCTGGCATAGTTCCTGCTTGGACACCTGCAAGGCTGTATGGAACTTGTAGTTCTGCAGGGTAGTTCTGTTGGGGTCCACTTGTGCTGCTGGGGGGAAGCTTCCCTGGTAGATGGAGGTTCCTCCTGACAGAGAAGTGCTTCCAGGCTTGAAAATGATCCCTCTGCCTCACCCAGGCAAGTCCAAGTCAGGAACAGAGTAGGGCAACACCCGCCAGGAGTTATTGTTAAAGCTTTATGGACAAATTCTATAAGATGATATTTTTTACTAAATAAGAATAGCTTTTGAACCCAAGACATTTGTGGTGAAGTTGAGTCTGGGGTTCGGGGTCCTGAGACAGCCCCCCTACAGGTCACAATATACTATATACATATACACACACACACATGCACCAATCAGCCACAACACTGGAACCACCAGTCTGATATTGTGTAGGTTTCCCTTGTGCCACCAAAACAGCTTTGACCCATCAAGGCATGGACTCCACAAGACCTCTGAAGGTTTCCTATGGTACCTGGAACTAAGACATTAGCAGCAGATCCTTAAAGTCATGCAAGTTAATAGGTGGGGTCTCCATAAATTGGACTAGCTTTTCCAGAACATCCCACAAATGCACAATCGGATTGAGATCTGGAGAATTTGAAGACCAAGTCAACGTGTTGAACTCTTTGTTATGTTCCTCAAATCATTCCTAAACAATTTTTGAAGTGTGGCTGGGCTTTCTATCCTGCTGAAAGAGGCCACTGCCATCAAGGAATACCCTGAAGGGGTGTACGTGGTCTGCAACAATTTTTAGGTAGGTGGTACATGTCAAAGTAAACATCCACATGAATGCTGGGACCCAAAATTGTCCAGAAGAACATTGCCCAGAGCATCAAACTATCTCCATTGGCCTGCCTTCTTCCATAGTGCATCCTGTTTCCACATTTTCTCCAATTAAGCAATGCAAATGCACTCGGCTGTCCACATGATCTGAAACTGAAAATGTGATTCATCAGACCAGGCCACCTTCTTCTACTGCGCCAAAGTCCAGATCTGACACTCATGTGCCCATTGTAAGTGCTTTTGGCAGTAGACAGAGGTCAGCATGGGTACCGTAACTGGTCTGCAAATTTGCAACCCCATACGCAACAAGCTGTGATGCACTGTGTGTTCTGACATCTTTTTCTCATGGCTAGCATTAACTTCTGTAGCTCTTCTGTGAGATCTGACCAGACAGGCTAGCCTTCACTCCTTATACATACCAAAGAACCTTGGGAACCAATGACCCTGTTGCCAGTTCACCGGTTGTTCTTGGACCAATTTTGGTGGGTACTAAGCACTGCATACCGGGAATACAACACAAGGCCTGCCATTTTGGAGATGTTCTGACTCAGTTGTCTAGCCATCACAATTTGGCCCTTTTTAAGTCACTCAGATCCTTAAACTTGCCCATTTTTCAGGTCTCTAACACATCGTGGTGGCTCTGAGGCTAGGTATCTATGCTGGAGAATGTTGCCAGTTTGAATCCCGTAAACTCCTTAATTGAAAGCTTAGGAGATGATATGTTCTATAATATGTTCTATAATATTCAGGAGGAACATTGTGGTTTTCGTCCTGGTCGTGGAACAGTGGACCAGCTCTATACCCTTAGCAGGGTCCTGGAGGGTGCATGGGAGTTTGCCCAACCAGTCTACATGTTTTTTGTGGACTTGGAAAAGGCATTCGACCGTGTCCCTCGGGGAATCCTGTGGGGGGTACTCTGAGAGTATGGGGTACTGGCCCCCCTGATAAGGGCTGTTCGGTCCCTGTACAATCGGTGCCAGAGCTTGGTCCGCATTGCCGGCAGTAAGTCGAACCCGTTTCCAGTGAGAGTTGGACTCCGCCAGGGCTGCCCTTTGTCACCGATTCTGTTCATAACTTTTATGGACAGAATTTCTAGGCGCAGCCAGGGCGTTGAGGGGGTCTGGTTTGGTGGGCTCAGGATTGGGTCACTGCTTTTTGCAGATGATGTTGTCCTGTTTGCTTCATCAGGCCGTGATCTTCAGCTCTCTCTGGATCGGTTCTCAGCCGAGTGTTAAGTGGCTGGGATGAGAATCAGCACCTCCAAATCCGAGACCATGGTCCTCAGCCGGAAAAGGGTGGAGTGCCCTCTCAGGGTTGGTAGCGAGATCCTGCCCCAAGTGGAGGAGTTCAAGTATCTCAGGGTCTTGTTCACGAGTGAGGGAAGAATGGAGCGTGAGATCGACAGGCGGATCGGTGCGGCATCCGCAGTAATGCGGGCTCTGCATCGGTCGTGGTGAAAAAGGAGTCGATTTACCAGTCGATCTATGTTCCTACCCTCACCTATGGTCATGAGTATGGGTAGTGACCGAAAGAACGAGATCGCGAATACAAGCGGCTGAAATGAGTTTCCTCCGCAGGGTGTCTGGGCTTTCCCTTAAAGATAGGGTGAGAAGCTCCGTCATCCGGGAGGGGCTCAGAGTAGAGCCGCTGCTCCTCCGCATCGAGAGGAGTCAGATGAGGTGGCTCGGGCATCTGATCAGGATGCCTCCTGGACGCCTCCCTGGTGAGGTGTTCCGGGCACGTCTAACCGGGAGGAGGCCCTGGGGAAGACCCAGGACACGCTGGAGGGACTATGTCTCTCGACTGGCCTGGGAACACCTTGGGATTCTCCCGGAAGAGCTAGAAGAAGTGGCCGGGGAGAGGGAAGTCTGGCATCTCTGCTCAAGCTGCTGCCCCTGCGACCCGACCTCGGATAAGCGGGAGACAATGGATGGATGGATGGATGTTCTATAAGACAAAAAAATTGTAGGTATCAGCAAACTGAGCATAGTGACTTGTGGCTGTCTGTTTCTTAAGGCACTTGACTGATAGACCAAGTGACAAGGCAGAAAGAAAAAGAACAGCAGCGACATCTGCTGAGCATCACACAATGTGCTTCTTTGAGGCCCCTCTCTCTGTTAAACTCCTAGGGGACACTCTCTCCAAAAAAAAAATCTAAAATCAACTCTCTAACATGACAAAGCTGATGAGCTGCTCCCTCTTTCAAGCTGACAATTTCTTCTCTTTGTGGACCTGAAAGCTGAGATCCAGTCTGAAATGCTGAGAGGCACCCACTACTTCAAAAAGGGAACTTCAGCATCTCAACTCTTGTACCAGAAAGGCTTGTTTTTCCCAATGAAGTTGCAGGCGATACAGGAAAGAGCCTCACTTAGAAAGCATGCACCACCATGGACAAAAGACCACATTGCAAAGAGAAAGAGTGCACTCCAATGCAAGGAGAATACTCCACTTGAACCCGGCGCTGAAGCAAAATCAATAACTCCACACAACATCAGAAGTCATCATTAAATACTTAGTATCGTAAAACTATTTATTTGTGCCAAGAAAAATTATAATCCTAAATAGTAAGTAATCAGCTAGCTTCTTCTGCAGTATGTTACCTGTTTGTCTGTCCCATTTGTCAGTATTCTGTCTTTTATGTCAATATATATATATATATATATATATATATATATATATATATATATAGATAGATAGATTGATAGATAGATAGATATATTGTTAGCAAGTTTCTATTATCCTTCTGCTTATGAATGAATAGTATTATTCTGTTTGTAAAAACAAGCATGTTTCAATTATCTTAATACAAGTCCAATGGGACCAGACACATAGGCCTTAGTGTTTTATTATGTAATAGCCATCCCTAACGGCTCCGCCCATGTAGTAGTAGTGAAACAGGGCAAACTTTAAAAATCAATAAACAAAAACGTATCGCTAGCTAAGCGGAAGCAAGATACGCTCTAAAACATAGAGGTAGACCAACTCCCAAATCCTGACGTCTTGCCTCCCCTTCCCCTCGGCCCGCAGCCTCTGTCTCAGATTAGCGCAAATGTACAGTATCACTCCTGCAAGCGAACTATGATTCTTAGTGCGATGAGAGAAGTCACAAAATCAACTGGAATGTTCAAGCAATTTCTAGAAAAAAAAAAAACGATCTAAATCCGTTAAGCAGTTCTCTCGTTTGCTAGCTAAGCGAAGGTATGGTATGCCCCGAGGCTGGCACGTGAGTGAAGATGGCCCCATCTCCCTCCCCTCAGCCCACTGCGTTTCTCTCGGATTTGCACAAATCAATCACTGCAAGTGAACTATGATACTTAGCGTGATGAGAGAAGTGACAAAATCAACCGGAATGTTCAAGCAAATTCTAGAAAAAGCCCAATCTAAATCCGTTAAGTAGTTCTCTCATGAAAAGAGGACAGACAGATGTTGAATTATAGATATGTAGAGATTAGATAGATGTGTATGTATGTTTAACATTATTACTTTTACTATACATATTTTTAATTCTATAGTTTTTTTCTGTTTTACCTTTATTTTTGTTTTGACAATAAAAAATATTAATTTGTCGTGCCTACACAGCTCATTTTAGTTGCACTGAATTGATTTCCATTCTGCCTACGATTTGCTTTTGCATTACACCTGAGCTCATTGTGGACCTGAATTGAAATAGTGGAGTTTGAAAGAACTTAAAAGGAACATGACACTGATGTTATTATGAATTAATGGGCTTTGTGATTGTAGTGGTGGAAACAAATGGAATATCTTATGTGTAAGGATGACCTCTAGTGGACAACTGTGTATTTGGAAATTGCTAAAAAATATACCTCTTTTGAGTTTTAGAATTTGCATAGATAGATAGATAGATAGATAGATATGAAAGGCACTATATGATAGAAAGACAGACAGACAGACAGAGATAGATAGATAGATAGATAGATAGATAGATAGATAGATAGATAGATAGATAGATAGATAGATAGATAGATAGATAGATATGAAAGGCACTATATGATAGAAAGACAGACAAACAGACAGAGATAGATAGATAGATAGATAGATAGATAGATAGATAGATAGATAGATAGATAGATAGATAGATAGATAGATAGATAGATAGATAGATAGTAATTAAGTCATGATTTATGGTACTAATAGTCATAATTCAGAATTATAAAAAAAACTAAGGGCAAACTATTACATAACTACAAAGCCCACTATATACAAAGAATATATTTAATGTAGAGCCCTGTGTTGGGTGGGACTGGCTCCAGCAGACCCCCATGACCCTTTAGTTAGGATATAGCGGGTTGGATGGTGGATGGATGGATGGATATTTAATGTAAAGTAATGCTGTACTGTACTGTTGCCCCCATGGTAATATGTCAATATTGCCACAGGTGGAGATGGTCATGGTAGGACAATTCCAGGAGCAACTCTTAGCATAACACTATATTGAACGTCAGTTATAAAAGGACAATGTGCTGTGGAAAAGACTTTAGTGTTTTCAGTTTTGCTACCATCCATTCTTTTTTCCACAACTGTCTCCAATGAATCCAAGGTTCAGTCCTTTAATCCAACCAGCCTTTCATAGTCAGTCAATATCACTTGCATTCTCAAAAAGTTTCAGCAAAGGTTCTTTTTTCTGAGGAGGCTAATGGCTCTGTGGTGGGAAACTCAAGTTCTGAAATCATTAGAGCTGTCCTTCCACAGCTTCATAGCGTCTTTTCAATCAGATGTGTGAGGATAGCTGAATACATCATCTGTGATAACACTCTTCCAGTTCATCCCTTGTTTTCACTTCTGCCTTCTGGGAAGCTCTGCCAGATGCTTCACCACCAATATTCCAGCTAACATAGGATGCTAAGCAAGAACAAACCCTGGACAGGGTGCTAGTCCACCACTGGGTGAATACACACACAACTATACACCTCAAACAAACACTGGGGCCAATTTAGTATCAACAATCTTTGGACTGTTGGAGGACACCCACACTGATGTGGGGAGAACATGCAAACTCCACACAGGGAAGACCTAGGACACAAACACAGTTCTCATTATTGCGAGGCAGCAGTACTGCCACTGTGCCACCCAACTCTATGTCCACAGATGAAAAAAATCAAGAATTCAAAGAAAAGAAAGCCATACTTATTGCAAAATATGGAGGAGATTCGCTTATGTCCTGGGTCTGCTGTGCTACATCTGGCACAGGGTGTCTGAAGTCTGTGCAGGGAATGATGAAATCTGAAGACTATCAAGACATTCTGGAGCAAAATGTACTGCCCAGTGTCAGAATGCTCTGTCTCAGTCGCAGGTCATGAATCCTCTGACAGGATAAGGCAGGGCCGCTGCTGGCTAAATGGGTGCCCTAAGCAGAAATTTACTTTTGTGCCACCTCCCCCAAATATTAGGCAGCCATAACAGAGGTGAGGGCGCACGCGTCATCACGTTTGCTTAGCCTACTCTGCGTTCACCGTAAAATGCAATATATACGTTTATATTTTTGTTTATTTGTATATGTATATTATTAATATTAATTTATTATTATAATATATAAAAACGATTTTTTTGAGCAGCTGGGATGGTACCCCCCTGGGAGTTGGTGCCCTACACAGGCTGCGTACTCTGCGTATAGGGAGTGGCGGTACTGGGATAAGGAACAAAAACACACAGCTAAAAGCACCCAAGAATGGCTAAGAATAAAACATCGGACTATTCTGAAGTGGCCTTCTAGGAGCCCTGATTTGAATCCTGTTGAACATCTATGGAAATAACTGACACATACAGTCTGGAGAAGACCCCTTCAAAGCTAACACAGCTGGAGCAGTTTGCTCAGGACGAGTGGGCCAAACGACCTGTGGACAGAAGCAGAAGTCTCATGGAGAGTGACAGGAATCGCTTGTGTGCAGGGATTGCAAACTCTAAAGGTGATACGACAAAATATTAGCTGAAGGTTCCTATCATTTCTGTCCATGCCATTTTCATTTGTGTTATTATTTTAAATATTCTATTGAATCAAAACTGTAAAGCAAAGTCTGACTTTTATTAAATACGAAATAAACAATGATGGATGTCAATTACTTTTGTCAATTTCAGGTTATTTCACACAAAATTATAGGTTCTTCTTTTTTCGTGGAGGTATCTATCTATCTATCTATCTATCTATCTATCTATCTATCTATCTATCTATCTATCTATCTATCTATCTATCTTTATATATTGCCTTTCACATCTATCTATCTATTTATCTATCTATCTATCTATCTATCTATCTATCTATCTATCTATCTATCTATCTATCTATCTATCTATCTATCTATCTATCTATCTATCTATCTATCTTTATATACTGCCTTTCACATCTATCTATCTATCTATCTATCTATCTATCTATCTATCTATCTATCTATCTATCTATCTATCTATCTATCTATCTATCTATCTATCTATCTATCTTTATATATTGCCTTTCACATCTATCTATCTATCTATCTATCTATCTATCTATCTATCTATCTATCTATCTATCTATCTATCTATCTATCTATCTTTATATACTGCCTTTCACATCTATCTATCTATCTATCTATCTATCTATCTATCTATCTATCTATCTATCTATCTATCTATCTATCTATCTATCTATCTATCTATCTATCTTTATATATTGCCTTTCACATCTATCTATCTATCTATCTATCTATCTATCTATCTATCTATCTATCTATCTATCTATCTATCTATCTATCTATCTATCTATCTATCTATCTATCTATCTATCTATCTTTATATACTGCCTTTCACATCTATCTATCTATCTATCTATCTATCTATCTATCTATCTATCTATCTATCTATCTATCTATCTATCTATCTATCTATCTATCTTTATATATTGCCTTTCACATCTATCTATCTATCTATCTATCTATCTATCTATCTATCTATCTATCTATCTATCTATCTATCTATCTATCTATCTATCTATCTATCTATCTATCTATCTATCTTTATATACTGCCTTTCACATCTATCTATCTATCTATCTATCTATCTATCTATCTATCTATCTATCTATCTATCTATCTATCTATCTTTATATATTGCCTTTCACATCTATCTATCTATTTATCTATCTATCTATCTTTATATACTGCCTTTCACATCTATCTATCTATCTATCTATCTATCTATCTATCTATCTATCTATCTATCTATCTATCTATCTATCTATCTATCTATGCATATTCTAAAGCTGAAAGAGGTGTAATTTTTTAGCAATTTCCAAATACACAGTTGTCCACTAGAGGTCATCCTTACACATAAGATATTCCATTTGTTTCCACCTCTACAATCACAAAGCCCATCAATTCATAATAACAGCAGTGTTATGTTCCTTTTAAGTTCTTTTAAACTCCACTTAATCCAATTCAGGTCCACAAAGAGCTCAGGTGTAATGCAAAAGCCAATTGTGGACACAATGGCAATCAATTTAGTGCATTTAAAATGAGCTGTATAGGCACGACAAATTAATATTAGTATTGTCAAAGCAATAATAAAGGTAAAATAGAAAAGTAAAAGTTTTTGCTTATTGTGACAGGTATGCACAAATATATTGGTTTTACTGCATCAAGTAGGAACTCTGAGAAATAGACATTTATATGTTTACTGACAAAAACGTATTTAGTCACGTTTATGTAGAAGAAACACCCAACGGTGTCCAAGAAGCAAAAACTTTGTTGTGCAGTGTAATTAAATGTACAGGACTGGTGAGCTTTGTTGGGCCAAATGGCCTATTCTCATCTACTGTTATCTCCACCCAAAGAGCAGATTCTTTATATGGTAGAATATAATCTGACGTCCATCTGTGCCTGGGTATAATGTTGTCTGGTGTTTACCAAGAAAGCTATAATAAAGAAAGATTTAAGGGTTATAATGTCCAATGAACAAAGGTAAAAAGACACACAAGGAAAGAGGGATGTAAAGGTTAGAATGTCTGATTAACAAAGTTTACAAAAATCACTAAGAAAGAAGGATGAACGGGCGAGAATGTCCGATGAGCAAAGGCAACAAGATACATAAGGAAAGAGGGACATATGGGCCAGCATATCTGGTGAACAGAGGCTGTGACGAGGGTGGACAGGATTAGAAATGAGGACATTAGAGGGTCAGCTCAAGTTGGACTGTTGGGAGACAAAGTCAGAGAGGCGAGATTGTGTTGGTTTGGACATGTGCAGAGGTGAGATATTGGGTATATTGAGAGAACGATGATAAGGACAAGAGGAAGGCCTAAGAGAAGATTTATTGATGTGGTGAGAGAGGACATGCAGGTGATGGGTGTGACAGAGCAAGATGACGAGGACAGGAAGATATTGAAGAAGATGATCCGCTGTGGCAACCACTAACGGGAGCAGCCGAAAGAAGAAGAAGAAGAAGAAGAGGCTCCTAAATTCACAACGTGATCAAGACAGATGGACTTACCATTGTACCATTGTGCCCATTTCAGTAAAAGAGTATTTAGCTCTTTTAGTGTCATATAAATGGCAATAAATCACTGCGTGATTAACTGTATTAAAAGTGAAACAGTAGATAATCTCAGTGTTGACATTTCCTACTCATATATGTGTTTTTATGAAGTGGAACTTATATGGCATTTACATTTATTTTCTTGGCAGACGCTTCGGATTCAGCGGGTTGGAAAATGGATGGGGTTTCAATTGTTTCTTGAACACAATGAGGGAGTCAGTAATATGAATGGAGATGGGTAGCCCATTCCACCAACTAGGAACTGTTGAAGCAGATTTGGCAGCATTGGCACACTCAGCCCCAAAAAAGGCACTCGAAGTCTCAGGGCAGGCAGCAGAAGCAAGATTTATTGTATACAGAATCAGTTCAGATGGAATGAGTGAGGAGCCATAGTCATCTCTTACATTTATTACAATTCTTCATTCATACAAGCCATTATTCATCATCATCTGACTCTTATCGTTTCACTGCTCTAATCTTGCCTCTAATTAATTCTACCAATATTTTTTACATGAGGGGTGTCAAACCCCTTTTAATCCACCATTTCTGTGCACTTGCTACTTGCTTCTGTGCACTTGCTACTATTAATTCCACCCAAAGAGTTCACATTCCCTCTATAAGGCCCAACCTTTTCCAGCGCTCCTGCACATCTAACCTTTGGCTTAATGAACTATTGATGGTTTCTAGCTTACAGTGCATCCGGAAAGTATTCACAGCGCATCACTTTTTCCACATTTTGTTATGTTACAGCCTTATTCCAAAATGGATTAAATTAATTTTTTCATAATGATAACATGAAAAAAGTTTACTTGAGGTTTTTGCAAATTTATTAAAAATAAAAAAACTGAGAAATCCCATGTACATAAGTATTCACAGCCTTTGCTCAATACTTTGTCAATGCACCTTTGGCAGAAATTACAGCCTCAAGTCTTTTTGAATATGATGCCACAAGCTTGGCACACCTTTCCTTGGCCAGTTTCACCCATTCCTCTTTGCAGCACCTCTCAGGCTCCATCAGGTTGGATGGGAAGCGTCGGTGCACAGCCATTTTAAGATCTCTCCAGAGATGTTCAATCAGATTCAAGTCTGGGCTCTGGCTGGGCCACTCAAGGACATTCACAGAGTTGTCCTGAAGCCACTCCTTTGATATCTTGGCTGTGTGCTTAGGGTCGTTGTCCTGCTGAAAGATGAACCGTCGCCCCAGTCTGAGGTCAAGAGCGCTCTGGAGCAGGTTTTCATCCAGGATGCCTCTGTACATTGCTGCAGTCATCTTTCCCTTCATCCTGACTAGTCTCCCAGTTCCTGCCGCTGAAAAACATCCCCACAGCATGATGCTGCCACCACCATGCTTCACTGTAGGGATGATGCCAGGTTTCCTCCAAACATGACGCCTGGCATTCACACCAAAGAGTTCAATCTTTGTCTCATCAGACCAGAGAATTTTCATTCTCATGGTCTGAGAGCCCTTCAGGTGCCTTTTGGCAAACTCCAGGCGGGCTGCCATGTGCCTTTTACTAAGGAGTGACTTCCGTCTGGCCACTCTACCATACAGGCCTGATTGGTGGATTGCTGCAGAGATGGTTGTCCTTCTGGAAGGTTCTCCTCTCTCCACAGAGGACCTCTGGAGCTCTGACAGAGTGACCATCGGGTTCTTGGTCACCTCCCTGACTAAGGCCTTTTTCCCCCGATCGCTCAGTTTAGATGGCCGGTCAGCTCTAGGAAGAGTCCTGGTGGTTTCGAACTTCTTCCACTTACAGATGATGGAGGCCACTGTTCTCATTGGGACCTTCAAAGCAGCAGAAATTTTTCTGTAACCTTCCCCAGATTTGTGCCTCGAGACAATCCTGTCTCGGAGGTCTACAGTCAATTCCTTTGACTTCATGCTTGGTTTGTGCTCTGACATGAACTGTCAACTGTGGGACCTTCTATAGACAGGTGTGTGCCTTTCCAAATCATGTCCAGTCAACTGAATTTACCACAGGTGGACTGCAATTAAGCTGCAGAAACATCTCAAGGATGATCAGGGGAAACAGGATGCACCTGAGCTCAATTTTGAGCTTCATGGCAAAGGCTGTGAATACTTATGTACATGTGCTTTCTCAGTTTTTTTATTTTTAATAAATTTGCAAAAATCTCAAGTAAACTTTTTTCACGTTGTCATTATGGGGTGTTGTGTGTAGAATTCTGAGGAAAAAATTAATTTAATCCATTTTGGAATAAAGCTGTAACATAACAAAATGTGAAACAAGTGACGTGCTGTGAATACTTTCCGGATGCACTGTATACAGAATAATAAAAATATGTAGGCATAAGTCTTTTTAATCCTAACTCTTACATGTTACATCTTAATGCTTACTAAAATACAGTGTCTACTTTTCTCATATGTTTATAATCTTCTTATATAATATGCTACTGTGGCTGTACGTTTGTCTGTCCAGAATTTTAAATCCCCTGTAGCTCACAAACCATTTGACCTTGTGGAAGGTGGCCTGGACACAGACAGGCGGACACCGATGGTTCACCAACCAACTTACAATATTTACACAAGTGAAAACACACACACAACACCAAAACTCCCCCAATGTCCAGGCCTCTACAATGCCTTGTCTCTCTCTTCAGGCCGCCTCCTTTCCTCTCCTCCCGAGCTCTGTCTCTCTTCCTCCTGACTCAAGTCATCGAATGGAGGGAGGCTGCCCCTTTTATCCCCACCCGGATGTGCTCCAGGTGCCTCACGATTAGCTTCCGCCGGCAATCCCAAGTGTGGCAGAAGTACCGGCTGTGCACCCAGAAGCACTCCGGGTGTCCCTGGTCTTCTTCCCTCCAGCACTTCCGAGTGTGGTGGAAGTGCTGAGGGCCAGGGCTCCTCAGGCATTGGGGCGCCCCCTGGCAATGACCACGGGCCCCTATAAGGTTGAGCTTCTAAGCTCTGTTACTGTGGTTCCCCAAGCCACCAGGGCAGTCGCACCCTAGTGGTCTGGAGGAGGCGTAACCCCTCCTCCGGTCCTTCCGGGCAACCAGGCTGGGTGCCATCCCCAGCCGCTTGCCACAACCTATTAACATGAAATTTGGTACACATATACTATGTGACGTCTGCTATCTGCTTTCGGGGTGATGATTTTTATTACTCTTTTTATTTTTATTTTATTTTATTGTAGAATGAAAATCTGTTCTCATTCCTACCATCACGTCCTCTACATCTTCATATCTTAAATCATTCTTAAATAAAAATATACTAAGTAATTGCAACACAAAAACTGACTTAATCAATTTTAACGCAAGAAGTTGCCAAAGGAAGAAGAGAAGAAGTGGGCTGCTAGGGTGAAGAAAAGAAGAGCTGCTCAGGCAGCAGCAAGTGCATCAACCTCTGAGCAAATGAATGGTAAATGTACAGAGAAAGAGGATGAATACAGTGTATTCACTGTATGTTATCATTACTGGTACCTTTATATTACAAATAGATTACCAATTTTAAGATTGCATTTTTCTATAGAACTACACAGGAAAAGAGTCTGGACTGAGGCATAAATGCAATCTGTTGCACCATCATATTTAGGAATCCCAAAACCTCCTTGTGTTTGGACCTTGACCTCTTCCTTCACTGAGGAAGATGATGAACTGAGATATATGAATGATAGTCTAGAGGACAGCATGTAAGCTTCAACTGAGAAAAGTCTCAGTTTACAAATTCTCTCTCCCTGTTGCCCTACTAAAGTTAAACTTCACATTTTTAGTTTTTGCATCTGCTCTCTGCCAAAACACTGAGAGCTCTATAATATTATGATCATTTGATCCTAATGGTTCAATCACCCTGCACACCCTCAATTTCATCCTGGTTGTTACAAAATACTAAATCTCGACACACCTCCTCCTGCATTGGTGTTTTAACAGTCAATGGTTCTGTCTAAAAATATCTGCTCTTGTACTCCATTATCTGTAGGGTAAGCCCAGTTAATTTTCAGTTAGATAACACCCCCCCCCCCCCCAAAGACTAAATTACTGTCTGCATTCAGGGGTCTATAGCTCACTCCTAAAATAAGACCACTTTCTCTAATGCTTTCTAGTCAAATCCAGACGTCCTCACTAAGATGTGGCTCATCACCTAACTAAAAAGACAGTCATGCATAAAGGGCACCCCCCTCCCCATTTTCTTTTCTTTTTTACTATGCTTCCTTAAAGTGTGTAACCATCTGTGTTATACTCATCTCTGCTATCCATCCATCCATCCATCCATTATCCAACCCGCTATATCCTAACACAGGGTCACAGGTGTCTGCTGGAGCCAATCCCAGCCAACAAAGGGTGCAAGGCAGGAAACAAACCCCAGGCACGGTGCCAGCCCACCGCGGAGCACACACACACACTAGGGACAATTTAGAATCGCCAATGCACCTAACCCGCAAGTCTTTGGACTGTGGGAGGAAACCGGAGCAGACACGGGGAGAACATGCAAACTCCACGCAGGGAGGACCCGGGAAGCAAACCCATAGGTTTCCTTACTGCGAGGCAGCAGCACTACCCACTGCGCCACCGTGCCGCCCTCATCTCTGCTATTTTTCCAATTTTGTTATTGCTTTAAAATCATAATTATGCTTAGCTAGGAAGTCACTTGATATTCCTGGCATTCAAGGAAGAAAGTTTAATGTGTTACTTATTTTACTTTAGCACTTTAACTTTGGAGAAGAAATTAAATTACTTTAAATGCTATAGCAGACTCTGCACAGGCTACCATATGTGCCTGATTGATGAAGTGCTGCTGAGATGGTTGTCCTTCGTACACATTTTCCATTCTAGATAGATAGATAGATAGATAGATAGATAGATAGATAGATAGATAGATAGATAGATAGATAGATAGATAGATAGATAGATAGATAGATAGATAGATAGATAGATAGATAGATAGATAGATAGATAGATAGATAGATAGATAGATAGATAGATAGATAGATCTTTATTGTCAAAGTCATTTTTACAAAGGAACAACAAAATTGAAGGTGCAGTCGACTCAGAAGAGAGAAAATAATAACAAAACGAATAGTAATAAATATACACATTGCACTTGTTGACTTAAGGTCTATATTGCTCATTGGGAGAATGATATGGATCAGTTTTATTCTGAGTTCAGGGCCATGACTGCTTTTGGATAAAAGCTGTTTTTAAGGCGGCTTGTCCTGGTTTTCATTGCTCTGTATCTCTTGCCCGATGGCAAAAGCTGGAAGAGGCAATGACCAGGATGTGATGAATCCTGTGAAATGTCTATTGCTTTTTTGTGACATCAGGAGGTGTAGATTTGTTCCAGAGTGGGGAGGGTACAGCCAGTTGTTCTCTCCGCTGTCCTGATGATCCTGTGGAGCGCTTTCCTTTTTGAGGAAGTGTGGCTACCGAACCACACACACAGTCCATACGTGAGCACACTCTTGATGGAACAGTGATAAAAGGCAAGGGGCAGATGTTTGGGGATTTTTGGGAATCCTCTCTCTGAGGATTTTCAGAAAATACAGTCTCTGCTGCGCCTTCTTCAGCAGCTCCTTGGTGTTGGCGCTCCAGGTCAGGTCATCCTCCAGCTCAATGCCCAGACACCTGAACACCGGGACCCTCTCCACACAGGCCCCACCAATGATGAGGGGCTGGATATGAGTTTTGTTTTTTCTAAAGTCAATAACAAGCTCCTTCGTTTTGTGGTGTTGAGGAGCAGGTTATTAACTCTGCACACTCTGACAGCCGCTCCACCTCGTCCCTGTATGCCAGCTCACCCTCCTTGCCCGAGATGAGTCCGACCACCGTTGTGTCATCCGCGAACTTTATGTTCTTGTTGCTATGGCGAGTGTGTAGAGGCATCCCGGTGTTGAGGCTGAGAGCAGTGGAGGTGTGGGGACCCAGCATGACCCTCTGCGAGCAACCAGACAGGAAGTCCAGTATCCAACTGCAGATGAGTGATGGAAGTCTCAGATTTGCCAGTTTGGACACCAGTCGTGGTGGGAGGGTGCTGTTGAACTCCGAGCTGAAGTCCACATTCTACGCAGAGGACCTCTAAAGCTCTATTACAGTGACTACTGGGGTCTTGGGCACCTCCCTGACAAAAGGCCATTCTTGCCTGGCTACTCAATTTGGCTTGATGGCCTACTCCAGAAAATGTTCCTGAGGTCACTGTGCTTCAGGAAACGCTCAACACTTTAGAAATGGTTTTATCCCCTTGCCCTGATCTATGCCTCACCACAGTTTGATTCTGGAGGTCTGCGTAGAGTTACTTGGACTTTATGGCTCGGTTATAGTGCTGACATGCTTGTGAACTGTGGAACTTATTTATATACACTGATGTGTGTAAATGACGTCCATTCAATTCTCTCTGCCACAATTAAGTTCTAGACACATCTCGAAGAGCATTGAAGCAAACTGGATTCACCTGAGCACAATCTGAAGTGTGCTGCGGAAAATACTTAGCAAATAAAAAAACAATCTTGAGTCATCAGTATAAATGAAAACCGAGGACGTTCTTTATTTAGAGCAGCTGGTGGAGGCTCACTGTGTAAGCACCATAGCAAGTCTGCTTAGTCTTAAGAGAACAGCTCCTCTTATCACTGACGTTTCATTAACATCTCGTAGCGAGTAAACATTTCAATCCCATCAATGAGCGCTCAGATAAAAGGTACATGCTAGCAGTAACCCCTTTCATTAAATGACTTCCAAAGGTCCCAAAATAGTTAATCGTTGAAAGTGTTGTCTAAACATTTTGTTTACAGAATAATACTTACAATATGTGTCAACTGTTATTACAGAACAAACCACAAAGTTAAATGTTACCTATGATCTCATTTCCTAATATAACGTGTGCGGGTACAAGTGAAGTCAGGATGACCTACTTTAACAGGCAGGCCATTTCAAGCACTTCTTCTTTCATTCCCCATACATTTCCTCCCTTTTGTTCTATCAGAACAACTAAGTTTTTAACATCATTATAAAAGTCACTGGATTTATTCTGCGTCTTAGTTCATTTGAGTTCTTCACATAAAGTCAACCACAGTAGGAGTCGGGATATACTTAATGCTACGCGATGCCTACGCTTGTGGATGCTGCTGCTGCTAAGCAAACAAGTGTATTGACTATACTTGAGCGCGTACTTTATATAAATCTGGAGTATTCCAGCAGATGGCACTGTGAAATGCTGTTGCGAAGACGCCAGAAAAAGACACAGAAAATGGCATGTGAGTCCTTAAAATGTATCGTGTCATTGCGATGAGGAGTATGCGACACTTGTATTGCCTATGTGAGAAATGGATGAAGAAAAGCACCATGAATGCTTTCGTATGTCTGCATTTAAGTTTGATGATTTGCATCACCACGTCAAACCATTCATCAAACATTAAAGCACGCCCATTCATCCTGTCGGAGCTGTAATAGATAGATAGATAGATAGATAGATAGATAGATAGATAGATAGATAGATAGATAGATAGATAGATAGATAGATAGATAGATAGATAGATAGATAGATAGATAGATAGATAGATAGATAGATAGATAGATAGATAGATAGATAGATAGATAGATAGATAGATAGATGTGAAAGGCACTACTGGAGTTTTTATTTGTTTTTTCTGTCCACCCTGGCCATCGGACCTTACTCCTTTTTATGTTAACTAAGGTTGTCTTATTTTAATTTCTTATTTGTCTTTTATTCTTCTTTTCTTCATTATGTAAAGCACTTTGAGCTACTTTTTGTATGAAAATGTGCTATATAAATAAATGTTGTTGTTGTTGTTGTTATATAGATAGATAGATAGATAGATAGATAGATAGATAGATAGATAGATAGATAGATAGATAGATAGATAGATAGATAGATAGATAGATAGATAGATAGAACTTTAATGTTAGATACTGTACATCAACCATAAAACTAAGCAGAAATTTACTTTTGTGCCCCCTCCCCCAAATATTACGTAAGTAAAAATAAAATAATAAAAAAACACCTACTATAGGGGCCAAAATAGAACTTTATTCAATCACCGTAAAATGCAATATATACGTTTATATTTTTGTTTATTTATATATGTATATTATTAATATTAATTTATTATTATAATATATAAAAACAATTTTTTTTTAGCAGCTGGGATGGTGCCCCCCTGGCAGTTGGTGCCCTACGCAGGCTGCGTACTCTGCGTATAGGGAGCGGCGGTACTGGAAACTGTTAAAGTCACACATGGATTTCTGAATAGAATCGTATGATTTTTATCTTTGCATCAAATTACTTGATATTTTGTGAAACTCCATCATAATTATGGAAAACAATCTAGATATGCTGACATCAAATTGTAATGTGCCCTTGAAAGTAGCATTGGATATACTGCCTTCACTTAAAATAAAATAAAAGAGAAACTCATCCCAGTTTAATGAGAGCACACACACTCTTAAATTAAAATATTGAAAATTTGAGCATAGAATGAGAGTAACCAGCGCATGGACTGATTAATAAATGACAAAAATAATAATAATAATATAAGAGAGGCTAATCTAACAGATAGATCTTTACTTATCCCCAGAGTATTTGTCTGCGCTCCACCTACTCACCACAATCATTTAGCCTTTGATGTGAAGGCAGAAGTGAAATTGTTCACCACTGAAGTGTGGCATAGTTGGCCCAGGATGCTAAACCACTTGCTGTATTTCTTGTAAAGCAGGTCTGCTTACAGTCAAAAATAGCCAGTGCATGTCTCAACTGCACTAGTTTTTCTTCTCAGTTGTTCTAGATTTAAAATTGTGTATCATTACACCTATATAAGGTTTCATTCTGTTTTTTCTGGAAGGCAGCAGGTCCACACAGAATTCCAAGACGTGTCTATAAAATCTGCGCTGACCAGTGTTCATGGTAATATTTAATCTCTCCTTAATCCAGTATGTCATACCAACATGCTTTAAAATATCCACCTTTGTCCCGGTACCTAAAAAAGTAAATCCACGCTGTCTGAATGACCTGATCACACTAACACAGATAGCAATGTCGTTTTACAAGAGGCTTGTCAATAAGTACATATGCTCTTCTCTGCCAAAAGAACTTCAACCATTACAGGTTGCTTATTACTCCAGTTGGTCCACAAAGGATTCCCCATGTTGATCCTACATACAGTACTGGCCCACCTGGACAATAAGAGAGGAAATGTGTGAAAGCTATTTATAGACAATAGTTCTGCATTTACATGTGCATTTACTTTAATTTTCCCTACCAGATGCTTTCTCCAAAGTGACTTACAAAAAAAGGTTGAATCATCAAGTAAACATCAGTCTGGGGACTGTTTGGGAACAACTGTTACAGGACAAGGTTACAAAATTGATTTTCACAAGTGAAGAGATCAGAACAATATGGAAGTGAGTAACAATTGTTAGATTACAGAACATCTAGTATAAGTAATACAACAATAGACAAAACATTTTGTACAATTAGCCCCTTTAAGCTCATCACCAAGCTCAAGGAATTGCATCTGAACAATTTACTGTGCAGCAGGGTTTTGAACGTCTTAACAGGCAGACCCCTGGTTGTTTTAGTGGGTGGCCACATTTCATCATCTCTCACATTCAACATAGGGGCTCCACGGGGATGTGTGCCGTGTCCTTTGCTGAATTCCCTCTACACATATGACTGCATGGCTGCACATGCCTCTTGACATCACTGTCCAGTTTGCTGATGACATGGCTGTGGTGGGGCTGATATCCAACAACAATGAGCAGGCCTACCTGGATGGAGTGGAGAGTCTGTCACACTGGTGCCAGGGCAACAACAGGCTACTCTCTAATGTCATCAAAACAAAGGAGTTGATTGTGAACTTTGGGAGAAAACAGCAGGATCACTCACTCACAGCCTCGGTACTAACCACACTGCGGTGGAGAGAGTGGGCAGTTTCAAAATAACTAAGAGTCCACATCCTGGTCCCAACAACACCTTGATGAAGAAGGCATAACAATGTCTTTACCACATCAGACACCTCAGGACTTTCAGTCTATCATCCAAATTGATAAAAATCTTCTACACATTCACCATCAAAAGTATCCTGACAGGAAGTATCTCCGCCTGGAATGGAGCTGTGGATAGCTGAACGCATCACTGGGTGTACACTCTCTGACTTCTATACCAGGAGATGTTGGACCAGGGCAACGATACCAGGCATCCCAACGATAGCCTCTTCACTGAGCTGTGGACAAGAGACGGCTACCACGGCCTGAAGTCACCAGTTTGGAGAGACTGAAGAGAAGCACTTACTTAACATAATGATTTTTATTGATATTTATAAAATTATGGCTATGTTCTTGTCCTTTTATATTCTTCTTAAATGCACAATCTTGGAGTTCAGCAAATAAGCATAACACTACATATTAATGTAACCCTGACTTTGACTTGGCTAGCGCTGTGGTGTGCACTGTTGCTCAATTGGTCCAGTGCCCTGCGTACAGATAACAGGCCTGTCATAATCTGTGCTCCCTGTGTGCCTTGTGGGTTTTCCGTCAAGTGCTCTAGTTTTCATCTAAATTGGACCCCGAGTGTAAGTATATGGGTGAGTTGTATCTTCAACGGACTGGTCCACAGCTTTTCCTGGACAAGTGTTGCCATTTTAGGCTTGAGGCCGATGTTATAATATATTGGTTTGAGAATGTGATGTTACATTTTTTCTATTTTTAATGTCTAAAATAAAAAAATAATAGCATATTGATGCTGGGCGGCACGGTGGCGCATTGGGTAGCACTGCTGCCTCGCAGTTGGGAGACCTGGGGACCTGGGTTCGCTTCCCAGGTCCTCCCTGCGTGGAGTTTGCATGTTCTCCCCGTGTCTGCGTGAGTTTCCTCCGGGCACTCCGGTTTCCTCCCAAAGACATGCAGGTTAGGTGGATTGGCGATTCTAAATTGGCCCTAGTGTGTGCTTGGTGTGTGGGTGTGTTTGTGTGTGTCCTGCGGTGGGTTGGCACCCTGCCTGGGATTGATTCCTGCCTTGTGCCCTGTGTTGGCTGGGATTGGCTCCAGTAGACCCCCGTGACCCTGTGTTCGGATTCAGCGGGTTGGATAATGGATGGATGGATATTGATGCTACTTATCATTTGTATCAAAATGGCTATTATAAAAGAAATTTCGTAGAAGTACTCCCTCTTTCACTGTTAAACAAAAGTTATCTTTGTTTCTCATGCAAACTTTACTTGTGCTAAACGTTCTAATCACACCAATGCAGATATAGAGACATGCCTATTTTTTTACTCTTCACCACATCCTGCAATATCATTCCATTTAATTCTAAATTTAAAATTTTCAATACAACTGTTTCAACTCCTTTTTATAATTATGGCCGTCAATAAATCTTAACGTGGAATCACACGTGGAAAATCTTATGGTGGGGTACTGAAATGGAGAATCTGCCCAGTTGTGGATCCTCAGATCCAGGAGGAGCAATGTGAATTCTGTACAGGCTCTTTACTCTCATGAGGATTCTGGAAGGAGCATATGAGTACACCCAATTGGTCTACATGTGTTTTGTGTACTTAGAGAAGGTACACCAAGGATTCTGTGGTGGGTGCTGGGAGATTTTGGAGTTCTGGGGCACCTAATAAGCGCTATTCAGTCCCCGTATGATCACAGTAAAGGCTACGTCCGCATACATCGTTTCCAGTGGGCGTGGAACTCTGCCAGGGCTGTGCTTTGTCTCCTATCCTGTTTGTCATTTTCATGGACATGATATTAAGGTGCAGCTGAAGAGGTGAGAGGGCGCAGTTTGTTGGCCTTAGGCCGGGTTTATACTTCACGCGACGCAACGCATGCTGCAGCGGACACTCCTGCTACGCAAGTGTTGAAGTATTTATACTTGTGTGCGTACTTTACGGAAATCTGGAGGAATCCGCCAGGTGGCAGTGTGAGATATTATCACAGTGAGAACAGGTTCGGCTTCTCTGTGTTGTGAATTGCCTGGAACACCCATTAAATTCCGATGACACTTTACCGCAATATCTCTGAAAAGGATATTTATTGATTAAATCAAGGGATGTGTTCATTCCAGCAAGCATTGGGCACCAGTGAGAAACAATCCCTAGACAAGGCCTCAGCTCATCGCAAGGTGAATACAAGCACACACATACACTAGTGTCACCAAATCCCCAAATCTGCATATCTTTGGAAGGAAACTGGAGCACAGTGTGGAAACTCAGCAGGAAAACATGTAAACTCCAGGCAGGGAATACCAGTGAAGTGACTCCCTGCAAAACAGCAGCTCTAGCGCTCCGTCACTGTGTCACCCTCATGTGTGTAATTATTAACAGTATTCATTATTTAAACGAAATTACCAATTTATCTGTAAAATGTAATATACATACTTTAATGCTTTTCATCATGAAAGTGATATCAAGTATAAATCTAAGGATTCTAAATGTTCAGAGAGTTGGAATATCATACATTTAATGTGCTTAGCATGACGATCTATTGCTGTTTGCCGCTGCTGTCAGGACCAGATGAAGCCCTAGAAAAAAAGGCAGCACAGAAGATGGTATGTGAGACTTTTACAATGTATCGTGACATTACGATCGGGAATACGCGACACTTGAATATAAAAGCACCACGAACGCATCTGTATGCCTGCATTTTGCTTCACCACATCGAACCATTTATCAAACATCGAAGCGTGCACACCAATCTCGTAGGATCTGCAAAGCGGCTTTCTGTTATATGTAGATAGTAAACAGAGACTCTGACATCACATTCCAACTGCACCCCCGACTTTTTGCTGGTACTGCAACTTGCACACGCGTCTCGCTAATTTTTGAGGATCTGCTCAGAGGATGTGTCAAATTTAACACTGAGAACACGTGGCAGCCATGATGCGGGCGCGTACGCGTCCTTAGCATGAAGTATAAACGAGCCCTTAGAATTGTGCCACTGCTTTTTTGCAGATCACCTGGCCCTGACATGGTTAAATATTATTTAAAAGACACACATACAGATTAATATTATATGTTTTAGAAAAGTAAAATACAGTTATTTCACGTGTTTTTTTCTCATGGAAGTGCTAACACCTACTACATAATCCACTTTAATAAAAGGATAAGTGTCAGAGAGTGTCCATCCAGTTGCTATGTCTCTGTCACTCCAACAGATGACGCATCACATACATTTGTATTAATAAAATGCATTGCAACAGTCATTTGAACAGATGGCATATCACAAACATTAACACTGCTTTAACAAATCCCATACCAAACAGCATATAAAAATGGCAAATCACAAACATTTGTAGTACAGTGATCCCTTACTATATCGCGCTTCGTCTTTCGCGGCTTCACTCCATCGCGGATTTTAAATGTAAGCATATGTGAATATATATCGCGGATTTTTCACTGCTTTGCGGATGTCTGCGGTCTACAGTACGTGTGCTTCCTCAGTTGATTTGCCCATTTGAATTCAAACAAGGGACACTATTGGCGGATGGCTGAGAAGCTACCCAATCAGAGCCTTCGGTTAAGTTCCTGTGTGCTGCTGATTGGCTCAGCGACGGAGTGCTGCATTAACCAGGAAGTCTAATCTCACTCATTCAGCATTAACGCACGTTACTGCTACTGCTTCAGGGGCCGTGTCCAAGCGCCAACAGAAGATGCAAATGATTGCAGAAAAGGTAAAAGTTTTGGATATGTTGAAGGAAGGAAACAGCTACACCGCTGCAGGACACCATTACAGCATCAATGAGTCCACGATTCTTTTTATTTAAAAAGGAGGAAAAGCATATAAGCTACGGCCGCAGTGTCCTTTAACCAGGGTGCAAAACGAGTTGCAAGTGGATGTAATAATGCGGTAGTCTGGATGGAATCTACTTTAGGGATTTGGATTGAAGAGTGCTGGAAGAAGAACAACGGCGGTGCTAAACAGTCGCCTGAAGAGGCTCCTTTAGAAGAGCTGTAACGCTATCCTTTGTAGTGCAGTAAAATTAAACTCAGACAAGTCGTCGTGTCATTGTTGGTGAGTAACCATAATTAATTATTTACGTACAGTACTTATTACATGTACATAGTTTAGTGTCACTGTACACACATTTTACTGTATACAATTTTTCTTGCATTGTACGTATTTATTGCTGACGGCCTGTCTGTCGTAATGGCTGTAACATATGTGATATCGGAGACGCTCGATAACTTTAAAATAATATTTAGGTTTTACTGTATGTAAACTGTGTTTACATACATAATTTCAATGAATCTTACCTAATATCTAAGAGAATACAAAGGGTTTATGCTGTATAATTGTGCGTGAAATGTTTATAATAGTGTGGGAGAGTTTATAAGGGCTTAAAATATATAAAAAGAACCATATAAACATATAGTTTCTACTTCGCAGATTTTCTTATTTCGCGGGTGGCTCTGGAACGCAACCCCCGCGATGGAGGAGGGATTACTGTAATGCATTATATTACTACAAATGTTTCTGATGCACCATCTGTTGGAATGACAAATACAGTGTATTTTACTACTATGAATAACAAAATACATTTCAATAGATGGTGCACTGCAAACATTAACGCTGAGGTATACGTTGATTACTTAGATTTCAGTCCATCTTAGATGGTGTGATTGGGTTCAGCAATGACAGACTTGAACAAGGAGAATTGTTGGGACACCATCTGGGTCGTCCCTTTTATTTATCCCAAGATGAAGGACAGACCTCTGTACTGCGGTTTGCTCTGGCCATAAATGACATCTCCTTCTTGGACTCCTGGGATTTATGGTGTAAGAACTGGAAGGGGTGGAACTAGGAGCCCTCAATGGGCAGTTTTTCAGCACTGTAAGGGAAGAAAGAGAAGACAATGTTAGCAGCAATGCCCCCTTTCATCCCAGCATCCCTTAACAGAGCCTGTGTTCTCCGACACAGAGGAGTTCTCCGACACACATGTGTGACAATGGGTAACACAGCTAATGGTGTTATTGACTTGAAAATTCTGGTTGGGCTTCTAAGAAAGGGCGGAGCCACTCTGAGAGTCTGCCCTTAAAAGGCATCATGCAGTGTGTGTGTGAGTTTGTTTATTTGTGTGTGTACAAGTATGTGTGAGAGCAAGACAGAGGGAGTGGGAGAGATTATCAAGCAGCCAAAGTCCAGTACTTGTGACACTTATGAGATCTGTGGGACTGCATACCTGGTCGGTGATGAGTTTTGGGAAATATTCTGGCTTGGATCGACTCACAGAGTCAGGGAAAGTGAGTGCAGATGGTGTTGCCTCTGATTCAATTGAGCAGTGTGAGGTGGAGCCAGTGGCATGAATTCGCAGGCAGTACACAAGGTGAAGAAAAGATTGTCGTGGACACATGGAAGGAGCTGTAGAGTGACAACCACCATCAGTGAGAATATAATTTCAGCTAAATAATGCAGTTAAAAATGTCACAAACTGAAGATTTATGAACATACTGCTTTGTCATGTGATATAACCTCTAAAGGACAGTATTAAAACATATTTCAACATAAATCAAATAATCAGTGCTGAAAGCAGAATTGCAAATGATTAATCAATCATTCAGTAAACAGCACACTGCAAAACTAATACATAACAGTCAACACTGTTGACACATTTCAAGCCAAGAATACATAATATTAACACATATACTCACGTATAAGTCGGGTTTTGAAACCAGAGAAATTGATCATAAAATCAGACCCCAACTTATACGCCCGTTCAAAAATACACTTAAACTTGTTTTTTACATCTTCTTGCCTCATCAATCATCACATCAGTTTCTCAGACACATCGAATTTTTTTGCAGCAGCGCAGTTACCAATTTATTTTGCTACTTCAGTGATGTTTAATTTAAAACCAGCTTCATATCTTCTTCTGATCGAACGCTCCATCGTAGATAAGGGATGTTCTTACAATAAAGGGGTATGAGGGTGTGGGATACAAAAAAATACAAAACAGTGCAAACGTCACTACAGAATAGTTTGGGTATCATCGTGTGGTCACGTAGGCACAATACATGGAAAAGAAAGGCCATGTGCTCTGTGGTTACTCTCTCAGGCGGGCATTAGCAGATCATAATCTCTTGGATCAATAGCGTGAGTTTTCCGCATTCAACTTATACGACCGACATTATGAAAAACTGGAAATGAAACTGTAAAATGTAGCCTCAACTTATCGGCGGGAGAACTTAAACGTGAGTGTATACGGTAATTCTTAAAGTCAGTGTGGTCTAAAATTTTTAGTTTCAGTGTTTGTTCAAAATGCAAAATGCTAATCATATCGTACTTAAATAGTCAATGTTATTTATGATAATGTTGATGACAACTATTCCACTGCAGTGAGGTGTACAAGTTCACCCAGCCTTTAAACTGCACCACGGAAAATTCAAACAATGGTTGGTTGAAAGAGTAAATCATTCAAAGCCCAAGGTGGAACTAGCAAGTTAAGACCGGGATACAGAGTTGGGGCACCACCCTGGCAACCCCATATATTTGGAATACAGCAATGCAAAAGAAAACAAGCAATAATTGTGAACACGTCCTTGCAGACAGGAGTTCCAAAGTGAACTGTTTTCAAAATGGCTGAACTTCCAGTCCTTCTGGAAGGAAGAGGCAGGTCCAGGGAGATGGACACAGGAAGTGACGTCAGAGATGTTACAGCTTTAAATCATCTGTTCTGCAGATGGAGGGGGTGCCAATCAGCTGTGCTCTTAAATTGTCCCCTCTGTGCACACGTGTGACAATAGAAACACTGTGTGGTCTTTGAGCCTGACCAGGCAACTTAGAAATAGGGTAGCGGCCTCAGGCCCAGAGAAAATTTTCAGATTTCAGAAAGAAGTGTTGTTCTATATATAACATTGCATTGAGTATATAATGGAATTGGAAAATAAAATTATTATGATCTTAAATTATCAAGATAAGTTTAATGATTTAAAGGAGTGGAAGGAGAGAAAGGAGATTGACTTATATTTGTGGTTTGGTTGCTTTTGCGTGTTTGGTGATTTTTAGGAATAAAATACTATATTTGAACCCAGGACTGTGTTGGGTGATATCATGTGTGAGGCTTGGGGCTCAGTGGTGCCCCCTTGTGGTCACAATAAATGTAATACAGTTATGTTGAAAAGTAAGTATAATTCATGAAAATTGTATATCATATCATATTTGAGCAGGCAAACAGTAGAACTTCATGCAAACTGCCTACAGATAAAGGTGATCTACTTGAACAAACGACACATAAAATTGACATGGTATATTCGTTCTTATAATCTAAATTAACAAATATTTAGATTTGTCACATGGAATAAGTAAGCCTGCCCCTACATTTATCACCAATTTAGATCCATCAAATTAGAGTCAGGTGCCCCAAATTAGGTGCCAAGGATTAGAACCTCCACAGGGAGTATGCAGATGGACCTATCTGTCTTTATTTAAAGCACAGACCTCGAGTTTCTGGTGTTCTCTTTGCTACTGACATGTGTGGTATCATCATGCCAAGAACAAACAAAGGTTGTGGATGAATATGAGCCTGACAAGGAATTTGAAAAGACCACCAAATTATTTGAAATCAAATTGTCCAGGACTGGCCGGCCCATCATACTCAGTCCAAGAGCTGACCATTTGACACAAAAAGAAGTCTCTAAGACCCCTAGATTTCCTTGTGAGATTTGCAGGTAGATCTTGCGATTCTAAATTGGCCCTAGTGTGTGCTTGGTGTGTGGGTGTGTTTGTGTGTGTCCTGCGGTGGGTTGGCGCCCTGGTTCCTGCCTTGTGCCCTGTGTTGGCTGGGATTGGCTCCAGCAGACCCCTGTGACCCTGTGTTCGGATTTAGCGGGTTGGAAAATGGATGGATGGATGGATGGATCTTGCAAAAGTTGCTGTCAAAGTACACACAATATAATCAGAAAAAGAAACTGACCTACATGTGAGGTGTCCCAGGGAAAGATTTTACTTTCCAAAAAGAACATTAGAGCAAGACTACAGTTTGCCATTGAACATCTAGGCAAAGGTTAGGCCTTCTGGAACAAAGATGAGTCAAAGATA
The DNA here is from genome assembly GCF_900747795.2 of Erpetoichthys calabaricus. Taxonomy (NCBI): domain Eukaryota; kingdom Metazoa; phylum Chordata; class Cladistia; order Polypteriformes; family Polypteridae; genus Erpetoichthys; species Erpetoichthys calabaricus. The sequence goes on from NC_041395.2 coordinate 26,164,790, forward strand.
GAGATGTTTGGCCAGAGTAACAGCACAAATGTTTGGTGCAAACTGAAGACAACATTTCAGGAGAAGATCCTCATAGCAATTGCAAATAATGTTCTAGTTTGGATTTGCATTGCTGTCTCAGGCCCTGGACAGTTTGTAGTCAATGAGTTTAATAATGAATTCTACATCACATCAAAATGTGCTTAAGGGGAATATCAGGTAATGTGCCAGAAACTTGAAGGTGAACTGGAAATGGACCTTTCAACACCATCATGATCCATAGCACACTAGCAAACCCACCAGGAAATGGTTTGAAAAGAAGAACTGGAGGGTTATGGGCTGGCCTAGTCAAAGGCCTTGTTTAAACCTTATTCAAAATGGGGATCTGAAATGGGCACTGATGGAATTTTGCATGGAAGAGTGGTCAATAGATTTACTGAGGCGATGTTAGAGAGTGGTGGGCAGTTATGCAAAATGCCTAAAAGAAGTCATTTTTGCTAAATGGGGAAACACCACCTTCTGAGGCCAAGGGTGGGCTCACTTTTTCCCCAGCAGATCATTACATCTATTAATATTTTGGTTGAATAAATGATTGAAAAGGCACATTTTCCTTGTTTTTTTAATTCAAGTATCACACCTTGATCTGTAGGCATTGGTTGAGTGAAGATCTGCTGTGTGTCAGTTCAAATATGCTAAAGAAGTGAACAATTTCTACGGGGTGTACTTCCTTTCCCACATGACCGTATACTCTGGTACTGTATGTATGCATTTTGTTAAATTAAAAGGGTAGAACTTATTTTAAGTTTTATATTTTAGGAGGAGCATTTTGAAATCAACCAGCATAAAGACTTAAATACAGAAGGTACAATATGTTTTCATGTTTTCTAATTTTAGTAAATTTCCATGCAGTAGCATTTAGAATTATTTAAATGAACAAATAGAATGATTTGAACATCCTGTGAAAAATATAATGCAATAAATATAAGAATTATCTTTTCTATATCCTGTGTACTTTGAAAACATGAATATTTTGTGATTTTTAATATAAAAAGCAGGTTTTGGAGAGTGTGGTGATGTGTGTGGCAAAGATAAAGGGATGTCACAGATAAGGCCTACATTGTGGGCTGCCCCAACTAAAGTTAATATCTAGGTCTTCTTGGTTAAACCTTCAGCACCTCACTGATATCTGTGTCATTCCTCTAATTATAACATTTTTTTAATTATTTAAAGACAAGTAGTTGACACTCTTCCAATGAGACAAACTGCTAAGGAGATATGACTGAAAGTGGAACTTATGTTTTGAAATGATGTCTTGCTAACACTTTAGTTTAGGTAGCACAAAAATGCATCAATTACTCTTTTACTCTTATGTATTAAGACCTTAACACACACTTCTTTGGGTCTTCGTGACACTTACAAATCATCAGCAAAGTGTTTATTCATCTCTGTAAAGTGACTGACTAACAAAACATCACTCTGAAGTGGTCTGAGGTGGCTTAACGGTGACGCATTTCTCTCGATATTCTATTTTTAGTATAAGACCTCTAAATCCTTCACATTAACACGTCATTTTACCATCATGACAATATGCCGCACAGCACAGACATGAATAAAAGATCTACTGATGTTTTTAAAGTGTTATGAAGACCAAAAGAAGCCTTTCTTAAGATCTTGTCACGTAAGAATTAATGAGGAATAGATGCATTTTTGCAGGACCTCAAGTAAAGTGTTATTGATGTCTCCGAGGGCAGCATGTAAACTGAAAACAGTAATGGTTCCATTATTGCCAAGTATTGTGTGAGCACATGTATTGGTGGTTGTGGCCTTGCTATTTTAAGAATCCTAACCCTCTTTTTATTTTTAACTAGCCATCCCCCGTGGCTCTGCCTGCATAGTAGTGAAACAGGACAAACTTTAAAAATCAATAAACAAACAGGTATTGCTAGCTAAGCAGAAGCAAAGGTACACTCCAAAACGCAGAGGTGCACCGACTTGAACGGAGGCTGGTGCGTGAGTGAGGAGGACCTTGCCCGGCTCTCTACTTCTGATGTCACGCTTCCCCCTCCCCTAAGCCCACAGCTCTGTCTCGGATTAGAGCAAATAAATCGCTCCTGCAAGCGAACTATGATTCTTAGTACAATGAGAGAAGTCGCAAAATGTTCAAGCAAATTCTAGAAAAAACACAATCTAAATCCTTTAAGCAGTTCTCTCGTTCACTAGCTAAGCGGATGTAAGATATGCCCCAAAGCTGGAGGGGCGGCCACTTCCCTTGGACCACTGCGTGTCTCTCGGATTCGTGCAAATAAATTGGTACTACAAGTGAACTATGATACTTAGCGCGATGAGAGAAACAAACCCGATCTAAATCTGTTAATGTATTTCTCTCGTTCGCTAGCCAAGCGGATGTAAGATATGCCCCAAAGCTGGTGCATGAGTGAGGAGGGCTCTCCCCTCGGACAGCTGTATGTCTCTTGGATTCGCACAAGTGAATCAGTACTGCAAGCAAACTGTGATATTTAGTATGATGAGAAAAGTCGCAAAATCAACAGGAATGTTCAAGCAAATTATAGAAAAACCCAATCTAATATCCGTTAAGTAGTTCCCTCGTGAAAAGCGGACAGACATGCAGACAGACAGACGTTGGATTTTATATATGTATAGCGTGAGGGATGGCCGGCTAAATATTCCGGCCCACACCTCCAGGCCGCCAGATGGAGCTCTCCCAGCAGCATGGAAAGTCCCCAAATTCCAGCAGGGCATTATGGACATTGTAGTTGTTACAAACAACCCATGACCATGAGGACCACCAGGAGCCGCTGCAGGAAGACTTACAGAAAGCTACGTGCCCTATAACCCGGAAGTGCGTCATGATCACATGACCGGAAGGAACGACGTGCTTCTGGGTTGAAGAAAAGGACTTTTAATCTGACCCGGAAGTGATGAGGACTTATGGATTGTTGGGATGGAACCACTTCCGGGTCAGGGACTATAAAGGACTCTGGGAAACCCCAGACGAGTGAGCTGAGCTGGGTGGAAGGGTGGCAACGCGTCTGGGAGTGGAGGATTGTATTGATTGATTATTGGTTATTATTGGTGATTTATTGGAGTATAGTGGAGTGGAGGGTGCTTTGTGCACTTATTATTATAATAAATATTAATTTTGACTTTTATCTGGTGTCTGACATCTGGTCTGAGGGTTCAAGGGGACATGGGGACCCTTTAATCTGTCACAATAGAGATATTGTGAGCAGTTAGCAGACTATTATTGCGCTATGCACACAATTGCACATAAGCCTTGCATGACACTAGAACTGGTTTTCAGGCCATTGCAGGTATACCTGGTATTGTATGTGCTGTGGATGGATTCCTGTTTGCACTCCCAGCCTCTTGAATCCTATCCTGTCACCCATCAAATTGGGTCCTCGGCATTAAATGTCCAGGTGACATGCAACCCTCAGGGACTTTTCACAGATATTGTGGTCAAGTGATATGAAAGTACACAGGATTGGATTAGAGTAGATAAACTTTATTAATCCCGTGGGGAAATTCAGATGCATACAGCAGCAGAAGCATAAAAAAAAACAAGAATACAGACTAACAGGTCAAATAATACAGTCAATCAGACAATCAATTGATAAGTAAATACATAAATAAAAATAAACTTAACAAGTACATCAGGTGAAAGCATTGAATTGCCAGATAAAAGTGTGCCGGAAAGACCCCCAGAAGCACTTCTTAGCACCCTAGCTTGTGGCTAAAAGCACACTAAGAGAGCGCCTGTTGGAGGGGATGTAGGGGATTTCTCATGATGGCATCCAATTTTGCTGCCATCCTTTTATCCACACCAGTTTCCAGTGTGTCCAGAGTTGGCCCTGTGATGGAGCAGACTTTCCTGATAAGTTTCTCCAAACATTGTGCTTCTTTAGAGCTCAGGTTGTTTCCCCAGGAGACTACAATACAGAACACCACACTGGCTACTATGGACTGGTGAAACATTTCTAGCAGCTTGCTGCACACATCAAAAGAC